>NC_138221.1:36677704-37372704 GCF_964197995.2 Scardinius erythrophthalmus
TCTCTCTCTCTCTCTCTCTCTCTCTCTCTCTCTCTCTCTCTCTCTCTCTCTCTCTCTCTCTCTCTCTCTCTCTCTCTCTCTCTCTCTCTCTCTCTCTCTCTCTCTCTCTCTCTCTCTCTCTCTCTCTCTCTCTCTCTCTCTCTCTCTCCTCTCTCTCTCTCTCTCTCTCTCTCTCTCTCTCTCTCTCTCTCTCTCTCTCTCTCTCTTCTCTCTCTCTCTCTCTCTCTCTTCTCTCTCTCTCTCTCTCTCTCTCTCTCTCTCTCTCTCTCTTGGCCCCTGTTTACATGTGCAATGTGATAATGGCAAAGTTGCTTGAAAGCATAATTTTTCATCCTCCTCTGCCTGCTGCCTAAATTAAGCTTTTTCAAGGTTGGATGTGCAGCTGGGGATCGAAGGACAGGATCTTCCATCAGCGTCTGGAGATCTGCGCCTGCAGGATCTTGTTTCTGGTTAGAGAATATTCAGTGCTACCGAAGCCCTTCCTCATTCGACACCCCACCCCCTCCAAACCTTAGACCACTGACTGTCCCACAATCCACAAGGGCAGCTCACATTCTCTAATCAATGATTCACAATGACTTCAAAGGGCCGCTAAATGCTGAAATTTATGATTTGGCTGGTGTTGATTGATGTATTTAATATTAATTGTGAAATGCTATGCGTACAAGGTTTGGAGCTTTGAGCATATTTTTCTCTTCTTCAGTAGAAATAGGTTAGTTTAGCTGCATTCAAATTTATAACATTTATACATAGCACTGAACATCTTTGATTGATTGATTGGTTTTTTTATGTCCGAATGTGATCGGACACTTTGAAATATTGTGTAAATGTCTACAAACAGCTACTCCAAGAAGAGAGCGATCTTTGAGATTATCGAGACGACAGAAACCCTAGAGATAAGGATTTAATACCCAGGTTTTAAGTAATCCAAAAACGTTGACACATCCCGTTTAAGATCTTCCTTTCAGCCATGCAGATTACACAAGTTAATCTGTATATCTGTAAAACATTATCCTGCGTTCGCTATGTGCGATTCTCCACCTCTGATGAAGAGATTACAGATATGTACAGTGGTTTATTGGAAGTGCTTAAACAAGCTATTCGTTGCCCCAAGGTTTTCTGAGAGCTGTGCTGAGATCCATTCTAGGATTACCCATATATCGAAACCCATCTCTCGAATCGCAAGCCTGCGAGGTGCTCAATGACTTGGGACAGTCATTTCACAGTTGGCATGCTCTATGTCGCTCCCTCTGAAGATAAAGAATGATTTTTCCCGTTTATTGAGCCGACACAGCATGCTGCTAGGAGATATTTTGAAGGAATTTGACAGGAGAGTACACGGCTTGAAACCGTCGAGCAACAGCGGTGCAACATTGCACATAACAGGGTTGCATGTGACTTAGTGAAATTGAATTGTACATCTCGTGCTTTGATCCACAGCATCATCAATTATACATGAAAACCAAAACTAAAAAGAGGACTGAAGCAGTATTAGTCTAGCTTAGAGTATAGTTCCGGCATGGAACGAGGGTTAAAATGGAGAAGCTATCCGGTCATTAATGATTGCTGGAAAACATTGTAATCGAATCCGTTGGCATGTGTTTTATGTCAATAAGAACTTTTGGCAGGATCATTGTTTAGTGTTTACAGTCATTTCATATGGAAATGCTGCGTCATCCAAAGCTCTATATGCCAGTGTGCTCTATATATTGCATATGTAGGTAGAGATAAATGATGGACATTTGGCGACAGGAAGTAAACAGACGTTCCTCTCCATATGCTGTGGCAGACCACATGACATGTGTTGCTTGAATATCCATTGCGTTCCTTTAACACTTACGTAAGAGCCTGCTAGACAACTGCTACAGCTTTAATTACCCAGAAATCCCTCACGATTGCACCTGCAACTCTCGAGGAGAAGAGATTTCATCTCAATCATATTGGGTAGCAGGAAACCTGGTATGGAGTTTTTTTTTGTTGTTTTTTTCACTGCATTATTTGTAGCAGTAAAAGCACAATTTGAATTACCAAATGTTCCAGTAATAGTTCAGCTTAGCCTTTAATGGAGCAGCTTAGTTCTTTCAGTACGTGATTATAACGTTCTTAGCAGGCTCTTTCCATGAAGCCAGATGTTCACAAATAAACGCCACCGTGCGATCATGTCTCCATTAAAGCTAATGCGGTTCTAGTTTGGATTTTAGTGACCCGCATAATTTTGGTCTTAAAATAAAGATGCTTACAATGGCAAGGAGCTCTTTAATTAGGAAAGGTTCATCTAAACCTGTTCTGCTGTTGAAATGCTACTTTTTTTTGAGAAAAGGTCAAAACTCTCTCCTAACTTATGCAAAGAAAAAAAAAAACAGAAGTGTGCTTAATTATTGAATGTGTACTTGTACTTCCGATCTTAATAAGAACTGTACTTGCAGAAACTGTAAATATTAATCAAATAAAAATGGCCAATTGAGTGAGTGAAAAGAGCATAAAGAACACCCTTAAGTACAAGTTTAAAAAAAATGCATTTTATAATAGTGTAAAAATTAGTACATTTTAAATCAATGTTTTTTATTATCTTTTGTCGAGCTTGTAAAGAAATACAAACTTAGTTTAGTGTGTTGATTAACATATTTAAGCACCTTGCAATGTTAATGGTAGTGTGTTATTTGATATTACATTTAAAGTTAATATATTAAGTGTACTAAATTGTAACTCCATCATTACAAATGTGTAATTAATACAAGTCTCTATAGAAATTATATTAAAGTATATTTTAGTTTTTGTTTTTATGTTTGTGCGTGCACTGTCAGAAAAATTTGTGAACACTACAAAGGGTACAAATGGTGAAGTTGTACCCTCAATGGGTCATAGTTAGACCTTAGGGTACTAATATGTACCATTGAGTTGTAAAAAAGGTACAAATGTGTTTCCAACTGTCAGAGGGTCCATGTTTGGACCATTTAATCCCCAAACAAAGGTACAATCTGTGACAAAATGAAGTAGCCAAAGTGTATGAAATGGTAAAAGCTTATTAGGCCCATGTATGAGGGTACAACGGGTGTACCCTTGAGGGTACTGCCCCAGTGACAAGCCGTTGTACCCCTGAAGGTACAAATGTTGCACATTTTTTCTGACAGTGTGTGTCAGTCTTGGTCAAACTATACAGTGAAGATGTTCTCTTGAAGCTGCAGTACACGCAAGATAAAAAGAAATGGTGACATTTAAAAGTTGAATGACAACACTGCATGCACATTATCTGTAAGCAATGGTGCTTCTGCTCCATTTTCAACGCTTTAATATTTTTCTCCCTTAAAGTATATCAAAGGTCAACGCATTGAGTATCAGAGCTTGGAAAAAGTATGCAGCGCTTTGATGGATTAGTGAAGTCCAAGAGCATTTTTCTGTCTTAGTTCTGTTCTCTTTTGTGTCACTCTTGTAGGCTGGTGTAAGGATTATATTAACACTTCACTCTACTCTTGTGATTTATAATACAGAAGGCTATCTTGGAGTGTAGCTTTATCTTTGCCTTTACCTTTGTCGGTGATAAAAAATAAATAAATTAATTAATAATAAAAAACAAACAAAAAAAACAATCCTTTCAGGACTGAGGTGTGCAAATTAAGTGGCATTTATCCATGAACAGTGATTGAAACAAGCCAAGAGAAAACAAGAGTTGCCACTATTTATGTGAATATTTCTCAATTCAGGTTTATCTTTGAAAGTTATTTTCTGTATAGATATATACCTTAAAGTCTTGGCTGCAAAAAAAGCCTATATTTTCTACTCTTATTGCACATGACAAAAGATACTGTTCATTGAATGCACATTGTCATTTGTGTTGTCACATATGGGGTAAGTTGCCACAATAGTACTAATAATACTATTTTAGGCTTTTCAGCTAAATTTAAACAGTAAACCAATTCATGGAACCGCACAAAAAATGTAAAAATTAATAGGCAAAAACATTAAATAATAATTTCATTGTTTTAGCCATCGAATATTGTATTTATGTGACAACTTGAAATGAGAACAGAACATTTTAGCTTAAATTTGCATTCATTATTTGGTTGACTCTCACCTGAATGCATGCAAGTTTGTTTTATTGTGTTCACAACAGCCATGGTAGTCTTGAAATTGTTTTGTGTAGAAAAATATTTAAATTTAAGAGAGTTTTAAAGTAGACGTTTGAAATTAAAATGTTGACTCCAAACCTTATAGCTACTGAGATAAAAATGTTGTAACAACTTTCCTATGTAGCCCTAGTCTGCAAGTTACATTTAACTCAAAAGTTCTTGCCAACGTTTCAGAAGATAGCGGCTTTATAACAGGGTTAAGTGTTTCTACATCAGTGTTGTTTACCATCATTTCCCCTGATTCTAAGGATAAGTTATGGGTAGGATTAGGTTCAGGGGTAGGGATAGGGATAGCTTTAGGACTATGTTTTCATACAGGAATGTTGTTCCAGGATCAACAAAATATGTTGACAGAGGAACAAGTCTTACTTGGCAAAATCACAGTGACCATTTAGGTTGCAATATAGAATAACGAGTAAAAACAAACTTTCAGAAATTTTGGCCCCTATTTTAACGATATAAGCATGGTCTAAAGAGCACGGCGCAAGTTCACTTAGGGTGTGTCCGTATCCACTTTTGCTAGCTTAACGACGGGAAAAAAGGTCAGCGCGCCAGGCGCATGGTCTAAAAGGGTTTTCCCTATTCTCATAATGAGTAATGGGTGTGTTTTGGGATTTATGTGCCTTAAACCAATCAGAGTCCCATCTCCCATTCCCTTTAAATGCCAGGTGTGCTCGCGCCATGGCAGATTCGCTATTTACATGACAGAATTTGATAGTGGAAAGACAGAACGCGTCTCCAGAGCGCAAACGGAACTGCTCGTGCGCAAGGTAAAAGTGCGCAAGCAGATCATCTATGGGACAAGCCGAATTCCATCATATCTTTATGTACACAATAATAATATTTTACATTGTAATCTTTTTATTTTAAATATTTGCCATATTTGTGTGCTGCTGTGTGTCCCTGTTTGTTTAATAAGCAGAGTGTACACATGTTGTGGACTCGCTTATACACTCTCAGGAAAAAAGGTACAAAAGATGTCACTGTGGCGGTACCTTTTCAAAAGGTACATATTGGTACCAAAAGTGTACATATTAGTTCCAAAAGTGTACATATTAGTACCTAAATGGTACATTTTAGAACCTTTTTGAAGGGTACTGTCCCAGTGACAGCTTTTGTACCTTTTTTTCTGAGAGTGTAGGCGCACATTACTAATGCGCTCATTAAATAACAAAAAAAAAAATATTGCGCCATTGACTTTAGACCAGGTTTCAGTCGGTCAATGACAGTCTATTTCTGTTGCCTCAAAATAGCAACGCGCCAACAATGCCCCAGAACACACCTCGTTTTCAGACCAGCACGCCCATGGGCGCACAAATTGGCGCAAATGCATATTTTTAATTGCTATTTAAACAACGTGGCGCAGGATGTGAAAATGATAACTGCGTCGGGCTGAAACTAGCATAAAACACTTGCGCTCGCGCTTGGTGCTGCATTGCGCCAGGTGTAAGATAGGACCCTTTTGCTGGTTTATGGATACGTTTGTAGATGTGAGATGCATTTTGGGTAATTATTTTTTTTTAAATAAAGGTTTAAAGATAAAGGTTTAAAGATAAAGGTTTTTTTTTTTTTTTTTTTTTTTTTTTTTTTTTACCACATACCAGTTAAAGTCTTCTAAAAAAATTTACGTATCTGTCCCAGTGTTAAGAGAGATCAGGATAAGTAGAACCATAGGGATGAAAATCAATTGCTTTGATGTACGTAACTAAATATTTTCTTAAATACAAATAAACTACTTTTACTACTAAAAAAAAACCTACTAAAAAAACCTTCCAGGTTCTCCATATTTCAAAGAGCTCAACCATACCCGTGAACAGCCTCTCGTTCAGGAGGCTGCTGCCAGCCTGAGCCTTTTACACAGACAGAGAAATAAATTGAATCTTAGATATACCTATTTAAAGGATTTAGCTAAACTGGCTCAAGAAATAGAGAGGGAGAGAGGGAGAGCGGGAGAAAGGGGTATTTTAATTTAAATATGGTCAGGAGTTCACTTTCATGCTGCACATCACACTATCAGCAAAGAGCAGACGATACAGAAAACTTTGATATTATTTCAATAATGACTGCTACAATGATATCTGAATGGCTCACCCATTGTGCATTGTTAGTGAATATATGAATTCACTGCGCCTCGATTTTCTCAAAGGCTAGTAATTCCCAGTCTAGTGAGTCCGAGCAGGGAAATTGAGAAAATGCATCACGTTTGACTGTATCAAGAGAGAAATGTTCCTTGTATGTGATGTTACAGCAGTGAAGTGTCATTCGTGGAATGAGCGGAACGTAGCTGCTCCCTGATGCTGCTTTGCACAAAGCTATTATAAGTAAGTGCACTGGACAAATGGGGTCCTGTGATGCTGACTCAAGCAAATATCAGACTCAATGGAGTGCCTGCAGACTAACAGCACTCTAAAAGTACTGTTGTGCTTCAGAGGACTTCGGCACATCAGGCAAACAACGACATAAGACAGTCTACTTAGGTCTTATTTTGCTCGTAGAGGCAGACTGCGTCCTCCTTTTTTATTTATGAGCTTTTTGCTTTTCACAAAAAAATACAGTATAGACCGAGAAAAGGAAATTATTGGGAAGAGAGAAGGGGAAAGGAAAGCAGGTCAAGCTTGATCCTGTGCTTTAGTGAGAGCTCCAGTGTGTCGCAAGCATGTGGATTACTGCTACGCCACAGACTTTCTTTCTTCACTGTTGTTGTCGTTTTAAAGCATGCATTTAATGCATTTAATTTTAAAGAACTACTGGGACCCAGGAATAGACTTTTGTCCACTGTAGTGGACATTATTTTTTTGTGAATTTCTCTGACATCATACATGTCATGTCACAACCTGGGTGTCCTGTAAAGAGCACATTCAGGGCTTTTCAAAGACACCAAATGTTTGAAGGTTTCACCATGAAAACAACTTCTCCTTGGTCTTTAAAAATGTCTGACATTTATTTAGTGATCAAATGTAGCACATGTATAGAAATATGATAATATATAGTAATTATAATTTAAATCGGATTACTTTTCAAATTGTATTTCATAAACCAACATCTCAGGAAAAAATTATGGGGTTTCAAATAAAGAAATGACTTTCTGTTACAGAACAGAAATTTGTTGATTTCATACATGTCCACTGTAGAGGACATCAGGACTTAAATCGTGTTTATCAGGCATTTTGTGAGACACAACAAGTGAATATGGAAATAAATTATACACCAATATTCCTATGAAATATTAGATATTATTATTAAAATGTTGCTAATTATTACTCCAATTATTACACTTCTTTTTTCATTAAATGTTGCTCCAAGAACACATTAATATGCAAATTAGATACAGTTTATATACATTGCATTGAATGGTAATATTAATTTACGGCCATTTTACCCACATATTGCATAAAGTAAAATGGTGTATCAATTCATTCCGTTATATCTTTCATAACATAGGTGATGTTCATAACATCTTTATACAAATTTTGTTAAAAAAAAATCCTGAAACCCCAAAATGTATTGGTGATTGAAAAAAAAAAATCCCATTGTTTTTGCCTATACATATAATTTCATGTCATTTCATTTTTTTAACAACTTAGCCCTGGTGTCCACTACAGAGGACATAGCATAACGTATGAATAAAATATTATTTTTCAAAAATGTTTTTTTTTTTTTTTTTTTTACCATTTCTTTCTTATGCTCTAAACAATGTGATGACATGAAAAAAACTAAATTCAAAAAACTTTTTTTTTCTGGGTCTCAGGATTTATAAATGAACACAATCTAAATGATGCCAAAAAATTACAAAAAGAAAATTGTCAATTAAAAATACAATACTGTACAAAATATTGTGAAATATTGTTAACATGTAAATCACTTATATACTATCTATTATGTCTGTGGAGACTGTAATACTTCCCAGTGTTTTTTGATGAATAGAAAGTTCAAAATAACAGCATTTATTTGAAATCTTTTTGTAACATTATATTTATTTGAAATCTTTTGTAACATTTATTTGAAATCTTTTGTAACATTATAAAAGTTGTGACTGTCACTTTTGATCAATATAATACAACCTTGCTGAACAACAGAATTTTACGGATGCCAACATTTTGAATGGCAGTGCAATACAAAAAATAAAAAAAATACAATAAAATGTAATTAACCATGCTCCTGACCTGTGTGTACATTTAAATGGGCAGAAAATCTGCAAAATTGTGCAACTGCTAGAAAAAAACAGCCTCTTGGCAAATGTTTATATAAATCAATTGGAAACCTTAATAAAAGCAAGAAAATATTCTGTGTGAAAGTCAACCTCTTACATACCCAGTTGCAAAATGAACTGAATTTGGGAACTTTTTCCTCAGCAAATGCTGATATATGAGATAAATTGCATGTCATGCAATTAATTTGATATCAATTGGCAGCTCTAACTGTTAAATATGTCTCCTACACATTGGATCATGATGTATTACTTGTATGGACAAGTGGAAGAAATGACATGGTTGATTCATGGTGCATTTCTTCTCTGATGTCAGTCTGTTATCATGGATGGGAGCCATATGGAAAAGCCTGATTTTAATGTGTGGGTCTACACGGTTATCACATCACTAATGGACGCCTGTAACTCCTGTCACTCATGCAGAGTAGGAAAGCTGTGGTGTTATCATTCACAAGCAGCGGTGCAATCTCTCTCAGTACCTGGATGACTGCTCATCGCTGTTTCTTTTTGCCAATAAAGTCTATCACATCCAATCCGTCATATTAATCAGTTCTGCTTAACTGAACCAAATCAGCTAGATTTTCTGGATGGAAATGATAGCCTTTGCCTCTATTGTACCCAGGTGTGACTTCTGCCTCACTTTTATTTTATTCATTTTTTTTCAGATGGCAATAATTTTTCAATTGCATCTTGGTAATATATTAAATGAGTGATCAGTGCACTTGTAGTCTCCAGTGCTCTATAGCAGGGAGCCAAATATTGCATCTACTTGTTCTTGTAATTGCCTCACCAATCATAAGATATTTGTGACTATTGTGAGGAAATTGTATGCGCGTAGCCCGAAGCGCTCTTCTCACCCCATCAAAAGGAACGTAAACAAACACAAGTTCTGAAAGAACCTGCATGCATATTCCAGTGAATGGCAGGTTTCTAGAGCCATCCATGCCTTGTGAGTGATGAAAAGGGAAAACAAATTTTGCTTCTTCTCTCCCCTCAGGACCGAATTCATAAATAGAGCCTGACGCTCTGAGGTGTGGCTCCTTCCTCTGCAATTTCTCGTTAAAATGATGTTGCGAGGGAAAAACAAGCTCATTTACAGGGTGATATACAGGCTGGTTTCATGGAGCAATTATCAGCTTTATGGTGATATTCCAAAGATCCATAAAGCTTCTCCTCTGGTTCATTTCATCACGCTCAGCATGTCCAAGAGGCTCATAAACATTGCTTTAGATCTAAGTGCAGCAGGCTGGCAGGACGGGTAGTGATGCACTGCCTCGCTGTTGGACGTAGAATGGCCTTCTGGGGATCGCATGAGGAGAGAACAGAAAAGGTTTTTTGATCAAGACCGGCTGTCAGTTCTCTCCTAAACGGTTTCATTGAAGTGAACAGTTCTCAGGGAAGCGGAAGGGGCTTTACTTGCAGCGGGGAGAACGTGTTGTTGTCTTAATTACTCGCACCTCTCTCCATGTAACTTATAAACTGACTGTTCTACAGCTCTCTTAGCACAACATCAGTCAGGCGGGTGAGAGCGCAGGAAACAGAGGCGCAACTGTCTGGGGAACTGTCGAAGGTGCTTCATCCTGTCAAGTCTCTTGGCATTGTTCTCAGAAAGCCTTTCTATTCACCCCATAAGAGAAGAAAAACAATCCCCTGTGTGTTTTGGCCCTCTTCATATCATACCTAAAGTCTAGATGTGTTTGCGCTTGAAGTTCGGCTGTATTGGCTTTCGCGGTTGTCTGGTAAATGCTCGTGATTTCAGCGCACTTTATGTTCAGCCTGGTCTCATTGTTTACACACATTTACAGGTACAAAAACATACTTTTTTTGTTGTTGCTTTGGTTAGATGCTGAAATGTAAAATATGGACATAGGCCTACCCTTACGAAAAATAAGTATACTTTAAGTTCATTTTCTGAAGTATACTTAAAGCTCCAATATGTAGGAATTTTGTAATAAAATTTCCAAAAATAACTTGCACAGTGTGATATATTTCCTCCAGTTGTGTACTTACAATATCTCAAAAGTCTCCAAAGATTTTTTATTTCAGAGAAATTCCGATTTTAAATAACTGGCCGTCCCGGAAAAGAAATGTCGCGCCTCAGTGACGCAATATCCCTTTTTTCCGGTGTGGACCATGTGATAGGATATTCCACCACACCGGATTTTTTTTTTTTTTTTTTTTTTTTAACAACAACTTTATTGAGGTTTTTTTTCTTATCACAATAAACAATAAAGACGTCTGACAAAGAATAAAAAAAGAATAAAATAAAAAATATGACCCACCACACCGGAATATCGCATGGTCAAATGCGGAAGTGGTGGTTAAAGCGTTATAGCCATAGACTGTATGGTTATAGCTGTTATGGATCACGAACTCTTTGGCGAGTATGGAAGTGCCAACAAAACGAAAGCGTCCATATTTGGATACACTCAGACTGTGTGACAAACGGAGGAATAAAACCCAGATAAATATCGGCAGGCGTTTTCGAGATGGAGAGAGCTGCGCGACAATCTTGGACTTGACCGAGACTCTGCTCTCGCGAGTGTATTGATAGACAGGTAAGACATGCAACTGTCAATAATAGCACTTATAAACAAAGTTATATTGCTCTTTGTACTTTGGTAAGGCTTTTTATCACGTGTGGTGACCGAGCTTATGGCAGTACAATTAAATACAATCGGATATGATGTTAAAAAAATATATTTAGTCATTACTTGCAAATGTTCGTTCAAATTTACTTTTAGATATTGGTTTGAACACGTTACACAACACGGCATTAACCATAAAAACGTAAAACTGCACAACATTAACCAAACAAATCATTTGACAAATAGCTGTATGTTGTAACGGGATAATATAGCATAACATTTCACGTTCCTTGCAGTTCATTAATTATGATGACATAAAATAATACGATCAGACATACAGGTAATACAAAAACGAATAAATTACCTCATCCGTGATCATGATTCATTAATTCCATGTAGATATATCGCTAGATGGTGAAAACGCATTAAAAACGACATCTCCCATCGTCACCTCCTTCATAGCGTCATCAAGCTTCGCCTTTGTTATTGTTGAAACTGTGCCCTCGTGTGGTCAAATACCAAAGTCGCATACTGGAGCTTTAATTTAAGTATACTTTGTGTAGTAACTGTACTAATATCAATGTGTACTTGTAGTAAACTTGTAAGTGTACTATTTCAATACTGATTGGGACTAAATTGGCCCACTTTTAGTATATAAAAGTATATGTCTAAGTGCACTATAAGTGTAAACTTTAAGGCCACAACTAGGTTTCTCATTTGTCATGCATCTGTACTACAAGTGAACTTATAAGTATACTAGTAATTTACTATTTTAATACAAGTAGTAAATGTTTTAGTTTATGAAAGTACACACTGAAGTGTACTCTCAGCAAACTACTAGTTTAGTAGTTTATACTGCAAGTATACTTGTAAGTTTTCTTTAAATGAACATAATATTATACTTATAGTTTACTATATATTATTTTTGCAGTTGCAGTATACTACTGTTCAAATGTATTATTATGTTTTATACATGTTTTATATATGTTTTATGATTTTAAAAACATTTTATCATTGTCCCAAATGGCACACTTTAGACTTGTGGACTTCCTCAGAGTCCACATTTTGGTGACATCATGTAGTGCAGACCTATAGGGCCCTTGGCGCGAGTCCACGAGGGCGCATTGAGAGGTATTTTTGGAACAGACTCGATCGTCACGCTAGAAATAACGGTCTGGTTGTTGTTGGACAGGAGAAATCACATTTTTGCGCTCCGACGTCTTATCTCCATGTCAACTACACAGCCTAATTTTACAGTTCTGTATTTTGATATTGTGCATGCCACCTGGGCATTACAATAGATACATCATGCTTATTTGAATGATTTATACAGTTGTACATTATAATACATAATTCCATTTGAACTAATTACAATTTTAACACATAATGAAAATGTGCATGAGTTTCAGATGAATTTACACGTTTCAATATTCATACTATGTTTACATATGACTCAGTAAAGCCCTGACATCCGGTTCTATTTATTTAATGAATCATATGCGATCGTATTATTCAATTATTATGTTTGAGACATCAACCACTGGTCGATGACCATAATGTTTGTATAAACTGTAGGTAATAACTGGTAAAATGTACATCTAGGTCATAAAAACTGTAATATTTTCTTCTCAGCCATGTCAACAATTGTCCGTGAGCGAAATCTCCTCCCATCCGTTGTCTGATTGGCCTTTCGCAAGGATTCCTGGGTAGTTAAAGTGTGTGGAGCCTGCATATATGCGGGCTTCGCGGAAGACCACTTCAAGGGTACAAAGGGGGCGCTGCTGAGCACACTTCAGAGCGTTAAAATGCTGAATGGAACGGCCTACGGACTCGTAGACTCAGCGAGCAAGCGCAATTTAAGTCCACAAGATTGAAAGTCCACATGAAGTGCGATAGGCCATTTGGGACAGGGCCTATCACTTGTTTCAGCTTCTTCTTCTCCTGTGTTTTTATCCGGAGATTCTGTACTAGAAGATGTGTCATAGCGCCCTGTACCGTATAGCAGTGAAAATATGGATAGCTGGAAAATTCAGTCAATGGTGGGGAAAAGTAGAATTAGAGTAAATTCCTTTACACTACCAGTGGACTAGCCTACACAAAAAATCAGATACGCAGAATTAGAAACATATCTGTTCGATATAAATATTCTAATCAATATTTTCAAACAATGTAAGTTTCATAAGACTGTTTATGAAAAAAATATGTTAAAAAGTATATTCAATAGGCTACTCGATCAAAAGAGTTAACACAACTACAAGCCAAGAATACTTATTTATACTTTTAAGTATATCTCGATCAAAAGATTTAGTATAAGTATAGTCAAGTCAAGTCAAGTCAAGTCAAGTTTATTTATATAGCGCTTTTCACAACACAGGTTGTATCAAAGCAGCTTCACAGTAATAAATTAGAACAATACATCAATGTTTGTTTCTAGTGGAACGTCTACGTTCGGTAATGCTGATCAATAGTATCGTTGATTGATTAATTCAATTAAATATCCCCAAATATCCCCAACTGAGCAAGCCAAAGGCAACAGTGGCAAGGAACCGAAAAACTCCATCAGGTGACCTAATGGAGAAAAAAAAAAAACCTTGGGAGAACCCGGGCTCAGTCGGGGGCCAGTTCTCCTCTGGCGTTTATGAACTAGAGGTCAGATTTAACTGTAGGATTAAAAGTATTATATGAATGCCTGGCTGAAGAGATGCGTCTTTAATCTAGTTTTAAACTGGGAGAGCGAGTCTGAGCAACGAACAGTATCCGGAAGACTATTCCAGAGTTTTGGTGCTAAATGTGAAAATGCTCTCCCTCCTTTGGTGGATCTGGATATCCTAGGTATGACCAAAAGCCTCGAATTTAGTGACCTTAAAGAGCGCGATGGATTATAGGGCGATAGAAGATCGGTTAAATAGACTGGAGCTAAGCCGTTTAGGGCTTTATAAGTCAGTAGCAATACCTTGTAATTAATACGGGACTTTATAGGTAACCAATGTAGGGATGATAAAATCGGTGTTATATGATCATATTTTCTTGATCTAGTTAGAACTCTAGCGGCGGCATTTTGGACTAACTGTAGCTTGTTTATTAAGGATGCAGGACAACTGGCTAATAACGCATTACAGTAATCTAGTCTCGAGGTCATGAATGCATGAACTAACTTTTCTGCGTCAGAAACTGATAGCATATTACGTAGCTTAGCAATGTTTCTAAGGTGGAAAAAGGCTGTTCTTGTAACATATGAAATATGATTTTCAAAAGACAGGTTGCAGTCTAATATAACACCCAGGTCTTTTACTGTAGAGGATGAAGTAACAGGACATCCTACTATGTTAAAGTTGTATTGTGAGAGGTTTTGTGGGTGGTTTTTTGAACCGATAAGTAGTACCTCTGTCTTGTCTGGATTTAATAAAAGAAAATTATGCGTCATCCAATCTTTTATATCTTTAACACACTCTGTCAATTTGGATAATTTAGCGTTTTCATCTGGCCGTGATGAAATATAGATTTGAGTGTCATCAGCATAACAATGGAAACTAATTCCATGTTTCCTTATAATATTTCCAAGTGGTAGCATATATATTGAGAATAATAGAGGGCCTAACACAGATCCCTGCGGCACTCCATAGTTTACTGGAGTTATGATAGATTTTTCTCCATTTAAATAAACAAAATGGTAGCGGTCAGATAAATACGATCTAAACCAGCTTAATGCTTGTCCTTGAACACCAGTATAATTTTGTAGTCGATCTAAGAGTATTGTATGATCTATAGTATCGAACGCAGCACTAAGATCAAGTAAAACTAATATTGAGATACAGCCTTGGTCAGAAGCTAAAAGTAAATCATTTGTGATTTTAACGAGCGCAGTTTCAGTGCTATGATGCGGCCTGAATCCAGACTGAAACTTTTCATAGGTGTCATTTTCTTGTAAGAAAGAGCCCAGTTGAGCGGACACAACTTTTTCTAGTATTTTCGACATAAAAGGTAGATTTGAAATGGGTCTATAATTTACTAGATTATTCGGATCTAATTGTGGTTTCTTAATGAGAGGTTTTATAACTGCCAGTTTAAATGTTCTTGGAACATGACCTAAAGATAAAGACGAGTTAATAATATTGAGGAGAGGCTCTTCCACTACAGGTAACACTTCTTTCAATAGTTTAGTTGGTATGGGATCTAATAAACATGTTGTTGTTTTAGAGGAAATGATAAATTTATTTAACTCTTTTTGTTCTATAGTTGAAAAGCACTGTAATTGTTCTTGCGGCGTGATAATTGAGGCTGAATTATAAGGCGCGATTGAGGATTGAACGTTTACAATTGTGGTTCTGATGTTTTCTATTTTCTCAGTGAAGAACTTCATGAAATCATTACTACTAAACTGTAATGGAATACTTTGTTCAGGAGACATCTGTTTATTTGTTAGTCTCGCCACAGTGTTAAATAAGAACTTAGGATTGTTATGGTTGTTTTCTATTAGTTTGCGTAGATGCTCAGCCCTGGCCGCTTTTAGGGCCTTTTTATAACGTGACATACTGTCTTTCCATGCGATTCTAAAGACCTCTAAGTTGGTTTGTTTCCATTTACGCTCTAAATTACGGGTTTCTCTCTTTAGAACACGCGTAGTACTGTTGTACCATGGTGCTTTACTTTTCTCTCTGACCTTTTTTAATCTAATGGGCGCAACAATATCCAATGATCCAGAGAGAATGGTGCTCATAGTGCTAGTTAATTCCTCAAGTTCATCTGTTTGTTTGGGTTCACTGAGCAGCTGAGACAGATCCGATAAGCTGTTTGAAAAATTATCTATGGTGGATGGAAGGATTGTTCTGCCTAATCGATAACGCGGCGCAGCATGATATATTACAGGAGTACGTAATATGCAAGTTACCATGTAATGGTCAGTGACATCGTCACTTTGTGGAATGATATCTATATCGGTTGGATCGGTTCCATGTGATATAATTAAATCGAGTGTATGATTAAATCGATGAGTCGGTCCGGTAATGTTTTGCTTGACCCCAAAGGAGTTTAATAAATCTGTAAACGCAGCCCCTAACGCATCATTTTGATTATCTACATGGATATTAAAGTCTCCAACAATTAATGCTTTATCGAAGTTAACTAATAGGTCTGAGAGAAAATCTGCAAACTCTTTTAGGAAATCAGCGTAAGGCCCAGGCGGTCTATATACGGTAGCCAAGGCTAGAGATAATAGGGATGTTTTTCGAACATCTAAGAGCGTAACATTTAGTACAAGTACTTCAAATGAAATAAACTTATAACCCGTTTTCTGAGTAACATTGAGAAAATCTCTATAGATTGTTGCAACACCGCCGCCACGACCATTCAGACGGGGCTCGTGCTTATAGGAGTATCCTGATGGAGTAGACTCATTTAAACCGAAATAATCATTTGGTTTAAGCCAGGTTTCAGTAAGGCAAAGTACATTGTAACAACAATGAGAAGGAACCAACCACCGACTCATCTTCTTTTTGAATATTAATTCAAATTCTCTGCTTCTCGATGAATGGGGGGGGGGGGGAGACTTGTTCAGAACGTCTCATGATCCTCATCCATCTTGTCATCGGGGCCAGGCGCCAACCAGTCGGGCTGTTTAAAACTGACCCCCAGCACTAACGAAATAACTGGTCAATACTATCTTTGTTGCCGAAATTACTGATTGGTTAAGAGAAAGACAGAGACCAAGGTCTCACAAGAGTCCTCACGAACCAGAGCCATAAATCATCCAGTCTCCAGAAAGTCTGCTTACCAAAGACATTTTTATTGGTTAACTTAAGGAAAAACTGGTCAACGTTTGATAGTTTTGCAAGACGGATCAGTTCAGAAAATGGTACTGCTGACCCCTGCGGCCAACGGACCCCATCTTGGTCCCATGAGAGATGAACAAAACCTCTCTTCAGCAAGAACTATCCATGACCTCAGATTGGAATGTCTAAACTTTGCACACCAAAAAGACTTTACCTATCAAGATCCATAAAACTCATTCAAGAACAATTTTCAACGGACTTAAAAACATCATACATCATTCTATGTGTTTCTACGATATATATGTGTCCGTTTAATATGCTTTGATCCCATATAATTCATGTAATTGTTATAATTATAATTATTAGACGTGTGAATGTGTGAAGTGTGTACTGTTTCATATCAATGCTATCTTACGAACACAAATAGCAAGATGACGGGAATTAAATCTTTTAAAAATGTTCATATTCTGATAATTCGAAATCATGCCTAAACTGCATCTGGTCTTTTAGGTTCATTAGAAAAACCCCTCAGGGAATACATGATTTATGACTTTGAAAACAAAGAACAGTGTCTAATTGGTCCGCTCTCTTCAGAAGGGGAGGACAAATTTTAGTTAAAAACCTTAGACCCAAAAACTCTCTAGGCTCTCTCTCCAAGTTCGCTCTCGGGAGTCCAAAAGTTAGTTCGTTCAAAATGTTCTGATACAGAAGAGCTCTCAACGAGTGCAGAACAAAGACGGAGACGGCAGACGATGGTTTTAGTAACCATGTAACGTTAACAGACGAGCAGATCAACCCAAATTAATATCAGATATGGGTTAGATTCAATTTCCAGTCATCTAGCTCCTTTCCGTATCTTATTTTCTTTCTTTCTTTTGTGTTATTCTTCTTTTCCGATTGAAAGTCTCGGTTTTAAGTTAAGTTTTGCTGCAAAGTTTCGTTCCACGATTCACGGCTGCAACGCACGCTTTCAACTTCAAAGACGCATCAACCATCCGCGACCGCCAGCCACACGTGACTGGTCCTCGCCCCATCTATCCAGGCACGAGGAGACTATAACCAACGAACGAACCCTGACGCTGACCAAAGGAATTCCCAAAAGGAACGCAAAAGCAAAGACGCAAGTAGACTACCTCCAGACTAAAATCTTAACTGGTGTTTTGATAAATGTAATAACCTGTCTAAGAAACGATAGAAGAGTTAAATTAATGATTGATGGTTCGTTCAGGTCATGTCTTACAAGTGCATATAGAAATTTGGAATTTCCTTCCTCTTACCCTTAAACCCATTCTTCCCAAACTCATTCTTCTGTTTGTATTTCTTTCTTTATTACTCTCTTCCTTTCTGCAACCTGTATGAATGTGTGTGTATGCGTGCGCGTGTGTTTGTGTTAGTTGTTAGGATAATCAATAGAGTCTTGTTTGTGTTAGTTATGAGTTAGTATATAATCAATAAAGTATGGTTTGTATTTGAAAAGATATTGCTTGTGTATGTGCTTATCAGATTTATTGTCTTGAACTTCGATCAAAAGTTACCTATGCTTTTACCCTATTTCTTAATTTACTGTTAGGGGGTTATTCTTTCTTGGCCAGGAAGATATTATATTTCCTAGAGTTAATAATTGTTTATGCCTTCTGTTCATTGGATGAACTGATAAATGATCATATTATTGATTCTGTTACAGTAAATTTTGAAAATAATTAAATTATTAATTATTGATCATAATTCGTTATGAATAATAATTAATTATATTTATACGTGGGCGTATAAACGCTACAACATCGAAGCTATTATCTGTGACTATTTCATTTACAATAACTGCCTTAGGTGTGAGTGATCTAATGTTTAGAAGACCTAGCTTTAAAAATTGTTTTTGATTACCAATAGCAACATTTTCTGGTTTAATAACAATTAGATTTTTTCTAGATCCTGCAGTAGATTTATGATTTGATCTCACTAAACGAGGAATAGACACAGTTTCTATGCAATGTTCTACACTATTTATATCAGTTAAATTGGTGCAGCAGAGACTATGATTTGGACTTTTGTTTACTAGTCAAAAGGTATTTAACATTTTGGAGATGTTATCTGACAGAAGATCCGATCCGAATCTGCTTGGGTGTAAGCCATCAGCACGGTAAAGCCTAGGACGCTCCCAAAACAGATTCCAATTATTTACAAAGAGAAGTTTCTGCTCATTGCACCATGACATTAACCATTCATTAAGCGCAAATAATCTACTAAACTTTTCATGACCTAGTCGATACGTGGGAAGCGGTCCTGACACAATAATCGTTATATCAGGCGATGTGCTGCGTACCGTATCGATCAGATTCCTGAAGTCTTTCTTCAAAACCTCCGTTTGGCGCAGTCTGATGTCGGCCCCTCCCGCGTGCAGGACAACGGTTCCGACGCGCTCGTTCAGAATCTCGGGAACGTGAGCAGCGATTTCAGAAACACGAGCACCAGGAAAGCAGTGACTATGCACCTTACTTTTATTTAACGTAGCGTGTACGTGTCGAACGATGGAATCACCGATGATCACAGCATCGCGTTCTGTTTCGCGAAGAGGGGAGAAGCGGTTTTGTGTGGATATCTCGAAAACCGGGAGGGTCGGAGAGAGTTTTCTTGGTCTAGACCTGACTCGCGACTTCCGCTGCGGAAAAATCCAGGCTTCGTGATGGCATGTTGGAGCCGGAGTGAACGAGACCATGGCTGATCGCGACCTCGACGTTCGGGACCGATGTTGAGGAACGCACGGAGTAGACGAGGTCGGAGTCAGCGGGTTAGTAACATTAATCTCTGATTTGTGTGCCTCGGCACGTGATGTTTCGAGAGCCAAACGCCGGTCTATCAGCTCGGCTTTTCTTACTAAAAGGTCGTGGATCTGTTTCTCAACAGCTTCCAGCTCAGACTGCACCGCGTGCAGCTCAAATGTGTCCTCACCTGCACCAAAAGGTAGACTACTTACATTTGATATATTCGCCATTTTAACAGATGGACAGTAAGTTAAGTTAGCAACGACGCTACCAGTGGTGCTATCAATATTAATACTAATTTATGGCTTAAGTCTTGGATATAATCCGTCTTTTCAGTGGTACGGGTGTAGAGTAGACGCACGATAGGCGAAAAAATGTTTGTTTGTAACTTAAATGAGTGCGGAGAAGACGCGTTCAGCCGTGATCCACGGACGTAACCTATAAGAGTATCCAGCGTTGGATCACTAGGCTTGAGACGCGTCTACTCAACAATCCGCGTTATAACTATGAGGTGAGGAAAAGTAGAAAATGTTCGTTGTAAGTGAGTTTAAAGAGAAATCAAGAATTATAAATCAATCGATGGAGCTCCAAAGACAACAACGCGCTCAGACGCGACGCATGCGCATTCGAAACAGGAAGTTCAAAATCCAAATATACTTGTGTATTAAGTGAAGTACTTATAAGTGAAGTACACTTAAGTGTAATTTTAAGTTAATTTTTTTTTAAGTATATCAAATGTAGACTGAACATATACTTTCTTATTTTTAGTTTAAAAGAAGTATACTAATAGAACACTTGAATAAACTTCTTTTTCGTAAGGGTACTGACAGCCTCTAAAACATAAGAAGTTTTCCGACTGCATTAGGAACTAAAAATATTTACAATTCCTTTATATCATAAATGTATTCATATAGTTAAATTTGTACCATTTATTTTAGATCCCTTAACCCTACCTCAAAACCTAAACAACAAACCTTCTCAACAATATAAAAGAATAATTAATTTGTTAATTATACCATTACATAGATATTTTGAGTCTCTAGTCTCTCTCCTATCACTAAATATAACCCTAAACATTTCTTTAAAATATAGAAATATAGAATATAAAAAAAACTTAAAGGGATAGTTCGCCCAAAAATTATATTTAACCCATGATTTACTCACCCTCAAGCCGTCCGAGATGCATGTCAATCTTTTTTCAGACGAACACATTTTCAGTTATTTTAGAAAATGTCTTAGATCTTTCAGTGGTTATAAGGTGAACCTATGGGGTCCACCTCATTCAAGTCCCAAAATGTGCATGCATCCTTCACAAAAGTAATCGTTTATAAAGTTTTAAATATGTATATTTTACGACAAAACTGCACGGATTACCCTCAGAAGGCCTTTGTTTATCCCCCTGGAGCCGAATGGGTTACTTTTGTGAAAGTAATCATTTTTGGGCGAACTATCCCTTTAATAACCCTAAACCCAAGTGCAAAAACAAAAAATATTGCAAAAAAAAAAAACTACTATTTGTAAAAATACTATTTGTGAACATTTGTACGTCTGTAAAAATGTTAATACATATGTGTTAGATTTTAGATGCTGGCAATAATATGTGTGTAAATGGTAGAACCCTAATGTTATTCCAAACCTGCATGACTTTCCTTTCTTCTGTGGAACACAAAAGAAGATTTTTTTGTTGTTGTTTACAATGAATGTCAGCTGGGTTAACAGCGTTAACATCATTTTTCAATATATATTTTTTTGTTTTCCACAGAAGAAAAATGAGGGTGAGTAAATTAGGACATCATTTTCAGTTTTGGGTGAACTAACCCTTCAAAGTTGCAATCTCAGACTAATATGAAGAGATGACTATAAATAAACCATTCGTTGGTTGATTCCACCAAAAGTGTAAACTCTATGTCTCTTTGATGATATCAAAACATTTCTCTGTTTGTTTGAGCATCCAGACATGGCAACACTGTTTCAACCAATGGCATGAGTTTGAAGCGGAGCTATCTGTTTGCATTACAAGTAGTAGATCGGAGAAATTTGTCAATTGAAACCGAAATGACACATTTTATATTTGCTTGATTGGCATATCACTAAGAAATGCTATATGCTGATATTGCTTGATGCCTTAATTACAACAAAGTTTTATGTCTTGGATTATTTCATCATTGCACTAACTGAGTTATTTTTGGAAAAGTCTTGCTCTTGTTATTGACTTCTTCTTGAATCTCTGCCACGAGCCCCTCCCTCCTCTTGAAACAAACAGGCAATTCTGCCATTACATTCCCTTGATAAACAACTGAGGTAGAGCTGTTGTGGGAAACATTGTGTGTGAAACTATTCAGAGTTATAAAAGGAAGCAAACAATGTAAGGTTATCTCACTGTGAGGAGCAATTAATGCTGCTGGGAATATCCTTTTTGTATGAAATACCTAATATAATATCATAGACACAGAAAAAAAAAGTTAAAAAAGTAAAAAGGTTAGCAATGGATATTAGTAATTGGTGTTTGAAATTGTATTTTATCTATATTTCATAAAAAAAACTTTCATTTATGGAACATTGTAGAAGATGGTCTATGACTATTGTCGAGGAATAATTAGTTTATATAAAATTAAAACGAATTATGATGTTAATTAATTTTGATGTTCATGTTTAGTTAATTTTCAAAAGTGGGACACTACAAAAGTTGTATTGCATTGCAAATTATTCCTGTTATTGCAATCCAAACTTTAATTTAGCATCTATTTACATACCAACAGCTATTCAGAATTCAGCGACTAACATTTGCATTAAATTACCTTCAAATTTTACAAAAAAAAAAAAAAAAATGTATAATAAAAATGAACAATATGGCCCTTAGAAATTCTAACCCTAGAGGTGAGTTGTCTTTTTTTTCCCTTTCATATCTGCCTTGGAGACAGAGAAGAGGCTTAGAAAGATGCATTTGGACCAGAAATAATACCTCAGGACCACGCATTACCTTTCTCAGTCGTAGATCACAGCAAGTGCCAATTAGAATGCTTTTAACTTCAAAGCACAAAGAGGCAATATAGTTTTGCGCTCTGAAAGCAACATTCCCATAAAAATGGTGTTCATTAGACCGCTAGTCCTTAGTCTTAAGTGTGCTTACCTGCCATTCGCAGAATGCCTGTTAAATGTAAAGAAAAGAAAAACCATGCACGACTTGAATTTCACAATCATCTAAGCATCATGCATTTGTTTTTTATTTTGTTTTGTTTATTAAGCAGAAAAAATCCCTCCACATCAAATGATCCACGAAGCTAAGGGAAGGAATTTGTCTTGTTTAAGTCTAGTTGTCCTAAGCATGTTTATCCAAGCGTTATGCAAGCACGACAAGGCCTATAGACAAATAGCTCCGGTGTATTATGCGATTTGCGCGAGTAGGTAAACAGCAGATGGCGAGGGAAGCCTCTTCAGCCCCTCGCGCTGTATTTACCTGCCCACCCGAATGACCCGTGTCATGCTGCAACTCCTCATGCAGGCATAAGCAATTGTTAACCATTTGTATCAGTTTTTCACCGTTCCAGCTGAGCGCGAGGCCAGCCGAGTCATCCGCGGCGCGTAGGAAAATTAGCTTGTTTATCAGCATTCTGTTTTCTTTTCCACCTCTCCCTCCCTCTGACATTTTAAATGTACACCATCCATGACTGATTCACTCACAATCAAAATGAGTTCGACCTCAATCACAAATGAAGGTATCGCGCCTCCGTAATCTCCATATTTTTGCAATTACACATATAATGAGTTGCAACGAGCTTGATGAGGACAATGGCCGCTTATATGCTTGTCTTAAATGAAGAAGGTTACCTTGAGCATCAGTCATCTGTCCTGTTGACGGAACGTTTCTTCCGGAGAAGCATGACGTGTTGTTATTAAACATCGAGGTCTGCTGTTCGTTGCGCCTGTACTTTAGATGCGATTTACATAGGTGAATCCAAGGTGATTCATTATAGGTTTTTCCCCCGTTTTGGTTGCTCTCAGCAAGTTTTATTATTTGATTCAACTTGCGAGCAAACAAACCCCCGTCCTGGGCATCTCGTATGCTTTATCGTGGACTTTAAATAGCCAGCTCCTGAAGACCTTGAGAGGGCAAAAAATCTTTAGTCATTCATTACCACACTGAGGAAGTGCAGAACATTGATGGAATGTAATGAAAACTAATACTCTTTCTAGTCACTGTGCTATCTACAGATGTGTTTTATATCCTATTACTGCTCTAGAAGTGGCCACAGCTCTATAGCATGTTGAGAAAAGCATAATCCATTGGGAAATTACCCATCAGAAGTGCAATACTGTTACAGAAATTAAATTACAGCGGCACTTGTGAGCGAGTGTGTGCATGCGTGTGCTGAGGGGCATGGAGGATATATGTTCTCTATTTGATGTGTTGCTCTAGGAGAATTCGAATGCGGCCTGGAGAGATGCTCATTTAAAATGTGTCCAACATGCAATGATTGATTGGCTCGTGCTATCAGCATATTTGCTCAAGAGCGACAGCTGTCACATCAGAAGACATTCTCTACATATAGATTGAAATTTGATCAGCAATATTCACTCAAAAAAAAAAAATCATTACCCTTACTTAATTTAATTTATTTCATTAAAATCAAATCAGTTTAAAAGGGTCGACACACAACTTAACTTTTCCAGTTTCACAGACAAGGCTTAAAGGGATGGTTCGGAGTAAAATCAACCTAGGGTCCTTTGCACCATGACCTCAAACTACCGCTAACCCGGACGTCGAGGTCACTTCCGTTATTTGGGAAAAGCCTGTAAAAGTCCTGGCAGAAAGCAATGCATAAGGATGTAGTGTAACGCCGAATTATTCTTTTTTTCCGAAGTGTTGACAACTTAGTGTTAACTAATAATTTTTTGCAAACTGGAACTTCCAACAAAATATTAGTGCATTCCTGGAACTGGGCGTCGTTACACTACATCCTTATGCATTGCTTTCTGCCAGGACTTTTTCATGCTTTTCCAAGTCTCGGAAGTGGAAGCATAAACCATCAGGCAAGTGCCATTTAAATAAACTCCTGATGTACTTACAAACTTTGCAATGTCTCGTTTTATGATTACAGAACCTATTTGTACTACTGTAGAAGTTTGGTACCATACTGGGCATTATTAGTGGGGTTATTGAACACAAATTAAGTTGTTCAAAAATTGTGTTACTTTAGCTCATTAATTAACCGAACAAGAGGCAAAAGTCACTTTTTTATTTGTTGCTTCAAACACTATTTTACTAGAATAACTTTGTTTTCATTATTATAATTGGTAGCATTGGTGATTAAAATGGAATAGAAAAAAAAAACATATTTGAGAATTTTTTAATTTATATTTTTCAACTTTTTCAAACAAGTTTCCCAAATGCCCCCTCCGATGGATGGATGGATGGATGGATGGATGGATGGATGAATGGATGGATGGATGGATGGATGAAGTGCCACATGAGCCAAAGTCGTACTATTTTGGGGCAAAATCAACCTACAAATGCTGATTAAAAGTTGTCTCTGCATATTAAACTGGGATAGGAGAAAGTATTTTAACTTTAAGAAATGCACAACACATAACATTGTCATTTTTTGACAACATTTCGCCTGCAAACTGAGGTATACTTTAATATAATAGGATTTGATTCATATCTTACATATCTGCTCAATCCATCTGCATCCATAATAAATGAGGAACCTATTCTTCATTTCACTGTAGAAGTATTTGTCATTGCAAAAAAGTGAGTGCTGTTGTTCAATGTAAAGTTACAAAAAGCTTTTAATATTTGTTTAATTTGTCTGTAGTTTTGAGAAAGTGTGTGCAACAAGGTGTTTAAGTTGTGATTTTATTTATTTATTTATTGCTTTATGGCAGGTTTAACAAAGACTCAGATTTATTTATTTATTTTCTGCTCCGTTGAAGCTGGAAAGGTCAAACACAACGAGAAAGCAAACATGTCAAGAGTTACATGATAAAGAGTGCCGAACATTTTGACAGGCTTCAGCTAAACCCGCTTTTTAACCACTGTGCCCTAAAGACCCTCAGCCTGGAATGCTGCAATCAGCCGAAATCATTCGACAAAAGTTTATATTTGGCTTTTGGTGGTTGGGTCTATACAGCCACAGACAGGATTGCATTACCACCAACTGTGTGTATTTAAAACCATATATTTATTTTGTCTCTCTTCAAAAGCTTTTGCATTTTTTTACCACTTATCTTTCCCCAAAGCTGGTAACATTGATCCCATGGTTTAAGGAAGCGACACTACCAACTTTACAGTGTCAAAATAATATAACATTATCTAAAACAAGCTACTTTTTCTATTATTTTGTACTTTTGTATTCATTTATTTTAAGCTTAAGTCTCTTAAGTCTCTGGCTTTTATATGGAAAAATATTATTTAACAAATATTGTAATTTAGGCTATTGTGTAAATGTATGCTATCACCCTAATCTCGATTCAAAAACCCTCATTATTTTTAAACCAGTGAAATACTGTTAAATGATAAATTATCTAATTAAATTGTTATATTATCTGATAGTTAAATATTATTAATAGCTTGTCCTTAAAAAGCTTCAATGAAGTTAGCTTGTAGAAGTTAGGCTTACTTTATCAAGGCTGTCATTGACAAGCTTCAGTTTTATAATAGCTTCTCCAACATTGCCATTACATTATAATATGTTATTGTATTCTGTTAGCAGTCATTCTGTGAAATATGTATTTATTTTTTACTAGGCTATTGAATAAAATCATCTTCTTTTAGTGAATATACATATTACTTGATATGAATATGATATTATGATTTGTATTTTTTATTGGGGGGGGGGTCTGAATGTAATGATGGGCCTCATATTGTCTCAATTACGTAGAACTGAAGGCAAATTAATTATGTAGTCATACATTTAGGTCAAATTCTTGTTGTGAGATTTAATGAGGGATCATTATGAATAGATCATAGAGCAGAGAGCTTGCTAAATATTCATTTGTTTTGCTCTCTTGAGGCACGTATCACATTGCAATATAAACTCAAAAGAGAGATAAATATTTATTTAATTTCCTTCACTTATGAATGACTCTTTCCTACTGCACTGATTCATCTCCCAGTTTGATCTTGATGATAAAAAGTCACAATACTTCACACGGTGACAAACAGCTGACTGTAATCACTCAGATATATCACTCCAAGCACAAGCGTCTCTTCTGATAGAAACTGTCATAATTAATGTTTTCTTTCCAGTGAGGCATTTGAACATTTAATCAGAGCAAGAAGAGGAGAAAGGACATTGGATGCCTTTAAGCAGTGAAGATGTTGATAATGTTTTTACTTTATGAACTTACTACGACAGATGCTAGGTTTAAAATGTATTAAATACACTTTTTAACAAAAATGTTGTTGTAAGCACATTTCCCTTACAAAAAATAAGCTGCAGTCCGTAACATTTTTGGGTTAAAATGATCCTAAATAAATGTTTGAGCAAGTACATAACCAGCCAGTGTTCAAAACTATCTGCTTGCCTTAGCTCGATTCAAAACGGTAAGCTTGTAATAATGTGTTTAATTCCAGTGGTACTGGTGGATTTCCGCGGGAAATTCGAGCATGTCTTTGGGCCCATGCGAAAACAAGGATAAATATCGGAAGGGCATTAAATGTAGTCACGCAATGCTGATGTTGTTAACTTTAACAATTTGAGAACAAAGTATAATTTGCACGGTTTGACGTGAAATGATAAGCGATCGTTAGATTTAATGAGCGTGATTTACTGCAATGCTTTTTCCCCTTAGTTGGTCAGAACAAAAGTGGATGTTGCTTGTTCAGATGACATTTTCCAGTGAAAAATCTTATGTTGGTCATACTTCCAAAAAGTAAAATCTGTGATTGCGACTGACAGTATCCACACCAGCGCGGTGATTGACAACTGCAACTTTTTTTTTTTATTCTTTTTTTTTTACTGCAACTATACTAGTTAAATACTTGTAGGACACTTTCTAGTTAATGAAAGTACTTTGAAGTTTACTCTCAGTAAACTACTAGCTTAGTAGTTTTATACTGTAAATATACTTGTATGTTTTCTTTATAAATCAATATTTTCAAACAAGATAGGCTACTAAATTAAGTGTAAACATAACTACTTAATTATACTTTTAAGTGCATCTAGGTCCAAAGATTGAGTACAAGTATAGGCCAAATATAGGCTACTTACGCTTTCTGTCAGTATAAGTCAAGTATATTTAAGAGTCATTTCAAGTATATTTCTGAGCCTGAACATGAAAAGCAGCCTGGAAGTATGCTTTCTTATTTTTAGTTTAAAATAAATAATAGCACACTTGAATAAACTTCTATTTTTGTAATGGTTCCTTTGCAACCTTTCAGGAAACTAAAATCATTATTTTATCAACATTTTCTTTACCATGTCCTGCCTGGTACTACATATATCATCAAAATGTCTTCAAATCTTACAAATGAAAGTGTTTACCAGAAACAAAATAAAGTATTAGTTATATTCCAGTGTCAAATTTTTACATTTCTTCAATAATATTTAGAAATGACTTTTTGAATACAAATTACATGAAAGACTATATGATTAATTTATTTCCATAAAGCATTTTTTTTTAAATAAACGGTAACACTTTAGACATTCTACTAAATATAAGTAACTTCACAACTACATGTTAACAATTTATTTTGATGCTCCACAACAGACATTCTGACTATAAATAACTTATTCTCCTAACCCGGACCCAAACACCTAACCCTAACCTAACAGTCTACTAATACTCAAATGAGAGCTGACATGTACTGTAGTTGCAAAGTTAAGTGGACTATCGAAAAAAAGGGTGTAACAAAAATAAATTTCCCATTATACAGGTAAGTAATTTGTATCTAAATGTTATGACATTAATGTCATGTTATTTCAAAACTTTACTGAGGTTTTCTGGCAGAGATTTGCATTTGAACTAAGCCATTTTTTTAATTTTTCTTCTTTTTTTTTCTTTTTTTTTAACATTTTTTAATCATGTTTTATTAACAAAGTTCGGGAGGAGCACGTTCAAATAATCAAGTAACCAATCAACTCATCAAACAATTACCATGTCTACCCTATCAGCATGAGAGGAAGCATATATATATATTCACTCTGTCAACTCATCTAACTTCCTTGACAGTTTTCAGCATCCCTCCACCACCCCGACTCCTCACTCTTGGCTTGTTCTTTCACAGCCAGGAATACGGGGGGAGTACTCTGGGTTCGGGCCGAATACCGAGCCCGGAGCCCTCTCCTCGGACAGCACGCCAAATACGCATTTATTCTATCTGACTTATTTGTAAGTGTGAACTCGTGAAAGATTACCGTATGTTTTAAAAAAAAAATAACTGTGTCAATATATGCAATATGTGTGCATGTGTGTGCATACATTCTGTTGAAATTTTGAGGTTAAAGAAAACATAGAAAACATATCTTATTTACAAAATTGTAATATTCCAAAAGAGTTGTTTTTCTTCAAATTAACTTTTTCTGTGTGATTTTTAGAATGTTATAATGCAACATTACCTAACTGCGACCACAATGAAACATAAAAAAAAAAAAAAAAATGTTGTAAAAAGCATTTGTGCCTGCTGGGATAGTAACATTGAATAAATGTATGATAAAACAATACCCCAGGCTCAGTAGTATTAATGATATGCAGTGCGCTTGTTATTAAAGTTCCAAAACAGCGCCAGGAGTAACACAGTTGGAGTCAATTAAACAACGAACACTCTCATACACGTACGCGTTTCATCTTCGGTCTTTTATCTCTTGTATGTTACTCCATGGCCGTAATTAGCTGTACGCTTCTACTTGCAATATTATGTCTAGTGATAATACCAGTTATCTTCATGTGTGATTTCAAATAATTTACCACTTACTGGCTGAATCAATTTTTGCACATACTGTGTCCTTGGGTATTACGTATAATGATAAAGATGGTGCGAATTACTGCTTCACACTAATTTACTCGCCTCGCTTCTGGTGTTTGCAGGGAGCTGATGCCGTCTACTCTGGAGGGACAGATCACAATGGAGAAGACGCCCAGCTATTTTGTGACAAACAGCGCGCCGAAGCGGATCCACTCGATGGCGAGAGACATTAAACTAATCATAGTCGTCCGCAATCCAGTGACTAGAGCCATTTCGGACTATACTCAGACGCTCTCCAAGAGGCCGGAGATCCCTACCTTCGAAGTGCTGGCGTTCAAGAACCGAACGCTGGGCCTGATCGACGCATCGTGGAGCGCGTTGCGAATAGGGATCTATGCACTTCACCTGGAGAGCTGGATGCAGTATTTCCCCCTCTCGCAGATGCACTTTGTCAGCGGAGAGCGGCTTATCGTTGATCCGGCCGGCGAGATGGCAAAGGTGCAGGATTTCCTGGGACTCAAGCGCATTGTTACCGACAAACATTTCTATTTTAATAAAACCAAGGGATTCCCATGCTTGAAGAAGCCAGAGGATAGCAGTACCCCTCGGTGCCTTGGCAAGTCCAAGGGCAGAACTCACCCCAAAATAGAGCCCGATGTCATTCGCAGACTGCATAAATTCTACAAGCCCTTTAACATGATGTTCTACCAAATGACAGGGCAAAACTTTCAGTGGGAACTGGAGGAGGATGGCAATTCGCCTGGCTTTCGGGACTAAACCCCTGCTGCTCTCCGCACCACCAGCCTTCTCATAGCCGAACCCTCCCCATCCGCATCGTTGCTGTCTTTGCGAAAGTGCGTGTACCCATAGCAAGAGTGCTAATCTGCTCTGTCAACCCCCAATACCATTGGTGTTTATGATGGCAAATGTTATTGTAGATATTATCCCTAACATAAATATATTTATATTTGTCAAGAGAAGAGGATTTTATTCATTTTTGTTCAGAAAAAGTTGCTATACGAATCATGTGTTCTATGATGATGCATGCGATGAGTTAAGTGTCCTTACCCACCATCACCCTGAGGGTTTTATTTTTTAATCTCTCTCTCTTTCTCTCTCTCTCTCTCTCTCTCTCTCTCTCTCGCACACCAGCAGTGAGTGCAGTACAATTGACTCTGATGACCGAGGATCTTTGTGGATTCTGAAAACTAAAAACTACAGTCAAATGCAGATCTTATCAATACAGCAATCCTCTCGAATGAGAATGTTTCAGCTATTTCTGCCCAGTGTTATGCATACAATTTATTTTGTGGCTAATAAAAATTCTGACAGGTTGGTCCAAAAGCATGTGCATATTATTTTCAGTTACATCATATATTACATTTTATATTATGCAATATCGGAATGACAATTTTACTGCATATATTTTACATTTTTGAAATATTAAAACTCTCGATTTCCATTTTTTATTTTTATTTTTATTAGATATCATGCTTTTGAACCACTCTGTGTATTTAATAAATTAGCCTGAAAAAAAAATGCACTACACACAGTATTTCCTCAATTTGATCAATTGCTCACTTACACTGACATTCAAAAGTTTAGGATCGGTAAGATTTTGTATTGTTTTTTGGAAGAAGTGTCTTATTCTCAGCAAGGCTGCATTTATTTGATAAAAAATACAGTAAAAACAGTAATATTTTAAAAACTTTTTAAATTAATATGATTGTAAAATGAAATTTACTTCTGTGATGTCCAAACTGAATTTTTCAGTGTCACGTGATCCTTCAGAAATCATTCCAATATGCTGATTTTCTACTCAAGAAACATTTATTATTATCAATTTTGAAAGCATTGTGCCGCTTCAATTTTTTTGGGAAATGGTGAACAGCATTTATCAAATCTTTTGTAACATTTAAAATCTCTTTACTGTTATTATTTGATCAATTTAATGTGTCCTTGCTGAATAAAATAAAACATCTTACTAACCCCAATCTTTTGAACGGTATAGTGTACACGGTAAGAAATTAGAAATTTTTAGAAATTTACCTTGCTAATGCAGTTGTATTCTTTTAAGTACCATGGTCTATAAAAATGGTAATCATACAGTACCATGGTGGTATACAAGGTTATATACAGTATGTATAACATTACTATATCATAATTGCAGAATTATTTTCATTGTATGAGTGTGGATTCAATGGATGCCAGGTCACAGTGATATGTGAGTGTTTTAGCAGGAAAATACCTTCGTTGATTTCAAAGAGTTCCTGAATCTAGTATTTTTATATAATTTCTGACACTGTGTTAATGGGTGTCATTAATCACAACTTCATGCCATCTCTCATGTGAGTTGATCACAGCCACTAAAACTGTCATTATCACACTCGCTGCTTATTTCAGAAAAAAAAATCCAGTGTTGCACATATGCCCCATTTCTGTTTTTTTTTTTTTTTTTTTTTTTTTACGCAGCCGCTGGCATAGTGAAACAGCAACATGATAATGAGTGTAGCACCAATGCTTGCGGAGGAGCAGCAGGGAGTTACCAAACATCTGCTGTAACAAAGTCCTGTCATTATAGACAAATGGGACATTAAAAGAGATTCCTGTGAAAATCATCAAGGAAGTAAGATTTTTCAATGTTCAGCTTACCTGATGGATACATTTCAGGTTCCTGTTAAAAAAAACTGTATGGAAATTATATTTCTGGGATCGCTGCATTTATCTTGATTCTGTTTTTTTCCAAAAAGCCATGTTTTTCTCACAAATGTACTGACAATATAGTGGATTTTTGATTATTGAGCACTTGATTGGGAGAGACAAAAGTCATTCAGTATAAATCTGGCAATGTGTAATTCTTAGTCATTCATAACCCAAAGTTATGTTGCTCAATTGCCCTCATCTCAGATGGTGTTGTCATACATTTAAATATTATGCAAAGCTCAGTGCATGACCTGTTCATGCCGAAGACTACTCTTTAATTTAACTGGATACTCATTTAGCAATTTAACTCTGTGGTATGCTATATGCTTATTAAACCACAGGACTCCAAGTCTCAGCTGAAAAAAAAAAGAGTGTTACTTGAATAGCAAGCAGTGATTAAATGAAACAGCCATTTGGATAATTTTAAGAAAACACAAATTACATTTGTGCTGTGACATTTAAAGTAAACCCTCAGGATACAAAAACTGAGATAAGTAAATCTCATTGGCCTCACATTTAGAATTTATTTTCAATTGATTACAAACATTCAGGCTATAATGAACTTAATTCACTTTGCAAGTTTACTTATTCCAGCAGCAGAATTTATTAGTAAAAAAACAAACAAAAAAAAAAAACAGAAATGTGGTTTACACGAATCTAGCTTGTTTGATAAGACAAATAATAGGGTGTCACTGTCCATTCAACATTGCTTTTAGATTCACATGGTTTTCGAATTCCCCCTTAGCCCAATCTTTTTGCCATGTCTCTGAACTATTTAACAACTTCGACAATCAATGCAGCCAATAAATCAATAAACACGGTCTTAATACACTTCCCTTGCAGTGTATCGGCCCCTCCCTCTGCTCACCTCTCTGGCTTGTTGTATGTTCTCAGTGCTGAGCTGGTGTGTTTTTTTGCTCGGGGGGAATGGCAGACCTGAGAGATAGTTACACAGAGCAATTGGTTCAATCAGAGTAAGGGCTGTGCTGCCCTTTTATACCCCCCTGACTGAACACTGAAGCCTGAAACACAATATCCCAGGTCACCCGTTCTGCTTTGAGCCTCAGCCGTGTATCTATCCCCCTGGTGCTCTGCTGAAAAGCGATCTGATTTCAACTTTCTCTCTTCCATGTAACACACCTCCATTCAACGACGGATCTGTGGATTAAGACAGGTGGGACCCGGCTGGCTGCTTTTTCTTTATCTTTCGTTCTTTTTTATGGTTTGTGCAAGCCAAACAGTGCTAACTTTAAATGATGGTTTCCCAAACACTATGTCCTAACCAGGCACAATGCGGTAAACTGTATCCGCTCGCTTTCTCACAGCAAGTGACATTTTGCTGAAGGAATTAGTCCTAAAACCTGGAAACGAGTTTTGGCCTTTTGGCTCCATCATTCTAAAGTCAATGGATGTTTTTGTTTTTGTTTGTTCTTTGCCTGAAACAAGTCTTTGTTTAACACGAGCTCAAGATATTTTCACATTTTATTCTATGAATATAAATAATAAATTAGTAAAAGGTGGTAAGTGTCTAAATGGGTCTACAGAGGTTGTCTGGCATTAAACATCATCACGCCAGAGAGATAAAATCATCTACTCACAAGTCTAATTTTACAGCCTCTTGCAAGCTATTACAACACAAGCTTTCCAACTTGTGGATTATAAACAAAAAAATGGAAAGAATCATTGGAAACTTAGTCGTTTTGATCTTGAAGTTGTGCGACCGTGGTTTTGTTCGGTTATAGTCTAGCTTTTTAGCTCTGGGGATTGTATTTAGATGTCAAAATTCATTAAAGTTGTGTTCATTTGTGAGGATTATCATGATGAACAAACCATGTAAGAATCATAAACTTTTGTTCGTCATAGAGCTTGTTTTCTGCAACAGTCCAAAAGCCAATGGATAAATCCAACTGACTTTTTGTTGAGGGAACCAAAGTGGTGCAAACTTCCGAGTTAGCCAACAAAAATATGTAATCCCCGCAGTTAGCCAACAAAAATATGTCATCCCCGCAGCATCAAATAATGCATCACGGTGCATATCAGTTTATATTTTTGAGGAAATGTGCTGGTTAGGACATGGTATAAACCATAGTTTCATGAGGAGAATTATTCACCAGAACGAGACTACAATCAACACACTGTGAAGAAAAAAAAAAATGAAGACATGAGTATTTGGTGTGAACATACTCAAGGTTTGAATAAGCTGCAGCAGTGAATGGATTCTTGCAGATATTTTGGAATGTACAGCTTCATGAATATTCTATGTATTTGCACACTGATTAAGAAAACATTGATCTAGAAAGAAAAAAAATCTGCTATGATGTAAATATCAGAAGTGTATAATGTACATATGCAGCTACAATTCTTTTACAAACAGAAAATAAAAGTGGAACGAGAGCCACAGAGGTCTCGGCCTCCTGTATGTGTGTGTGAGAGAACTGATGTGCCGCTGTAATGTGATGTACTGGCAATGCTTTTGCTGACTCAGTGAGCAAAAAGATAGAAACAAGAGCTTTGAAGGCTCAGAAGTGCAGTGAGAAAAGAAACCTGAACCTCTGAGAGTCCAGAGGAAAAAAGTTAAACTTGAAAGGAATTAAATTTCGATTATGTCACAGTCTTTCATTTCTGTGCTCTGACAAGAGATGTTTCTTCAGTGTCCTCTGAGATTATAAAAGAGGGATAATACAAATCCTACCCTCTTTTGGCACTGTTATTCTAGAGCTAAACCTGAGGTTTTACATTTAAATCAGTTTCTGATATTGTCAAATATCATACAGCAGGAGGGCTGTAGTGCTGGAGTCAAATATCCACTGTGTGAAAGCACTTGCAGGTAAACTTCTCATAGCATGAATCATTGAGCATACATATGTACTTTGCTTCTCTCTCGCTCTCTCTCTCTCCCTCTCTCCCTCTCTCTCTGAGAAATGATTTTATGTATTGTTTCTAAACTCATTGACAGAATGCTAAGGTGTTCTGGGTGGTTGCTTACTGACGAACATCAAAAGAGCACAACCCCAAGTCCTACAGTATATAATTTGGATTAGGATTGTTTCACATATTTTAAAGTGAACCTATTATGCCCTTTTTGAAAATCATTCTTGATTTTGTCTTTGGGGCCTACTAGAATCAACGAAAAATAATAATATAATATAATATAATATAATATAATATAATATAATATAATAATTTTATTTATTTATTTATTTATTTATTTATTTATTTATTTATTTATTTATTTATTTATCACATATTTAACATTGTTGTAGCACCTCTCTTCCCAGTCTGTCATTAACACTCTTATTAGTTCCTATGAAGCTCAATGTGCTCTGATTGGTCAGCTGGATCACTGTGTTATGATACCGCTTCTAGAATGTTTCGGAAATGTCACGACCCTTAACATAACCATGAATTTCAACACACTAACGCAACTCAGCCAGGCTTCACCCTTGAATGCATTGGACTGAAATTATATAAATGAGGAATACTGTGACATGAAAACTCAAGACTGCAATCTACGTTTGCAGACCTTGTTTGTGAATCAGAACCTGTATGGCCGAAGAAGCAGAAAAGATCTGAAGACAGAAGAGAGAGAAAAACATGCGCATATATTTGGAATGTTGTTGATTATCTTATAAACATAGGAGATTGTACTGACCTATACCAATAAATTACGTAGCTGGTTCATTGTGTGTTAGCTGGGATCGGTATGGCACACACTGTAATATAATTATTAATTGGTTTGAGCAGGGTAAACTTTAATTAAACAAATTAGTCCAATCAAATGAACTTTTATGAGTATATATATAACGTCTCGGTTACGAATGTAACCCTCGTTCCCTGAGTAGGGAACGGAGACGTTAAGTCAGTGATGACGAATGGGGTTTCGCTTAGAAAGCCTATCATCTTCGAGTATATAAAACGAGCCAATGGCAATGAAATGCCATGGGTCTTCAGAATTTGCATAGCGTAACTCCGCCCCTCCTCGTTGGTATATAAGGAAGTACGCCGGCAACATGCAGATATGTCTTCGCTGAGGAGCCGAGACTGAACTCAGGCGTTCCAGCGGTACAGCGGAAGAGGCAGGGAGACATAATGTCCCCTACTCAGGGAACGAGGGTTACATACATAACTGAGACATTCCCTTTCGTGGACACTATGAGTTACGTCAGTGATGACGAATGGGGTCCCCAGTCTAATCACACCACCTCGGTTGTCTTCCAGTGCCCTGAGTAAGTCTGAGCTCCCTGTCGTGAGACTGGCATGGACGAAGGACTCCTACTTAACACAGGAATACCAAGGTACACTGGGAAGCATATCTCAGTGGAAATATGCAATCATGCTCAGCCCGAAGGGGGGGACTTGGAATACACATATGACCCCGAGGTACTGCATATGGAGTATCCCTGGGGTGTCCAGTCGCAGGTGGAATATTTCAACCCCAGGGGTGGCAAGGTGGCTTGCCGAGGGAAAGACACATGGGACTCAGGGAGGCTTACGTTGGAAATACACATGTGGGGGTCACCCAGAGGGGGAACCATGCACATGGAGGCACCTAGCCAAGCGCGAAAGCTGCCGTTGACATAACTCTGGCGTTGACGTCGACAGTGCTGGAGGAGACTCAGGGCTTATTAGGCTCACCTGAGGAGAATATCGCACGTATCCCGTCCGTGGAGAGGAATGGCGAGAAAGCGAAGACACCTGAGCAGAATCTAGTACCGGCTGGTTGAAGCGAGTACATGAGAAGAAACTGGCTCCACTCTGAGATTTTAGAATCTCGCAAATGTGTTAGGTGTCGCCCAGCCTGCAGCTCTACAGATGTCTCTCAGCGAGGCACCATGTGCTAGAGCCCAAGAGAAAGCCACACTCCAAGTGGAGTGGGCCTTCACACCAAGGTGGCATGGTCGACCTTGAGTCTGGTAAGCCAAGACAAAGGCGTCCACTATCTAGTGAGACAACCTTTGCTTGGATAGAGACTTTCCCTTCAGCTTCCCACCATAACAGACAAAGAGCTGGTCTGAGGTCCTGAAACACTGAATTCTGTCTACGTAAGCACAGAAGACGCGTACTGGACAGAGCAGTGCCAAGGCTGGGTCTGCCTCCTCCGAGGGCAGCACTTGCAGGTTAACCACCTGGTCTCTGAACGGAGTGGTGGTAACCTTGGGCATGTATCCAGGCCTGAATTCCAGGCACGCTTCGTCAACTGAAAATGCTTGCAGGTTAATTGATTGCAAAGGCTTAAAGGGAGCTCTCTGCAGGGCAGATAGACACACACTTTGAGGGTGGAGGGAGTCAACCTTCACTCCCAACCCATCTTGCAGGAAGAAAAGTTTGACACTGATCGGGCATTTTATGGGGTCTTTTCGACAAGAAGAGCACCAGGTGACGAAGAGGTTGCACTTCAACGCATAGGCATGTCTCATGGACAATGCTCTAGTGGAAGTGATGGTAGCCATCACTGGGGGTGGTAGGATACTCAAACCTGCCTCGTCCAGAAGCCACACGTGTAGGTTCCATAGATCGGGACGAGGGTGCCAGAGGGTGCCCTGTCTCTGAGAAAGGAGGTCCTTCCTCAGAGGAATTGGCCAGGGAGGTGCTGTCACGAGGAGTACTAGTTTGGAATACCAAAATGACCTGCTCCTCATCCTCCCTGATCTTGCACAGGACCCATGCAAGAAGGCTCACTGGGGGAAACGCATACTTGCGGAGGCCCCGCATGTCACAGGGTCTGGTTGTGTTCCCCGTGTATTCACTAGATGTCCTCCTTTTCCCCACGGTGTCATGCACATGAACTTCATCTCCCACAATTCCTGTCTGTATATTACACTCAGGTGTTAGTAATTGTAATCACCAGCTGTCTCTCGTTTTCCCCTCGTCATGCATGTATTTAATGCCCTGTTTGTCTTGTGTTCCTTGTGGATCAATGTTGTATGTCACACCACTCCAGTTCTCGTGTTTTCCTTGCCTGTTTGTTGTTTTGATATTGCCTGTCTGGATTTTCGACCCCTGCCTGTGTTTGGATCTTGATTTTTGGATTGCCCTGAAAATAAAGCCTCACCACACTGCAATTGGATCCTGTGCTCTTTTCTCTCTGTGCGGTCGTGACAGATTGATCCACCTAAAATGAAGGGATCCAGCAGTTCGGTGGTTGAGGCTCCTTCCACCATCACTCAGAAGGAGAGGAGGAGAAGGTTTCAGGAATTGATGGGCTTACGCCAACGGGGTCAAGCTGTAAGTGAATTTTCTAAAACCTTCTTCAGAATGGCACAAGACCTAGGCCACAATGACGCCTCCCTGAAGGATATCCTTAATGGTTGTTTGGACGATCCATTGCCCCAATGGGAAATGAAGGGGCTGGAAATTTTGGATTTTGTGAGGTTCACGATGTATCTCCACCATCGAAGTCAGCGGGATACAACCGCCTCCCCTGCATCATCGTTGCCCAGTTCAGAGAAAGCTGCATCGCTGCCCAGTTCAGAGAGAGCTTCATCGCTGCCCAGCTCAAAGAAAGCTTCATCGCTGCCCAGTTCAGAGAAAGCTGCACTGCTGCCCAGCTCAAGGAAAGCTTCATCGCTGCCCAGCTCAGAGAAAGCTTCATCGCTGCTCAGCTCAAGGAAGGCTTCATCGCTGCTCAGTTCAAAGAAAGCTGCATCGCCGCTGCCCAGCCCGGAGAGTGCATCGCCGCTGCCCAGCCCGGAGAGTGCATCGCCGCTGCCCAGCCCGGAGAGTGCATCGCCGCTGCCCAGCCCGGAGAGTGCATCGCCGCTGCCCAGCCCGGAGAGTGCATCGCCGCTGCCCAGCCCGGAGAGTGCATCGCCGCTGCCCAGCCCGGAGAGTGCATCGCCGCTGCCCAGCCCAGAGAGTGCATCGCCACTGCCCAGCACAGAGCGCGCATCCCCGCTGCCCAGCACAGACACCGCTCAAACCCCAGAGCCCAGCTCAGAGCCTGCACCTCACCGCCATAAGCGACGGAGGAGGAGGAAGACCCCCAATTCCCCCAATGCCCTGGAAGTCGCTGTTGCAGAGAGGGAGGAAGCTGTCCCTGAGGCCGCTGCTGTTGTGGAGGAGGAAGCTGTCTCTGAAGCAACTGCGGCTGTGGAGGAGGAAGCTGTCTCTGAAGCCACGGCGGCTATGGAGAAGGAAGCTGTCTCGGAGGTCGTTGCTGCTACCGCGGTGAGGAGGGCCGCCCCGGAGGCCGTCCATGGGCTGCTAGCCCTGCCGGCCCCGCCCGCGCTGCTAGCCCTGCCGGCCCCGCCCGCGCTGCTAGCCCTGCCGGCCCCACCCACGCTGCTAGTCCTGCCGGATCCAGAGTCGGAGCCAGAGACCTGCCCAGCTGTTCCTGAGCCGGAGCCAGTGTCTGTTCCTGAGCCGGAGCCAGTGTCTGTTCCTGAGCCGGAGCCAGTGTCTGTTCCTGAGCCGGAGCCAGTGTCTGTTCCTGAGCCGGAGCCAGTGTCTGTTCCTGAGCCGGAGCCAGTGTCTGTTCCTGAGCCGGAGCCAGTGTCTGTTCCTGAGCCGGAGCCAGTGTCTGTTCCTGAGCCGGAGCCAGTGTCTGTTCCTGAGCCGGCGCCAGTGTCTGTTCCTGAGCCGGCGCCAGTGTCTGCTCCTGAGCCTGTTCCTGTGTCTGTTCCTGAGCCGGTGGTGTCTGTTCCTGAGTATGTGCCTGTGCCTGTGCCTGTGCCTGTTCCTGAGCCGGTGGTGTCTGTTGAGCCGGTGGTGCCAGTTCCAGTGCCTGAGCCGGTGGTGCCAGTTCCAGTGCCTGAGCCGGTGGTGCCAGTTCCAGTGCCTGAGTCGGTGGTGCCAGTTCCAGTGCCTGAGTCGGTGGTGCCAGTTCCAGTGCCTGAGCCATTGGTGTCTGTTCCAGTTCCTGCGCCGTGGCCGCCCGAGGGGTCTTCACCGCCCTGGCCGCCCGAGGGAAAGTCTCCGCCCTGGCCGCCCGAGGGAAAGTCTCCGCCCTGGCCGCCCGAGGGAAAGTCTCCGCCCTGGCCGCCCGAGGGAAAGTCTCCGCCCTGGCCGCCCGATGGACTGTCTCCGCCCTGGCCACCCGATGGACTGTTTCCGCTCTGGCCGCCCGAGGGAAAGTCTCCCCCCTGGCCGCCGGATGGAACTATTTGTTTTCCTCTGTTTCCCCGTTCTACTGTCTATGTTTCCCTGGTCCTCATGGAGTCTGTTGCCCCTTGTGTCTGTTTCCCCGCACGGACCTGGCCCCCCATCCCTCCCCCTGGTCCTCCACCGGGCCACCTCCCTCCTGAGCTTTTGTTTTGTTCCTTGTCCTGTCTTGTAGTGTCTGGGAGCCACTCCGTTGAAGGGGGGTAATGTCACAGGGTCTGGTTGTGTTCCCCGTGTATTCACTAGATGTCCTCCTTTTCCCCACGGTGTCATGCACATGAACTTCATCTCCCACAATTCCTGTCTGTATATTACACTCAGGTGTTAGTAATTGTAATCACCAGCTGTCTCTCGTTTTCCCCTCGTCATGCATGTATTTAATGCCCTGTTTGTCTTGTGTTCCTTGTGGATCAATGTTGTATGTCACGCCACTCCAGTTCTCGTGTTTTCCTTGCCTGTTTGTTGTTTTGATATTGCCTGTCTGGATTTTCGACCCCTGCCTGTGTTTGGATCTTGATTTTTGGATTGCCCTGAAAATAAAGCCTCACCACACTGCAATTGGATCCTGTGCTCTTTTCTCTCTGTGCGGTCGTGACACCGCAGCCAGCTGTGCGCCAGTGCATCCGTGCCGAGCGTGCCCTCGGTCAGGGAATAAAAAAGGCTGCAATGGAAGAGTCATGGGAGGCAAACAGATCTACCTGTGCGTCGCCGAACTGTTCCCAAATCAGCTGAACCGACAGGGAATGAAGTCTCCATTCTCCAGGAAGAGGCTGAAACCGTGAGAGCTCGTCGGCTGCATGGTTCAGGTCTCCCGGGATGTAAATGGCTCGAATCGACCTGAGATGCGGTCTCATATGAAGCAATCCGAGCGGCGTAGATGCGGCTGCAGATGTCATATGCTCCAGGAGCCTCTGAAATAACTTCAGTGGAACCGCACTCTTGCCCTCGAATTGTCTCAGGCAAGTCAGCAGTGACTGCGCGCTAGCTCATAAGCTGCACGCACACGGTGGCCGAGTCGATTTCCATACCGAGAAAAGAGATCCTCTGCACTGAGGAGAGTTTGCTCTTTTCCCAGTTCACCCGAAGGCCCAATCAGGCTAGGTGTCGGAGCACCAGGTCCGTGTTCGCAAACCTGGTCTCGAGAGTGAGCTAGGATCAGCCAGTCGTCGAGATAGTTCAGGATGCGAACCTTGTGTTGCCGTAGCGGCACAAGGGCTGCCTCAACGACTTTCGTGAAGACGCGAGGAGACAGGGCTAACCCAAAAGGGAGAACCGTGTACTGGTATGCCTGTCCCTCAAAAGCAAACCGTAGGTCTGTGTCGAGGAAGAATGGAGACATGAAAGTACGCGTCATTCAGGTCGATCGCTGCAAACCAATCCAACGGACGAACACATTTGAGAATGCATTTCACTGTCAACATCTTGAACGGAAACCTGTGAAAGGATCGGCTCAAGACGCGCAGGTCTAGGATTGGCCGTAACCCACCGGCCTTCTTGGGTACAATGAAGTAGGGGCTGTAGAAGCAGGACTTCATTTCGGCTGGAGGGATCTCGATCGCACCCTTTGCCAGTAGGGTGGCGACCTCCACATGCATGACAGGGGCATTGCCACCGACCATGGTGCAGTGGACTCCCCGGAAGCGGGGAGGAGACTGTGTAAATTGAATCGCGTAGCTGAGCCTGATGGCTCCCGCAACCCAGTGAGACAGGTTGGGAAGCTCTAACCAAGCTCCCAAGAACTGAACCAGCGGGGACATGCAAACCACAGACATACCCTTAATGGGGCAGCGAGGCGGAATGACCGGCCCAGACCTGGGAGGCATAGCATCCCGGTTTGGGGGCGCGGTCATTTGCCACGACCTGACAGAGGAGGCCAGGGAAGGACCAGCGTTCCACGGGGGCCTGCTCTGCCAGGGATCTAGCGACAGAGCGGGACGAGAGTGGCAAGGCTCGTGAGCGGCGTGCACTGCCATCCGAGATGATGCACACATCACCTGGCCCAGGGAGTGTGCGATCACCTTAGTCGCCTGGAGAGCGAGGTCGGTGGCAGCATGCAGCTCATCCAAGGCTGCCCTGTTCTGCCCGGTCAGTTCTACCCTTGTGCATGTCCCAGAGCATCTGTGCCTGATAGACTTGCAGGATGGCCAAAGTATGCAAAGAGGCAGCAGCCTGCCCCACAGCTCTATTGGACTTCGCGACGAGAGTCGACGAAAACCTACAGGCTTTGGAAGGGGACTTTGGGTTACCACGGGAAGAAGTGCTCAGAGGATACAGTTGCTTCGCAACAGAGCGTTCAACCAGGGGAACCCCAGTGTACCCATCAAGGGCAGAAAAGGTGGAGGAGGTTGCTGAGCGATCGTGGGAAGACAGTGGAGACTTCCAGGACCTTGTGACCTCCTCCCACAGCACCCAAAAACCAATCATTCAGCCATGAACTCTCAGGACAGGGTGGAAGGTTCCACTCGAGCCCGATGCTCGCATCTGCCTGGGAAAACATGGCTGTCAACTCGGGATCTGACTCGGACAATGCTGGCGCGCCTGAAGGCGGCAGCACAGCCGAATCATCATCTCCTGCGGACTCCAGCCCACCTTGCAGCGATGGACATAGTGCAGCGATGGAAATAGTTTCCTCATCTGGAGCGCCGAATGAAATGTCTGAAGATGGTCCTGCGATTTCAACCGGAATGCTTGCGGGTTGTGACGCGCAAGAGCGGGGTGTGGGCCGAGGAAGCATCGTCAGCGCTTTGTTCCACACTGTCACCCTCAGGTCACCCTGTCCACCTGCCAAAGTACCACCTCTCGAAGAGGGGGTAGATCGGGATGTGGATGAGGGGACTCTCACTCTAGTGAGGTCATTGAGTCTCGACTGCAGTGTTGCGATGGTCATGTCCCCGCAATGAGAACATGAGTCATCCACAAAGGCTGCCTTAGTGTGACCTAAGCCCAAACACACAAGGCAGCGATTGTGCCCATCAAACTGAGAAACAGTCCGGCCGCAACCAGAAGTGCATGGGCGAGACATCTTTATAAAGACGTGGCACGCGCAAGTTCTTTTTTTGCAATTCCAAAACAGCACAGATGAGAGTGGAAAGACCTGCGTGTGATCTACTAAATTAAAGAACACAGAGTCAGATAATTTCCATAATGACCAATGCAATCTACTAGGTAGCGTCTGGTTTAAGATGTGCTTTTTTTGGGTGGTAAATAATGGCACAAACACCAGTACATTGACGAGCGCAAACCTTAGTAAATTACCATGCATGATTATTTAAATACTCTCCTCCCATAAATTTTGCGCCTAAAAAGGGAAACTCCTACAAATGCACATGCAATAATGTCAGCCGCAAAAATAACTGTGTCCATGCCTTTTCAGCACAAATTTTTCACTGCGTGTCTTTAATAAATCCTGAAGAGGGTTTGTGCTGGCGCAAGCTGTTAGTAAATCTGGTCCTACGTTTTTTATAATGTTTTGTGCAAGATTAATGTTAAGTAGGAGATTCAGTAGTGTTTAATGTTTAGTTATGCAGGTATGTTAAATGTTCTCTATATTGCCATATTCATTCAGCAGTTGTTATGCTAATTCTATCAAAGCATTGTGTTAACAATTAGCAAGTTATCATTTACTGAATTAGCTAGTTTAGGCTAAGGTTGAGATTACATGATCAAAGTGTATAATTGTATGAGTTAGCTTGTTTTTTGTTGGACAGTTAAGGAAATTATTGCGTTGATCGCTCTAAAACTCACTAGTATTTGTGTCATTTGTGTGATACAAGCAATGTAGCTCGACTACGCCACCCAATTGGAGAGCTGGGACTCTATTAAATAAAATAACCTTATCTTTTACTTGCAAGTTCCTTTAGTTTGGTGGGAGCAACACAACAGATTTACGAAGACAACAATTTCAATATAAAAAAAAACATTATAATCTCTAATTACATTAGTAAAAAGGGGTGTGCCATGCACACACGCACTCTCTCTCTCAGCTGGACAAAAATTAAAAGCTAGACATCGAACAAACACATTCAAAAATCCACTGGAAGTCCGTAGCTAGGTGCCCACAGTCCATAAGCGGTTCCTCTAACACAAGTCCGTCTCACACCAAGCAGTAACGTCTACACAGCAGGCCACCTGTCAATCACTCGCACGCACCAGCACAACACTCACACAAACAGAAAGAAGGCCACCAGTATCTCCACAGTAGATCACAAACACAGCACCACACTAGAAGAGCTATCAATCGTGCAATACCCAATTAAATCACTGCAATTCGTGAATATGCATAGGCAATATATATTTTATATATATATATATATATATATATATATATAAAAAATGGCAGACAGACTGGAACTCTCCGATTTAGGTGAGACGTGGATCTTAACTTCGGACGAGGCAAGGCAGCATAGCTTGACACAGGGCGTCACTCACCAATAAACTGGGAGCAGACGAATCTGGCTCCCAGTCCTGTTGAACAGCTCTCCACAAAACCACAGGCCCAGGACGGACGAGAACAGCAGAGGATGGCAGCAATCTTAACGCAGCAGAGGGGAAGACGAAGACACAAAGCAGCCACTGGATTGATAGAAGGACCGGCACATCAGCAAACTTCAGGCTTCGACACAAGCAGACAATGATCCATGCAACGATCGTGGCAACAAAATAAGACAATCGCGACTACCATCCAGCAGTAAAACGTGGGGAACAGAGCTGCAACAAGCAGAGTTCACGGGGTAGCAGACACACACTGTTTCAGTTCCTTTGCTTTTTGAACAGTCTGTGATTTGGCGTGGCAATTACCAACAGCTGTTCATCTGCTAATTAGCTGTGGTCCGGGCACCTAGGAGAATACGGGGGCATTGCCCCACATTCTAAATCATGGTCAAACAATCACCAAAATAATATGTGCATAGTAAAATAAATCACAAAAGAACACCGAATCAAAGTAAGAAAAAAGGGAAAAACAAACCGTGCCAAATACACACACGGAAACACAACATGAAATAAAATGGACTATAATCTCTCCATATGACATTTACATAAAACTCAGAGACAATCAAGCACCGCATCTAACACCAATTTGGTATCAGTACTACAAGTACACAAAGAACAGAGATGTTAATGCTAACTAAACAACTACTAAATGCACCTTCAATAACAAAATTATTTAACAGTAAATTGCTTTTACTTTAATACTAAGCAAGATATATTTCCAAAAAAGACTCTCCAATGATCATACAGTACTTTAAAAAAAAAAAAAAGAGAGAGAAAAGGAAACCCTACAGTCCTAATTTTAGCCTTTGGTTTGAACTGTTTCTTCTGCTCAACCCCTCAGGTATGCAGGACCAGTTTTCAGATAAAAACCTCTTTGATACACCCTACCAGAGATCTGTTGCATGAAAGACATGCAAAGCTGTCCTCGAATTGCCTGTCCCAATGGGGGGTTTTATGGCGTGTGGTTTTGAGACGGACTGATCTCTGCTAGACTACAGGCGGAGTCATTCACTCCTATCAGAACCACTGCAGTTGGCCTGTTATCACAAGCTGAAAAAAACAACAACATTGTTTCATGTTGCACCGGTAAAGCAAAGACAATCAATCTGTGTAATTTCTGGTTGGGGGCATTGACACTGCAGTGTAATAAAGTGAAGTGAAAACTTAGATTCACTGCATGTGCTGTGATGTGGTTTCTGACAAAACAGAAATATAAAAAGAAATATCCAAATATACTGCAAAATAATAAAGAATAAATTTGGATATTTTTTTTAGTATCAATCTGGGGAAACCTAAATGCATAATATGCCAGCTATAAAACACTAGTTTTGCGCAATGTATGGCTGAGAAAAGACAACAGGTTGCAGTTACAGCACGGTTTATAGGTTTGTGCTGGGCTACAATGCCTCGAATTCCCCCTCAGGCCATCTAGACAGGGATGTTTAAAAATGCATCATCTCACTAATCAATACCTCCAAAATGATCCTGGCTGTGGAGGTGTCTAGTTTCTCTATCCATCATTATTGGTAATAGTCTCATTAATAGAGTGTTGATTCATTTTCTGCCGAGTGGATATTAACCTTTTGCCAGTAAACATTCATTATGTTTGTGAGAGGTGTGTTCTGTTAGAGTGTGACACTAGAATACCAAATGGCACTTGGGAGGATTTCACACTACAGCCCCAAGAAACTTTCAGACGCAAAGCTTCTCTTGTTAAAGACCTTCATTTTGCAGCACAATGCAGCAATATAGCAGAAATTGATTCAGTTGCTTTTGCCCCTGGAACATTTTGTATCAACTTATTTAAAAGTGCATATTCTGCAGAATAGTGCAATTAAATGTGACAAATTAAGCTAGGAATATAGTACTGTAGCTTGAAGCACACAAGGCCCAGACAAATTGAAACAAGATGCTCATGCAAGAGACACAGTTTCAAATCGGACTTGTGTTATGTCCTGATTGCGTCATTTTTGTCATTTGTCTACTTTTTATGTCAATAACATAAAAAAAATGCCTATAAATAAAACACAAACACAAAACTACAAACACAATGAACAATATTTACATATTGTTATAAATACTATAAAACAATATTAGTATACAAATTTTAAATGATTATAAATACACAACCTTTACCAAAAAAATATATAAAGAAACTTTACAAAATGTTGCTATAATAGGCATGAGCCTGAATTCTGTTGCTTGTGTGAACATTTACATTTCTTCTTCGAACTGCAGTTGCGGATCCAAAAATATTACTCCTAAAACATAATATTTATTTTCTATTTCTAGCATGAACATGGTTTAAATTTGGTCAAACTACTTTCATATATATATATAAAAAAGAACCATTCTCATATGAGACATCGATTTCAGTACAAAAAGCACATTCAGATCAAGGATGCTCAACAGCACAATGCTTTATTCACGTAGTTTAGAGAGGCATTGGAGTATGTTTTGCTCCGTTCCTGATCATCTCTTTTGGATTGCTAATTTGCCCTCAATACATTTTCACTAGGCTTTAATTGGTCCAAATTTGCATTATGGTTGCTTACACACCCATAACAAGTAATTATTATTTTTTACTTCCAACTGTTTTCCTGTAGTTTTTCTTTAAATATGAAACACAAAAACATCTCATTCAGAAATATGAGAACTCTTTTTATTAGTGCTGTTGAACATGAAACCACAGCAACAAGAATTGTTACCTATGCCCACTGTCCACCATGGTTTTCAGTCACATTTTTCCTTTCATTTTAAATATAGAAACTAGATTAATTTAGGTGCGTATGCCCATAAACACTTCAGGCAAGACAGTGCTTTATGAGAAATGATTGCATTATTCTCTCTCATTGCTTCGCCTTATGGACTAAGCTTTTTACACATTTAAACAAGTGCACAGAGTGAGATCTGTATGTGTAATATTAATAGTCAGTAATCTCTTGTGCATTAGAAGCATCTGCTGTAATGCAGCATTTCTCAGGTCAGACATCCTGAGCTCTAAAGGAAACTTAACAAGCGTGGATAATGCCTATTAAATGATTTTAGAAGCCTCAATTATTAAATAGCACACATCTCTGTTGTTCTATGTGTAGCTTAAAATAAAGACAGATATCGGAAATGTTAAAAGCAGTTAACTTCCACTTTAAATTGCCCAAAGTATTTCTTTAATATTTAACCAGTTGCTTTTACTACTTTTATGTTTACAGTCATTGTGTAATCCCACATTTATTATTCATTTGTTTGTTTTATTTACAGCATTTTCAATTCTGTATTTAATTTAGCTGTGGATTATAATAGTCATAGCAGTATAACTGGCTTAAATATGTGTTGTATGTTGTGTTGTGTAAAGTTATTTTGTTGTGTTTTCTGTTATATGTTTTATGTTATTTAAAGTTATGTTCTGAAAGTTATTGTTATGGTATGTAAAGTTGTTTTGTTATGTTATGTCAAGTTGTGTTCTGTAAAGTTATTTTATGGTATGTGAAATTATGTTTTGTAAAGTTGTTATGTTATGTAAAGTTGTTTTGATATGTGATGTTTTGTTATGTTTTTGCTATGTTAAGTCAAGTTGTGTTCTGTAAAGTTCTTGTTTTGTTATGTTTTGTGTCAAGTTGTTCTTTGAAGTTGTTTGCATTGCTTTGTAAATTATGAGATCTGTTTATTTGTTTTAGATTCATAATGTAAAATGCCAGTATAAACCAAAATTTAAAAAAATGTAAAATGAACTAGAAAACCACACATCACTGATTCTGTTCACATATGTACAGTTTGAGAAATGAACTCTCAGAAGAGTCTGGTACAAGAGAGTCCAGTCATAGTAGAATTTTCTTTATGCAAATATATTCCACCTCAGGAGCACAGACTTTCCCACCCTGATTAAATAGGCAAGAAATCCACAGCAGCCATGATTCCTCCAAACACGGCAGAGGTCTTTGCCAATGGGCTGTGCATCTTTGTTGTATCTTGCCCTGGCAACACATAAATGATGCAAGACAAAGAGACGCCAGATCTGATTGGTATGTGTGCCTGCACCCAAAGGAGGAATTTTAATAAGTTGTTGAATAGAGATTTACATGCTCTAGTATTACACAGTCTCTGTTTTGTTTCAGTTCGTTTGAGATGTAAGATGAGTGGAAACTTTCATTCTTATGAATAAAATGCTTCTGAAGGGTTCTCAGTCTAGGTATAAATTCTTTTCATTTTCTTTTCATATTTTTTCCTTTATTAGTATTAATATTTTATCCAGTAGATCGTATCGTGAATGCCCTTGAGTCTCCGAAGACATTTAATGAGGTGGTTTATTGATTTTGTCTGTGTGGAAGCATGAATACATACCATATGTGTAATGACAAAAAAGCTCATGGATCTTTGCTACAGAGTTTGGTTTGTTTGTTGCAACAGAACTATTTAACAATCTAACAATATTCTCTACTTTACATTCAAACTGTAAGATCTTACCGTGTTACAGTAATGAACCTGTGTGGGATTATTTCCCAGCCAAGACTGAGTGTTATCAGTCTGATATATGTTGATGTATGCAACAAATTGATCTGTGGGGTTATGAGGATTTGTTATAGTACAAATTGTTTTGAAAAATAGAAGACTGAAAGCATGCATAAATACATGCACTCACTGAATTGAGTAGAAAACAAAACTTTAGACATGCCCAACTAACTCCGCTGAGTAACTTCTTCTATTCCTAGCTAGCAACAGCACACTTAAACATGCTAAAAATAATATTTTGTGACACGCAATATCTATTACAAAAACAAACTTCCTAACTAAAGAATATACAGTATAATATTCATTCACATTAGCAATCTTTGGCATCCTTTGTAAAAGAAATGTTTATATTAACACAACAACAACAACAACAACAAAACTAACCTCTGGTTTCACAGACAAGGCTTAAACTAGTCCCATAAAATGCATGTTTGAGCTGTTTTAACTGAAAGCAACATGCACTGACATAGCGTAAAATATGTCAGTGCCATTTTTTGTCTCAAGATACACATCAGTAATGTTTTTTTTTTTTTTTTTTTTTTTTACGGCAGGTTTATAAAAGCTACTTAAATGCTCCAATTTAAAGCCTAATCCTGGCTTAATCCAAGCCCTCTCTGTGAAACCGGGACAAAATGTTCAACATTTACTCTCCCTGTCCAATCCAATGTAAATCATGCTGGGAACTAAAAAATATTATTTTCCAACTTCAAATTTGCTGTTTTGTGAGCTAGTCTCTTGGTCCTTGAGCTATAAAATATAACATATTATCGCTGTTAGATGGTTCTAATCTGATGTTTTCTTTTAGTGTTTGAGGAAGTAATGTTTTTTTTTTTTTTCAGAGCAACACATTACTTCTATTCTCTCAATTACTATAATATTTCGGATTCACACCAGCCTCAGGGTGGGAGTTTGCAGCTGCTGTCAGGATGTGTCTAAGTCTGTTTGTTTTGAACAAACAGATGTCTCTCAAAAGGAATATGAGATGCATTCACTTGAAAAAAAGGGAGTCTAGCAAAAGAATTGTTGTCTGCTGTATTTCGAGACCGCTATGTTATATTCATGAATTCAGAGAATTCCTACATCGTATACGGATGGTGTGGAAGAGTGCTTATCACTTAATTGCATGGAAAACAGTCAGCGGAGTAAATCACTAGAGATTGTGGGTTTGACATGCAGAAACAGAAATCCTAAAATCCATTCGAATGTATTCTACTGAAAACAAGAGCCAGGCATCAAAATATGTACTCAGATTCTGAAGTTTCAAAAAACCTTGAGCAAACCTTAGGGGTGCATAAAAGTTTTATGACCACATAGTAACAGAAAAATAGCAATAATACAACTCTCTCCCTGTGTCTTTTTCTCTCTTTGTGTGTGATTTTCCAGTAACATCATTAATCACCGGGCTGAGGTTGAGCAGAACACAGATTGTGTTCAGTAAGGCGGTGTTCTCTCTCCAATTATAATGTAAATACATGGCTTGCGGTAATAAAGCCATTGATCAGATTTTAGAGGAAACAACACTAATTCTTAGAACGAGGTTTTGTAAAATTCAGACTTTAAGTATTGGTTCACTTTTGTCCTGCAGAATGCTGAAAGTGAAGTGCAGTGACAGTAATAGGATATATTTTAATTGCAAAGAAATTCAACACAGAACAAAAAGGGGAAAAAAGCAAGACAAAGAGTAATTGCATTATTATTATTATTTTTTAAAGTATCATACTTTTTTCCCGACTAACCATGTTCAATACTGTGAAAATTATGCAGCTATTTAAGCAGATTTGTATAATATATTCATTTGTCAATGGCTACCGTCAACTGTCTGGTTACCAACATTCTTCAAAATATCCTCTTTTGTGTTCAACAGAAGAAAGAAACTCGTACACATTTGAAACAACTTGAGGGTGAGTAGATTATGACACATTCCAATCCCTTTAAACAATATTTGCGGTTACAACGAAAGACCCAGTAGAAGAGCGAAGTTGTATTGCACATTAAAGTCTTTTGGCTTTTATTTTCACTTCAACAGTTACAGTGGTAATTACATAGTAAAACATACACAGTCAAATGCACTAGGTAAAATAATCATACACTTATATAAAACTGCACAATAATCAATGACTGCAGTGAAAGTAGCATTGCAGTATGGATAGATTTTTACAGTTTCCTTGCAAAATAATGTTGCACCTGGACTGTTAAAAAGGACAACAACTGTGTAAAGTGTCTATTAAGAGCTGTACTCTGTGGTCCATACATTGATTTCAGAGCACAGGTCCTGCGTATTGCCTGGAAATGTCAATTCCTTCCTTATATTGCAAGGAACAAAATGTCATATAAAGCCAAACTTGCCTGCAATTATTCCGACAATATTGGATTTAGTCCTCACATCTACAAAAGTGGCCATCAGTGTTGGATCTTGCCTGTTTGGTACACGTGAGAAAGCCTGCGTTAGGTGCAAAGTCTTGAAAGCCTGCAAAGACAAAAAAAAAAAAAAATAGAAATGGCCTGACATTGTTCATAACTTTAGTTATATCTAAAGTTAATGCTAGATGAGTGTTAGTCAGACTTTGATGTTGGCTTGACAAAGCCTTATTTTGAAATCATTTTAAAGGAAGGAAGGAAGGATGGATGGATGGATGGATGGATGGAAGGAAGGAAGGAAGGAAGGAAGGAAGGAAGGAAGGAAGGAAGGAAGGAAGGAAGGAAGGAAGGAAGGAAGGAAGGAAGGAAGGAAGGAAGGAAGGAAGGAAGGAAGGAAGGAAGGAAGGAAGGTTTTTTTCCAAGGGTTTTAAATTAAAGCAGTTTGATACAGCCCAGTTTCCAGTCATTTCATTACAGAATAGACATCATTACATGAGATGTCAGAGCAGATGGATGGATGGAAGGAAGGAAGGAAGGAAGGAAGGAAGGAAGGAAGGAAGGAAGGAAGGAAGGAAGGAAGGAAGGAAGGAAGGAAGGAAGGAAGGAAGGAAGGAAGGAAGGAAGGAAGGAAGGAAGGAAGGAAAAAAGGAAAAAAGGAAAAAAGGAAGGAAGGAAGGAAGGAAGGAAGGGTTTTTTCCAAGGGTTTTAAATTAAAGCAGTTTGATACAGCCTGGTTTCCAGTCATTTCATTACAGAATAGACATCATTACATGAGATGTCAGAGCAGATCAATATGCCGAGAAGCTGATGAGGTCAAGGTTTGATCATATCAGCACTAAACTAGAGCAGGTGACTAGGAAGAGGAGATGTGTCTGCTCTGAGAGGCAGACCCAACCAAAAAGGCATCATTAAATTCCTTCTTACTGGTTTCTGTGCATTATTCATATAGGGCCGTTGAAATATAAATGGAGCTGTGTTGCTGGAGCTCTCAAAGACTGGAGCCCCATAAACTCTTCTGCAGGGAGTCCATCGTGTTTGGTCAGGTTTTTTTCTAAAGAGCCCAGAGTATGAATCCACATGGAGGGCTGTGTTGGAAGTTCTTGTTGGTCCATGAGTCATCAATTTTGAATGGAGACCAAAGACAGCTGCAAGAAAAGCTTCATCAGCTAGTCACTCACTCATTTGAAAATATAGATTGTAGAAAAAGCTCTCTGTGTTGGAGCTGCAGATGTCACAGTGGGTGAAAGAGTCAAAACATGAAGAATATTGAGCAGAGATGGCTGGATATTCTGACAGGTGGAGACAGGCTTTCCCGTAGGAGTAAAATGATTGAATCATGCACATATTAACTTATCTCTTTACACTGCACTGAGTAACTGAAAGGGTTTTCACTCCCATCAATTGTTATGTTAAATATAGTCCCAATGAAGTATACAGTGTGTAGCATTTTTCTCATTTCTCATTCATGTTTATGTACCACATACTCTTACGGACAAAACAGAACTGCAAACAAAATCATCAATCACCTGCTTCCATTTTCTCAAAATACATTTTCCCTTGCTATAAAAAAAAGTGTCAGAAATAATGACAAATATGAATAAATATAGCTATACTCTTTTCCATTCATTTTTTTTTATATTTAAATTAAATTAATCATAACCTTTAAACTGCAGTTTAAATGTAAATGTCTACCTCGAAATGTAATGTAAGTTGCTTTGGATAAAAGTGTATGCCAAATGCATAAATATATTTGTGTGCGTGTATATATAATATATAAAGAAAAAAATATATATATATACACACACACAGATATAATTGGAAGGATACAGTAGTGTTATTTTAAGTAAGTAAGGTATAAATGTAATGAAGGAATGACAATATTTTTAATATTACTATTATAATGTTTTTAAGGAAAAAAACTGCATATTGTGTTAGTTGGCTAACGATGTGTGTGGTGGACTCTTGAAATGATTATTTTTTAAACAGATTCCATGTTAATGTAACATTGCTTGCCTTTCCAGTTTTCTTCATTAATATAATTGGCTGATTACCCCGTCACCGCAATACTGCCCGCCTTTTATCTTGCAATCGGTTTCTTCTGAATCCAAGTAAATTTGGCTTGAAGTTATGATCTGTGCGTGTAGTGGTTTTTAGAGAGCACTCTAAAACTGAGAGTTCAGTTGAATGAAAGTTGGACCTCCGCGCCTGCAGCCTTCACGACACCTAAGGTGTTTGCTTAGAATCTGATGACTAATTATCTGAGAGAAAGGTTATATTAATTAACACTAATAGCCTTACAACAGCTATAGGAACAAATAAAAGGAAATATAGGCTACTTTTTGCTGCATTACAATTTTCAGTAGGGAAGCACCATGGAAGTGTCCATTAGGGGTCAATAATGTGAATGTTCATTTCACTTGCCCATCTCTCACATTTTGAAAAGAGGTCACACGTTCCACTCCCATCCTTTTATCTATATGTCTTTGATGCATCAGTGTAATTGCAGAGTCCACAAATGCATTTAAACTCGTGCTTTTGACAATCTTAGTTGCACAATAAACAGCTCTCAAGCCTTCATATTTGAAGTTTTAAACCAGGAATCCAACTTTTTAACAGCATGTTGTCATTTTCTCAATGGGGATAACGTGAAATGCTGACTGCTAAATGCAAATGGATGCGAGTCTAATCAGAGCAACACAGCTTCTGCGGTACTTACGCATGGATGACATGTCAGCATGCTCTGAAAAGAACACTGAATCTTTACAATTACATTTATGCTTCAGATGCAAGCAGGCTTTTTATACCACATTTTGATTTTACCAATTTGTTTCATGAGGACAATGGGTTTCTTTCTACAATAATTAAATCTGAATAAAATTCATGAAATTAAACTGGTTAATATTGCATAAATGAAAAAATTAGAGGTTAATCACACAGAAAGGACTTTTACAGAGAATACTCATTTAATCTTGGTCAATTGTGTGAGACCACATACATTTTAAAAATGCTTCCAGAATGAGGAATAGGGTGGATATGTATTTTGATGTGAGTTCTAACATGAATAGACTATAAAAAGCATTTCATTTGATTTAAAAGTATGTGGTTACTGATTTTTGGGTGGATATTATAAATTTAGGTTTAATATATATTCCAAATGGCATAAAAAATTCTAATAAAATTGCTGCTCTTGAAAAATGGTCAATACGAGATCATTTCATATCCTCATTTTAGCCATCCAGCCATCTAAAACCCTCGTTTAAAAGGTCGCGTGAAGGTATGAATTGGTAAAATAATATAAAATGATGGTTAACTTCTCAATTTTGTTTGCCCTGAAGTGCAAAATACCCAGGAGCAACTAGAATGAAATAATGTTGAAACTTACTTGATCAATCATCGTTTTATGAAAGATTTTCCAAAAATTGATAGGTCAAACTGAATGTCATATTCTTCTGCATAATAAATGGCATTATTTTACCCTCTCTGTATTAAAAGCATCATTGGCTTTTCTTGTGCAAGACTTGCAGGCAACCCCATTAAGGAGTCCATTTGATCTCTTTACTTCAAGCATGTCCTTTTCCTCACATGTAGTGTAACATCTCTGTGGTTGATGAGCTCCTTCTCTGAGCTGCAGTGTCTGCCCCTTGCTGGGCTTGCCTTGGAGATCGATACATCCTCAATTTATTCTCCTTTAGGTCGGGTGGATCTAACTAGTGTCCCTTGTTTTCCGTACTCCTCAGTAAGTACTACTCTTGCGACGTGATCCCCCGGAGTGTTTCAGTATATGCTCTCCTGTTAGTCACTAAATGCTAGGTTGCATGTAAAATGCTCATGAAACTATTATTTATGTTGATCATATCGTATTTACTGACACCCACCAATTTCCTGCGGGAGAATGGCTATTATATTAAAGCCTCCAATTACATGCATGGAACATTGTAACTGACATTGAGATGTTTGGGCAGATAATAATTTGTCAACAACAACAACAACAAAATGTATTTGACTGTACTACAGAATAAAATACCATTTAAAATAACTGAAAGAGTCTAAATAGGGGAGTGAACAACTGTATTGCAACACAGGATGGTAACAATTAACACATTGATGAACCCAAAAACAGCATAACAAATCAACACAAAACTCAATGCTTAGAACAAACCAACAACCACTAAATCAAATTAAAATGCAAAACAATAAAGTATTACCAAATAAATTATAGTTTGTTTGATTTAATTGAATAACCAAGGTCATGAAACAACAACAAACAAAACAATACAGTATCAATAAACAAAACATAAATGACTGTAGTATGAAAGCTGTATCAAACAGTTTTAGATCTAAACTAGGTTAAATTGCAGTAGGTATCTGCACAAACAGTATTTTTTCTCTTTTAGAGCCCCATAACAAAGTCCTCTGCAAGCTTCTAAACAATATAATTGAACATTTGTCAAGGATACATCAAATGTGCATTTGAAATTTCAGTTAAGCTTCTTAAATATAAGGTAATGTCTGGCCTTTTTCACCCCAACAAACGTCTCAGGTTATGACTGTAACCCTAGTTCCCTGAGTAGGGAACGAGACGCTGCGTCAATGACGCTTTGGGAACGCCCCTGCATGATTGCTTCTGAAGCACATGTGTCAATTAGTCCAATGGCGAGAGTGAGCATCACGGGCGGGTGAAGTCATGACCAGGAAAGAATAAAAGCACATCCGGTTAGAACCGTGCTAGCTTAGAAAAAAGGCCGAAGCAAGTTGATCACAGGGATGTAGGAAATATGACACAGCATCTCCCTACTCAGGGAACTAGGGTTACAGTCATAACCTGAGACGTTCCCTTTCGAGGGAACTCGCGCTGCGTCAATGACGCTTTGGGAATGAGAATGTCCGAACACCATACGGCCAAGAACCTGTCGTGTTAAACTGTCACGACATGAGAGCCTCTATTCCCTGGGCCTCAGCCCCTGCCTCGACAGGATGTCTGCTCCTACATTCTGATGTCCCGGGAATATATGTTGCTCTCAGGGAGAGCAACTTCCCTAGGGAACACAAGAGAATCTGGTGCACCAGTTTGCATAGTGGACATGAACATAGACCCCCTAGGTGATTTATATAGGAGACCACCAACATGTTGTCTGTGCGAACAAGCACGTGATGGCCCCTCAGGTCTGGAAGGAAGTGTCTCAATGCATTGAAAACCGCCATCATCTCCAGGCAGTTTATGTGCCAAGAAAGATGATGACTCCTCCACAGACCTTGAGTTGAGCGGGCTTCCACTACCGCTCCCCAGCCAGTGAGAGAAGCATCTGTCGAGAGCGAAACTCGATGGCAAAGAGCTCCTAACACTGGACCCTGGGATAGAAACCAAGATTTCCTCCATATAACCAATGCATGGAGACACCGCCTTGTTATCTTGATCATGCGGAGTGGGTTCCCCCTCGGGGAAAACCCTTTGGTCCTGAGCCACCACTGTAGGGGCCTCATGTACAGCAAGCCGAACGGAATAATGTTGGACTCAGCTGCCATCAGGCCCAACAGCCCTTGAAACTGTTTTACTGTGAGTGACTGGCCTAGCTTTATCTCTTTTACGACTGTGAGGATCGAGGTGACACGAGCAGCAGAAAGTACGGCCCTCATAGTCCCTGAATCCCACACAATACCAAGAAAAGTGGTCCTCTGTGCTGGAGAAAGCACACTCTTTTTAGCATTCAATCTCAACCCCAGTTTCTTCATATGCGCAATACATCTCGATACCAATCTGCCAATAGCTCCCACTCTGCTAGTATAAGCCAGTCGTCTATATAGTTCAGAACACGTATGCCCTGCAGCCTGAGCAGGGCTAGAGCTGCATCTACGCATTTCGTGAATGTGCGGGGTGATAGAGCTAGACTGAATGGAAGAACCCGATACTGGTAAGCTTTGCCACTGAAAGCAAACCTTAGGAACTTCCTGTGTTGTGGAAGGATGGAGGCATGGAAATATGCATCTTTTAAATCTATCGTGACAAACCAGTTCTCAGATCTGATTTGAGTCACAATCTGCTTCAACGTTAGCATCTTGAATTTTAGCTTCTTGACTACACGCTTCAAAAGACGAAGATCTAAAATATGGGACGCAACCCCCATCCTTTTTTGGAACAATGAAGTACCGGCTGTAGAACCCTGAGTCTCTGTTGAGCTCTCATGAACCAGTTGGTCATATCAATGACGCTCACTCTCGCCATTGGACTAGTTGACACATGTGCTTCAGGGAGGGAACAAACTCCATTACCATGCCCTCCTTTCTTCTCTTTTAAAGTAAACCTTCTTAAACCATTTCCTCTCTCCATCACCCCCTAATGGACAGGATGATAAATTTCACCCCTGTAACCGGGTAACTGTTACAAGTGAAAACAGTGATTCATTCAGAAACACAACTGCTTTGTTGATTTAAGACGTACCGATTCTGATTTTTCGTCCACGGAGCAAAAACAGACAAAGTAACTATCAATATTTTTTCTAAAATAAGTTACTCGATATAAACTTCTTGTCTATTTACTTTGTTTTTACATAGAAATTCCTTGAGGGTATGCACAAAACAAACAAACAAACAAAGCCAGTTTAATTCTAATTCAAAGAGTACATGGAAAATGGTCTCGTAAAACTAAATGTTGCATGTATTTAAGAAAACTTGACTGGAAAAAAGTGTAAAATGGGCCATTTAATTGTTAAGCTTGCATTTAAAGGTGATACTCTCCATTAAACAAAATACAAATGACAAGGAGAGGACAATTTCTCCTCTATCAAAGAAAAAAAGATGGGTCATTCACAGTTGGCCTTGAACTGTAATGATTTACTTTTCACCTTTACTGAAGTATTAATGATGATGGTGTGGGATATAGTTAGTGCGGTGTGCTGTGCTGTGCTGTGCTCATTCATTTGCAGTGTGGACTCTCCCCACCCTGTCACTGCACTGTGTGGAGAATGCATGTAATGAATAATATACCAGAGGACTAACAGCGGGGTAATTACAGGATAATGAATGCACCTGCGTTTTGCCCACAGTGTCAGCACAAAAAAAAAAAAAAAAAAATCTGGCAGTATGTTGCTGCTCTCCCTAAGAGTGCTTTTAGTCAGTCACCGGCCAACACAGAGAGACTGAAACTCCTCTAATGGTTCAGCAGAATGAAGCCTGGGATTGTTTATAGAGTCATCTGGACTTGAATGTTAAATGTCAAAAAAAGTTTGACCCACTTTATGGGATAAAATGAGAGTGTGCTTCGGTTTTCTAAGAAGGCTTAAAATTGCACACACTGGATTTGATCATATATTTGAATATGACTTCAACCACAAAAAAAGTTTTACTATGTTTATATCATATATATACTAGTTTAATAATGTTATACAGAGACGCAAAGCGTCTTGAAGCGGCAAGTTTTGAATGTGTGAAGGGAGACATTCTCATTGAACAACGACTTAAATATCAGTCTTGCCCTCATACAAAAAAAAAAAAAAAAACAGTCCACAGGTAAAATGGACTACCTTTATCATACTTGTATAGTGTTGCAACACTTACATAAGGAAACATGACAGAAAGAGCACCAACAAAAACAACAAAAATATTGCTCAGTATTCTCAGCAACCATAAAAATCAATGTAAAGAAGGTAATCCAGACTGAATCTTTCAAAGTCAGCATGCCTAATAGGTTACAGAGTTTAGAGTGGATATTTTATAATGACACTTGAGCTTTGATTTCCAACCAACGCATTGTGATTTCTCTTTGGTAATTAACATTGTTCCGAGATCACAGATTTACAGAAGAGGATTTACCCTGGCGTATTGCTGAGCTCCAGAGACCAAATTATTACAAGGAATGGCAGTTTAAACGTCACATCTGTCATATTATTCTCTTGCTGAAGATTTGAAAAGAAAAAAAGAAACACTTTAAAATTCTGACAAGAACACACTGATATAAACGTAAATCAAATGATAATTTTTAATGGCATAAATCAGGAAGAGCACTATAATGCCATAAGTTTATGTTTGGTGACAACTGTTGAAAAAAGAAAAGAGAAACTGGATCCTCTTTGCACTCTTATGCTTAGTTTGCCAGTATCAGTATTTTTTTTTTTTGGAAGGGCCTGTCCAGAACCCTTGTATGAATTATTAATATGGTATACATTATAAATGAAAAATGATTTGTGAAACTTGTCAAATCATTCAAATTTTATTACTTGTTATGAAGAAGTGTGAGAGAGCGAGATCATAAACTGAAAAACTTGAAATGATAATATTCTCTATGGGCATTTGATTATGTTTCTGTTACACTGTCGTCCTGTAAGTCCCTATAGCTCATGGTTCCCAGTGAATGCATGACCTGACCAAAATGTACAGTATACATTGAAAGCACTGTTCCTTTGTTTAAAATCATCTACAAAATGCATATGCAGTTTTTGTTGTTGTTTTGTTGTGCTTGTACTACAGCTGTTGTTTAGTCATTATCTAATTTTAATTACCAAAAATGTTCCCCCTTTTTTTCCTGACACTCAAAAAGTAATTTTGTGTTGACAACATTCATCAAGCTCAACCATTCAACCGTGTTACCAAAGGTATTGTAATAAATCAAAAAAGTATATGTTATAAAATAATATATTGTAAATATAATAATGATATGCTCATCAATAACAAAAACAAAACAAAATATTTAGTCCCAAATTAGCTAGCCTGAACTGAGTGACAACTTAATTTAGGCTAAATCTGCAACCCTCTTACACATTTTGACTGGTTTATTATTCAATTTGATTTTTTATTCCATGCTTTTGCTAGAAAAGAACAAAATCAGACAATTCATTTAGTTTAAGCTCCAGATGTTCAATATATTTTTGAAAGTTAAACATCATCTTTCACTGATTATTTTCTGCAAAAGAAAACAATTTCAGACCATATATGCAGAGCTGGGAAAGTTACTCTTAAAAGTAATGCATTACAATATTGATGAAAAAGTTTAGGTTTAGGTTTGAGTGACTAATCAAAGTTTAAAGGTACAATATGTAATTTTTTTGTAATAAAATATCCAAAAATCACTTGCACAGTGTGATATATTTCCTGCAGTTGTGTACTTACAATATCCCAAAAGTTTCCAAAGATTTTTAATTTCAGAGAAATTCCAATTTTAAACAATGACTCATCCCTAGATCATTGTCGCCTGTCAATGATGTAATATCCACATTATCCCTGGTTTCCGCTCGCACTGCCATAGTAACCATGGCGACAGACGTGGACAACTGCGTTACGTCTAGCTGCACGCTCACGCTGTTGTTGTTTCATTCAAACATTATGGACCATGACAAGCAGACTTTGGGACAAAAGGAGAAATAAAACGAGGATCAATATCGGTGTGGCGTTTTCGAGATGCTGAAAGCTCCACGTCCTAACTTGAGCTATAAAACACATAAAACAAATCAATGTTATAGCTCAACATGATGAAATGTTAGAATATGATCAGTATGTTATTCTAATGTTGATCTAGCTTACTGCTAGTCTCATGCAACAAACAAACTAACACACAGAATAACATTATAACTTTCTACACACTCAAATGCTGTTTGGTATGATTGTGTAACGTTAGACCAAGTGAAATAGTGCTGCGTTACCTCACATGTTTAATTCGTCAAGTAAACTGACCTGTGTGAGTAATTCAGCACTTGCATGTAACGTTAGTTCGATAGAATGAAATGTCCTTATTCCTTCATATCCGCGGGACTCGCGTGTGGCGCTGATATCTGTCTCTCGTTAGCAATTATGCCCTGCTTCATACCACAGTCATGTCAAAAACCATTAATGTATTCTCTCATCCATAAATATTATTAGATCCATGGCATGATGACAAGTTCCATAATTCCGCTTATGCGTCATCAACCTACGCCTTTGTTATTTTAAGAGGTTAGCAACCCTTAGTGGCGAAAAAGCTTACATATTGCAGCTTTAACCTGATTATATATATATATATATATTTATATATATATATATATATATATATATATATATATATATATATATATATACAGTATATATATATATTTAATGTTATTCGTGTCATATTTCATCTGCAAATAACAATGTGGAATTTATAAAGATCCGTTTGGCCATTGACTTTTAAATGCACCATTATGCATTAAGATGGGGAGAGTCTCTGCATGAAAGACCCGTGACTGCAGATCAACGTGCTACAGCATTTCTCTCCGATACGGTAAGAAATGAAATGAAATGAAATGAAATGAAATGAGGCGGGTTTTAACTGTGACAAGATGATTGACAGGCCAGTTTACAGTGACAGGATGCGACAGAGAGCAACCGTTAAAGACACATTGTATTGACGTGATAGTACGGTATGTCCCAAAGCTTGTCTATTCTTCTGCTACACTTACTTTTTCTTCACAAAAAGAGTACATACTTTAAGGGTGCAGTATAAGTAGGTGAACTGAATATTAAAATATTTATTGATGATTTATTTAACATCTAATTATTGGAGTCTTCTGATTTTGCATTTCACTGATTTTACATTTCACTGATTGATATTTTGTTTTAAATTTAAAAGTAATGGATTACATTACTTTGAAAAGTAACTCTTTTTGAAGTAACTAGTAATGTAACGCATTACTTTTATAAATATAAATAATAATAGGGTATAAATGTGCAGTGTTGGTATTGATATGTAGATATTTATCATGGTGAAATCAAAGAACAATTTTGCATGTCTGACAAAAACAATGAGATTTAATGGCTGTGAATTTTAAGAACTTTGCACAATTAAAGTTCCTAACAACAAATGTTCAGAATTAATGGATCCTGCTTTGAGAAACAGAACATCATTCAACAGAAAGAGAAATATAATCCTCGGCTTTGTATTACTTATTCATTTCAGAGTCTGCAACTACAAATAACAACTTTGAAAAGAGCATGCTGGAAACATAACTAGCTGTGTGTCTGAAATAAAAGTAACTAATGATACAACAGCAAACATGTCAGTTCACAGAGGCGCATGGAATACTTATACAAAATGCCTTTTAGATTTACTTGATGTTAAAAAGAAAGATTGTAAAGGGGTGGATCAAACTATTCACACTTCCAGAGAAAAAAAAATACTGCTTACAATAAAAAGCCTCGTATAGACTTAGATGTTTATAGATGAAGTCCTTGGGGTCTATTATTTATTTATTTTTTATTCTCTATAAATAGTATTGTGAATTTTCTGCAGATACCTCTCTGTCACTAATGAGCGATGATTTGAGTTTATACAATGCACATTTCTAAATGATGCCATATGGCATTAGACTTCTTGTCGGATTTCCAAACAACAAATTAGGCAAGCGATGACTTCCATCCAGTTTTTAGATGCTGCTGGAAAACGCATGAATGAGAGGTGGCACAAAGACAGATCTGAAAATGGTTTACTACCCACAATATCAGAAAGGGGGATGGGCAGATCTTTTAATTTTGTCAATAAACTGACCTCCATCTAAGCATAATGATGATCAATCATTAGTGAAATGTTTCTCTTTTCTTTTTTTTTCTTCTTTTTTTTTAATAGCAGAGGACATGATGACATTGGTGACTGATGTAATCTGATTTCAAAACCTGAGCTGCCTACAGAGACATGGAGAGCATTTTAAGGCATCATAGACGCACTCCAGACGCAAAGGCTGTTCCAAAGTAGGAAAATTAATTATGCTGCCAATTATAGAATATATCCTTTCAAGGAGAAGCCAATCCCAGAATGCACTGCATAGAAAAAACAACTATCAATAACAATATTATTGATGCAATGAAAAAATGCATAATTTTATTCATTTAGTTATCAAAGTTTCCTGCAAATAAACTGTGTTAAATTAGGAATAAAATACGCCAATAATGTTTTTTTTATAAATGTGTGTTCTAAGCATAAATCATGCAATCAAGGGTGGTCAATTCAATACAAAAAAGCAAACAAACAAAAAACAGCCGATTTGTGTGGTGCATGCACACACTTGTCGTCTATGTAGTGTTCCAGTCATATTGGTCACTTATGATGTTCTATGATGGTTAGGATCTTATCTTAGAAGCCAGCGGTCTATGTAGGCAGCAGGTTTTAGAATAGATATATGCATTATTGAAAGTGTTAGTCTTACAGGGACAGGTTAATAGGCAAGTGTATAGTTTGTATTTTTAATAAATCACCTGTTTGCATATCTGTGTTTTCCAGCATGAATGATACATAAAATATCTCATTGTTCAGATTTCCGGTCACACTGCTACATCTGATGGAAAAATCAATGTTAGCACTGTAGTACAGTACTCTTAAAGTAAAATGTTCTGAAAGAGTGCTTTCTCTCTCTCTAGTTTGTCTGTTGGGGGGCTTTGTTCTGGCATTCATTTCTTTTTTTATCATACTTCACATCTTACCATGGCTACCTTCTCTGTATCCTAGCAACTAGTACACTTCTTTTGGAAGTGAGAATGCCCTGAACAAGTAAGTGTCTAAATGATTCTTGTTTTACCTCCACCTTAAAAAACAGAAAATAGTACCTAAAGGATGTCATTGAAGCACATTAACCAATGACAAAGGTCTTTCATTTTTAAAAGTATAACGTCTTAATTTTAGTTTAAGTTACTTAAATTAAGTTAAACTTAATTTAAGTAATCAGCACAAGCAAGGCTTATGGTTAAGTTATTTCTTTATTTTTAAGTTGGAAGTGTCCCTGAAATACTATTTGTGAATGTTTCAACATGCACGACTGAAAATGTTTGAATTCATGTCGACTTAAAGGGATAGTTCACTTTGAAATTAAATTTTGGTATGTTTTAGCTTACCTCAAGGGCATCCAAGATGTAGGTGTCTTTTTTTCCGCAGTAGTTTCAATTTTGATATTTTTAGGTCAAACCGTTCTTGTCTGTCAGTCATTTAATGCAGGTCTGTGGTCACTGTCTCAAAGAGCATGCACAGAGTCCAAATTAAACAATTCCCCATCGTAAGTACACATTGATGACCTAAGACACGAAACGAGCGGTTTGTGTGAGAAAACGAACAGTATTTATATAGTTTTTACCTCTTATACACAGCCACGTCCAAGTGATCTGAGGGCACGCGCACGCATCCTGGTGTGTGACATGTACGCAGACTGGTGCATAGATATAGATGTCGCCTTGTCTACAGCAGTTAATTGGAACGAATGTCTTTAAGGGGACATCTAGTGTATATATCTATGCACCAGTCTGCGTACACGTCACACACCAGGGTGTGATGATGGGGAATTGTTTTAATTTGGACTCTGTGCATGCTCTTTGAGACAGTGACCACAGACCTGCATTAAATGACTGACAGACAAGAACGGTTTGACCTAAAAATATCAAAATTGAAACTACTGCAACATACTACTAAAACATACCAAAATTAAATTTCAAAGTGAACTATCCCTTTAAGGCCTGTTCACAGCACACACAACTAAACAAACTGAAAGAACATGTATTCATTGCACATATTTTATTTCATTTTTATTTATTTATTTATCTGAAGGAAATTACATTTACATTTAAGGTTAATACATTTAGAATCAGTAAGACCTAGTGGTCTGGGAATCCACACCATTGGCTTTACTATAGTGTCATGTTCTACCAGCTGATACTGTAGAACTAAACATTTGTTGTTTTCAGAGCAAAAATATTAACATGAAGTCCAAAGCCAAATTTCATAATTCTTTGGAAGAGTTAATAAGTATACCATAATTAATTGTTCAGCATCCCCAAAAAAAAACTGACCTACACTCTGAATAAACAATATTTCTGACTCAGTATGAAACCATTATCTTTTGTGCCATGCACACATTTTTACTTTATTCTGTAGAAATAGAAATGTCTCCCTAATTTATTTTAATAAATTAGGTTGGTTTTTTTTACACGCAAGATATGATTTTTATTATAAAATTGCAATATGCTGTTAAGATTTACGTGAGAAGCCAGATCGAAGTGCAATCGAAGAGGAAGACCGAGCAGGGACTACCGTTTGATAATCTCTGCCTTCTTGTTAGTTGATTGAGGATTCCAGTGAAATCAGCGTGCTGTGCTGAAGAGAGCCATGATGCAGTATCTAAAAGAACTGACCTTGTCTGAGCCAATCACTCACAGGTATTGAGTCAGGTTACAGGTGACAGCTGAGAGATGTTGGGGTGGATTAGGGAGGATAAATCTTGGGGTGGATTCTCTTCACGTTGACCTCCTGAGAAAGAATGGACTTTTGACTCGCAATGGGACTTCATCTCAGACTGGAGACATCTAAAAATGCCTGTAAGGCAAATAGTTGAAATGAGACCTGATCTACATTAATGAGTGCTGGACTGCATCACTGGTTAGCAGCATATCACCAAAGTCGAGTAATCAACCAAGTTCTACCAGAAAGACTCGGGAGAATAAATACTGTGACAATTGAACATTTATTAACAGCCCAGCATGCAATCAAGTTCTTTGGCGTAGGCCCCGTCCGTAGCTTGCAATCCAAAGGTCCGGACTCTGCATATCCTGCCTGAAGACGAAGGCAGGGGCGCTGCCGACCCCCTGCAAGGTGGTGGTGGTGGGGTGGATGGAGGGAAGAGACCATCCGTGGTGGGGAGGATGGAGGTGAATGGAAGTGTCAGCATCTGCGAACTCAGACGTGTGTAAGTACCAATCTTTTATACCATAAGCATAGGATAAGAATATGATTGGATAGATGAGAAGGCAATAAGTGATGTAACAATTGAGTCTTCCCGGCAGAACTTATGCTAGAGCTTCATTTATTTGAATGCCTATATACTGTAGAGTGTTTATGAGTTTCCATGTTGCTGTGCAAATCAGTACTTGAATTTCTTCTTCTTATAGGCCTCCTTTATTTATTGTGATCAGATCACTGAAACCAAACTTGGAGGTGGTCAGGGAAAAATTTGGATATTTGATTAATTGCACCTGCATTTTCATTATTAACATACAACTATGTAGAGATTATGCAACGCATTCTCATCCTTGGGCGTCATATACTGACGCTTTTGACATAATTATATAGGCATTTAGGCAAAGAGAATCTCCAGATCAAAATAAAGGCAAAAAATGAGCAGAAATAAGCGATAAAATCATTGCTTAAATGCCAGTTGTATTCTTTCTCAGCTTTTTTTTTTTTCAAAATGTTGCACTTTTTTTATGGAACTCAACAAGTGTTGATAAAACAAGTAATAAAAACTCAGTGAGTGTTTTAGCGCAATTTTCTCACGTCATGGGATCACAACACTAAGAGATAGTAAATCTTTTCCTGGATTTTTTTTGTGCGTTCCCAAAATTAGACCTTGCTTAACATAATGGCGAAAACCCGAAGTCTCTAGGTGGTCTGGTTGAGGAGTAGATAGAAGTGCAAGGTTGGTGCGCACAGACAGAACAGAAATCATGAGTTAACAATCGCAATTTTGTCCGGTGGAAAATTGCGCTAAAAAAAGAATACTTGAAGTGAGGATAAAACACTTTTTTTTAATTTAAAGCAGAGGGTATGTTCTTCAGATATTCATATAACAAAATATTCTGGGGGCCATGAAAGTTTTGTGAAAATTATCAAAAATGCTGGCAACTTTTTTTCAAAAACGCTGACAGGGAAAGAGTTAATTGATAAATGGTCTCCATAATCATCATTTGTATGAAAAGGCATGAAAGTTGTTGGTCTTTTACTGCCTCTAGTGTTCATTTCAGTTAGAAAGCAGTGAATTGTATGTATAGGTAGAGGTGCATATGTAGGTACAGTTTAGGCACATATGAGCCTAGGTTAGTGACTCCTGTGGCAGGAGCTCTTTCAGTCATATCAAACACTGTGTTGTAGTTTCTTGGCTTTTTCTTTGTATTCTGCTCTGGCATTGTAAAAAAAAAAAAAAAAAAAACGCCACATCTCTCTCCTGGTCAAAAATGGAACACAATATATTAGATACCCTTTTTTTATCTGTTAAAATGACAGTTTTTTTTAATCCATCAATATTTTTTATTTGGTAAATGGCAGAAGAAATGTGGTTTACGCAACCTCTGATGTCACGTATACAGATAATTGCTGTTTTCCGCTTGGTGTGTTTTGCATGATTGAATGTGCAACTGAATATCTAAGATACTATTTTGAAACAAATGAAACACGTGAGTTGCAACTGTAAAGGTAGACACATTTCAGCCAACTCTCCCCACAAGGTGTAGCTTATCACTCTGGTCTGCCAGTTACCCTTAACAACCAATGCAAACAACCAATTATTCCATATTGCCAAATGTGATGGAAACGTGATTTTGTCGAGAGAAATTATAACCTTCTTGTCTTTCTCAGTTGCTCGCTCATGTGTGAGATCTGATATGTTTGAATACTGTAAAAATGGCTCTGATGTGTTTGCAGCAACATCTAACACCTCTGATATTTTTACAGTGAGTGAGCGCAGAAAGGGTTCCCAGGTTTGTCGTGTTTTGGATCTGGTTTAGCAGTACTCTTATTTGCTGAAACATGTCACGTATCAGCTTTTGGAACATTTGACGGCAACGCTTAGCTGCTGTGTTTATATTTGGTTGTCAGGGCCATGTACACAAAGGTCTACACATCGCTGTATTTTACTAAAGGAGAGCCAAAGGGGGTTTAGCATATGTCTACTGCAATATGCATTATCTCCATATGTGGGAGAAATGTTTTTTTATATATCCTCGAGCCTGCTTTTATGCTTCAAAATAAATTATTTATGAAATGATATTGTGCATTAAGTGTACTATGATCATGTTGTAGCAATAACCTGAATCTGAACACTAAGCAACTTACTATATATTATGGATGACGAAAAGAGCCATTGGAAATCTTGCCATGGTGGAGAAGTGGAGAAAAGAATTTCTCTGATCTGCCGGCATTGGGACATGCATATGTGAAAATGCTGAGGCAGCAGAGCTTCTATAATTAACAGAGAACCAGCAAAGCTATTATTTTTGTCTAAGACAAGTGCTTTGAAGCTAGAGATATGTGAATAGATGAAATAACTGACTATTATTGTGGCACTATACTTGAGAAAAATAGGCTGTTTTTAGACACGCAAAATGCTTATTCATGTGGGCAGCTCTAATCTTCATGGTCTGTTGATGGTCCTGAACAGCAAACACTTTCTAAAAACTATTTTCATGGGCCTGTTTTAACAGATCATCCTCAGGTGACCTTGAGTGGTTATCTGTGGGATTTTGCCTTCATGATATAAATGTAAATTTCTGTCTCCTGTGATCACATCTGCCCCTTAAAGGATTGTGAAACGTGAAGGTAAAAAGTGTATACTGTTAGGCAGTAGTAGAGATAGGCTACTAATAACACACAAACTACTGGTCAAAAGTTTGAGGCCAGTTTAAGAAAATAGAAACTTTTATTCAGCAAGGATGCTCTAAATTGATCAAAAAGTGACAGTAAACATTTATAATGTTAAAAAAGATTTCTATTTTAAATGAATGCTGTTCTTTTGAATGTTCTATTGAATCCTGAAAAAAAAAGGATCAAGGTTTCCACAAAAATTGTAAGCAGCATTACAGTTTTCAACATTGATAATCATACATGTTTCTTGAGCATCATATCAGCATATTAGACTGATTTCTGAAGGATCATGTGACACTGGAGACTGGAGTAATGATGCTGAAAATTCAGCTTTGATATTACAGGAATAAATTACCTTTCAAATATATAAAATAGAAAACGTTTATTTTAAATTGCAATAATATTTCTCAATATTATTCTTTCAATTGTATTTTAATCAAATAAATGCAGCCTTGGTGAGCATCAGAGACTTTAAAAAAAAATAAAAACATTACAAGACACATTTGTACATTTGAAGACATATATAAAGTGTTGTAAACTAGGTTCATTGGGTCTCATTCATGAAACATTCGTAAATATACGAGTAAATATGTGAGTGATTTGCGCATAAAGAGACCTTCCCGAAAACTCTTCTCCTGATTCACAAATACTTCGTCAGATGTGATAGTGAAATGTGTGTGTGTGTTAATGAATTCAATCAGTCGTAAATGGGACGCACGTGCACGCTCATTCTCAATTACCATAAATCCCGCCCATTAAATCCGACTGACAACTATATGGGCATCATATTATGACACCAAACCAAGGATTTCAACATGTCTTCTCAAAAGTAAATGAAAAAGAGAAATTTTTTCAGATGCAGAAATTGAAGTTTTATTATCATTCAAAACGGCACATTTTATTTTCAAGTGTACATAGTGGCGTATCAGGTCCTAAAAAAAGGAAGCTTGGCAGCATATTACAGATGCAGTTAATGGAGTTAAATCCGATTAAGGTGAATTAAAATGCAGCCTTATTAATGAGCAAAACGTTCGGATGTTAAACGCACTATTTACTCATGGCTGGGAGCAGGTGTAGATTTCTTTCGTACCAACTAACATTTGGAAAATACGAACATTTTAATGAATCCAAAAATTACGCCAGAACCACTTTACACACGATTTACACAAAAATTCGTTCTGCTCGTGTTTCATGAATGAGACCCATTGTGTGTTTTAGGTCTTAGCACGTCAAACCAAGAGTTGGTCATACTTTTAGGTATTTTAGTACTCTATTTACTACAGTATGCCACTATGGTGGCTCTAATGGCTTGATTCCTTTTGTTCACCACTAATGCCCAGTAGGTTGTAGGTCTTGTCGAGACAGCAGATTGAGTCTCGACAAAGGCACTGTGCACTCCACTCCAGCCTTCTAGACTTCATTACAACATATACATAGACGTTTCTCACTGTTCTTCAGACAGCTTCTGACTGGGAGCGATAGATTCTGTGGCTCTGTCCCAAATAAATGATGTGGATTTGTGGTCCATGAAGCCTACAAGAGCACAAGATGTCTCAATTGTCATTTTTAATGTCAGTAGTTCTCAACCAGGGAGCTCAGAAAACTCCCAAGGGAGCCTTAAAGTGACTTAAAATGATTTAAAGACAGCATGTCTCATTTTAATTCACCCCTTCAAACATTTATTTCCTTTGACTACTTATAAATAATGTAGGCTACATTTATAAAATCTTACAACTCTTTTTTTTCTAATAAAACATTTTAATTATTAGTGACTTTGTTATGAGCTTTTGTCGCCCCCTTAAATGCAATTAACATATTACTATTGAGTTAAGTTTTAGCAGTTAAGTTTTTACTAAGAGTCAAGTTTTAGTTAGTTCAGTTGTATTTTTTGGTTACATTTTATATGTCATTTAAATTTAATTTATTATGTAATAATTTATTGTATTTAATGGTTACATTTTAGGTGTCTTAGTTACAGTGTAGTCATACATTTAAGTACTGAGTAATAATAATTAACTACTTGTACTTACTATAGAGTTATGGTTATGGAGTTATGGAAACGCAAAATCGTTGACCTATGTTGTTAGCGACAGAACTTGCGACTATAGTTTGGTAACAACACTTTCGGGAAACACACCCCTGATTGGTGATGAAGGGAGCTTTGGTTGAATCTTCAGGCTGTTAAAGGCAAATGTGCTTCCTTTTTAAGAGGTAGCAGCTGCCAGCTGGCTTTCCTCAATATTGGAGAATGGTACATTATAGTCTTGAAGTGGAATCCTGGAAAGATGTCTTCTGGCAGATCCAGGCCTTGAACGTAGAAATCCATATTTATGGCATTCCACCAGATGAAGCAGTCTTAATGCTACATGTAGCTCCTAGATTTCTGTAGTTCTGGACTGAACGTCACATCCCTGGAATGCTCAGAAAAAGCATCCTTCACAGGGAAAACACTATTTCTTAACTTTCCTCTTATCAGCAGCAGTGACTTTGAATTGGCTCAGTTGGAGCACAGCCAAACCCAGCTGATGAGCTTCTCAGGGCCCTGTGGATCTACCTACACAGCAGCACTGATGTGGTTGTTAGTGTACAGCCATACATGAAGGCTCTGATGGGTGCTGACACATGCCAGATTTAGTCAGGAGCCCTTCTGCTGATTTAAACAGTGCAAAGAGGACCAATGCAATGGCATCCAGTAATGATCCCCTTCACCAACCAATGCTAGTCAGAACTGATGGAGCCTGAGGTGCATGTTGCACTGTGGAAAAACAAATTCTGTCTAGGGATCTTAAAGGGATCTTTTTTTTTTTTTTGGTTTATATTACACTGTCTGTCAGGCAGCTGTATAAGAATCTGAATTTCACAAGTTTGCAAATTCATATACAGCCTACTTAAAACGTGATCGACAGGAATAGATTAACAAGCTCATACTTAACTCTTTACAAAATCACTTCATATAAGACACCCTTCAGGGGAAAAAAAGGTTAAAAAAAATAAGTCTGTCTTTCTAACAAGTCATCTAACAAGATGGGTGTTACTTTACAGACTATATTAGAATTCCTCTACAAAATGTAATATATCCTTCAACAAAGAGCTTTTTGCTCATTAAAGCAGGTAAACTCAGAAAAGACAGCTTTTGAATTAATTTTACCCAGAATTTTCCCTCTGTTCAAATGCATATTTAAGGGAGGGTGATTTGATTAGATTACTGTATGTTGAAAATAAAATAAAAAAAACAATCACGGCATATTAGATGCCATCGAATTGAGGCTAACTTTAAACCGCCGTGGTGATGAGTAACATTTCTGGACAGTGTACCTGCTGTCTAAATTAGAGAGCCATTATAGACGAATCTGACATAGATTTTTCCTGACAATATCTAAAAAATGATAGCGCTGCTGCAGGGATGATATATTTTCGTGGGCCAAAACGCAGAAACGAGAAAGCATTTTAGCATTTCCAGTTCCGTCCCAAAGTCAATGAGGTTTTTTTTATGGGTTTTTTGGTTAAATTCCTGAAACAAGTTTGTTTAACACAAGCTCAAGACATAATCCCGGTTCATTCTTTGATATAAAATATATCAGAAATGCCCGCATTGTGGTTCTCTTACGAGAGTCCTCTCGTACTGCGTTTTATCAAAACGCTACGGGAAAAGTCTCTTTTCACGAAACACTGAAGCAAAAAATTATCCTTTAATTTTCATATATGTAAAACGCGTTGCGGCAGCAGCAGACAGCTATGGCGAGACGGCTTGCTCGCTCATTGGCTGCTCTGCGGCAACTGCTTAAGCCTATCGAGCGAGGCCTGAGATGGCATCAGGCCAATGAGGGCGCTTCGCGCCCTCCTCGCCACTTCCCGCCGAAACGGGCGTGGCTTACCTCTATAAAAGGAGCTCGAGAAGGCTGACTCACTTGATTTTAATCTCTTCAGCGAAGCGCACGCATCGCTGGATCACGGAAGCAAGCGTCGTTCGAAGCAAGCACTTCAGCGGGACGAGCCCTCGAAGCCGCTGGCCAACGCCGCCTTCTACAGCCGTACCTGCTGCGCTTTCCGACGCCTATATCCTTTATTGCTATATTGCTCTGTTTTCTGTGTGTGTGTGTGTGTGTTCGCTGCAACACTCACCCCTAAAAGAGCTGCGTCTTTTTCAAGACGCCTTCTCATGCAGCGCTCGCGCTCGCTGACGGCGAAATGCCCTTACTCCGAGCCAATTGCCTACGGTGACTCTGAGGACTCGCCAGGCATCCTTCCGAGGCTGCCCTTCCTGGAAGCGGATGGCGGGATTAGTTTTTCTTTACGTTACAAGAAAAGCTACCCTGCCTCCGCGCGCGTCATTCACCGGCGAAGGAGAAAAGAGTGTTCTCAGTCCCACCATTGGTCGGTCTCACCTCTTTTCTCTCATATTTCTCAGTTCCCTGTTCGGCGACTGGAAATATTATTGCAGCAAGTGAGTCTGTTATAGCACGCTTGCCTGCCAGCAAACGCCGAAGAATACATGTTGACGCCGCCTTTGCCGCCAATGCTTCACTCTGTCAGTCCCCTGAAGGCGACTGCAGAGATGCATTTTGCAGCCAGCGAGCGCGTAGTACCCGCTTGCCTGCAACCGAACACCGTTTCTACGGTTCCCGTGCGTCACTGGCGAAAGGAGAATGGAGTGTTTTCAGCCCCGCTGAAACTGGGCGATATCCACTCTTCTCACATTCTAAGCCTACATCCCCCTGTGGCTCAGTGGCGGAGTTATAGGTTTTCCGCATGGGAGACCGGAGTTCTAATCCCGGTCTAGCGGCATATATATTTTTATGCCGCCAATGCTTCGCTCTGTCAGTCCCCTGAAGGCGACTTCGGAGATGCATTTTGCAGCCAGCGAGCGCGTAGTACCCGCTTGCCTGCAACCGAACGCCGTTTCTACGGTTCCCGTGCGTCACTGGCGAAAGGGGAATGGAGTGTTTTCAGCCCCGCTGAAACCGGGCGATATCCACTCTTCTCACATTCTGGCATATTTCAGGCGTCTGAAAATGTTAGTATTGCATGTCGTGCTTACTCGCATGCCTGCAAGCAAACGCCAGTGTGGATAATACTCGCGCTGACTTTGTCTATGTATCTTCACTGTGGTCCAGTGGTAGATTATTAGACTCTCGCGCGGGGGATCCGAGTTCGAATCCCGGGTCTGCCGGCAGAAAATATTTTGCCGCCGAATGCAAATCACTCTGTTTGTTCCCCGAGAGGCAACTGCAGAAGTGTTTGTTTTCGCAGCCCACGAGCACGTGGTACATGCCTGCAAGCAAACGCCAGTGTGGATAATACTCGCGCTGACTTTGTCTATGTATCTTCACTGTGGTCCAGTGGTAGATTATTAGGCTCTCGCGCAGAGGATCCGAGTTCGAATCTTGGGTCTGCCGGCAGAAAATATTTATGCCGCCGAATGCAAATCACTCTGTTTGTTCCCCGAGAGGCAACTGCAGAAGTGTTTGTTTTGCAGCCCACGAGCGAAGTCCCGGCCACGGCCGATGATGCTATATGTGTACAGAAGATGCCCACTGCTTGTGCCCATCCCTACACATTAGCACAGCCCTTCACACAGGGCCCGCGCTCATATATTCGACTCGGGTCGATCACGCACACAACATAGTGAACGTGCCCACTGCCTAGTGCCCACAAATACTATGTTCTGCATGCCTTGTGGTTTCTGTAAAGACGAAACCTGTGCATTCACACTGCTCAGGCAGACAGTGCACTCATTGCAGTAATTGTGCCCGCTCTCCCGCGCCCACACTTACTAACGGTCATTATATGTCCTACGGGACTCGCCCAGCCCTCCCTTGCTCGGTTAAACACCGCAGCGGGGTCGAGCGCAGGCATTCTGCCCGGCCACGGCCGATGGTGCTATAAATGTAGTCTCGATGCCCACTCCTCAGTGCCCATCACTACACATAAGCACAGCCCTACACTTAGGGCTCGCGCACATAAAATCGACTCAGGTCGATTGTGCTTCCAACATAGTGAGAGTGCCCGCTTCCCAGTGCCCACGAACACTATGTCTAACAGATCACAGGCTCTCTGTAAAAACGAGACCTGTGAGCGCACGCTCTGCTCAGGCAGACACCGCGCCCAAAGCAGTAAATGTGCCCGCTCCCAGCCCACATCTACTCGCTCACATGAGTCCTATGAGACTTTCTCAGTCCTCCCTCACTCAGCTAAGCACTGTAGTAAGGTCGAGGACGAGCGTTCCGCCCGCTGTATTAAGCGCGCGCCCCGCCTCAAATGCCACAGGCATAACGCCTATGTTTTTATCCCCCGAAGCGCCTCTGTCGCACGGCGAACAGAGCGCGCTCCGTATCCAGCCCCTAGCCAGCCATGCAGAAGCATGGGCAGCGCTTCCAGGGGTTTCGGACTGGGTGCTAGGCATTATAAAGAGAGGCTTCTCGCTACAGTTTTGTCGACGCCCTCCCCGCTTCACAGCGCGCGTCGGAACTACGGTTTCGTTGGAAGTAGCTCACCTACTTCGAGCCGAAATATCAAAACTGATAAGCAAAGGGGCGATAGAGCGCGTTCCCCCAGCTCTAAGCGAAGGGGGACTATACAGCAGATACTTTCTAGTCCCCAAAAAGGACGGCGGTATCAGACCCATACTGGATCTAAGACGGCTGAACAGAGTATTATTGAAACGCAGTTTCAAAATGCTCACAACCAGCAAAATTCTCGCGCATGTTCGCCGAGAAGACTGGTTCATGTCGATAGATCTGAAGGACGCGTATTTTCAAATACAGATAGCGTCACACCACAGGCGATACTTGAGATTCGCCTTCGGGGGTCAGACATACCAGTATACAGTCCTGCCATTCGGCTTGTCCCTAGCACCTCGTACATTTACGAAATGCAGGGACGCAGCGCTCGCTCCTCTCAGACTCAGAGGCATGCGAGTGCTGAACTATTTGGACGACTGGTTGATCCTAGCTCAATCACGATCACAGCTCGTGGAGCACAGAACCATTTTACTCGATCACCTCGAGAATCTTGGTATCACAGTCAACTGGACAAAGAGTTCATTGAACCCCAGTCAAACGATTTTGTTTCTGGGCGTCGTTCTGGACTCACAGTCTATGACAGCGCGGCTGTCACCACAGCGCGTGTTGATCATTCAGCGCGCGGCGAGGTCTTTCCGCCGCGGCGCTGTCACCCCGCTCAGGAAGTTTCAAAAGATGCTGGGTCTCATGGCTTCAGCATCGTCAGTTCTCCGGCTGGGCCTGCTCCGCATGCGCCCGCTGCAGTTCTGGTTGAAAACGCGGGTACCGCGCAGAGCGTGGGCGACCGGTCGATTACGCCTCAAGGTCGATCAGAGCTGTGTTTCAGCCCTGGCGCCTTGGACGGCGGACGACTGGTACCAATCAGGAGTAAGCCTGGGGACTTCCTCGAGAGTGAGGATGGTGTCGACAGACGCATCCACCTCGGGATGGGGAGCTCTGCTCGAGGGCAGACCGTTCTTCGGCCTGTGGTCGGAACGAGAAAAGCTCCAACACATAAACTGCCTAGAAATGCTGGCAGTGCACAACGCGATGACGCGTTTTTGTCCCCACATCAAGGACGAACACGTCATAGTCCGTTCGGACAACATGGCTGTGGTGTCCTACATAAATCGCCAGGGCGGTCTAAAGTCCATATCCCTGTACAGGCTGGCGAAACGCCTCCTATTATGGGCTCAGCACAACTTACGCTCGCTGAGAGCAGTGCATGTACCTGGGCTTCAGAATGTGGGCCCAGACAGACTGTCCAGGAACAATGTTCCCCCGGGCGAATGGTCTCTACACCCACAAACAGTCCGGCTGTTGTGGGAGAGATTAGGCAGAGCGGAGGTGGACCTTTTCGCGTCCCGCGAAAACGCGCACTGCCCCGCGTTCTTTTCAAAGACCGACAGCGCGCTGTCCCGAAGGTGGCCGCGCTGCCCGTTATATGTTTTTCCCCCCGTCTCCCTCCTGCCACAGGTGCTGGAACGGGTCAGGGAAACGAAATGCCCAGTCCTGCTTGTAGCTCCGTTCTGGGAGAACCAGATATGGTTCCCAGTTCTGATGCAGTTGACAGATATCGATCCATGGCCACTGCCGTTGAGGAGAGATCTCCTCTCGCAGGCCGGGGGCTCGATTTGGCACCCACACCCGGAACTGTGGTCCCTTCATGTGTGGGTGCTCAACGGATACCCGTTGGTCTCACAGAGGGAGTCGTGAATACCATCACTCAGGCTAGAGCGCCGTCGACACGGCGGCTTTATGCTTCGAAGTGGTCGGTTTTCTCCGGCTGGTGTACAGCTCGGAGCATTTCACCCCTCGAATGTGAGGTAACGGAGGTTTTCTCCTTCCTACAAGAGCTGTTGGATAAGGGCAGATCCCCTTCCACGCTCAAAGTGTATGTGGCGGCTATTTCAGCGTTCTTTGGTTCAACGCTGGGTCAGTCGCTGGGAAGGAATGATTTAGTCATCCGCTTCCTCAGGGGAGCTAGGAGACTGAATCCGCCCAGACCTCCTTCAGTTCCTTTGTGGGACCTTTCTACGGTCCTGGCGGCCATGAAAGGTGCCCCTTTCGAGCCTATCCAGTCTATTAGCCTCAAACACTTGTCTTTCAAAACAGTGTTTTTGATGGCTCTCGCTTCAGTGAAGCGCATAGGCGACCTGCACGCGCTCTCTGTGAGCCCGGCGTGCTTGGAGTTTGGTCCTAATGACTCTAAAAGTCATACTCAAACCTAAGCACGGCTATGTGCCGAAATCCCTCAACACGCCTTTTCGGGCTCAGGTCATTTCCCTGGCTGCCCTGCCGGCATCGAGTGAGGAAGGGGACTCGAGTTTTCTTTGCCCTGTTAGGGCTTTAAGAGCTTATATGTCCCGCTCTGCTGTCTTCAGACATGGATAGTTAGTTGGATGGATGGATGGATAGTTGACGCCATAGCGCTGGCGTATACTGCCAAGGGCATTCCATGCCCGTTGGGAGTCAGAGCGCACTCTACGAGAAGCGTTGCTTCTTCGTGGGCTTGGTCCAGCGGGATTTCCCTACAGGATATATGTACGGCGGCAGGCTGGGCCTCGCCGTCTACATTTATCAGGTTTTATAACCTAGAGGTTCCCGCCTTGCAGGCTAAGCTTTTGTCGGTGTAATCCGTTCAGCCGTCTAGTCAGACCGCTGAAACTCATGCGCTATGCGCTACCGACTATCTTGGGCAGAACTGTGTAAGACCCACATTTTCCGCATTAGTTCAGGTTCCCTACCCTGTCTATGTGATGTTATACTTGCGTCTGTGGACATGTCTATTCTACGACGCTACAGTTTAGGGATTTAAGGCTCCCACCCTTATTCCCTGACTCTGTGTGAGTCAATCTGGTGATTATGCACTGTATGCCTGAAATAGCTTCCGGTGATCAGTGTTTTTTATCCCAGCACGCACGGCGTTTTGCAAGGGGTTCCCGTAGCGTTTTGATAAAACGCAGTACGAGAGGACTCTCGTAAGAGAACGTACTCGGTTACTAACGTAACCTCGGTTCTCTCTAGAAGAGGGAACGAGTACTGCGTTCTCTGCCGTGCGTACGGTTCACTCTGGTTCGCTTCGGCGATCAAAATCAAGTGAGTCAGCCTTCTCGAGCTCCTTTTATAGAGGTAAGCCACGCCCGTTTCGGCGGGAAGTGGCGAGGAGGGCGCGAAGCGCCCTCATTGGCCTGATGCCATCTCAGGCCTCGCTCGATAGGCTTAAGCAGTTGCCGCAGAGCAGCCAATGAGCGAGCAAGCCGTCTCGCCATAGCTGTCTGCTGCTGCCGCAACGCGTTTTACATATATGAAAATTAAAGGATAATTTTTTGCTTCAGTGTTTCGTGAAAAGAGACTTTTCCCGTAGCGTTTTGATAAAACGCAGTACTCGTTCCCTCTTCTAGAGAGAACCGAGGTTACGTTAGTAACCGAGTACGTTTTATAAAGCTTTTACTTGTCTTTAAAAAGGCAGTTTTTAACAAGTGTATAAATGGGACTACAGAGGTCGTCATCACAGCAAACAGGTAAACTCATCTACTCACTAGTCAGCTTTTCTAGCCTTATTGTGTTTATAATCACGCTCTTGCAACCTATTACAACTCACACTCTCAGGGAAAATGTTTTTTTTTTTTTTTTATAAAGATTGAAAGAGTTGCTGGAGCAAATGTGATGTAGTCTGTGTATAGTCTACTGTGTGTCTAGCTTTTATTGTATTTAGATGTCAAAATTCATAAAAGTTGTGTTAATTTATGGAGATTATCATGATGTACAAGTAAGAATCATAAACTTTTGTTGTTTCACAGAGCTTATTTTCTGTAATAATCCAAAATCCAGTGGAAAAGTCCTATTGAGTTTTTTGTCGAGGGAACCAGGGTGATGTTCATTTTCGTGTTGGCCTACAAAAATATGTCACAGCCATCTCTTACAAATGAAACCAAGAGAACTTCTGTCAAAGATGCACACAATGCTCATCTCTGAACAGATGTACTGCAATAGTTTACTGCAAAACTAAGTTTCCTGCATTTAAATGATCATAAAATGGTTATGTGGGCATCTGCTTCTCAGTTGAGGAAACGCACACAGTACTGATGTATATTTATGAGATGAACCCAATTGTCCCTTACTCAAAAAAGGTCCAAATGAAGCCAATTTAGAACAAATGCCACACAAAGTTAGCACAAAGGAGGGACTTGCATGATAAACCTCATCTTTTAAATATATAGCACTTTCATTAGTGTAATCTGAGTAAGATTACTGCAGTTATTTTCCCTATGTTGGTGCAGGGCTATTCATTCCTCTTCAGCATTACTCTAAATACTTCAGATGAATATGGCTAAACTAGTTACGTCATTGTACGGGAAACGCACCCCTGTTCGACCAGCATCTACAGTTAGTCCACCATCTGGACAAGCATGAATTTCCAAAATCTGGTTGTTTCAATTGTTGTAAATGTTATATATTTATTATCCATAATTTTTTGTTTTTTTGTTTGTTTTTAAGCACCAGCCGTTTTAATTTGTCCCTCAAGAGGCTCCTACGTCTTGTCAGGATTTTCATGTAAGAATGTGTTTGAAGTAACGTGTCCAAATAAACCAAGGGCAAAGAAAAAAAGAAAAACTTTCCAAAATCATCTCCTTGTGATTTATGTTAAAACCATACATCTCTAAGATGGTTTTCAATCCTTTCAAACATCTCCGAGCCAAGAGTCTTACTGTCGAAACACAAGCAGCTGTTTAGATAAAAGCAGGATAGCCAAAGGCACAACAAGAGAATGCAAATCTTACAAAAACACTGGCAAGGCACCTAGACAAACATCTGTGATGGGGCGCTGTCACACTGCGTCTGTGCAGTGGAGGAGGAATCCGAACTCCGCTAAAACTGTCTCTGTTTTAAGCTCATCTTGCTCTGGCTAATCCATCCTGACAGTGTAGATTGCTCATAACGGCTATGCTAGAGAATCTGCAAAACAAACATGCCCTTCTTCAGTCACTGGATTGCTGGTGAAACATCTTGAATTGGTGTGATTCTTGATTAAGTCTCTGGGACAGGATAATTAGCCCTGCAGAGAAAATGCAGTGTTACCTTTTGATGTTTGCAAATAGCTTGTTTTATATTCCAGGTTCTCAGGTTTGTAAATCAACACATATGATAATTATCTTTGGTGAAATTAGTGCATTTGTGATAGATGAAAAGAGGTGATGCATAAAGCTAATGTGCATTAGTCTGAACATTTATTTGGATCGGCTATTTAGACAAGGGTGCTGCAGGGGTTCCACAAGTTTTATTAGATCTCATACAATTTTTTGTGTAAAAAAAAAAAAAAAGTATTACATAATATTTTTAATAACTTGCCTTCAATGGATAATGACAATGATAATGATATTTTGATGATGATAATGAAACAAAAATGTTTCTTGAGCGTCAAATCATCATATTAGAATGATTTCTGGAGACTGGAGTATAATGATGCTGAAAATGGCGCTTTGACATCACAGGAATAAATTACATTTTAAAATATATTACAATAGAATGCAGTTTAAATTGTAATGATATTTACTATATGTACTGTATGTTTCTTTTATTGATTAAAAAATCTTGATGTAGATGTGTAGAGTATAATATACATGTCATAAAAATTTGTAAACACATCATTATGACAATGTCACATTCACATTAGTTTGTACTCCTTATATTTTGTCCTCACCTGCCTTCGTCACTCATTTGTTGTCATTGACACTAATCACATTCAGCTGTGCACTCATCAGTCACCATCATTAACACCTGTATATATGTTCAGGTCTGTTTCAGTTCAGTGTCCGGTGTCATCTGCTGTATGTTAAGTGTGTATTGCTCTCCGTTTGCCATTCTGTTGGAACTATTGTAAATAATCCTTTATACTTAATCATATCCGTCTTCCTCATCAGTCTGCCAGCAACCACCCGTGACAGATAATATGTGCTTGTTATTATAGACCAGTCTTAAATTTAAACATTCAATATATAATGGGGTCCTTTCTCCATCCCTTTCGGATTTAAAGGTTGAAGACTCTTGTATTTTTCCACATTGTCAGAAACAACACATGGTCAGTGAGCACTAAAGAAAATATAATTATTAGTAGAATACGAAGAAATTTGTGTTATATTATCAGTACTATAAATATATTGAAATGTTATGCTAGAATTTCTTTGAACATTTTATTTCAAGTCTTGCCTTGAAAGCAACAATGGCAGAAATATCCAGGCAGAAATGATTAGACTAACCTGAGACTAACAAAAAAAAAATAAAAAATGATTCAGCATAAAAGCTCTCTTTAAGAAGCAGAATAGTGTGCATTAATGCAAGAAATTATGACAGCTGGTAATGAGCGCTTCCTGCATTCTACTGCACTTGACAACTGTGCCTGGAATACAAATGCAGCAGAGGTGCACAAGCTGTTCTTAGAGTTTATGGACTGTATTTTTTATCAGGTAGTGCAATCTCAAAAACATCAATAATAGGGCAATGACATTTATGGCGACACAAACTACAACAACAGATACACAAATATAGTATTTGATTAGTAATACAATGTGCATTGAGTTGACTTTATTAATGCATATAAATCCCCCAGCTGTTGCCTTGACACTTTTATGTTTTAAATATTTGATGTAATATTTTTAACATAAGAATGTTTTTGTTGTTGTTGTTGTTTTTTATCATGTATTGGCATAAAATTTATATATAATAAAAAAGAAATCAATAAATCAAGAGGACATGTTGCCACATACTGTACAAGTACCACCATGGAAAATTTGTATCAATTATAATCAATGTCTGTTAATTTAGGGTACAATAACATGACAATGGTGTACTAAAAAGTGGAGAAAAAAGATCCTTTGCTTTCTTCATGTACAGACGCCAACTTTGTCAAAACGATCCCCACTCACATGGATCCACTAAAACAAATTAAGCGTAGCGTCAGTTCTGGCAGGTCAGGTAGTCAAGACGCTGCTAATGTTATCGGCCAACAACACGGTCTCATCCGCTGTTCTGCCTCAGCTGAGATGCATCAGCTGTTCAACTCCCCTCGCTGCTAATGGCTATGATATAAACAGGGCGCCCTCTTTAAACAGATTCAGTTCGCTCCTAACTGCTGATGCTAGCTCTTTGCAGCCCGCCACCTCCCCAGCTCCTCCTTGTCGTGTATAATGTGGCATTTGCTTTTCTGTCATCGTTGCTGCTCTGTTCATAGGGGGAATAGTTCAGCTCTCCCAATCCTAAACTGTGTGAGCGTTCCCTAATGCTGTCCTCTGACTCTCTGCTATTTCATGGTGCTCATGAAAGGTCAGAGGACTCCTTGAACAGAGCCATACTGCCAAAATTTAATTCAGAATTTATCAACTTGAATTGCAATTTATTCAATAAAAATTTCCTAAATCATTTTATTGTCATGTGTGTTCTTGACTTAATGGACCTGACAGAACTTAAAGCGCTGCATTTTGCTGCCAGGCCAATATTGGCAATGTCACTTTGTAAAGAAACACTGCACCTATGGACTGAACACATGATACACATGCACATGACATCTCCATTTTCGATAACAGTATAGTTTTCAAAAGCCTGATTTCAAAAGCCTGCATTTTAAGGCCGCCAAAAACGCTGTTTTTTGTGTAAATGAACGGCCAAAAACCCATAAAAAGATTTCAGTTTTCTATTGAAAAAGGTGTCGTGTAAACGGCCCCTTAATGCAGGTTTCGATTACAGTTTGCATTAGGTGGTATTTTACTCTGCGATAACATTAAATGCACATCTATGGATTTACTGTTATTCTGGAAAATTCCCAGATTTATTATTACTAATGAGTTTGAGGTATGAATTTATGAAAATCCAGCAAAAAAAAAAAAAAAAAAAACTGATGTAGAAAACAGCTCCATTGTGTGCTTCTGTTAGAAACTAACATTAGATTCAGATTAACAGAGAGAGCGTGTGCCCTTGAAGTTTTATCAGGCTTTTCTTTTGTGGCACTGACACCTCGTCTTTCTGCCTGAAGGTATCTGAATCTTTAGTGTGGGCATCTGGGCCACGAGAGACAGGGAATGCAGAATCACACATGTAGCACTCTACTCTATGTGCTGTCAAAGGTCCCATTGCTTGAAGGCCACAATCTTGGCTTGTGCCTGCAATTCCAACAAGTCTTTGTTTTTTTGTGATTCATTACATTTTAACATGCTCAGCTGTACCAGCAGCCTCGGCGGCAGAGACCCTGGAAATGTAGAATACTGTGTTGTGGGGTGGTAGTGTCATTTACGCGGCAAGTGGCGGGACGTTATTGAAGGAGACAAAGAGGAATATTGAGGATCATGTGTTTTTGTAATAGCGCTGCCAAAACAAGTTCCATTTGTTAGAAGATGACAGCTCAGAGAAACTCAGAAAGATTATGCCACTGATTCATATAGTAATGACTGCTTCTATAAATATACTGGGTTATTTTGGGTAAGGCTGTGCATATCACTCTTGCAATAATCCTATCAGGAACTGTCAGCGCTCATTACGGGAAAGTGGAGTTGAAAGCATCCCCATTAGATGTACATGGGAGAAATACAGGCCTTTTTAATACAACCAAACATGTCCATTCTGCATAATTTTCCCACTTCTTTCCTCGAAGACCAGCAGATTGACAGCCTAATAGCATTTATGATCTCAAATGATTGCTGCAGCACTAGAAACCCTCAATTATGACAGCATTTGTCAACATCGCCTTTTGTCACTTCTTATGAGAAAAATGGATCAAATCTTATACTCTCTAAATTGCTCCGGCTCATCTTACTAAAGAGAGGACATGCAATTTCTAATTATGTCTGAAACGTCAATATGCAGAAATGTACTCGTAATTTAGCCGTGTTTCAAAGGATGTTGTGTCTTATTTTGAGTAATTGTGTATTTCTAAAGAACTACCCCATAGGAAACAAGCTTTGTAAACTACATATTTTGAATCCGCCACCATAAAATATATATTTTTTTATATATTTTAAAAGCGATATTTTCTTAAAGCATAACTCATGCAACCTAGGGTCTTTTTGTGAAGATACCCGAGGCAAATTTTCGTTTAAAAGCATAATTAGGATGGAAACGTCAGTCAAAAATAGTCAATCTCCGAATGCAAAGTAACAGGGAGGAGAGTAAAGATGGAAAGCTCTTAAAGCTTAGTTCCGTATAAATTCACGGATAATTTGTTGTTTTGTCGTTAGTGAAAATCAATATTGACCTTGTATTGGACTCCTATGGAGTCAGTTCATTCGCATTCGGAGATCGACTATTCATTCATTCATTCATACTGTACAGTGGTGGTCAAAATTGATGGGACCCCTGATAAATATGATGGCTGCAAAAAATAAATCTCATTGTTTATCCCTTCGATCTTTCATTCAAAAAATTCACAAAAATCTAACCTTTCATTGAAGTAAAAGAATTGAAAGTGGGGGGTAAATCACATTATAAAATAAATGTTTTTCTCCAAAACACGCTGGCCATAATTGTTGGCACCCTGTTATTACATACTTTTTGCAACCTCCTTTTGCCACGATAACAGATCTGAGTTTTCTTCTATAATGCCTGATGAGTTTGGAGAACACCTGACAAGAGATCAGAGACCATTCCTCCATACAGAATCTCTCCTGATCCTTCAGATTCAGAAGTTCATGTTGGTGCTTCTTCTGTTCAGTTCACCCCTCTCATTTTCTATAGGGTTCAGTGTAGGGGACTGTGACGGTCATGGCAGAAGCTTCATTTTGTGCTCAGTTACCCATTTTTGTGTTGATTTTGATGTTTGTTTTGGATAGTTGTCCTGATGGAAGATCCAACCACAGCCCATTATGAGATTTCTAGCAGAAGCCGCCAGGTTTTGATTTTTTATCTGTTTGTATTCGCTAGAATCCATAATACCATGTATCTGAACAAGATGTCCAGGACCTCCAGCAAAAAAATAGGCCCACAACATATAAGATCCAGCAGTATATTTAACCGTAGGCATTGGGGTACTTTTTATCCCTGTTTGCACCAAAAAGCCCTTTTTTTGTTTCATCTGACCACAGAATCCGGTCCCTTTTGAAGATCCAGTCGTGTCTGACAACTGAATATGCTGGAGTTTATTTTTGGATGAGTGAGGAGGATTTTTCTTGAAACCCTCCCAAACAACATGTGGGGATGTAGGGGTTGTTTGATAATTTGTTTAAGGCTTTCTGACCCCCAAGACTCAAGTATTCTCTGCAATTCTCCATCTGTGATTATTGAAGAGTCTTTGGCCACTCAAACTTTCCTCCTCACCGTCCATTAAGACAATATAGACACACGTCCTCTTCCGGGGGATTCGAAACATCTTTAGTTGATTATAACTTCTTAATTATTGCCCTGATGGTCAAAATGGGGATTTTCAATTCTTTAGATATTTTCTTACAGACACTTTCTATTTTGTGAAGCTCAACAATCTTTTGCTGCACATCAGAACTATATTCTTTGGTTTTACTCATTGTGATGGATGATTAAGGGAATTTGGCCTTTGTGTATTCGTCATATTTAAACTCCTGTGAAACAAGAAGTCATAGCTGGACAATTTCATGTTCCTAGTCACCCTGGTGTGCTAAATAAAGGTAAATATTAATGGGAATATACTTCAGATATATTTTTCTCATAAAAAATTCTAGGGGTGCCAACAATTATGGCCAGCGTGTTTTGGAGAAAAACATTTATTTCATAATGTGATTTACCCCCCAATTTCAATTCTTTTACTTCAATGAAAGGTTAGATTTTTGCGAATTTTTAAGGAAAGATCAAAAGGATAAGCAATGCAGATTTATTTTTTACAGCCATTTTTTATCATATTTATCAGGGGTGCCATCAATTTTGACCACCACTGTATGTGGTCATCTTAGAAAGCTAGGCAAGGTACTTAAATCAAGGTTACAGAGGATGTTGTGAGACAATGAACTAAGCCTGAATTAAAAGTGAAATCTCAAAATGAATTTTTGCATTCTCAATTATATTTTGTGCAGTAAATATGTTTTTATTATTTTTCGGTGAACCAATCCTTAAAGGAATGTGCTTATTTCAATTAAAAACACAGACAACTGAACCAGAAGATGATGGTGGTACAGCAAGATATAAATTAGGATTTTAAAAATAGCAAAGTCTATAAACTCCAAGACCCATAATTTAAACTGATTTAACACACTATATGCAAGTACCAGTAAGCCACTCTCTTCAGAGGCAGTTTTTATCTCAATGGCTGGTCATTAACCTGAGTGTTGATTAAATGATATATGAAGAACGTTTCTTGTGCTTTGGCCTTTCCATTATGTTGAAACTCTCCTGCAGCTCGACCACCAAAGACTGCACAGTTATGACATATTTATAGCATCATTTGGTTAAGTGACATCCATTTATAGCTAATTTATTAGCCTTAAGCACAATGCATCAGCAAAATTTTGAAATGACTGCACCCTTGGGTGTAGTGAATTAGTTATCTGATAACATTTAAAACTAAATGTCATGATGGAATAACGTTGAAAGTTGATTTAAATGGTTTCAGTTACATCTTATCGTTTTAAGGGAAATGAGCTAATTGGATATAATAAAGAATTTAGGTGAAACATTCTTTTCTTTTGATTATTGATTTTTCAGAATAAAGTTAAATGAAGTATGCAAACTGCATTTGAAATCTAAATGAAATATAGAAACATATAATTATGTTTTAAGGTCTGAATCCAACAGAAACTCCAAGAATACGTCTTCAGAATTTAATTCACCTATGACAGACATCACCACTAGTATTTTCAATATAATGAAAGTGAACTAGGGCTCTAAAATGACAAAGCAAAAGCACTTTAAAATGTTCAAAAATTAGGTCCATATTTGCTTTAACACTACATGCATACGTAACAAAGTATACATTTTTAAACAACTTTGTGTGAGAAAGATACCAAAATGTCAGCGTTTTTGCTAAGATCTTCAAGTCATGAATAGGAAATCAGTTTTCATTATTTATTTTTTGTTTATTTATTTTTCTTACTTGCTTCGGCTTTTTCAGTGAATCAACTGATCCAGTTTACAAAACCAGTCTGAATTAATTGTTCATGATCTCAAACCATATGATTCAGTTCAGTTCAGTGATTGGAGGGAAGATTATCAATGAATAAAATCTTCAGATGACTTGGATTATTGTGTATAGTCATATGGACATCTTATCCTTTTTGAAGCTTGAAATCTCCAGTTGCAATTGAAAAGAACGATCAGTTTATAATTAGACATTTCTTCTTTTGTGTTCCATAGAAGAATGAAAGTCATACAGGATTGTAGCAATGTGTAAATAACAGAATTTTTTGAGAACTGTCCCTTAAAACTTAGTGAAGATAAATAAAACTAAAAAGTGTAAATATAGACTATTATAAACAAATCTTTTAATGAACTGCATTTCTAAAAATAATAATAATAATAATAATAATAATAATAATAATAATAATCCAGCCCGGTGTGAATAACTGTGCGTAGAGAGGCCTTCATTTGAATACTTGCCATTTATTAAAAAATCTGTGTTCTCATCTCTGAAAACAGACAAAGAAAAAATAGTGAAGAGAGCAAGAACAGCTTTTCAATTCCAGCCTTCACATGGTGTAGAAATAGGGCGAGTGTGAGGGAGGCATGATCAGGACAAGTTAAATTTGAGCAGTAGCTGTGATCAGTGAAGCAGGAAGGGGTGTTCAATTAAATATTTCACCTCAGCTAGTGCTGTGGAGAAACAGACCCTGGGCTGTCAGCTTCTGCACTGCAACATTCATCTGCACAAGCTCCTTTAATAAGAAAAAAAAAAATAGATGTCTCTTTTGCCTGTCATTGCCCCTGCCTTTGATATAACAACATCAGCTGTTGCCTTTAAATGTTAGTCCTTATATGATCTAATTTTCTACGTGAAAGTGGTAGTGGCTCCGTAATTGGTGATCTGGGATGGTAATTCAAAGGATGCTTGTTCAAACCCCAGTAGGGATGACTCATGCATGACCTTGATAGTCACTGGGATCCTCTATCACCCTCGTGCCCTTGAGCAAAGCACTTAGCATCAGCTCACTCAAGGGAAAACACAATCTTTCACTTTCACTAATCCTGAATGACTAATAATAATAACAACGTAATAATAACGTTATAGTCCCCAGTTCCATATGATGTGAATCAGTATAATCAACACTAATTCAGGCCTTGATCCATAAAAATTAGCATGTGACATTTTTGTGGAAGCACTAGTGAAAATCAAATGCAAATATGAAAAAACACAGCTATTAAATATGATTTTTAAATCCTATATAACATACAAATAGCATTTTGAATACAGTGTAGATAGTACATTTATACAATTTATTAAAAAAATTACAATGTGTACCTGTGTATAGTATTTGATATGCCCAAAAAAAAAAAAAAAAAAAAAAGTAAAACTAAAAAAAGCACAGGCAAAAAGTTATATATATATTAAATATTACATGTATAAAGTTTATCGTCAGAAGTTTGGAGTCAGTAATATTTTTACATGTTTTTGAAGGAAGTCTTATGCTCACCAAGGTTGCATTTATTTGATTTAAAATACAGTAAAACAGCTATATTGTTAAATATTATTACAATTTAAAATAACTATATATTTTAAAATGTAATTTATTCATGTGATGGAACAATACTTCAGTGTCACATGATCCCTCAGAAATCATTCTAATATGCAGAAACATTTCTTATTATTATCAATGTTGAAAATATAGCTTAATATTTTTGTGAAAACAGTAATCCTGTTTTAGGATTTTCTGATAAATGTGACCCTGGACCACAAAACCAGTCTTTTGGGTAATTTTTTAAAATTGAGATTTATACATCATCTGAAAGCCGAATACATAATCTTTCCATTGATGTATGGTTTGTTAGGATAGGACAATATTTGGCCGAGGTACAACTATTTGAAAATCTGGAATCTGAGGGTACAGAAAAATCGAAATATTGAGAAAATCGCCTTTAAAGTTGTCCATTTCTATTGCCAATAGTGCTGCATCCATTCACAAAAATAAATGTTTTATATATTTAAGGTGGGAAATTTACAAAATATCTTCATGGAACATGATCCTTACTTAATATCCTAATGATTTTTGGCATAAAAGAAAAATCTATCATTTTGACCCATACAATGTTTTGTTGGCTATTGCCACAAATATACCCGTGCAACATAAGACTGGTTTTGTGATCCAGGGTCACAAATATAGAAAGTCATCTGTCACTTTTGATCACTTTAATGCTGAATAAACACTTTACTTGCTGAATAAAAGTAGGCCTATTGATTTATTAAAAAAAAAAAGAAAAAACCTTGTGAACCCAAACACGCTATGAGAGGCACTCATTTTTTTACAGTGCTTATCTGAATATTGATAAGTCGTATAGTACAGTGCCTTTTCACTATCACAACAATGAAAATCACTGTAATACATTTTTGCACCCCTGTAGTAGAGGTATTGAAGAAGGGGGGAGGGGTGCAGTTCTCTCATATTCTCCATAAAAATATACATTTTAGGTATCTCTTTTGTGATGTAATATAAGCCTTTTTCCCAGACCTAATTTGTACATGAGCAAAACATTATAAAAGGACCAAAAACAACAGAAAACGCAGTGAGTTATATAAAGAAATGCCTGTAAAGAGTGTGACACATATGCATGGGGTACGGTACTGACTGTGAACATACTGACTCACATGACACCCCCTGAAGTGCTTTTGTTTTGTGGGTTTGGAAAAGCTTTCCTGCAACATTTTCTCTCGTTTTTATCACACAGTGCCATTATACAATTCTGTCTGCATTTCCCTTGAGTGAGGAACCATTTATTTCACCTTTTATCTTTTATTCCTCTCAGAGTACATTTCTGGAGTGACAATAGTATTCTGTCTGGAGAAGAGCGGCATGCTGGAACATAAAAAACAAACACTGTTATTACAAAACCACAGCCGGTTTCATAAATAGATAACTTCCAACAGCTATTTTCATTTACATGAACAAGAAGGGACATAGAAGCCATCAGAGAAACTGGGACTGATTACCCAGCAAAAATTGCAAATCCACCCTGACCAATTTACTGAATTTCGGTAATCCTCTAAAGGAGGATAAAATTTAAGCTGTAGATGCTTTACCATCCTACAAATGCAAAGCTCATTCTCAGATTTAAATGGGTTAAGCACTATTGTTTCCCAGTGCTTTCAAAAGGTCAACGAATATCAAACATTATCTTATGAACTTTTGCATAAAAAAAAAAAATAAAATAAAAAAAAATTACTAGGGTACTATTTAGTAATAGACCCACTATTCCAAATTCCAAGCTTTTCTAATGTATGGAGCCCCAGCCGTATATGACATGTGGGGGGAGTTAAATTGTTAAATCGTGTCCACGAATTAAACAGGTTCGGGTCTGTTAACCATGATCTGGCTAGCGTTTCCACTGCCAACAGTACCCTTACTTGATAGGCGTGGTGTTTCGATCGACGTCATTTTCGCGCGAAGAAGAACATAGTAAACTACAATGGATGACATACAGCAGATCTTGTTCTTGCTCCTCGACATGTTTGTCACAAGAAGACAAGCGCCGACATTAGGCTTTTCTCAATATCAAGTACGCAAAGTTTGTACTTGCCATGTGCGACTCCTACATGCAAATGGTACAGCGCGTTCTTAAAAGCGTCACTCAGCTCGCTCTGCTACTCCGGTTATCTCTGTTGCTCTGTAGGCTATGTACATTTTAAGCAACAATAAAACGAAATATGTTATAAAACACCACTCTGCCTCTTTTCGTTTTCATTTAAATAAATTAAACATTATAGGGACACAAATGTGGTTCATGCGCAACGCATATTGATTATTCACTGCACGTTATTCGTTATTCTATTTATAACAAAACGAAATTTAAAACACAACCCTAACGTTACCTCTTTTCGTTTAAATAAAAAAAAAAATTAAACATTTCAGGCAATATATGCATTTGTACAAATGTTGCAATAAACATCAGTGATAATCTTGTAATAAAAAAAATGACAAGAAACCATATTTCTTTTTGTAAAATTTCAATAATAGCCAATATAAAAGTTTAAGTAAAAGGTACAAGAAGCTATACAATAAGACATAAAGCAAACAATTCAGTCAAATATCCAAATGCAGCGCTCTAGTCTAACATTACAACAGTAAAGTTAAAAACAAATAGCCTATAATGTTAATATGAAACTAAACTTAGCTCTCAGTCAAAACGATTGACAGGGAACGAATTATATATTCACGAGACCAAAGATCGCCCGTTAGGTCTACACAAGACGAATTATATCTCATGTTTAACCACTACCGTCAGCGGCGAACGTCAGAAGAACTAGCCGAGGAAAGGCTCATCCAGCTGGGAAACATGAGCGCCTAGCGCCCGCTGACCACATGGATCTCACAACCGGGGGAAAAAAAATCATCTTTATAAATAAACCACAGATTTGAGCTTTAAACAACTACATTCTCACCTGAAAAACTCTTAAAATTACATTTCGTGATACAGTAACAGTAGTATTATATTAAACTGTATTAAAAAATGGCGCTTCTTATGTTGTCATTCCCCTTGTAGCACGCGCAAGTGACGATTCCCTGTCAACCAGTCAACGTCCTGCAGTGAGTCTAGCGCCACCTTTTAGTACCGTTCCACTGTGCTAGGTACCCCAATGGAAGGGTACCTAAAAAGTGGTACGATACGGTTCGGCATTTTGGTACCATTCACAACTTTTGATAGTGGAAACGCAAATAAATGCGTACCGTTCAGTACCGTACCGTACCGCTCAGTGGAAGCGAGCCATAAATCATGGCCATGTTGTGATAATTTGTTCCCTTGATTTAGTTAACCTCTTAAGTGTCACTGGCATTACATATTTAGAACCGTAATATCCTATACTAAACCTAACTAATCTTGACAATATATCATTTGAAAGCTTACAATCTCTAGTTTTCATATTTGGTGACTGATTCTCAAAAATTTCCTAAGGCGTGTTCAGACCTTTATTTTGAAATAATGAACATGAAAAATCGTTAAAAAAAATGGTAGAAACCTCAGTTTGTTTTCATGCCAATTGTGTAAATAATGGTTCAGATCACTCAAACCACATATGGAAATGGAGGCGCCCTTATATGGGCAGTAATGGAGTCTGGTTGTCACCTAGTGAAAAAGTGTGGTACTGCGCCCAAACAAAATCTTACTGAAAGCTCATTTTTTGAGATATCAACCTAAAATTTGAAACGCAACTTGTTCAGATTTTTGGCTTTCATTTTCTTGCAGTTTTAGAGTTCACCATGTTTTGAAAACATATATTTTATATATATAAAATATAGGGAGTATATATTTTACTTGGGCGCACTTTTTTTCCTTCTATATATAAATGACCTTATGTATGTATGTTCATGTGAACTTTTTTTATATGCAGATGATTCTGCGTTATTGGTTTCACATAAAAATAAGAACATAGTTGAACGAACTCTCAGTGTAGAACTATCGAATGTCAGCAGGTGGATGTCAGACAATAGGCTATCGCTTCACTTAGGGAAAACGGAAGCCATACTGTTTGGGTCAAAAATAAAACTGAAAAGATCGCCTGGTTTTAAGGGTTTAGTTGGAGATAATGAGATTAATGTAAAGGACTCAGTTAGTTACCTAGGTTGTGTGCTGGACTGCCACTTGTCTGGAGTGGGCCAAGCGCAAAAGGTACCAAGGTAAATCAAAGAGTATGTTTCTTGACCAGAATCTCAAGGTTTCTGAACAAGAAAGCAATGTTAACTCTGGCAAGTGCTCTAATTCAGCCTTATTTTGACTATGCATGTTGCTCTTGGTACAATGGTGTCTTAAAGCACCTGGAACATAGGCTTCAGACTGCTCAAAATAAGGTCATAAGGCTTATTTTGAACCTCCCCATGAGATCTCATCTTGATATTTCTCATTTTGAGACTATTGGGTGGTTAAAAGTAGAAGATTGAGTCTCTCAGATTCCCCTGTGCATGGTACATAGGACTGTGCATGGGGCTGTTCCCAATTATTTGATCAATTATTTTAATAGAGTGAGAGATGTTCACAGCTACTCCACCAGGGGCAGCTCTACTGATTTTGTACCTCCTAGAGTTAAGAGTAATTTAGGTAAAGAGTCATTTTTGTATGTAGTAACAAGCTTGTGGAACAGGTTGCCAGTAAATCTAAAGATGATCAGAAGTTTAGGAGGTTTTAAGCAGGCACTGAAAAATTTGCTCAGTTGCCAATCTTAGTATGACAATATTTTACTGTGGGTGACGCTTAAGGGGTTAAATCAGAATGAGACATCAAATTATGTTAGTTCAATGTGGCCACAATTAACTAAAATAAGGGAATTAATCAATAAATTGTGGATATGAATTCTTAATTCGTGGCCACAATATATATGTTTTTGTCCACATCATGTGTGAGGCTCTGTGCTATTGCAAAAAAAAAAATTGTAAAAAAATAAATAAAATAGCAGGTGAGTCAAATTAATAATTCCCACCCCCAGAGATATAACACTGCACTTACATTTTTAGGTGTGTTTGACTTGAAGTGCCTCTGCACATTCTGGTGGATTCTGATTGGCAGTCATTGTTTTTATAATTTAACAGCTAGGGGAAAAATCGTTCTCTGTTCCACTACAGTTGTGGTGAGACTCTGCTTGTCTTTTAGATTTATAACGATTTTTAGAACTATATCTTTACCGTTACGTATTCCCTTTATTCCCTTTTATACAACTGTTATCTCTGGTTCTCGATTCAAATTGGCTGAGAGACTTTTCCAGCCATGTGATATTCTACCAGTATCACCACGGGAACGGTTCACTGTTTGTATCACTCTGCTTGCAGCATTTCTCTCACAGTGTCATGGCGAACAAACAAACACCATCATTTAGCAAATTCTACTTTTTTTGTCACATAATGCAGTTTTAAGAGGCAAGAATGTAGTTATTTAGAACTCAAATATGCAACTTATATACATAGCGCCTATTTGACAATTTGTGCGAGAACATCTTCCTCTCGGCCAGTCCTTCGGGAATTTGCCGCTGTAAACTATAAGACGCAACTTATAGCATTGCATTGCATTGACTAGCGCTGTCATGGGAAAACTGTTACCCCTTAACTGTTAAAAGGACAAAGATATCGCTTCCCTCAGTGGACACTCAAACTGATTTTGTGATAATGAATATCAATGAAGCAACGTTCCTTCGTCACTAGTTTTAAAGTGACATTTTAGAATTAGGAACAGAGGTTTAGGCTTGAGATTTGAATCCGTGGCTTAAGAAAGTAGTTCGGCACAAAAGAGTTTTTCGTCACCACGTAGGCTCACTATTGGCCGACGTTGGTCGTGTGTGATGAGTGAGCCTACGTGGTGACGTACAACCCAGAAGCGCTGCGCTGTTACACTACGTGAATTCACTCAGGCCCACACAGAAGAAAATTAAAAGTTTAATAGTTGAAAGTCGTTAATTTTTTTGTTTATTTTTTTTGTGCACAAAAAGTATTCTCGTCGCTTGATAAACCTATGGTTGAGCCACTGTAGTCACTTGGACTATTTTAACAATGTCTTTACTAACTTTTCTGGGCCGGCAAGTTTCGATCCCATCAAAGCCTATAGAGGAGTGATCCAGCTCTCAGATTTAATCAAAAATATCTTAATTTGTGTTCCGAAGATGAACGAAAGTCTTAAGGGGTTGGAACAACATGAGGGTGAGTTACTGACAGAATTTTCATTTTTGGGTGAACTAACCCTTTAATGCAATATCACAAGTGTAGATGTGCAGTTTAGCTCTGTATCAGCACGGTTGTAATTACCTATGGCCGATTCACAGCTGTGCAGATATAGAGCGATATTGCATGGCTACTCATGTGATACTGCTTATATAGCCACCGGCATCAATAGCAATGCTGAATAACATACAATATCACCCATCCGGGTATCTGAAGTGTCTTTCATGTCTCTCATATTATACTGTGGACTCGCTCTCGCTTGCTTCTGGAGATGAAGACTCGGCTGTGCTGCCTCCTTCGGGTGTGCCAGCATTGCCCGAGTCTGATCCGGATTTGACTGTCATGCTATCCAGGCAGCGGCAAGCATCGGGCTTGAGTGGAACCCTCCACCCTGTCCAAACGCGCAAGGCTGGATGATTGGTTTTTGGGGGTGGCGAGTGCTGACACCCTTCAGCATCTCCAATACCTTTATTCCCAGAGGTGCATGAAGAGGTCATGAGTTCCTGGAAGTCTCCTTTGACTTCCCGTGATCGTTCAGCAACCTCTTCCACCTTCTCTACCCTTGACGGGGTGGCTACCCTCGACCTAATGGGTGCTCTGTGGCGTTGCAGTTGTTTCCCAAGAGCACTTCTACCTGGTGCGGTGATCCAAAGCACCACTCCAAAGCCTGTAGGTTTTCGTCTACTCTGGTGGTGAAGACCTATAAAGCTAGAGGCAGTCTGCCTCCTCACTGCATGCTATGGCCATCCTCCAGGTCTACCAGGCCAGGGTTCTCAGAGACATGCATGAGGGTAAGGCTGATCAAGGGTTCATGGAAGAGCTGTGTGCCGCTACCGACCTCGCTCTACGGGTGACAGCACGCTCCCTCAGGCAGGTGATGTCCACATGCGTGGTCCAGGAAAGGCACCTGTAGCTTAATCTGGCTGATATGTGACCCTGGATCACAAAACCAGTCACAAGTTGCACGGGTATTTTTGTGGCAATAGCCATGGGTTAAAATTATCGATTTTTATTTAATGGCAAAAATCATTAGGATATTAAGTAAAGATCATTTTCCATGAAGATATTTTGTAAATTTCCTACCCTAAATATATAATAATATATATATAATATTGTGAGTGAATGCAGCACAATCGCTTGCAAACCCCATCTCTGAGCCCCCAGTGGCGCTCCACCTCGCCACTCTCGTCCCCCTCTGTCGCCAGACCCCTGTCAGAGGAGGTCACCGCGGAATGCTCATCCTTCCCTGGCCTCCTCTGTCAGGACGCGGCAATTGACCATGCCCCCATATCGGGACGCTCCGCCTCCCACGTCTGGGCCGGTCATTCCGCTTCGGTGCCCCATCGTGGGTACGTCTGTGGTTCGCATGACCCCGCTGGTTCAGTTTTTGGAAGCCTGGTAAGAGCTTCCCAATCTGTCCCGCTGGTTCACGAGAACCATCAGGCTCGGCTAGGCGATTCGGTTCGCACGGTCTCCTTCCCGCTTAGGGGAGTCCGCTATACCATGGTGGGTGGCAATGCCCCTGTAAAGCATGCGGAGGTCGCCACCCTACTGGCGAAGGGTGTGATCGAGACCGTCCCTCCAGCTGAGATGAAGTCCGGCTTCTACAGCCCCCTACTTCATTGCACCCAAGAAGAGCGGTGGGTTACGGCCAATCCTGGACCTGCGCATCTTGAACCGAACCCTTCACAGGCTTCCATTCAAGATGTTGACAGCCAAACGCATTTTCGAATGTGTTCGTCCATTGGATTGGTTTGCAACGATCGACCTGAAGGACACGCACTTTCATGTCTCCATTCTTTCTCGACACAGACCGTTTCTACGGTTTGCTTTCGAGGGGCAGGCATACCAGTACACGGTACTTCCATTCGGGCTAGCCCTGTCTCCTCATGTTTTCACGAAAGTTGTCGAGTCAGCCCTTGTACCACTCCGGCAAAACGGGGTTCGCATCCTGAACTATCTTGACGACTGGCTGATTCTAGCTCACTCTCGAGAGCAGGTTTGCGAACAAAGGGACCTGGTGCTCCGGCACTTCGCCCGTCTGGGTCTTCGGGTCAACTAAGAAAAGAGCAAACTCTCCCCCATGCAGAGGATCTCTGTTCTCGGTATGGAAATCGACTCGGTTCCACTGAAGTTATTTCAGAGGCCCCTTGGGCATATGGCATCCACAGTGGCAGCCACGCCACTCAGACTGCTTCATATGAGACCACTTCAGCACTGGCTTTGTGATCGAATCCCGAGATGGACATGGCAACAGGGCACGCTCCGAGTACCATTTACTCGGGCCTGCCTTCAGACATTCATCCCTTGGTCGGACATCTCCTTTCTACGGCCGGAGTGTCCAGGCATGTTGTTGTCTCAACAGATGCCTCTCCCACAGGCTGGGGTGTCACGTGCAATGACTCGAGTTGCTGGCAGTACGTTCAGACAGCACAGCGACAGTAGCGTACATCAACCGACAAGGTGGTCTGCACTCCCGCCGTATATTGCAACTCGCCCGCCATCTCCTCTTATGGAGTCAGAAGCATCTGAGGTTGCTTTTACATTCTGGGAGAGCTGAATCGTGCAGCCAACGAGCTCTCATGATTTTAGCCACATCTCGGGGAATGGAGACTCAATCAACAGACGGTTCAGCTGATTTGGGGACAGTTCGGTGACGCACAGGTAGATCTGTTTGCCTCCCCAGACACTTCCTACTGCCGCTGGTTTTATTCCCTGACCGAGGGGACCCTCAGCTCGGATGCACTAGCACATAGCTGGCCGCGGGGCCTCCGCAAGTATGCGTTTCCCCTATTGAGCCTTCTTGCACCTGTCCTGTGCAAGATCAGGGATGACGAGGAGCAGGTCTTTTTGGTTGCGCCTCATTGGCCCACCCAGACTTGATTCTCTGAACTGGTGCTCCTCTCAACAGCCTGACAGGTTTACGTGGCTGTGATCTCTGCGCACCACGACCTTGTGGAGTTGAAAACGGTGGGACAGCATGATCTGGTCGTAAGGTTCCTTAGGGGAGCGAGGAGACTAAATCCTCCTCGCTCTCTTTTTATACCCTCTTGGGACCTCACAGTGGTTTTATCTGCCCTGAAGAGAGATCCCTTTGAGCCATTGCGATCAGTCAAGCTTGAGTATTTTGAGTCTTTTTTGCACTGATAAGAAAAAAAGCGAGCTGGTCTCGTCGGTGCGACCAGCTCGCTTTTTTTCTTATCAGTGCAAAAGAGACTCAAAATACTCTGTTGATTTTGATCTTACATATAAGTGTCATTCAAAACTGTTAAATGTGTTCTTTTATTTGTGTACACTCATAATAAAAACAACATAGTAAATTATATCAAAAACAAAAATTCTCTGTAATCCGTATGAAAGCAACGAGAGGTACAGTTTCTCAAGCGCGTCCTCATTAACTTTAATGTGCAAATCATCCAGGTGAAGGAACACAAACCTGTAAACGCACTCATTACCTCAAAAACAAAGAATCAGAGACTTCAGTACTCCTGCTTTTCATCGAGTTTGGAAGACACGCTGTGTTTGTCCTGTACTGTGCTGTTTACCTTGGATTTACCTCAGAAGAATTAGAAGAATGTGATTTGAAGATGAGAAAGATTTTGAAATGTGAACTATAGACAGGTAGGCAACCTTTCAATGCTAAATGTATATACATGTACGACACAAGGATGTTTTTATGTTCGATAATAAAACACAGCATTATATAAAAGTAGGCTAGTGTTTACTCTAATATGGTGAATATTATAATGTTTAGACCCGTGTTTACTGTTAAATACTGTGTTTGCGGATATCTGCTCAAACGTAGATATATAATGTGGTAACAATAATGTTTCATAGTTTGGAGCGGCTCCATCGTTTCAGTAAATGGTCTCTGCATGCGCTGTGAGTTCGAGTCACTCGTGCTGTGCGTTTGAAAAGCAAAACGCGCTAAACATTAGCCTTCATGTTTTTACTCCAATCTCATTTCATAACGTCATAACGAATGGAAACATTTAGATCTAGATTAAAATGGCTCATTTGAATTCTGCCGAAGGCATTCAGAATATGTGTGCTACCCAAATAATGACTATCAAAGTAAGCCTTTGAGAACGGGTTTCTCAAGTCAGGTGGCGCATTAGACCAGGGGCTCATCTCCTGTTTCCAAAATGCATCCCAAACTGCTTGAGAAAGCTGTTCTACTCACTGTAAAAGGTTACTATTGTACTGTTACCGTCCGTAGGCAACATTAGGTAGGCCTATGTTATTATCAACTACTAGCGATGTTGCCTAAAATCCATATTGTGATATACATTGCAGCCTCTTGCGATAACGATAATAAAACCATTTCAGAACAGGTTACACAGACCCTGCTAAACAACTGCTAAATGTATTTTTTTTTAAAGGGTGTATGTAGTTTTGAGAACATATATTGTGCAAAACTGTAAGTATACAACATAATTTTGCAGATAAATAAAATGTAAGTACACTAGCTGCAGAGACTTAAGTAGGTCTAATGTTTATTATGGCTTGGAGCTTATGAAACCCCAAATTTAAAATTAGAATATTGTCTAACTGATGTCTTTTCAGTTAAAAAGAAACACAACAACGATTCTTAAAATCGGGCGCAGACAGAGATTATGTTCTACACCACTCAGATATATTGGGAATAATACGCGCGCGCTGGTATTCAGTGATATGTTTCGTTTTGAATTTGAGGTGGTAGAACGGATAAGTCACGTTTTAACTTACCGAACTGTTACCTCACACACTCTGTCTATATAGTTTGCTGCTGCTCGTTGCACCAATCTTTTTCACCAGTTTTCACTTTCAGCTGTGTTACAGTGTTTACTTAAGATGACGACGAATAAGATGCGTTGCAGCCGGGTGTTCCTCGCGGCCGCGGGTAGATTGCGTCATCATAGCTTGTGTAGCTTGAGCCAGCTCCGAACCCAACTTGGAGAATAGATTAACGGCGATATTTTTTTTATCGCGCGATAAGAGTCTCAGCGCGTTAACGCCGATAACGGCCCACCACTAATATATATATATATATGTGTTTTTTTTTTTTTTTTTTTTTTTTAAATCGCAGTTTTAACCAGAAAAATTTAAAATGTATTACCAAATCGTGCAGGTCTATAGTTTCTCTTGATATCAGCATGTTCACAGTTGTTTTGCATTTTCAGTGGGTCCAGATGCCACTGATGAGTCCTGCTGACTTCAGCATTCACACGAGTATCTGTACATGAACATGGTAAAATGAAAAATCAAACACCTTGGAAATGACAGGTATGTACTATGTTTCAGGAATGGCACAAAGGTGAGTTCTTTAGATCAGTGTGTTCTAAAATGAGCTTTTTGTCCTTTGTTGTGTATCTTTGGATTATGTTGTGTTGTAAATAAATCCAAACAATCAAAAAGCCATTTATTTAAAAAATCTCTACTCATTCTTTCTTCTGGTTCTCTCACAGTCCCGACCTGATAGGGCCATTATGGGAGGGTCTTTGTCTTTCTCAGGTGTGAAACATCAATATTCATGATGATTCACGCCTCCTCGCATAAAGCTTTCTTACACAAAACATGTCTTAAAAATTTTAAATCAATATATTGTTTTATCTGAATGAGTCACAAGTAACAGAAATAAGCACAAATGTCAGAGCATGTCAGAATACCTCATGTCCCAGAAAACACCTCAGACCCCAGAGGGTTAAGTTCCTGTCTATGAAGACAGCGCTCCTGGTCGCTTTGGCCTCCATCAAGAGGGTAGGGGACCTGCAGGCATTTTCGGTGTACGAAGTGTCCCTAGAATTCGGGCTGGCTAACTCTCACGTGATCTTGAGACCCCGGCCTGGATACGTGCCCAAGCTTCCCACTACTCCTTTCAGGGATCAGGTGAACCTGCAAGCGCTGCCCTCGGAGGACGCCTTGGCACTGCTCCAGCCAGTACGCGACCTCCATGTTTACGTAGACAGAACGCAGTGTTTCAGAACCTCAGACCAGCTCTTTGTCTGTTGTGGTGGGAAGCTGGCGGAGTGTGGCTTCCTCCTGGGCTTTAGCGCATGGCGCCTCGCTAACAGACATCTGTAGAGCTGCAGGCTGGGTGACACCCAACACATTCGCAAGATTCTATAATCTCCAGGTAGAGCCAATGTCCTTTCATGTACTCGCTTCCACTAGCCAGTAAGTAGGACCTACTCAGTGTCATCACTTGCTGCACCATTCCACTCCACGGAATGGATATTTCACTCAGACGAGTTCTCCTTGGACCCTGAGTTCCTCCTGCACTGTCGATGCCTTCACCTGAGTGCATGCCCGGTTGGTCAGTCCTCGTGATTGGCCAGGTGCTTCCATGTGCATGGTTCCGCAGACCCATGGCATTGTTTTGCCATTGGCTCATTTTGTAGAACTCGAAGGTGATAGGCTTCTAAGCGAAACCCCATTTTGTCAGTCACTGACGTAACGTCTCTGTTCCCTCCATCAGGGAACGAGGGTTACATACGTAACCGAGACGATACCCATAAACACAAGGCTGATCACACCTTCATGATTGACTGATTATGTTTGAACAAAGAGGATCAAACAGCTTCTCTCATCCACTGATGCGAGAGTTACAGTGCTGTAGTTTCTCACAGGAGCAGAAGCGACGCAATCATGAGGTAATCAAAGAAGCATCTTATTAGCACAAAGAAAATACAAATTACATTCAGAAGTGTGAGGCTGAAGTTCCTCACCAAAACCTGTTAATTAAAAAACAGGAACTAATGACTTGTCATTGGCGCTCTGCTGGGCTTTATCTGAAAATATTAATGGCTTTATTTTTAAACAAATTTACATATTCTTGTCCCTGACCATGCTACAGACAGCATATACGGTATATTAAAAAGTTGCATGGCCAGCAATGTTACAGCATCAGTCACACCTGAGGGTACAATTAGAAAATAACCAAACATTGCATTCAATTATAACATGAATATCATATAAACACATTATAATGATCCATATTAGTGATAATAAATCCACATAATAAACAGTAAAGGGACCTGCTGGTTACAAAAACAGCAAAAAAAAAAAAAAAAAAAAAAAGAACTATGATAAATGGTTATTGTAATGCCAGTGCCGCCATTAATACAATGTGGTACTTAAAAAAAAAAGTCAAGCCATTCTAACAAGCAGACAAGCATTAATAAAGAAAGGACTATAATTAAAACCAGTAATTAGTTTTTTTTTCTAATGAACCCTCAATCAACAATGAGAGAATAATATAAAAGCCTGTGTTGTAATATCGCCTCTGTACTACCTTGGGTCCTCACGGGGCAGGTTGCGTTGATGTATGAAATGCTAATGAACTATTCAGAGCCATCTAGAGGGACATGTAAGGAAGGATGAGGTATAAAAGGATTGGAAAAACCACTTAAAAGAAAATCAGAGTTCACACAAGGGAAAGAACCATGCTCAACATGAAACACTGACAACATGGTGGTCTACCTCTCAACAGAGGAAGAGCTGTGAAAGAGAGAGAAAAAAGTAGATGTAACAAGGATAGGCGTCTGTTAAATGACACTACTTATCAACAATGATCTTAGTCCTATTTGTCATTTGCTTTTGAATTAAAAGCCATGTTGCAGCTACCTTGTCCAGACAGATAATCTCCAAATAATGGGAACCTTGAAACTAGGGCTGTCGATTTAATGTGTTAATTTAGTGTGATTAAGTATCAGAAAAAAAATGCATTTATTTGTGTTTTTGTGTATTTTATCCCATAAGGAATCCTGCTATACCAAGAGATCAAGATTCCGCTTATTAATAATGGCACACTAGGTTAAAAAAAATTCTCAGTCTCTCTCTCTCTCTCTCTCTCTCTCTCTCTCTCTCTCTCTCTCTCTCTCTCTCTCTCTCTCTCTCTCTCTCTCTCTCTCTCTCTCTCTCTGCTGGGAGTGTTTGGGCAATAGGTGCATGTGTAGTAAGTTTTAGTATCAATTGATCGTCCGCAAAGACTCGCCCCCTTTAGTTACTGTTGCTATGTCCGACAAGCTACGCCGCTCTCACGCCACACCATGTTCTCACGCAGTGAAAAATACATCGCGGAGGAGAGAGGACACTGATAAACGTACCCTGATGATGAATACTCCCACACCATCAAGCGCGTAGATTTGTTTTGAACATTGGGGGGGGGGGGGTTGAAGTTTGGGTCTGCATATTTTTCATGTGATCATGGTATAAATATTGGGGGGGGGGGGTTGTAATGCATAGATTTAAATATTGGGCGGGTTATCTCCCCCCAACCCCCCACAAATTACGCCCCTGCACACCATACACACGTCAAAGTAGCTGGAGCAACTTTTCTCTACTGACTTGACGAGACACTCAGGCGAGTGATGTATGTACGCAATTTCCAGTGAAAACCATCCCGTCAGGTCTAAACTATAAACAGCTATAACAGGCTTACCATATGAATCAGGGTAAGACAAAATAAAACGTTTTGGAAGAAGGATTAATGATTGAGTCTTAAATTGTGTTAGTTTTAAACAAAATGTTGAAACAAGATGTAGTCATTTAATTTTGTTGAGTTTTGAAAAAGTGACTTGATTTTTAAGAAATGGGTGGTAGCGATTGTAAAAAAAAAAAAAAAAAAAAGGCTGTAATATTATAGACCTCCTAGTACAGGCAACCTGCATTACCAATCGTGCGGAAAACAGGCAGACATGTTCTGGTCTCCATAAACAGCTGAACAAAAACTCAACAGAACAGAGCAGATCATTTAAAAGTTGAACTTACATAAAACCAAAAATTCTAAAGACACTTTTGTAATGTCTATTCAATGCTTTTGCTACAATAATATCTTTGAATTATCTTAATTTGGGTGATTTTCTATAAGCATGTCTTATATATAAGTGATAAATAATAATTGCTCTGACTGTCAGTCACACTCTTGGACTTTTTTTAAGAGAAAACACAATAGCCAAGCTCTACTAAAATTGATGCTTTCTTTAGTTTTTTAATACCAAATATCATCTAAGCCCATGGGAAAGTGTGGCAGATGCTTCGTGTAGTGAAGGAAGCTTAATACTTACTGTCCTGGAAGCAATTTTGCAGTGCTAATAGAATTCAATAGCATGTTTAGAGCCTGCACTTTCATTTGCATCGATCCCTTTTTCATTATGATTTACTCCCTCCACAAAGAAACCGATCAGCTGTGTCTAAGTTGAACTGCCTTAGTTTACAGTGAGAGCAGAGGCCAAAGGTAATTAAGTGATTCTGATAGGAAATTAACACTTTATGCCCCTCAGCAAGGATAATCTATTCTTGTGTGACAAGATTAAGCAAAGGAGATGAAGAAACAAACTCAATCACGAGGCACATAGATTAATTAAGCTATATTGACTTCATGGAGGTAGACGTTAATATTTAAGCCTGCTCCACATAATGAACATGGTGTTCTCAAGCCTGATTCGGTCAAAACAGTTTTGACAATATTCATTATTTACAGTGATATTTATGAACTTGCAAAAATAGCACCTGGCCTTTCTGTGTTCAAAAATAAAAACAATTTCAAGACTACTGTTAGTATATATGTATTTGTTACTTGTATTCTGAAAAATATAAAATGATGAAAAGTGACACTAGAGACCTGAAAGAAAAGTATAATTTGCACAAAATTACGAAAGCAGCACAACTATTTTAAAAATTGATAATAATAACACATATTTTTGAGCATGCAGCAAAATATAATAATGATTTCTGAAGGATCATGTGACACTGAAGACTGGAGTAATGATGCTGTAAATTCAGCTTCGGCATCACAGGAATAAATTACATTTTATAATATATTCAAATTATTAATATTCATATTACTAACAATAATACTGTCACAGGTTGTGAGGTAAAGACGATCACATGAGGAAGAAAATGAAGAACAAGTATTTAATAATCCACAGAGTAGTTTCCAACAGAGGTACGGCACAATGAAGAGACCCGACAAAGACACACCAACTGAACTGAACTTTAGTGAGAGGATAATGAGATGATTGTTACTGTATGGACACCAAAAAGCTGGTTGAATTGCACTACTTGAAAAAAATAGGCATTGCATTAACCCTGCTTGCATTTTAATGCATTGTATTTTTAGGGCGTGCATTTGTAGGGGGTGAAATTCAACGTGGAAACGTGTGTGAAATATTCACAGCTTAAATATACAACCATGTTGAATTTCAGCCCATAAAAATGCAAGCCTTAAAAATACAATGCATTAAAATACAAGCAATGCATATTTTTTCACGTAGTGCAATTCAACAAGCTTTTTTTGTTTCAAATACATTTGTCATTATTTTACTTCCATAATAGTGCACAGCTGAAACTAATGAGTGTTCATGACAACAAATGGTGAACAAAAGGGAAAACGGTACTGACTGAAAACAAAAGTACATGTGGAGTGAGACTGTGACAAATATACTAACATCAGTCAGTATTTTCTTTTAATCACTATTTTTTTTAATAGAAAGCCTAATGTTGTATTAAAACAACACACACACACACACACACACACACACACACACACACACACACACACACACACACACAGACAGACAGACAGACAGACAGACAGACACTTTTTTTTTAAGTGCAGCCTAATGCATTCATTTGACCATCAGAAAAACAAAATCAATCTATTCCTTTCCAGTCAAGGTATTAATATACTTCACTAAGTAAATCATTCATTGCCTACTGCAGTTAATTTTTAGGATGGTTTTCCGCACAGTATTAGTCATTTAGGCTCCTGCTTTTCCCCAGCGCACAATGTGATGTATTTTCCTGTAATCAGGCTTCCATTGTAACATTGTGCTTATGCATCAAAGAGCATGTAGGCGGTTCATAAAAACCCAGAGAGTTAGTTCCTGTCATTAAATTGGATTTCATCCATTGCAGAAAAAAAAAGTCAAAGAAGCTATCTGAACATTGAGTACCACAAGCTAATTACCTCTTTAATGCATGCCACAAAAGATTCCCTGCTGCATGTCCAGGCCTAATGGACCGGATTTGCTGCATAACTCCAGTTTTGCTTTTTGTTTGCCTCTCACTGAAGTAAACATTACCGTTTGACATCTATCATCCTTTACAACCTAACAAACAACCCTTAGAATCCAAAGAGATGCATTAATATGATAAAAGCTCGAAAAATCAAGTTAAGTGGCAGGATTTGCATTCAAGAGAATCAGGATGTCTGAGACTTGAAAAATGTCAGGATTGTTTTAAATGAACATGGAAATGCAGTGCGCTTCTCTTCCAATCCAATCTCTGCATCGATGGCAAGTAGTGAAAAATCTGACCTAAAATACCGCCGAGGCACAGAACAAGTTGAAACGGTTCCTCATTCTGATTGATAGAACAAGCTGTGATTTCCCCTGAGTTCTAGATGGACGGAGATGATAGCGCTATCCACAATCAATCTGGATGTGTGACTCTGGCCTTCAAGAATGACTACAGATAGCTGGACGCTGCTGGACATATTCTCTGCTCTTCCATGGAAACATGTATCAAGGGTATTTTAAGACAGACACCATAGCTGACATGTTTGACAATGATCACCAGTAAGGCTGGAAAGACCATTGTTTGCCCACTTGACTATACAACCATGTTTCTGGAAGTTTTCAAGCTCATGTATTCTTGTTTTTCAGCAGTATCATCTCCTCTCAATTACACGCAAGTGAATAATAATAATAAAAAAAATAGGAACCCTTTTGAAAAAGATGTTAGCTTTTTACATTTGCAACTTTCTTTAGTGTGTAATGTTGCTGTTTGAGCATGAATAAGGTCCCCTTTGAACTAAACCCGCTGATAATAGAATATTAATGGAAAAAGAGAGTACACTTTTGTGACTATCACTTAAGTACAGTTTTAAGAAGTGAAAATTACTTTAAATTACAAGAACATGCAACGCATTCTCATCCTTGGGCGTCATACTGACGCTTTTGACATTTCGTCTACATCGAACGCACATGGCACCCTTTAGCGTCAATATGACACGCACAGCGCTTTGTTCGGTTATGGGTAGGTTTAGGTCTGGTGTAGGGTTAGGTTTAGACCGCTAGGAGGCGCCTTCTGGCCCATTTCTATCTGCGTCTCATATTGACGCTAAAGGCTGCCATGTGCGTTCGATGTAGACGAAATGTCAAAAGCGTATATGATGCCATATATGCAATATATGATGCCCTAGAATGAGAACGGACTGGAACATGACATTAGCCATCAGGAAGGTCCCCTGAGAACTACATTTTCAAGGGCCATTTTCCTGGTAACAATCGCACCACCAGTAGAAACTCTGAAGTAACGTAAGCCGGCTGACAGCGATGTCATTTAAGCGCGGCATTCAACAACGTCAACAACTCTGTAGCATAAAGGTTGAGAAGTGCCTGGACTTTGTCGTCGTGGCGTCGGTCCACCTATCACTGTTTTCCATGGTCGTGGAGTAAGTATATGTAACTGTGTGTTTAGACAGCTTTTTAAAAATGGCGAGGTCCGGTGTTTCGTATGACGTGTTCGACCAGTCAATGTACACACATAAGTCACTGGTCCTATTGTACTCCGGAGTGGGAGATAATTTAGTAGCCCTAAAAGGCATTCCTATTGCTAAAATCGTTTCCTGGTCCTGCAGTGTGAACACGCCAAAAAGTGAATACTTTCGTCAATAGTTATAGGAACTATGAAAACATTCCTCCTTTGAAAAAGCCCCTACTATGAAATTACATATTAAGATGTACTAAAGTCCTACTTAAGTGGATCAAAAAATTGCATTTAACTCTTTCCCCGCCACTGACAGAAATGTCTGGCTTTATGTGTTTTCACTGTTATACCGTAGGGGGTGCTATGACGTCTTCTGAAAGATTACTGAATCTCTAGGGCGTCATATATTGACGCTTTTGACATTTCGTCTACATGGAACGCACATGGCACCCTTTAGCGTCAATATGAGACGCAGATAGAAATGGGCCAGAAGGCGCCTCCTAGCGGTCTAACCCTAACCCTACACCAGACCTAAACCTACTCATAACCGAACAAAGCTCTGTGCGTGTCATATTGACGCTAAAGGGTGCCATGTGCGTTCCATGTAGACGAAATGTCAAAAGCGTCAGTATATGACGCCCAAGGATGAGAATGTGTTGCAATCTCCTGATTAAAACATATGCGAGGAAGATGCAGAAACAAGCAATATAATTTGTAAGCAGATGAATAAGTAAAATAACATGATCATCAATATTAAACAGCATGAAAATCAAAACTGCCTAATGTTACTGACTGTAATATTGACACAAGATGAGCTATAGGACTGTGAAGCTTTGGGGGTGTTGATGGACTCGATCTACTCCATCTATGTTTCTGGATGTAGTCTTTGACAAAAACGCTCAAAATGTTGCTTTTTTAATTAAACTTAACCTCATTCAAGTGTTGATAAAAAAGGAATGCATGAAGCTAGAATTAAAAAAAAATGTGTTGTTGTTTAAAAGCAGATGGTCCGTTCTTTCTTTTGACATATTGCATGTTCAGATATTCATACGACAAAATTTTCTGGGGGCCATGAAACGTCTCAGGTTACGACTGTAACCTATGTTCCCTGAGAACAGGGAACGAGACACTACGTCAGAATGACGCTATGGGGAACGCCTCAGGCGTGACAGGTGTCTGAAATCAAATATCAACTCACGTCAATCATGTTGACCGGCGACAGCCCGTGAATCATCAGCTTGATTGATTAACGCGCGACCTGGATGTATAAAGGGGAGCCTTGCACACAAGACAACATCCTATCGTCTGAAGGGACTGTTGCAGGCAGGCCCCGAGGCATGGCAGAAAGACGTAGTGTCTCGTTCCCTGTTCTCAGGGAACATAGGTTACAGTCGTAACCTGAGACGTTCCCTTTCGAAAGGGAACTCTACACTACGTCAGAATGACGCTATGGGGAACGATATACCAACGCCACCATGCTAAGGGGAGTGCATGCCCTCAGGTCACACTGGGCTGTCAGTGACAGCATTCCCTACGGTCATAGCCCAAGCTAAAGGAACCAAGAAAAACCTCCACAGATTTAAAGGAAGGTCTACCTGGGCCAGCTCAAAGGCCTAGGACCACAATTCAAAAACTAGAAAGGGTCCCTTCTAGGGAATGTGGCTAGGGGACCCGAGGGAACCCCAGCCAGTCACTATTCAGGGGAACGTGCCACCTGAAATGCCACCAGGCAGGCCTGACCTGGTGTCACTACATAAGACACTAAAGTCTGGCCACTTCCTGTCTGTCCGAAGACAGAGCCTCTGGACACTTGCCTTTGGAAGGCATCCAACCCGAGGGACTGCGAAGCAGGCAGTGAACCACTCAGCCGGATCTCAGAGACGGGACATCCTGGAGAGTATGACTCAGCATAGTGCTTTACGACCCTTGCCAGCGAGGGGAGTTTCTCTACTCGATCCATGGATCTACCCAGTGTTTGTGTTTCAAAACACTGAGGAGGCCTGTGAGGGCCTAAAGGGAGCTCACCTCCAGGAAGGCCTGGTAGGACCTCTAACCTGGCGACCACAACATGTTATATGGAGAGGAAGCCTACTACTGTACATATACTAACACATAACTAGCTTGCTATTTGCATGAAGGCCTCTGCAGGATGACTCTGAAAGTAGAGGAAGCCTGAAACATGCAATATGCATATGGAGGCCTCTGCAGTACGCCTCTCAAATGGAGAGGAAGCCTACAACATATACTGACAAAAGCTAGCTTGCTACTTGCATGAAGGCCTCTGCAGGATGACTCTGAAAGTAGAGGAAGCCTGAAACATGCAATATGTATATGGAGGCCTCTGCAGTACGACTCTCATATGGAGAGGAAGCCTACTACATAACCAACATAAAAACTAGCTTGCTATTAGCATGAAGGCCTCTGCAGGATGACTCTGAAAGTATAGGAAGCCTGAAACATGCAATATGTATATGGAGGCCTCTGCAGTACGACCCTCAAATGGAGAGGAAGCCTACAACATACACTGACAAAAGCTAGCTTGCTACTTGCATGAAGGCCTCTGCAGGATGACTCTGAAAGTAGAGGAAGCCTGAAACATGCAATATGTATATGGAGGCCTCAGCAGTACGACTCTCATATGGAGAGGAAGCCTAACACATATCTAGCAATAGTATACGCAATACAGTAAGTATATGGAGGCCTCAGCAGTACGACTCTCATATGGAGAGGAAGCCTACTACATAACCAACACAAAAACTAGCTAGCTATTAGCATGAAGGCCTCTGCAGGATGACTCTGAAAGTAGAGGAAGCCTGAAACATGCAATATGTATATGGAGGCCTCTGCAGTACGACCCTCAAATGGAGAGGAAGCCTACAACATACACTGACAAAAGCTAGCTTGCTACTTGCATGAAGGCCTCTGCAGGATGACTCTGAAAGTAGAGGAAGCCTGAAACATGCAATATGTATATGGAGGCCTCTGCAGTACGACTCTCATATGGAGAGGAAGCCTACTACATAAACCAACATAAAAGCTAGCTTGCTATTAGCATGAAGGCCTCTGCAGGATGACTCTGAAAGTAGAGGAAGCCTGAAACATGCAATATGTATATGGAGGCCTCTGCAGTACGACTCTCATATGGAGAGGAAGCCTACTACATAAACTAACACAAAAGCTAGGCTGCTATTAGCATGAAGGCCTCTGCAGGATGACTCTGAAAGTAGAGGAAGCCTGAAACATGCAATATGTATATGGAGACTTCAGCAGTACGACTCTCATATGGAGAGGAAGCCTAACACATATCTAGCAATAAGCATACGCAATACAGTAAGTATATGGAGGCCTCAGCAGTACGACTCTCATATGGAGAGGAGGCCTAGCACATATATAAGCAATAACTAGCCCGTCTAGGCTCAAAAAATATATGGAGGCCTCAGCAAAATGACTCTCATATGGAGAGGAAGCCTACTACATATACTGACAAAAAACTAGCTTGCTATTTGCATGAAGGCCTCAACAGGATGACTCTAAAAGTAGAGGAAGCCTGAAACATGCAATATGTATATGGATGCCTTAGTAGTACAACTCTCACAGGGAGAGGAAGCCTAGCACATATATTGGCAATAACTAGCCCGCCTAGGCTCAATAAGTATATGGAGGCCTCAGCAATACAACCCTCATATGGAGAGGAAGCCTACTACACATACTGCCTGTAACCTGGCGACCACAGTATGTGGGAGCTCATAACCAGGAAGGCCTGATGAGGCCTGTAACCTGATTACCACAGTATGTGGGAGCTCACATTCAGGAAGGCCGGTGAGGCCTGTAACCTGACATGTGGAAGCTCATAACCAGGAAGGCCTGGTGAGGCCTATAACCTGGCAACTACAGTATGTGGGAGCTCATTTTCAAGAAGGCCTGGTGAGGCCTCTGACCTGATAACCACAGAATGTGGGAGCTCATATTCAGGAAGGCCTGGTGAGGCCTCTGACCTGATAACCACAGTATGTGGGAGCTCATATTCAACCACAGTATGTGGGAGCTCATATTCAAGAAGGCTTGGTGAAGCCTATAACTTGATAACCACAGAATGTGGGAGCTCATATTCAACCACAGTATGTGGAAGCTCATTTTCAGGAAGGCCTAGTGAGGCCTATGACCTGATAACCACATTATATGGGAGCTATATTCAAGAAGGCCTGGAGCGGCCTATAACTTGATAACCACAGTATGTGGGAGCTCATATTCAGGAAGGCCTAGTGAGGCCTATGACCTGATAACCATAATATGTGGGAGCTCATTTAACCATAGTATGTGGAAGCTCATATTCAGGAAGGCCTAGTGAGGCCTATAACCTGATAACCACATTACTCCTTGACAGTCAATTCCTGGGAGCTCACCTCAGGGAGGCCCAAGCACTGTCCGGTTGCAAAATGGGGACTGTCTGGTCAAGGAGGCCTGTTAAGACCTACTACCTGACCATCGAAAAAACTTTAGATTTACTCCCATAACATTTTGCCCCAGACTCTAAAACAGGAGATGTGGTCTGAAAAGAAACAGAAATATGTTAATTTCACATTTTACAAAAAGACCAGAATTACACCTGCTCTTTTTGTTCACTGCTCATTTTTCAATTAAAATGCAGCCAAAAACACTGGATAACGCGATCTGGATGATAGGCTGAATTACTAAATATCTAACTTCTTAAAAGTCAGATAATATTCCATCATTTTAATTCATAGAATTAAATGCAGCCATACTCACCAGACAATACTGTTTTAACATTTATACGTTCTCATAATCTACACACTGCCTCGGCAAGCGCGAGAAAAGAGCCGTTAAAAAATATTTGGCTTTCATCCCTCGAGAAGAAAGTCAACAGGTGCGAGGTTGAAACATCCGACAGCGCACGGATTTTTTCTTTCTCACGCGCGCCGAGATATTTCTTAATGAACACTGCCAGCACCCTCAGGAACTGACTGTGAACGCCTCGTACCCAAACAGTATTGTTTCACAGATCGCACGCACCACAGCTCAGATGCTGAACCCTCCTCCCTCGAGAAAAGGGTCCGCGAAAGCGGAGCATTTTTAATAAAAAACGCTCACAGTTTGCACAAGAGGCTCTCTCGAGAGCCTCCCGCGCGCTTCAGCGATATTCTCAATACAGACAAACAGTCCCTGAAGACGAAAAGATGTTGTCTTGTGTGCAAGGCTCCCCTTTATACATCCAGGTCGCGCGTTAATCAATCAAGCTGATGATTCACGTGAGTTGATATTTGATTTCAGACACCTGTCACGCCTGAGGCGTTCCCCATAGCGTCATTCTGACGTAGTGTAGAGTTCCCTTTCGAAAGGGAACTTGTGAAAATGCTCAAAAATGCTGGCGCTGCCTGGCAACATTTTTTAAAAACGCTGACGAGGGAAAGACTCAAACTACAATACATTTTCGTATATTTAAAATTAACAAGCAGTTAATTGGCTGAAATCATTACATTACATTCTAAAGTGTACTACTTTTTCAAAAATGAAGCAACTGCCAAAATAACCAGAAAGCAGACATAAGTCAAGGTCATTCTGTTGAAAATGACGGTGGAGAGCCATTACACATTTCACTGTTGTTCAGGAGTGCTTCCTAACAGCCTGCTAGTTGCAGTAACTGCAGATACTAAACTGCAAGCGATTGAAAAAGTTGAGCAAGCGAAGTTATCTGTGCTCAGCTGGAAAAATACCAAAGAAATCACTAATCTTCAGTAGCAGCCTTGGGATTTCAGACGTGAAATAGGAAAACGTTATCTGGATAAAATACTATGACTTACTTGCTATTCTATCTAATCCACTCTATCTATCCAAGTATTAACTTGCATGACAACTTTGACAATGATTAGTGCAGTGCTGCATGACAACGTTTAACATACAATCAACATGCACGGTGCAAACGGTTCAAAAGGAAAAGTGTTTGCTTCAAATAAACAATGACGTTCGTGTTATTTGTTAGGGTTATCTTGAGAAGTGGCTCAGGTCAATCTTTGCACAATTATGAGATCTTCCAGCATTTGTAACAGCAGTCTCGGTTTCATTGAATTAGAGCTGCAGAGGGAAAACACCTGACCTATAAAACACCACACTTTCAAGATAATTCAAATGTATCAGTGCAGCATGCAATCCTTTTTTCTTCCACTATAATTATGTTGGCTGACAAGAAGCTATTAAATGCTATGTGTAGTAAGATTTGTCCACCCATTTATTGTCAGCATTGTTGCCTCACCAGAATTGCTGCATAAATATATAGGCTATATGTAATAGATACCTATTTTACAGGGATTCTGAATGTCTATATTATCAGCATGGCTCCAACACGCACGAATCTGTGTAGTCTGTACAGGTAAAACAGCTCTGGATTCATGGTTTTCATAGTGGTTGTGTGAACTATGTTTACCCTGTACTTTCCCTTACTGCAGAATCCAGCAGTAAGAAGAGAGACGCCTACTCCAGGAAACAACAAAAACATAAACATCAATAATAGAGTAAACTTCCACCAAAGGTATTAAAGCAGTGAGGTAAGCGAGCACTAAATGTATTGTTCTTGTGAAATATGTCCAAGAAAACAAAGCAATGGTTCACAACCGACTATCCTGCCGGAGCGGACAGAAAAAACATAAGACCATTTTGTGCTTTAAGAGCCCTCCAAAATATATCTGACTGGTAAAACATCTACTTTGCTGGCAAAATAAATAAATAAATTCCTCACAATACACAGCTTCTCAATGGCTGTCAATGAAGGCATACAGTTTTTGGCCGCATAATGGAGTACTGTAGTTATGATGTCTATAAGTAGAGTCTAACTGGACCATGCAAACCCAGTTGAGCACATGTCTTTATTTCATTGTTTTTCCATTATCTTACTTTAAAGAACGCATCTTGCATGCTTAATTTTATGATAATGGAAATCCTTCATACATTTATGATCATTATTACTATAACAACATTGTTGCTAGTGTCTTTTCCAAACAAATCAATGCAGTTAAAAGTGCTTTACAGGCAAATAAGTTAAAAAAGAGAGAGAGAAAATACAAGTACAAGTAAAATACAAGAATAAACAAAATAAACTTTGAGTATTGATTAAAATTAAGAAAAACATTAAATTAAAAACATAAAATATTATTGGAAGGCCAGACTAAAAAGATATGTTTTTAATTTAGACTTAAAACTATTTATATTTTCAGCACGTCTTACTTCTTCTGGAAGGTTATTCCAAAGGCGAGGAGCGTAGCGGCTAAAAGCAGCATCACCAAATCTTTTAGTTCTACTGTGTGTTACTATTAAGAGAAAATAATCTGCACTGTAAAAAATCTCTAACCCTCCCAAATCAAAAATTTCAAGTGACCGATAACATCAAAATTTTTCAATTGGCCCAAGTGAAATTCTGTAAATTATCAAATTAAATTTACAGAATTTCACTTGGGCCAATTGAAAAATTTAGATGTTATCGGTCACTTGAAATTTTTGATTTGGGAGGGTTAGAAATTTTTTACAGTGTGATGATCTGAGAGTCCTTACAGGTTCATATTCTGTAAGCATTTTTAAAAGATAGTCTGGAGCAAGTCCATGCAGTGCCTTATAAACTAATAAAAGGTTTTTAAAATCAACACGAAAACTAACAGGTAACCAATGAAACACTTACTGAACACATAATAATACGTATACGCATGATGTCACCGTTTTCACAAATGTGCATTTTTGCTGGAAAACAAAGTCCCTCAAGAAGGTTGAAATCTTAATGATCTTATAACGCTAGATCTTATCAGGTAGGAAACCAATTCTTATATACTGACATTTTAATCATATACTGGACTACTGCATACTGGAGGGGAGGGGGGTTGCCTGTCCATCCCGTCCCGTATTCCCCCATGAGAAATCTGGTCACCCTAATACTGCTGTGGTTCCGAACCCTGATCTTGAGGTTCCTAACACTGCACATTTTTTATGTCTCGTATCTGACACACCCAACTGAGGTCTTGGAGTCTTTACAGCTTTCCTGTAGCTCAAACAGTTGGTGTTAGCATTAGTGCTTGCAATACCAAGGTCATGGGTTCGATTCCCAGGGAAAGCAAGAACTGATACGAATGTAAATGTGTACCTTGAAATGCAATGCAAGTCGCTTTGGATAAAAGCGTCTGCCAAATGCATAAATGTAAATGTACTAACGAGCTGATTAGTTGAATCAGGTGTGTTTGATTAGGGAGACATCTAAGGGGCTGTTTACATGACACTATTTTCAACTGATAAACTATAACTTTGTAAGAGTTTTGCCCTTTCATTTACATGGCAACTGGCATTTTGGGGGCCTGAAAATGCAAACTTTTGAAAACGGGTTTCAAAGTGCAAGTTTTTGAAACCGATAATGTTTTCGTCTCTATGTAAACTACAAAAATGCAAATTTGTGAAAACGGTGACATCATGCGTATGCGTATTATTATATGTTCAGTCAATAGGCATGTAGTGTTTCTTTACAAAGTGACATTGCCAACTACTTTTTTAGTTGTTTTCAGTGTAAACAGGGATTGTTTTGACAATGTTGTCGTATGTACATGAAAAACGCAAAGGAAAAACTTTTCTGTTTTTAGTTCATTGTTGCATGTGTCAACTCACAGAAGTCACTTTCAAACCAAGCAGCTTTCTGTCAGTATACACAGTGAATCCACGTGACCAACATGAACCTGTTGCGAAATCTTTCGCCCTTACACGAAATTCCCAACCACATGGATTCCTACACTGTAAAAAATTTAACGTAAAATCAACAGTAACTTGCTGGCAACAAATATCCAGCAAGCTTCTGTATTTTATTCCACGGTAAAATTACTGTAAATCTGACAACAGTACTTCACAGCATACCGTATAATAACTTACAGCATTTTTATACTGTAAAATTAATTACAGTGCTTGTTTTTGCACTGTATTTTAAAATACAATAGTTAACAGCATACCGTATAATAACTTACAGCATTTTTATACTGTAAAATTAATTACAGTGCTTGTTTTTAAACTGTATTTTAAAATACTGTAAAGTTACTATGCAGTATAATTGATTATGGTATTTTTATATACAGAACATATAACCAACTACAATCTGTTACACACTTAAAAAAAGAATGAAAGCTAAAGTTATGTATGCAAAAAATATTTCACAAAGTTATATTACTGATTTTTAGATGTTACGTCAATTATGACAACACACAGAAGTAAGTTTAAAATTCTTTATTATAATTTAATTCATTAAACTAGAAACACTCCAGACTTGGCAGGGCCAAGCAAAGAGCAAAACTCATCCTCAGCACACTGCAATCTCGAACTGTACACACTGAAAGAAATGAAAAACATATTCAACACTGCATAGACGTACACAGAGAGATTACTTTAATGAATTTTAGTGCATTATTCAATAACTGAAATGCCGAAACGCGGGAATTCATTCGGCGGGACTTTCACTGCTGTGTATTCACTTAAGTGTGCATCGTATTAACGTTATAAAATGTATAATATGACTAATAACACTGTGGTTGTCCATTCAATTCGTGTAGAACATAACTTACCGGTAGAGTTATAAGTTATAACGTTAGCAGCTAGCTAGTTATATGTTAACATGTTGTATGAGGCCTCTATCGCGACAGGCAACACACACACGGTGTACTGTAACGTTAATGTTAAGTTACACACAAGTGTTCAGATTCAGAAACAAGAACATTTCGATTACTTTGTTCTAAACTTGAAAATAATAACTGACATTAACATCAAACATTGTGATAACTAGTAGTTATTTGGCTAACTGGCTAGAATGTTCGCGTTAAAAAGCTAACGTTACCTTAACTTTACCTTTCAAACTCACCACGATTAGGATACTTAACGTTAACAGTTAATGGTAAAACGAATATCTTCACATTTGTAGTGGTGGAACATTTAAAAATAAAAAAATTTAAGATTTTGAATACAATTTTACATCTTACCTGGCTAGTTCTTGCTGGTTCTGCGTGCCACTGCTCCGTCGTCGAAGTCAGTCAGGATGAAATGGAAAATTCGAGAGTGACGCTGACGGTTACGGTTAGATGATTGGTTGCCAGATGTATATCCCGTGCGATTCGCTCTTTATGTAATTAAGTGTGTAAATTTAAAGCAAAATAACAATAATAATAATAAATCATGGAAATCGATTTTTATCTATTTTATATTGCCTATATTATTGATCATTGGATGGGACTACATCTCCCATCCAAACATTTTAGGCTATAATAACCTTTGAGATTAGTTGGGTTTGTGACCAAATCTGGCAACCATAAAGAAAAAAACACCCAAGCTAATTTAAACCTTTTTTAGCTATATTCTAAATGCCTTAATATATGGGTTACCTTATGAAACGATGCATTATAAAATTCCTAAGCTGAAATAACCTCAATAAACCAAAAAATGTCCTCTGTCGGGCTTGTCTGTTGGAATATACTGTCATCAATTTAACAGGAGTATAAGAATTACTGTAATTATTTTCTTCCCCCACCAAAGAAAAGCATAAATTGACAGCAACTTTCCTGTAAATAGTTATACGGTGACAAAGCTTGAAATACAGCAAAAATAATGTAAAAGCTATAAAATTGACAGCAACTTACTGTAAACTGTTTCTACAGTAAACTTTCACTGAAAATACAGCAATAATACTGTGAAAACAACAGAAATCATTTACAGTGTACTGAAATGACAAAAGTAAATGTGAACACACCATTGGTTATAATATAAGTTCACTCTCACATTTCCAAAGTTTTGCTGAATAATTTGGTTTAGATTAGTTAGATAATGCCAATACACCAACGTTTTCGATTACTGGCATGGATTATGAATTGGTTTAAAATCACAGCTTGGACTGTTGGACATTTACATTTTGTTCTTGAGCCACTCCAATGTTAATAATTTGGCCTTGTGTTAAAATGTGAGCTTTTCTGACAGCGATAAGGGTATTCTCATTCTCAGTTTTGGTGTGGTGCTGGAAAGCCTAGACCTGTTAAAAGACATGGCAGATCATACAATTAGCAACTAAACTACAGATTTTTTTTAACACAGTTTAACACATAGTAGTACAGAGCATTTGTTTAGTTCAAGACTGAGGGCTGCTGAAAGGTGTTGAGTTAATATTTGTTGCCATTCTAAGAGGTTTAGGCTCCCATGGACCCTTTTATATATGTTGGTGTAGTAAAGGACACCCCAAAACCTTGTAAAATACATGGCAGTGCCTGTCACGGTTCATGAATCGGCTGTCTCATGCTGATGTGTCTGTGTGAATGTAATTGTGTGGGTGTGGTTACTCGTTGTGTTGATTAGTGTCTCCAGCTGTCATCAATCTCAGTTCCCTTTATATGCCCAGTATTTCCCCTCTCATGTTGTCAGATCGTTGTGGTTGTTCCTCGGTGTGTGTCCTGTTCCTGTGCCTCGTCTGCTAAGATTCTTCGTTCTGGATTTCGTCAGTTCTTCGTGTCGTTTGATGTTCCACGGTTCCTGGTTGTCTTCACTCGAGCACGCAGTTCACCGCACCACCACCGGATCGCCATCTCGTCCCTGCTTCATCACCACCTGAGTGTTTGTCCCCGGCCTGTGTCTTGTTCTGACCATCTTTAATAAACTGAGTTTTACTTGCAATTTGCATCCTCCTGTTATTTCATCACAGAACGATCTGACCAGATCATGGATGCAGCAAGCCCGTCCCAGATCAACGATTTCATCGCTCACAGTATCTCACGTATGGACCAGCAAGAGGAGAGCATCTCGGGCACAGGTCGGGCGGTGCAAGCACTCGTGAAGCAGGTGTCCGAGCTCACCCAACAGGTACAACTTCTACGGACTCCCACTGCGCCCCCCACGCCGTCCGTTCCCCCACCACCAGCGCCTGCTGCAGCAGACAGCCCAGAGCCACGCCTACCCACACCCGAGGGTTATTCCGGCGAGCCGGAATTTTGCAGAGCGTTCCTCACGAGATGTTCCATGCATTTCGCTCTACAGCCACGCACGTTCCGGAGCGAACAGGCTAAGGTGGCATTTGTGTTGACCCTGCTGTCAGGGAGAGCAGCGCTTTGGGGAACGGCGGTGTGGGAGAACGGAGACAACTGCTGCACCTCGTTCCTGGCACTCTCCGAGGAGATGAGGAGAGTATTCGATCGTGCAGTGGCGGGTAAGGAGGCGGCCAGATTACTCGCCGAACTGCGACAGGGAGAAGGCTCGGTGGCGGACTTTTCTATCCGGTTCCGCACCCTGGCCGCAGAGTGCCGTTGGAACGAGGAGGCGCAGTGGGATATGTTCCTGCATGGGCTGGCTGACCGCGTTCAACAGGAGATTTATGCCCTGGACTTACCCGAGACCCTCAATGGATTGGTGGAACTGGCTTTAAGAGTTGACGCTCGTCTGAATCGTGTGACCAGATTAACGCGTACCAGTCGCCCACAGCCCAGCACGGAGGACCATCAACCCGGCGGCGCGAGCGCGGTCAGCCCCACATTCGACCATGAGCCCATGCAGGTGGGGAGAGCTCGGCTTTCCCGGGAGGAGAGGGAAAGGCGGAGATCCCAAGGACTCTGTCTTTACTGTGGCCGGGCGGGCCATTACATCCATGCCTGCCCGGTAAAAGGGGCAAGCCCGATAGTAAGTATGAGGCTACTATCGGGTGGGATCTCCGCCGAGAAGACCTCATCACCATCATCGACCCTCCTCCCGGTAAGACTGAGATGGCGAACATCGACGCACAGCACCAGCGCACTACTGGATTCGGGAGCAGAGGGTAATTTCATGGACTTTAAACTTGCACTGAAGCTTCAGATTCCCATCACTCCTCTCTCACGTCACATTACTGTCAACGCACTCAATGGTCAAGAACTCCCCCGGATTACTCATTCTACTGAAAACATCACCCTCATCACTTCGGGCAATCATACGGAACTCATTTCATTTCACCTCATGGACTCACCACTTGCACCAGTGGTTTTGGGACACCCGTGGCTGTCCAAACACAATCCCCGTGTCGACTGGAGCACTAACACTGTTTCCACTTGGAGTAACCACTGTCATGAGTCTTGTTTACTGTCTGCCTGTCCTTCTGTGTCTGGTTCTGTGTTTCAGAGTGAGGCAGCGGATTTGTCAAACGTGCCCGCGGAGTACCTCGACCTGAAGGAGGTGTTCAGTAAGTCTCGTGCTGCTTCTCTTCCTCCGCATCGTTCCTATGACTGTGCGATAGATCTACTGCCAGGTAAATCTCCGCCTAAGGGCAAACTTTACTCTCTTTCTGTTCCCGAGAGGGAGGCCATGGAGAAATATATTTCTGATTCTCTAGCCTCTGGGTTCATCCAACCTTCCTCTTCTCCTGCGGGGGCGGGGTTCTTTTTCGTTGGGAAGAAGGATGGTTCTCTGCGACCTTGCATTGATTACCGAGAGCTGAACAACATCACGGTAAAGAATTCTTATCCTTTGCCGTTGATGTCTTCAGCTTTTGAGAGGTTGCAGGGAGCATCTATTTTCACGAAACTGGACTTACGTAATGCATATCATTTGGTTCGCATCAGGAAGGGGGATGAATGGAAAACCGCTTTTAATACCCCTAGAGGACACTTTGAATATTTGGTTATGCCTTTCGGGCTTTCCAACAGTCCAGCGGTTTTCCAGGCACTCGTTAATGACGTGTTGAGAGACATGGTTGATCGGTTCATATATGTTTACCTGGATGACATATTGATTTTTTCTTCGTCTCTCCAGGAACACGTTCAACACGTCAGACGAGTGCTCCAGAGATTGTTAGAGAATGGGCTTTTTGTCAAGGCGGAGAAATGCGCGTTTCATGCACAGTCTGTTCCCTTCCTAGGGTACATCATCTCTTCTGAGGGAGTGCGCATGGATCCTGACAAGGTTAAGGCTGTGGTAGATTGGCCAAGTCCAGATTCCCGTAAGGCCCTACAGCGGTTTCTGGGATTCGCCAATTTTTACCGGCGTTTTATTCGCAATTTCAGCCAACTAGTCGCACCTCTGACCGCCTTGACCTCCCCCCGAACGACGTTCAGGTGGTCGAACACTGCCGAGGCAGTGTTCACCAAACTTAAGAGTCGCTTCGTTTCGGCTCCCATTCTTGTCACCCCTGATCCCACACGTCAGTTCGTGGTGGAGGTCGACGCGTCAGAGGTGGGAGTAGGAGCAGTTCTTTCACAACGCGCTTCCTCAGACGACAAGATGCATCCCTGCGCGTTTTTTTCTCATCGACTGTCGCCTGCCGAACGTAATTATGACATTGGTAACAGAGAGTTGTTGGCGGTCAAGTTAGCGTTGGAGGAGTGGCGTCATTGGTTAGAGGGTTCGGGGGTACCCTTTATCGTTTGGACCGATCATAAGAATCTTGAATACATCAGATCTGCTAAAAGACTCAACTCCAGGCAGGCTCGGTGGGCTCTTTTTTTCGGACGTTTTGATTTTGTTCTCTCGTACCGCCCGGGTTCCAAAAACATCAAACCCGATTCTTTATCTCGTATTTTTGATCCTTCCGAACGCCCGGTGACTCCCGAGTGTATTTTACCTGAGAAGATTGTCGTCTCCACTCTAGTATGGGAGGTCGAATCGAGGGTCAAGACAGCCCTAGAAGGGGTAACGCCTCCGCCTGGTTGCCCACCGGGTCGTTTGTTTGTTCCGGAGGGGTTACGGTCCGACGTTATTCGATGGGGTCATTGCTCCAACGTGGCTTGTCATCCAGGAGTGACGCGAACCAGTTTTTTAGTTAAACAACGATTCTGGTGGCCATTAATGGCTCGCGACATTCACGATTTTGTATTGGCTTGTTCAGTCTGTGCCACTGGTAAGACATCTAACCAACCCCCAGATGGGCTACTTCGACCTCTGTCTGTCCCTTCAAGACCCTGGTCCCATATCGCTCTAGATTTTGTCACCGCCCTCCCGCCCTCCAAGGGCATGACGGTTGTTTTAACCGTAGTGGACCGGTTCTCGAAGGCGGCACATTTCATCCCCTTGCCCAAATTACCTTCAGCCAAGGAGACAGCGGTCACAGTCATAGATCACGTCTTTCGGTTACATGGCCTCCCGATGGACGTGGTCTCTGACAGAGGTTCCCAATTCGTATCCAAATTTTGGCGAGAATTTTGTAAGTTACTGGGGGCCACGGTCAGTCTGTCCTCGGGCTATCACCCCCAGAGCAATGGTCAGTCTGAACGAGCCAACCAGGACCTCGAGAGAATGTTGCGATGTTTGGTTGCCAAGAATCCGTCGTCCTGGAGCCAACAGCTTTCTATGGTGGAGTACGCCCACAATTCGTTACCAGTGTCATCCACGGGCCTCTCGCCTTTTAAGTGTAGTTTAGGTTACCAGCCACCAATTTTTCCTAGTCTGGAATCCGAGGTCGCGGTCCCCTCCGCTCACGCATTCGTCCAGAGGTGTCGCCATACTTGGACTAGAGCCCGTGAGACTCTACTCCAAGCAGGGGGGCGCATGAAGGCCAAGGCCGATCGCCACCGGTCAAAGCCTCCCGTTTACGTCGTGGGTCAAAAAGTGTGGCTTTCTACAAAGAATATTCCGCTCCGCTCCGTGTCTAACAAGTTAGCTCCCAAATTCATTGGCCCGTTTCCTGTCACCAAAATTATTAGTCCGGTGACAGTCCGACTCAAACTCCCTCCTGCGTACAGGAGAATTCATCCCGCCTTCCATGTATCCAAAATCAAGCCTGTGTTTTATTCTCACTTTAATCCGCCTGCCCCGGTTCCCCCCCCGCCGCGACTCGTAGATGGGGAACCAACTTATTCGGTACATCGCATTCTGGACTCGAGACGGAGGGGACGCGGATTTCAGTACTTGGTGGACTGGGAGGGTTACGGTCCGGAGGAGAGAAGTTGGGTACCTGCTAGAGACATTCTGGATCACTCCCTTATCGATGATTACAATCGACAGGTAAGGGTGTCTGGGAACGCCAGGCGGCGTTCCTAGGAGAGGGGGTACTGTCACGGTTCATGAATCGGCTGTCTCATGCTGATGTGTCTGTGTGAATGTAATTGTGTGGGTGTGGTTACTCGTTGTGTTGATTAGTGTCTCCAGCTGTCATCAATCTCAGTTCCCTTTATATGCCCAGTATTTCCCCTCTCATGTTGTCAGATCGTTGTGGTTGTTCCTCGGTGTGTGTCCTGTTCCTGTGCCTCGTCTGCTAAGATTCTTCGTTCTGGATTTCGTCAGTTCTTCGTGTCGTTTGATGTTCCACGGTTCCTGGTTGTCTTCACTCGAGCACGCAGTTCACCGCACCACCACCGGATCGCCATCTCGTCCCTGCTTCATCACCACCTGAGTGTTTGTCCCCGGCCTGTGTCTTGTTCTGACCATCTTTAATAAACTGAGTTTTACTTGCAATTTGCATCCTCCTGTTATTTCATCACAGTGCCCTACAAAAAAAAAAAGAAAGAAATGCTCTTTCAACTGTAAAGTTACAGAGGGTAAACCCCTTTTACTATTTGTACTTCACTCATACTTTGTGCTGGAAATATGTCAAAGAGTAAGCTTTCTAGTTTTCAATAGAAATGTATTTTATTCTCTGTTGTGTTCAGTATTGGGGAAAAAGAAGAGAGAGAGAGTGTGTGTGTGTGTGTGTGTGTGTGTGTGTGTGTGTGTGTGTGTGTGTGTGTGTGTGTGTGTGTGTGTGTGTGTGTGTGTGTGTGTGTGTGTGTGTGTTTTTTTATATGATTTATGAAGACAAATTTGTATAATGACATGGGTATTACACTGGTATTACACCATCAATGTGGTTTATGGGGACATTTCATGAGTCTTTGTAATTAAAATGGCTTTAAAAAACATACTAAACAATGTTTTATTAAAAATGTAAAAATACAGAGAGTGTTCTGTGATGGGTAGGTTTAAGGGTGGGGTTAGTGTTGGGGGATAGAATATACAGTTTGTACAGTATAAAAACCATTACGCGAATGGAATGTCATCCTCATAATGACAGGTGCACCGTGTGTGTGTGTGTGTGTGTGTGTGTGTGTGTGTGAGAGAGAGAGAGAGAGAGAGAGAGAGAGAGAGAGAGAGAGAGAGAGAGAGAGAGAGAGAGAGAGAGAGAGAGAGAGAGAGAGAGAGAGAGAGTGTGTGTGTGTGTAGGGCAGACAGTAGATACCTTATTCAGTATGAAGAAAACAAATACATGTTCAGTACACATCGTCTATGCTATTTGCTTAAAAATATGCAACTTGAAGCTTGTGTCTGTCGCCAAGTTTGTCCCTGAGCCCTGATCATATTTTTTGTACATCTGTGAATTTTCTCTGTATTTTGTCTGTATTTTGTTGAGTCTCGATGTTGGTCTCCCTGCCTGATCAGGCTGCTCTGTCAGGTGGTTTAAGAGGGCTTTTTTTACCCAACTAGTCTAGGAGACCATCTTAAACAAGCTACACACAGTAAATCATCTTAGCTTATGAAAATGTCTGACCTTTAAACTCAATAATACTGTTCATTTATTATATTGATTTAGATTTAATATAGCCTTATTATGTAAACAGGTTGAAAAGTGCACACTTTTTAAAAGTTAAAAAGAGTAGAATATTCATATAGAAACGATATATATTTTCTTATTCTGCATGTGTCCTAACATTACTTTTGTGTTTTACAGTTACATCACGTATCTAGCTGTATTGAGAAATGAAACAATTCAGAGGAGTCTTGCTGTTGCAGTGTTATACTTTACCAGACAAATGTCAAGCTAATCTTTGCATAGCTAGTTAAATAGCAGAGGGTACAGTAGAAGGTATACAGTCTGTATGTATATATGTTAACATATACAACAGTACCTTAGCTAGTTTCTCAGATTAGATCAGCATTGCTGTATGAATTTCAGGGTGGCACACCTGCAAATACCTTTTCAAAGTAAACGTATCCTGACAAGTTTGGAGCCACATTGCTTTTCAGCACCATTGCATGCATGTTAATAACTGGATTTCATATCTCTATTATGAATTGATGCTGACAAATTTTACTAATTGTACTTAATTGTCCAATTATTAGCTTATGGCATTTGGTATTTACACATTAACTTTTGTCCTCTAAGTGATTTTTTGAAAATGCCACACATAAAATGTCCCTATTACCTGACAGATCACTGAAACTGTTATCCTAAGCTGTTTCTGCTTTTTTTGCACCCTCAGATTCCAGCTTATTTATTCGGCTTTCAGATGATGTATAATTCTCAATTTAAAAAAAATGGATCCATGTGACTGGTTTTGTGGTCCAGGGTCACAAATCTGCTATAATGTTGATCTCCCGGCTGTTATTTAGCAGTTATTTAATGCTCAGCAAATTAGCAGAAAAACACTAGCCAGGTTTAAATCCCAGTTGTGCAGTCAACACTGCACTTTTAGAACTATTATTAAATGACATTAGCGATATCTCAATTTAAAGAAAATTATATATATATATATATATATATACAGTGTGTGCAGAATTATGAGGCACATTGATTTTCTGATCATATTTTATTGCCAGGCACATTTTGCCAATTCCAAACCATATTAATCTTAATAACTTCTATTCATTTTGTATTTAATCATTTATAAGTTATATATAATTGTTCATGAAGGCTGGAAATGAAAAACGCCTTTAATTCAGGTGTGCAGAATTATTAGGCACATTTTCTTTTACAGATAAAATAAGCAAAAAACGAGATTTAACTCAGACTGAAAAGTAAAAAATTAATTAATTAAGATTAAATCCCCATGAGAAGGATACAATACTAATGCAATACTAGAAATTGCAGTTAAGGCATGACCGTTGGACAGTGAAATGCTCATTGGGTCAGCAGGGTCAGACAAAAACAGGTGGAGAAGAAAAGACACATGTTAACTGCAAAATAATGAAGAATTAAGGTGAAGAATTAAGTGTAAAACCATCAGGAACCATTTAGTCTCCAGTGCCACCATTTTCCAGAACTGCAACCTACCTGGAGTCTCCAGAAGTGCAAGGTGTCAGGATCTCAGAGACTTAGGTAAAGAATCCTAAAATGAACCCCCACTTAATAAGAATCACAAGCTGAAGTGTAATAAAATACATGAAGACTGATTTTTTATAGGCTTTATAGACAGACAGATTGAGAGTGACTCTTGAAGGACCAGCACCACATCCTCTTGTTCCACTGTTTGAAGAATTCATCTTCCAGAATCTGGCAGTAAGTTTTTGGAGTTCATTTTTAGTCCATCTTCTTCCCTGAAGTCTGTTTTGCAAAGATGGACTAAAAATTAACTCCCAAAACTTACTAATTTATTTTTTTTATTTTGATATAAATAGTATTATTTACAAATATTAAATATTATTTACAAACAAACACCATTAAGTATTGATATTATTTTGCTCATTCGAATATCATTTCATATAAGGATACAATCATGGTCTCTCGAGTGAGCCTATGTGAGATAGAAGCATCAATGTGTACCGCCATTGGCAAAATTTTACCCCTGAGCAATCGATGGCATATCTGATGACCAGCCAGTAGTGGAAAGAGCTTAGACAAGCATAGCCTTTAGGTAATTTATATTTTAATCAAATTACACAAAACTGTGCTCAAATAATAAAGCTGGGGATCTCTGTGCTTATCAGAGGAGATGAATTGAAAAATGACTATGGGCAATTTGATGTACACGCATTTCTAATGCAAAATTAGTTGTCCGAACAAATGTTGGCAAAACCGCACTGTCAACAGTGAATACAACACACCCCACAACTCTCTGCGACCCCCATTATTTATGGTGACAGGCCAAATTGATTGTGGTTGAAAGATCCTAACTAGAATAAAATGAGCTTCTCTGTTATTGCCTTTCAGGTAAATCTCAGCTCACCGCTGTTCCTCCAGGGGGAAAGATGTGCCACCCTGGGATGTTGACAACAGTTGTTTTCCTCAACCTTGCAGAATGCTTTAATGCCTTTTTGCATTTTCAGTCATGTGAAAATCCACCAGATCAAACATCAAGCCCCCGTCTTTGCTGCTTTCTTATGTTTTGTTATTCCACTGCCTTTTTCCTTTTGCCAGTGTTACAGCATGCTTTGTTAACTTTATTAAAGAGAACGCTGCATTGTGCGTCCAGTGTGTTTTTCATTGCGCATTCATGTGTCTGTGACCGAGCATTGCATTGTACATCCGTATTGTGCTTGCGGAGCAGATAAGAAACCATTTCCAAGACAATGACGAAGGGTTAAGCGTTTTATACAACGTCTTGTGGCATCTTCAGGGAGGAAAAAGAAGGAAAAAACAACTTCACAACCCTTGACATATGATATTGTGAGTGATGCATGTCTAACAGTATTATGCAACTGTCTGTTTTTCCATTACAGCAACAACGGCTATTTGTTTCAATGAAAACACTAGATGGAGAGGGTCAGAGAAAATGACTGCCTGATCAGACTCCGTATCCATAGAGGGCCTGGACAGATTTGAATAATAGAGAAAAGGTGAGGAAAGAGGTTAAGGCTGTCTTAGATACTTAAGCAACCGCAACCGCTACACGCAGAGCTCTGTATCCAGCTGATCGAATACAAATATACCCAGAAAGCCAGTCTCGCAGACAACTGTCGAAAATCTATGCAACCTCATGTGGCGGTAGGGGAGGACCGTTGTCTTTCAATCACACATCTTCAGCAAATGGAAAGGGAAAATGAATCTGCTGGTTTAAATTGATGAAAATACACGCAAACGGGGTTTCATTTTGTTTTTGATTGCCTCGCATCAGGTATTGCTGATTGCCCTGAAAGATCTGGGGAATGGTGTGGGACTGACAGGGCCTCTTTCATTCCATTCTCCAGTGGAGAATTGGTTGTGCTACACTTGAGGCTGGCCTGCTTAACAAGGCCTTCACTCAAGCCGGAGTGGGCCATCATCACACTGCCCCCCTCCTACGCTCAGGTCAAGGGTGTATGACACCTCTCCTTCACCCTTCAGCCAAGCACTGCAGGATTTCCTGTTGTTCAATGTGTGACATTCTGCTTCACAATGATTTAAAGGGGCAGCTCGCCTAAAAATCACGTAATTCTAAGGGCCAGATTCACTAACAGATTAAAAAACTACTGTCAGGATTTACTAAAGACACGCAGTGAAAGATTTGCGCTGAAAAGGTGTGGACAGGGTTATTTTTGAGGCATTTTGTAGGCATTTCCCTTTCAGGTGGCAAATTTATGGGATGAGAGTGTTTAAATGAATCACGCCAGGTGATTTATTAAGGTATTTGCATCATTTAACGCACCCCCAAAAAAACTGGTTTTAAACCAGATGATAATTTGTGCTGCTCTTGGTAGATTGCGTTGGTCATTTTGGAAATTAAATGGCTATGTCTGTGTTCTTTAATTTGCACATTGTCAGTAGGACGCGCCACGCGCAGATCTTTCCACTCCCATTGGTGCTTTTATGGTATAGCGTAAATCTGGCCCTAAGTCTGTATGATTTTCTTTCTTCTAGGCAATATTTAGCAGAATGGTCTGAGCTGCTTTTCTCCATTCAATTAACGTGGATGAGGATTATGAATAACATTGTGAAAAAGAAGTACATATTAGCATAATTTTAAAAAGAGTACTTATTATGGAAATAATATTGTGTAAGAACTGATTTTCTGGACAGCAGATAGCAAAGACAGAGCACAGAACCTTGTCCTGCCCAAACTTATCTCCTTGTCGCTTTGTTTGACTTCAACTCATCCCCCCTCTCCCTCCTCTTCTCCCTCCTCAAGTCACTGAAAGTTAAATTAAGAATGTCTATATATCGCATATGGTGTATCTTGTGAATGTGTTGTTTTTTTTTCTTTTCATGTTTGGTATCATTTTAAGTGTCTCAGTGCGATTGGTAAAATGGTCTTAATTTCATTGCAGTCATTGGTTTAATGAAAAAGATTGAAGAACTTAGGAGAATCCTGTATCTCCTCTCTGGCTGATATCTCTTTACGATATCTCAAGAAACCAGGTGCTACCCCCCTGGGGTACATGGATTGGCCCAACCAACTCTAAACAACATTTGTTTAACCCCTTTTGTTCTGGTCTGGTATTTAAGGTGAGGGGACAGAGCAATCATTGGGAATCTTTTACCGGGATCATCCCCCACACAGTAATGCATGGCAGTATTTTCCTGTTGGAAAATCCTGACACATTACTGTGTGTCTTTGTCAGGAGAACATTGCTTACTTTTAGATTCATCTTTGAGTAAATGTATATTTGAATTGGCTTTTAATAAATTACTTCTGTAATTGGCATAATACATTTTTACCTGACAAATAAATGTTACATCTTGATTTATTCTGAAGTATTCTGAAATCATTATTTTAATATATTTAAGGAGGCTGGTGCTACCGCAAACTTAGTTAAGGTAGGTCAAACTACAGGCACATGAATGAACGGAGCAGTAGGCACGTCATCTTGGAGACCTGTTGATTTCTGTCTATCACTGGTTTAGCAAGTTGTATGGAAATGGCTAAAATAAACTACACTCTCTAGTCCGTAAGCAGTAGGCGACTGACTTTAGGGGTATATTAGCAAACCCTACATCCTCTGACTCAAATCAGAATTAACAAGTTTGTGTCCGTGAGAAACACGAATTGGCCGACGTGATCTCTGTGCGGCATTCGGGTCCATAACGTATTAATAACTGAAAGTATGGGATAATCAGGATAATCAAAGATCTAAATTAATTCATAATCGATGTTTATGATTAATTTCTAATCAGAAATACGATCTAAATTTGATTATCATTTGAAATTGGAGTCAGATCAAACGTAGAGCTAAAGTAATACTAAAACTAAGTTCCAATAGATTAAGTGAACTTCACTGGAGCGCTGAAAAGACATACACGCTTTAAACCTTCGCCAGGCCGTTGGATTCCGTCGTTGGGCCAATGGGTGGTCCTTACAAAGTGGTGACAGTCCCTCCGTGATTCTCCAGGTTGCGAGTGTCTTTTCAGCGAAATATTGGGACTTGCAACAAGTAAGAGAAATAAGATGTCCTTCTCTTTCTTCAGCCGTTTGGTAAGTCAATTCTCTTTTGCCTTTTAGAAGTGTTGAGGGAAAATTCAGACGCACCTCATATAGACACATTTGTAGAATGGGTCGGCATACCCAGTTAGACCGGAGAACGCAAAATCCGGTGGGGCTTGAGAATTAGATAAAACCACATATCAGGGACATGATAGCGGCAGTGTAGATGAGAAAAGATATCCCTTGCTTTAACTTTACCTCCTTGTTTGCCAAAGCAACAAGTGATGAAACCTAAATTGGAATAACATCATCCAAATTTTATTCTGGTACTCAACAGAGGGTTGAAAACTAAAAACTTAAATTCTGAGGTAAATAATGTTGTTACATTTAATTATTTGCTTTGTTGCAACAACATTGCAACACTGGAAATAAGAAAATGGTCACGCTAACTTGTGAAAAAATCTTGTGATTTGATGAGCTAAAAGATAACAAGTAAAATTGTCTCACTTGAATCCTTTGTGTGTGAAGTGTAAAGTTGGACAAAACAGTGCAATGCAATTAGAATATTTCAAAAGAAATTATCTGGGAAAATGATTCCAGTCCTAGAGAACAGCTGCTATGCAGGAGTCCTAGGCTGAAATTTGGAAAAATACGCTAAATTTTAAAACTGATGCATATAATGACAATTATTGTGTTACTAGAGGCTTGTAACCAGGCCTGATAGTGTCAGAGGACATGCACAGCTTGTCCTTATCTTATGAGATAATTTAGACAAAGACCTATATGAATTACATCAAAGTAATCATGGTTCTTTGAAAATCTTTTAATAGTGTCAAAAAGTTCATGACTGATGCCCCATATATGGTTTAAACAACACCATTTAAGGCTCAGTCTTATAAAGCATAGCTTATATAAGACTTTGCAATCACTGATTTCTTGTATGTTTTTGAGGTCTCAAAAGAGACTGACAAAAGTAACAAACCATAAAACAATCTTGGCGCCCTCCATGAGACCTGTTTGTCCAACCTTTCTTTCATATTCAAATAAGATTCTTAAAAGAATGCAACTGATAACATCTCAGCCTAAAACAAGATAATTGTGTCCAATTCTAAATTGTAGTCACAAAAATCTTTAAATTGAGCAATGATTTGACCCATGTTTCTCAATGCCTGCAGTCCATTGAATGTTCACAGCATCGAAGCAGCTGTAACTGGTTTCCAGTTTGGGTTGTTGCTGTGTACACAATGCTAATGCCAGCACAGCTGGAGCTGCAGGGCCAATCACCTTCTAAAAGATCAGTGAGAAGATAACAAGTCAGTTTGGACAAATTACTCAGTAGAAACCCCCGAGACCAGTAAATAAAATTGGTTTGATTTATACAATTTTATAAAATATAATTTATATTATGACCAGATTGTAATATATATTATATTGTAATGGCCAAGAATGGCTTTAATCTCGTGATGATTCAGCATTGGGTTAGAAGAAAAAAGAATGTTTAATGAGAATTAAAAGAATCAGAATGTAGAAAGATGGTACGTGTATGTAGGGAACAAGAAGGAGGAACACTACTAGTGTTGGGAGGAATGAGATAATAAATGGTTAGAGAAAGTATTGGTAAGAAAGGAAACTGAAAGGAAGAATTAATCAGAAAGAACTTCTTTACCTTCTATTTGTGCAAAAATCTTTAATGAGAGAAATTACAATGCCCAGTATATACCAACTAAAATGATCAACCTGATTACCATGTCTTAAATATTCATCCAAAGCCACAGGATGATTTAATTTTGATCTAACAGATCTTTAACCCAGTAACAAGGGGAGGTACAAATTTAAATTTTCTCTTGCAACAAAACCACAAACGAAGTGGTGCAAGTGTTAAAAAAAAAACTCCTCTCTGGGAGCTTCAGCTCACATGGAATCTGATCAGGGAAGGTATTTTACTGGACATGTAAGAACAGTTGTGTGAAATGTAAACATCAGGCAGAAAATCTACAGTCTTTATGGACCACAGAGATCCAAATGGTCAAGAGTTGAATGGCACCATAAATTCCAAAGGCTAAAACAAACAAGCACAGCACCACACCTGGTGATCTAATTGCTCTAAACACAGATCTGGCTAGTGTAAATAAACAGCAACATGTAAAGAGATTTCCCTGGCAGACCTGAGGGTCTTAATGCTCACAACACAGCAGACTGTGTGAGTTTAGATGCAATAGCAGTAAGATCTGACCATTATCACTGTTTAATTGACCTTTTCTTTGCAAACACATGATCATGAGAATGATACATGTCTTTGTAAACAAAAACAAATTTTCTTCTAATGGCATAAAATCTTAACAGATCAAAGCCATCAGTAACAACTGTCTGGCTAAGGCCATCAAATAAATAATGAGATCGACCATCTATCTTAATGCAATTTGTATAAAGGCTCAATATTTAACTGTGTTTTCCTCTCTAGGTCTATTTCCTTACAGGCTGACAAATGACTTTCTTTAGAACCAGATTCCACAAGGGTCTGGTTCTGCCTGCCTTAAGCAGGACACACAACTTTACATTAGGAGATGGGGGTGGAGAAACTTCAAGGGGCCGCTCACACCTCACAACACTACAGAAGCAGCTCCTGTATGTGGCCTCCCGGTGTAGCACTGGAACTAAATTATGCAACACAAATTATGGTAGGATAAAACACCACCCATCTCCTATACACAAACATACACAATACACACCATCACTATGACAATCTTAGAACATCTCTACCTGGCATAGATCATAAGACTATCCAGGCCAAAATTATTCACATCATGCAATACATCATTCACCTTCATACATATAGGACAAGGGAAATTATTTTAATAATTTCTTTTCAGCATTACATTCTTGTCAACTTCCTGTATGTAAATATTGTGCTGTGCATAGGACATGCATGGCTGTGGTCACACATCAATTGATTTAAATCCACATAAAAAATCTAATTGAGACCCATTAATACAGCTGGTCTTTGGACAAAATATTTATTATGTCCAGTCGTTGGCAATTGTTGAAAACCAGGAGGGCCCCCTAGTTTCCAACAAATGACTAATGACAATCTAAACAGCTAAATCTAAAATGCAGGCATTTATATCTGTCAACTAAACGATTCCCAGTCAGACCTGCACTATTGAGTGTGACCTAGTCTGTACATCAAATGCACAGAGGATAATTACAAAAGTTAAACCAGAGAATTTAAATCTCTGTTTCTATACATTTCATTCTCTAATTGAATCTATTAAAACATTAAGTTTCATTGATGATTTGCACTTATAACAACTAATGTAGACAATTTTATAATTATGAAATTGTGTATTTCCATGGTTAATTATGTGATATACTCTAATTACTCTAATTATGCATACAACTAGTAAATATACTAGTTATGGTGACTTTCTGCTACCCGTCCTTGATTCATCCAGACCAAGTCTAAATCCCACTACCAGATCACTGCGGTAGTGAAGAATTTGGTGATCAAATTACACGTTCATTAAATATATGATTTTGAAAAAGAGACCATATTTACCACTCGCACCTTTGACTTTTGGGTTTCATATTTTTGAGTACATCATGTTTTGTTATCTTGTGTTCTTGTGTTTATCCAATAACTTTTCCTCATCTTACAATAACCACAAATACATCAGTGTTCAATTATTGCATGGTCATTCAAAAGTTGTTCAGGTGTCTTACACGCAGTGGAGCGTCATCAGTGAAATGATTCCTTCAACAATGGAGTTCTGATCTACCCGGCAAATGAAACCTTCTGCTTGAAGGTGACCGAGGACTTCTCAAAGGGTCAGTTAAAACATCCTAGGGAGGACAAAGATGTTTCCGCAAAGCGTTATAATGACACTTTCCACTGACACTTTCTGATCATGCTGACCAAAGCAAACAGACTTGATACAACGTGATCATTCTACAGACTGAACACCAACGCAGCCAAGTGCAGGTGGAAGCAAACCCGGCCAAGAGGGTCATGTGACACCCTGTCCAGCTGCTGCAGAATCCCCGCATTCTGCCATGCTTTCATTTTAATATTCAACCTGTCTTAATGCTGTTATTTCAGGTGACGACTGGATTCCTGCACCAATCGACGAACGCTGCAAACTACAGTGGTCAGCCCTATGAACACTCAGAGAATAACACTGAAAATGTGGAAACAGGAAAATGTCCAAAAAATGTCCCCTTTGGCCTGATCTAAATCTGTCCCAAGGGGCCAGGGGCCGTCTGTAAGAACTGATTTTCTGGACAGCAGATAGCAAAGACAGAGCACAGAACCTTGTCCTGCCCAAACTTATCTCCTTGTCGCTTTGTTTGACTTCAACTCATCCCCCCTCTCCCTCCTCTTCTCCCTCCTCAAGTCACTGAAAGTTAAATTAAGAATGTCTATATATCGCATATGGTGTATCTTGTGAATGTGTTGTTTTTTTTTCTTTTCATGTTTGGTATCATTTTAAGTGTCTCAGTGCGATTGGTAAAATGGTCTTAATTTCATTGCAGTCATTGGTTTAATGAAAAAGATTGAAGAACTTAGGAGAATCCTGTATCTCCTCTCTGGCTGATATCTCTTTACGATATCTCAAGAAACCAGGTGCTACCCCCCTGGGGTACATGGATTGGCCCAACCAACTCTAAACAACATTTGTTTAACCCCTTTTGTTCTGGTCTGGTATTTAAGGTGAGGGGACAGAGCAATCATTGGGAATCTTTTACCGGGATCATCCCCCACACAGTAATGCATGGCAGTATTTTCCTGTTGGAAAATCCTGACACATTACTGTGTGTCTTTGTCAGGAGAACATTGCTTACTTTTAGATTCATCTTTGAGTAAATGTATATTTGAATTGGCTTTTAATAAATTACTTCTGTAATTGGCATAATACATTTTTACCTGACAAATAAATGTTACATCTTGATTTATTCTGAAGTATTCTGAAATCATTATTTTAATATATTTAAGGAGGCTGGTGCTACCGCAAACTTAGTTAAGGTAGGTCAAACTACAGGCACATGAATGAACGGAGCAGTAGGCACGTCATCTTGGAGACCTGTTGATTTCTGTCTATCACTGGTTTAGCAAGTTGTATGGAAATGGCTAAAATAAACTACACTCTCTAGTCCGTAAGCAGTAGGCGACTGACTTTAGGGGTATATTAGCAAACCCTACATCCTCTGACTCAAATCAGAATTAACAAGTTTGTGTCCGTGAGAAACACGAATTGGCCGACGTGATCTCTGTGCGGCATTCGGGTCCATAACGTATTAATAACTGAAAGTATGGGATAATCAGGATAATCAAAGATCTAAATTAATTCATAATCGATGTTTATGATTAATTTCTAATCAGAAATACGATCTAAATTTGATTATCATTTGAAATTGGAGTCAGATCAAACGTAGAGCTAAAGTAATACTAAAACTAAGTTCCAATAGATTAAGTGAACTTCACTGGAGCGCTGAAAAGACATACACGCTTTAAACCTTCGCCAGGCCGTTGGATTCCGTCGTTGGGCCAATGGGTGGTCCTTACAATTGTTACAGGTAAGGGCAAACTGACGGTGATGTTTTCAGACACTTGCATGTTGATTGCCATGAAATGAAAATGATAGTCTATTATAGTATAAATTTATATTAAATGCAATCAGCTGAACTTAAGAATGTTTTGAACCACTTAAGTTGGACTTAAGTATGTATCTGATGTAGTTTTTTAAAATTACTTCTTTTGTCTTTGAAATTTGGTTAGTGCACTGTCAAATATACTGACAAGCATTTATAGTAAACTAAAATAAACCATAATGTGATTTCTAATGAAGTTTGCATGTCACATATATTTAAATATGTGTAATTATACTTGATGCATTTTTAAAAAATATATTCACTTTAAATGTAAAATCAAATAACACAATAGTTTAAAACTTTTTAAAGCACAGCAAACAATTATAAAAAAAACTATTTGAAATGTACTGTAAAAAAATATTTTGACATTATTAACTAGAAAAATGCATTTCCGGAGGAACTGCAAAGTGTGCTTGCTCGGGTGCAGTGCACTAACGTTAGCAGGTAGTGGATAGATGCGAGATGCGAGAAAAAATGCGAAAATGCGAGAAAAAAGATGTCAAACTGTCTTTTATTTTCGAATTTAATTCCTCAATCAGCGCTGGACCGGCATTTTCTGTCTTCCGCTGAGCCCTGGCCGTAGACAGATCATGTGTTTTACCCTGTCAATGCAGTGGTCTGCGTTGCGCTGATCTTATTCACACTATCGAGTGTAGGTGCAGCATTCTAACATTGAGTCACAATGAGCTGTTTATGAAGAAATTATCCGCTTCCTAATTCATTTTAATCACGAAATTGAAACATTAAAAAACAATTTGCTCTTTATGGTGTGCGTGTGATAGAGCGCGGCAGCAACGAACCATCAGCTTGCAGCGTAACAACATTGAATGCTTGGCCGAAAAGCTGATCATAGCTGTACAGGGCGCCTTATTATTTTTCATCTCCATAAATATATCTAGTAGTAAAGCTAATGCAAGGGCTAGAAATCTAGTAATCTTTTGCTGATACTTCCTTAGCTGTGTCTGAAACCGCTCACTCGTTCACTAATCCCTACATAGTGAATGGCAGTTGAGTGCACTACATCAGCAAAGAATTTGGACGCTGACATAATTATCACGCGCCAGAGAGCTCGGACAATTTGTCATAAACATTACCTACCCATCTTTAATATTTCCTTTTTTTGGCTGTATGAATTGTATGTAACCATTGTATGCATGTATTTTTCACGTTTATTGCGTTATTTGATTAAAAAAAAAGATAATAAAAACACTTGCTTGTCATATTTATTTACTTTTTTCATTTATATGTGAAAATAAAAGAGAACAAAACACTACACAACACATTTGATTTTTCAAATATAGATATAACGGTATATATAAATAAATAACCAGGCGTCTGGTCTTATAAATGATTGTTTTCTAACTCGCGTGCACCGTTGCCATGGTGACATTTTTGTTTATTTTTCATTTGCGCTCTATCGCCTTATCGTGTTGGATTGTGGGAAATAGTTTCTCAGCAAGTGTACATCGTATGTACACTCGAATTCAGAGAGGATTGTGGATAAAAGTAGTGAAGAATGTAGGGAATGATGTCGTTCACTCAGAATTCGGACACCACTACAAAATGGCCGACACCCTAAATAGTGCACTATATAGTGGATAGGGAGCGATTTCAGACACAGCTCTTGACATCATGGAGAGCGCAGTTCATGTTTGCATAGCAACGACAGACGCCACAGGAGAACAAGCGAAAGGAGACAGCGGCGCGCTCGCGCTTTCCACTTGTTTTTACACATCTAATGTGCGTTCCATTCGACAGGGTCCATATGCAATGTTCACTGCTCCCCTACTCCCTGAGCACGGTATATCAGTTGAAGTGGACTTCACTGACAATAACCGCTCATTTGAAATGCCCAGCAAATGTCATCAAAGAAAGTCAACGACGGAGTCGCGCAGATTATGATATAACAAATATATATAGGACTACATTCATATTTTAATTTTTTTATTATTATATTATATATTTACAATTATATTGCACTATTTTACAACTACCTAAAATAAAATCACTTTACTTCACAAACTAGCTAAGCTGGCTGCATTCACTGAGGTAAATTATAATCATCAAAAATAGTATATGTAATATTCACAACAATAACCGTTAAAAATACTGTCATTTGTATAACAATGGCGAAATGTATTACTTACACACATACGTAAACTCCTCCATCGTTAGTTATGACCGTTCTGACTGGTGATGACGTGGTGCGCGAAAGTTGGGTGTGTGATCATCGCTCTCCACTTCCTGTGAAGTGATGTATCGATGTTCCCTTATTCCCTATGCCGTGCGCAGTGCCCTTCGAACTGAACATGTTCGCTCCCTTCGGATTAGACTCTAACTTAAGATGGCGGAATACCCTGTGAAGTCCACTTCGCAGTCCACAACGCACCTCTAGAGCGACGTTGTTGATTGTTTGAGCATGTGACTGCGCGTTTCTCCTTGTTTTCTATTGTTATGCGCAGCATATTTCCCGCGCGCACAAACACAGCCACAGACAATTAATTGTTTGTTCGGTTATCGAAGAAGAGCATGATGTATTTTGTATAAAGTTTTTTTTATTTTTTATTAACTGCTTTGAGGATTGGAAATGCACAATTCATGCATACAAATCTGTATATATTAATAAATAAGGATGATTAAAATAGACCAATGCAAAAAACGAAATTCATGCCTGCATTTATTAAGACAAACCTGGTAAAAACGAATGCAGTCTATATACACTGACTTGGCTGCTCTGTGAAATGTAATACAACAGTGCCACCTACTGTCTAAATAAATGCATTAACATCAAAAGGTGAAACACTTGCATAGACATAGGTAAATGGGTTTGTCTATTAGCCTGAAATAAAAAAAAAAAAAAAAAAAATTCAGATCTTGTGCTTCCTCACATTGGAGTCCCGAGTTCATGTATAAAGTTTGGTTTTAATACGTGACAGAGTTCCTGAGATATGGACGACTTCCTGTTTGGCGACTACGCCGCTGATTTCGTTTGGCTGTGACGGGCAAACGCTTCCGAAAATCAAAAATCCTTCTAGTAACTTTGATGAGGCTTTGTCCAAGGATCGTGTACGTCTAGTTTCGTGAAGTTCGCACCAAATTTGTGACCTGTGAAACTTTAGTTTCGCTTTCTGTTCAATCCAATATGGCGGACAAACGACATGGACTTGTGATGTCATCTTCGCGAGCAACTTACACCAGTGCTGACCGGACGTTTTAAAGTTGGAATGGTGTCTCTGTCTCAAAGGGCCTAGGCGCAGGAGCTGGCCAAAAAACTGGGGGGGGGGGTTGCCAAATAATGTAAAATTTTGTAATTTTTTATTTTTTTTTATCTTGTACATCCTCACATTGGAGTATCGAGTTAATGTACAAAGTTTGGTTTCGATACGTGACAGCGTTCCTGAGATATGAACTACTTCCTGTTTTGGCGACTACGCCGCCGATTTCGTTTGGCTGTGACGGGCAAACGCTTCCGAAAATCAAAAATCCTTCTAGTAACTTATGTGAGGCTTGGTCCAAGGATCATGTACGTCCAGTTTCGTGAAGTTCGGACCAAATTTGTGACCTGTGAAACTTTAGTTTCGCTTCCTGTTCAATCCACTATGGCGGACAAACGACATGGACTTGTGATGTCATCTTCGCGAGCAACTTACATCGGTACTGACCGAACGTTTAAAAGTTGGAACGGTGTCTCTGTCTCAAAGGGCCTAGGCGCAGGAGCTGGCCAAAATTTTTCTCCCGGGAATAATAATAATAATAATAAGAAAACTTAAGAAGAACAATAAGTGTGCTGCTTTCAGCAAGCACACTTAATAAGTGCCCTTTTTTAAAGTGTGCTTAAGTGTGTTAAGATACAGTCATAGAAAAGTAGTACATTTAAGTAAACTTAAGCAGCCTCTATTTTTATATGACCTGCAAGTAATGGTTTTTCAAATTTGAAGTATAATACAAGTACACAAGTAACACAAGTAACAAGTAACAAGTAATTTCATCTCTCTCTCTCTCTCTCTCTCTCTCTCTCTCTCTCTCTCTCTCTCTCTCTCTCTCTCTCTCTCTCTCTCTCTCTCTCTCTCTCTCTCTGTTGTTAACTGTCCCTTTAAAACTATTTGGCAGCATTTCAAAATACATTTCCATTCCACTCTAATCAGTGTTATTTTAAGACGACGTTCCTATTTCAGAAATGTTATCTTATATCCATACTGGACTGGACCAATGCGGAATGATTTATTTAGTCATTAAATATTTACTCATATATTTCTAAACTAATTATGAATTGTAGGATGTGATAAATTAAAGACATGCATGAGCCTTATTAGCATACTTATTAAGACAATTTGGTGTGAGTCACCTGATATGCCTTCAGTTGCACGGCCACAGTCAAGACTGCTCATGACTGATATGTGTAGCCGTTTACTGTATGTGCGATGCTTTGCAGGAATGGTGGCTATTACACAGACAAGATGCATTACTGTTGTCAAATTGTTAACTCACAGTTGCAGAGCGTCGGTCTGGCTGCTTGTGTGGCCCATTAATAAGATTAATAATTCATTTAATACAATCGCTGTTTATGTTTCATGAGACAAAATTGAATGATTAATGAGACTGCAAGATATGAGGTATTATACTTGGAGATTAATAATAGAATACCTGAAACCTACCGTGCATTACTTCTCATAGGACAATGCACTCATATTTAGGGTAATTTTTTTATTGTTTTGTTAGGCCATTTTTCACATACATATGTGCATCAGATAATTCTGTTGTTTTGGGGTCTATTTGGTACCAAAGTATCAAAATGTTTTCCTTGTAAAACTACAATGAATTATTTCCAACCTAAGTTAAGAAAGTACTAATTATGAGGAAAAGAGTACTGAATGCCAGAGGTGTAAAGAGTACCTAAAGACTATACATGAGTAAAAGTAAAGATACCTTGCAGCAAAAATGACTTTGTTACATGTCCCCAATATAACTTGAGTAAAAGTCTTAGAGTATCTGATTTTAACAGTACTTAAAGTCCCCCAGTAGTAAATAATTTCATCTCTTAAAACTCATCTTTGAGCACCAAAATTAAAACGTTTTTTCCTTGAGAAAAAAGAAATCTTAATGCAGTAAAACAGCTTAAATTTGTAACTCTACACCCTTGCCTCATCTAGTATACGCGGTTCTATGAACATGCAAATAGCCCCGCCTCCACTCACTCACACCATCACACCAGCTCAGAGATCCACTCGTTAACGATCACACATTGAAGTATAGTTACATTGACGTATAGTTAGTTATAGGTAGTTTGTGACATCATAAACACCAACAATTTCAAACGGCATTTTTGAGACTGTACGTTCTTTTGTGTGAGTCACTCAGAAAAAAAAAAAAAAAAAAAAAAAACCTTGCCTTCAGGGCTTAAGGGGGTTAAAGCATATGAAAAACACCACATAGACATAAACAACATTAAAAGCTTGATTTTCACCACAGGGGAACTTTAAGTATTTTACTCATACTGAAAGTATAGGCTCAAAGATGCACTAGTCCTCAATACCATAGAGACATACCTATAAAAAAAACAAGAAACAGTATTTTCTAAAAATCAAAATAAAACTGAACAAGCTCCGACTTGTACAGTACCACGTGACAACTGCAGATTAATTTATGCCTTGATATTGTTGCCATAGAAATGCAAAATTCCCAGTCCGAGGGAACAGCTCCAAGTAGAATGTAACATGTTGTCTCTGAAAGGTAATTGACCTTAGTCAGGGTAGCGGCATATTCAATTTTTGACAGGAGTGAAAATTAGGCTGTGATGGGTAAAATAAAGTGTTTTCAATGGATTGTACTGCTGTTTAACAACATACGATTGTTCAGCTGACAGAACGTCTTCTCGAAGTAGACAGTCACTCGGTGGCCATATTTGCAACGTCTCCGGGGAGCTATTTTGGGTATCCAAGACCATGTCTTATCTATGGGGGAATCCTGAAATCTCAAAAACTGCTCCTTTACTTAGAAGGCGGGACGTATTCCACCATATTGCGCAGCGCAGTTTCTTCCATTCATAATTAATGAACCTTCTTTCTATATCTATGGTCTTTGGTTAAATTCATAATGGCTTCTAACCTGACTATAAGGATATGGCGCTCAGACAGCAACATAGTGTCGGCCCACATAGTGTCGGGCCACGTCTGGTACATATGGATTCCATGCGTACCAGATGTGGGCCGGATCTGGGCCAACACTATGTTGCTGTCTGGGCGTGAACACAGTGCACGTCCTCATCACTTTTATGAAACACCTGTGATTCAGTAACTATGCACTCATATTTGTGTAAAGCAGCCTTGTTGACAAGTTTGGGTGAGTAAGGAAAAAACCCACAAGATATAGTACCTTCAATGGCCCATTGATGGCAATATCGTTTTTTTTCTGTTGTAGAAATAAACTGCTGTAGAAAAAGTTTGCTGCCATGCAAATATAGAGTAATAAGTTGAGTTCGAAATCGCCCCTATACCCTAATTCACTATTCCCTACTAATATAGTCCACTTGAAGGAGTGAATGAAAACGAGTGAATCAATTCAGAAACTGGGTGCGCCGGAAGGGCTGCCGCTTTTGCATAGTTTGTGCTTGAGGTTTAATAATCATTTGAAACTTAGCAAACTGCAGTGTGGCGAGCAGGACGAGGTCGAGGGCCGTGGGAGGACGGCACGAGGCCGGTGGCGCGATTGCAAATGAGCGACACCTGCGCGACGCACCGGTCTCGCATCTCTCACGGAGGAGCGGAAGCATAAAGGAGGAGCGACGACAGTGAAGAGCGAGAGAGGACAGGCCTGATTTTATTTGATGTTGTGTTTTGTTTTCTGTTTGGTGTTGCCAGCAGTCGTCCGTGAGGGGCTGCTGGCTTTTACTTTCATTTTGTATTTGTTTTATTTTGATTAAAAATGTTTGAATGTCCGCCGGTTCCCGCCTCCTTCTTCCCATAACATCATACCTCGTTACATGCAGCTGTCATTGAAACTATCATATGCATAAACGCTAATTAAACAATTTAATAATCAATTAAAAAGGATTTTATACCTGTATGATATTACGCTGTAACCACATTGGACCAGCGGTTTGTAAAAATGGATGGATGGATGATTCAGCTGCGGGATACATGCGTCTAACTACAGTTGCAGAAACTCAGTCAACTTGCTCTTGAATGTTCACAGCTTTGACCATTCCAATATGGCGGACAGCTTATAAATAGCAGCCCACTGAAAAAGCTGCTAATGAGGCATCTATGTATGGTTAAACGTACACTTGTTATTGAGGTGCATTATGGGATTAAATGAGTGCACTCGAAAGCATCCACTATGGTTTCGGACACCACTACAAGTGGCTGTCCCTTCAAATAGTGCCCTATTGAAGGGTATATGGGGTGATTTCGGACACAGCCATTGCATTACTTTTTACAAATTTATTGGAGTAAAGAGTATATATACTTATTCAAAAATGTAGTCAAGTGGAGTAAAAGTTGCTAATATATTTAATACTCAGTACAAATTAGCCAAAAATATACTCAAGTACAAAAACTAATTACATTTTCTTAAATACTTTCCACAACTGCTGAATGCAATAAATAAAAAATACTATCAAATCAGGCATTACCTGGCTGGCTTTTCTTTTTATGTACTAGCAATGCCAATGGGGAACATAAATACTGATCAAATATATACCTTGAATGCACCATAAGTCACTTCAGATAAAAGCTTCTGCCATATGAATAAATGTAAATGAGCTTTTAGTGTGTTTGGACTGTTTCTCTAATGCAGTAATTCTCAACCACTGGGTCGCAAGTCTGTTCTGACAAGGTCACAGAGAGCAGAGAAAATAGAAAGCCAAATGCAAAGAAGTATATGCAAATAATCATATAATCATAATTAGCATAGCAACTGAACAACATTAAAACGAAAAAAAAAAAAAATTCTTCCTGTATCTTTTATCATTGACTTCAAAGGCTGACATGAATTCATCTGTCACTTTGTAGAAGTTTGTTTACAAAAATAATCTAGGTTTGTGACATTGGATGATGGGAAGACTCAGTTTTGTACAAAAGCCACTTGATGTCCAATGTAAAATCTGAGTTCTGAAGCTCTAAAGAACAAAAGCTTTTGTAATGCAAATTTCTATAAAGGTAAAACTGCTTGGCTATTTATAGCGTACATAATTATATTTCATTAATTTATTGTGTGGTGCTTAGTCAGAAGTTTGGGAGAGTGGGGTAATTTAATCTAATACTTATAATAATAATTAATAATTTTATTTAAATCTATGCAATTAGGTTACCCAGACAACACTCTTGTGCAAAAAAAAACAAAGTCCACATTCCAGTCGTCCAATCAAACTTGCACTGTAAATCCATTTATGCCTTATGTTAATTCAAATGAACTGCTATTTCCATTTCTAAAGTGTGAAAGGTAATTATATGGTGTGAGAACCATCTCATGTCTTCAAGTCACCTGTTGTTTGTGCATCAAAAAAATTTTACCCACAGTTCAAGAAGCCACATGATTAGATTATACTCTCATGCATGAATTATTAAATCACAGATGAAAACAGTGGACACGGAGGAGTTACATATGCCCATGTCCTCAGTTGACACTTTGCATTCAGGCTTGTAATGTGACTTGTGTCAATGGTGATTAGTAAGGAAAGGTTAACCTACTTATACAGTACTTATAAAACAATAATAAATTATGATTATAAAAAAAAAAAAAAAAAAAAAACAGACTGTATCAGAATCTGAGGTGTTCTCTCACACCCACCCACACACATGCTTGTGTTCTTATTGTGTCTTAACTATATTTATCCCCATTTCTATTCCTCACTATTGTTTTTTATACAAATTAAAACTTAAGCACTGAAGTTGCTTGAATGAACCCTGTGAAATCTATATCATAATTTTATTGCAAATTGTGTCCAGGTCCAGCTAACACACACATATATATGTTTATATATATATATAATCTGATGCATATGCATTTTATTTTTATTATGATGTATCTGATGTTCACAATCTCCCGTGTTTTGTGTTCAAGGACTCTTATTTTGATATTCTGTTAACTTGCTGGTTTTTATTCTATGTGTTTAGTTCCTGGTTGCAAGAGTATCTATAGTTACCCTTGTTAGTCTCCATTGTAACCTATTACCCACACCTGTTCCTTGTTAGCCTCTTGTTTTCCTGTGTATATATTAGCCTGGATGCCAGCCAATCTTAGCCCCGCCCACAACATTTTTAGGTCGGGAGGTTCGGTCTGGACTTGATCCGTTGTCGAGCAATTATGCTCGAACGAGAGCTGTTCGGACCAATCGGCAACGGTCAACGGTCAACGACGTCACTTGTTGTTTGCGGAAGTAGCTAAACTTTAACCAGAGCCCATCTCTGCTTTAACTAACTGTGATTCTCTCACTCACACACACACACGAGCGCACGCAGCGACCGTTACACAAGAGCCAGACAGCAGCCGCTGACCTATCTAATATCAGATTCAGCACAAATAAGTTAACATAATGGCCGTGGGCTTTTTTAAAAAAAAATGTATTAACGGGCTCGTCGAGGTCGACCCGTTCGGCAGATTTACCTCAGCTCGACGAATATGCAGTCCGTTTTCAAACCGACGACTACTTCAATGCAGAATTATGACGTTTTTCGCGTATCTATGACGTGCGGGTCGGATACATGCTACCTGGCTGTTCAGACTGAAGTCGCATTTCAAAAGATCGGATATGTATCGGATTTGGGACCACATACCCAAGTGGCCTGGGTCGCATTTGAAAAGATCGGATCTGTGTCGTTCAGACTGTCATGAAAAGATCAGATACAGGTCGCATAGGGGCAAAAAAATCGGAATTGGGTCGTTTCAGCCTGCAGTGTGAACGTAGCCTAAGTCACGGTTCATGAATTCACTGCTTTTTCCTTGTCTTGTGTGATTGTTGTGTTGTGTGTTAATTAGTGTGGGTGTGTCCTCTGATCATTGCTCATCAGCAGCGCCAGCTGATTCCCATCTAACTCACCTTTATATTCTCTGTGACTGGTGTCCTCTGTTGTCAGAACCTTGTGGTGTAGGGGAGACCGGGGATGGTTGTAACACGGGTCAATTCCAATCTGTCCAATCAGGAACTAGTTACAAATCACCTGATTCACTTCGCACATGCTCATTTTAGTTCTTATTCCACATGTGATAAAGTAGAGCCCTGTGGCAGACACAGCACATGTTAGAGTGGAAAAAACAATTTTGAGATAAGAAAGTTACTTTTTTTACTTTTTTTGTTTTTGTTATGGGAATTTCTGCTTTGTAGTTAAACTCATCAAAATTTTATTATGTCTATTGTGTGTCTGTGTAGATATTTTCCATGCAAGTTGTTAGTGCTAATGTTTTGCCTGTTAGCTGTAAGTTGAGCTAGCTACATGACTCTGGGTTAGTTGTAACAACAAGACTCTGGGTTAGTTGTAACAACAATGAAACATTAAATTTTATTATGGCCAATACTATAGACTGACAGTAACAACTATGCTTACACAAATAGAATGTTCAAGTGTTCAAGTTCAATTTATTATGGTCAATTACCATGACAGAGTAACAACAGAGTCACACACACACACACACACACACACAGTTCAAGTGTTCAATTTTATTAATTATTATTATTTAAAATTTACAATTTTATTATTCAATTTATTATTATTATTTTATTTATTATTTATTATAATTTTATCAATTTATAATGGTCAATTACTATGACTGAGAGTGACACACACATCAGTTATATCGAAGAGTGACACACACACATCAGTTATATTGAAAAGTCAGTGTTGAATAAAAACCTTTCAAAATATTTTTTTTGTCAAAATCCTTATTTCATTATGTTACATATCACCCCGGTGGATATCATAATGTTACATCTCACCCCAGGGTATGTTACAACTAACCCAGACTATGGGGTGAATTGTAACATTTCACTCCTCGTGTTTGAAACTAAACCATGCATTTTCTGTTTGTGTTGCAAAGATAATAGCTATGTCATTTAATAGCAGACACTTGTAACTAGTTTGGATCACATTTTGAACACATTGACTTCAAAGTACTACAAGATATACATAGTTCCCACAGGCCAATTAATGTCACGTGACCTCCCCGAAGACGCCATCTTTGAGGGCAAAAGCTGCTGTGTTTACAATGTTTTACCATACTGTCTATGAGTTTTACAAGCAAATTTCGAATATTTCTTTCCATTTATAATGTTACGAAAATCATGAAGAGACAAAGTGACAGAGATTATAAAGAGACTCTATTAACACAAGACAGAGAGAGGTAACGTACAATGCGAAAATTTCAGTCATAAATGGCGTGGATCCGTATGCGCTAACAACACTGAGCACTGATTATGCAGCTTTGCCTCAGATACAGTATTATCATGTGTGCCATTATCTGGTATTGGCTAGGAGTTTTAATACATGTGAGCAATTCCGAGCCTGGAAATATGTGCATGAATATGAATGTACACGGTTATATACACGGTATGAAAATAAATAAAACTCGAGTGCAAATTAATTAATGTAATGCGGAACTACTTTATACGCGGGTTCTTTAGGGACATAATCTGAGATTGCCGTGCTGGAATGTGTGTGTGTGTGTGTGTGTGTGTGTGTGTGTGTGTGTGTGTGAGACAGTGAGAGTGAGAGAGTCGCGGGCGCGATCGAACAGTGGAAACAATGTTGTTTTTGTATGTTTTTAATATCTCGTCATTTTGTTCATACAGGACATAATTCAAACTGCAAAGTGTTAACTTATATTTGTGTACACTCGCAATAAAAAACGTCTCGGTTACGTATGTAACCCTCGTTCCCTGAGTAGGGAACGGAGACGTTACGTCGGATGACGACGAATGGGGTTTCGCTTAGAAATCCTATCATCTTCGAGTATTAAAACACGAGCCAATGGCAAAGAAATGCCATGGGTCTGCGGAATTTGCATAGCGTAACTCCGCCCCGCCCTGGGGGTATATAAGGAAGTGCGCGAGCAGAATGCAGATATGTCTTCGCTGAGGAGCCGAGACTGAACTCAGGCGTTCCAGCGGTACAGCGGAAGTGGCAGGGAGACGTAACGTCTCCGTTCCCTACTCAGGGAACGAGGGTTACATACGTAACCGAGACGTTCCCTTTCGTTGTCACTCCGAGTTACGTCGGATGACGACGAATGGGGTTCCCGTATAATCACGCCACCTCTCGACTGTCTCCCAGTGCCCTGCGTAAGTCTGAGCTCCCTGTCGTGAGACTAGCACGGACGAAGGAGTCCTACTTAACACAGGAATACCAAGGTACACTGGGAAGCATATCCAGTGGAAATATGCAATCATGCCCAACCCGAAGGGGGGGACTTGGAATACACATACTCCTGCATACGGAGTAACACTGGGGTGTCCAGCCGCAGGTGGAATATTTCAACCCCAGGGGTGGCAAGGTGGCTTGCCAAGGGAAAGACACATGCTCAAAGAGGCTTACAGTGGAAATACACATGTGGGGGTCGCCCGAAGGGAACCATGCACATGGAGACACCTAGCCAAGCGCGAAAGCTGCCAGTGGCATAACTCTGGCGTTGACGTCGTCAGTGCTGGAGGAGACTCAGGGCTTATGAGGCTCACCTGAGGAATATCGCACGTATCCCGTCCGTGGAGAGGAATGGCGAGCAAGCGAAGACACCTGAGCAGAATCTAGCACCGGCTAGTTGAAGCGAGTACATGAGAAGAAACTGGCTCTACTCGGAGATTGTAGAATCTCGCGAATGTGTTAGGTGTCGCCCAGCCTGCAGCTCTGCAGATGTCTGTTAGCGAGGCGCCATGCGCTAGAGCCCAAGAGGATGCCACACTCCGAGTGGAGTGGGCCGTCACACCAAGGGGGCATGGTCGACCTTGCTGCTGGTAAGCCAAAGCAATGGCGTCCACTATCCAGTGAGACAACCTTTGCTTGGAGAGAGCCTTTCCCTTCAGCTTCCCACCATAACAGACAAAGAGCTGGTCTGAGGTCCTGAAACACCGCGTTCTGTCTACGTAAGCACGAAGGGCGCGTACTGGACAGAGCAGTGCCAAGGCTGGGTCTGCCTCCTCCAAGGGCAGCGCTTGCAGGTTCACTACCTGGTCTCGAAAGGGTGTGGTAGGAACCTTGGGCACATATCCAAGCCGGGGTCTCAGGATCACGTGAGAGTTAGCCGGCCCGAATTCCAGGCACGCTTCGTCAACCGAAAATGCCTGCAGGTCCCCTACCCTCTTGATGGAGGCCAATGCAACCAGGAGCGCTGTCTTCATTGACAGGAACTTAAGCTCCACTGATTGTAAAGGCTCAAATGGAGCACTCTGCAGGGCAGTTAAAACCACTGAGAGGTCCCAAGAGGGTACGAGGGGAGGACGAGGAGGATTTAGTCTCCTGGCTCCCCTCAGGAACCTGACAATCAGGTCGTGCTTTCCCAAGGACTTACCATCAACTGCGTCGTGATGTGCGGCAATGGCGGCAACATACACTTTCAGGGTGGAGGGAGACAGCCTTCGCTCCAACCCTTCTTGCAGGAAGGAAAGCACGACACTGATGGGGCATTTCGTGGGTTCAAGATTTTTAGAAGAACACCAGGTGACGAAGAGGTTCCACTTCAACGCATAGACATGTCTCGTGGTCGATGCTCTAGCGGAAGTGATGGTAAACCTGCCTCGTCCCGTCCAGAAGCCACACGTGGAGGTTCCAAAGACCGGGACAAGGGTGCCAAAGGGTGCCCCGTCCCTGAGAAAGGAGGTCCTTCCTCAGAGGAATTGGCCAGGGAGGTGCTGTCGCAAGGAGTATGAGTTCTGAGAACCAGGTGTGGTTGGGCCAGTATGGGGCAACCAATATAACCTGCTCCTTGTCCTCCCTGATCTTGCGCAGGGTCCACGCAAGAAGGCTCACTGGGGGAAACGCATACTTGCGTAGGCCCCGCGGCCAGCTGTGCGCCAGTGCATCCGTGCCGAGCGTGCCCTCGGTCAGGGAATAAAACAGGTCGCAATGGGACGAGTCGTGGGAGGCAAACAGGTCTACCTGTGCGTCGCCGAACTGATCCCAAATCAGCTGGACCGTCTGGGGATGGAGCCGCCATTCTCCAGCGAGAGGCTGAACTCGAGACAGCTCGTCGGCCGCCTGGTTCAGGTGTCCCGGGATATAAATGGCTCGAAGCGACCTCAGATGCTTCTGACTCCATATGAGGAGGTGGCGAGCGAGTTGCGACATACGGCGGGAGCGTAGACCACCTTGATGGTTGATGTACGCTACTGTCGCGGTATTGTCTGATCGGACTAGTACGTGCTGACCCCTGAGCAACGCATGGAAGCGGTGCAGGGCGAGACGTACAGCCAGCAACTCGATGCAATTGACATGCCATAGGCGCTGGGGTCCTGTCCAGGAGCCTGCGGCAGCATGTCCATTGCACATGGCACCCCAGCCCGTGGTGGAGGCATCTGTTGAGACAACAACATGCCGGGAAACTCGTTCCAGGGGCACTCCGGCCCGTAGAAAGCTGAGGTTCGACCACGGGGTGAAGGTCTGACGGCAGGCCGGAGTCACTGGGACCCGGAGCTTGCCGTGTTGCCATGCCCACCTCGGGACTCGATCGCGAAGCCAAAGCTGAAGCGGTCTCATATGAAGCAATCCAAGCGGCATTACTGCGGCTGCGGATGCCATATGCCCCAGGAGCCTCTGAAAAAGTTTCAGTGGGACCGCACTCTTGCCCTCGAACTGGCGAAGACAAGTCAGCAGTGATTGCGCGCGCTCGCTCGTAAGCTGCGCGCACATGGCAACCGAGTCGATTTCCATACCGAGAAAAGAGATCCTCTGCACTGGGCAGAGTTTGCTCTTCTCCCAGTTGACCCGAAGGCCCAGACGAGCTAGGTGCCGGAGCACAAGATCCCTGTGTTCGCAAACCTGGTCTCGAGAGTGAGCTAGGATCAGCCAGTCGTCGAGATAGTTCAGGATGCGAACCCCATGTTCGCGTAGGGGAACAAGGGCTGCCTCGACGACCTTCGTGAAGACGCGAGGAGACAGGGCTAGCCCGAAAGGGAGAACCGCGTACTGGTATGCCTGCCCCTCGAAAGCAAACCGTAGAAACGGTCTGTGTCGAGGTAAAATGGAGACATGGAAGTAGGCGTCCTTCAGGTCGATCGCTGCAAACCAATCCTGTGGCCGCACACACTCGAAAATGCGTTTGGCCGTGAGCATCTTGAACGGCAGCCTGTGAAGGGAGCGGTTCAGGACGCGCAGGTCCAGGATCGGTCGTAACCCACCCGATTTCTTCGGAACAATGAAGTAAGGGCTGTAGAAGCCGGACCTCATTTCGGCTGGAGGGACAATCTCGATCGCACCCTTCGCCAGTAGGGTGGCGACCTCCGCTCTCATGACAGGGGCATTGCCACCGACCATAGTGAAGCGGACTCCGCTGTAGCGGGGAGGAGATCGCGCGAACTGAATCGCGTAGCCGAGCCTGATGGTTCTCGCGACCCAGCGGGACAGTCTGGGAAGCTCTAGCCAGGCTTCCAGAAAGTGCACCAGCGGGGTCATACGAACCACAGACGTACCGTCGGGGGTGCAGCGAGGCGGAATGACCGGCCCAGGCGTGGGTGGCATAGCGGCCCGGTGCGGGGGCACGGTCATTAGCCGCGTCCTGCCAGAGAAGGCCAGGGGAGGACCAGCGTCCCACGGGGGCGTGCTCTGGCAGGGGTCTGGCGACAGAGGGGGATGAGAGGAGCGTGGCCCGTGGGCGGCGCGTGCTCTCATCCGCACACTCCGTGTGCTCAGAGATGGGATAGTGAGTTCTTTCTTTAACCATTTTAGGGTGCTGCCCGTCGTGGGACGAGCAGCGGGGATGGGAAAACCAAGGATTCTCCCCCGGCCCTCCACCGGGGGAAGGAGCGGACACTGCATAGGGGAGACCGGGGATGGTTGTAACAGTTTTGACCTTTCTGTCTATACATAGTTCCCACATGACGTCACAACATACGGGCATTTGCCGACCCGGCGCCATTTCTGAGGGCAGAACACAACATTCTTACAATGCAGAACATGAGAAGAAGAAGCTGAAACGGAAATTTTATGATTAAAAAATGAAAATAGTCATCTCCTGCTGGGTCAATGGATGTTCCAATCGTGCCGGAGGTTCAGTTAAATTTAGTTGTTTAGCATTTTTTTAGCATTTGCCGACCCGACGCCATTTCTGTGGGCAGAACAATAGTAGAAGAAGCTGAAGCGAGTTAATTTCGTGATAAAAAGTGAAAATGGTCATCTCCTGCTGGGTCAATGGATGTTTAAATCGTGTCGGAGGTTCAGTTAAATTTGGATTTTACAGTATACCCGTATTAGACTTCATGAATGTGAGAAGACTAAGCTTTTGTCAGAACAACGACGGAGGTTATGGGCTGGCGAGGATAAACAGGAAAGAAACTCCCTCAAAACACGCAAGAATTTGTTGTTCCCTTTCGTTGTCACTCCGAGTTACGTCGGATGACGACGAATGGGGTTTCGCTTAGAAATCCTATCATCTTCGAGTATTAAAACACGAGCCAATGGCAAAGAAATGCCATGGGTCTGCGGAATTTGCATAGCGTAACTCCGCCCCGCCCTGGGGGTATATAAGGAAGTGCGCGAGCAGAATGCAGATATGTTTTCGCTTCGGAGCCAAGTTGATGTACTTCACTCCACAGCCAAATTCTGAGTTATCTCTTCATCTCTTCGAGACGAGCCTCTCTCCAGGTGTTGGTGTGACAGCGAGTTCCAGCGAGTGCACATTCCCTGCTGATCTGTGCAGTGATTTGCCAGAGTTTGTGTGTTCTCTCCCTGGTCGCTTCAACACTCTGCGGAGAAATCTCCTTTCACAAAAGAGCATTGCACGCGGCACGTCTTTTTAAAGATGCCTCGCCCGTGCACTTCTGGTTGCGGTCTATTCGTGTCTGACTCTGATGGGCACAATCGCTGTCTTGTGTGACTGGGTGTCGAGCACGATAAGGCAGCGTTTGTGGATGAGTCATGTTCCCACTGCGGGAACATGCCCATTGCACGGTTGAGATCGAGACTCAATGATCTTAATGTGAGAGTCCCCTCATCCGCACCCCGATCTACTGGTCCCGAGAGGGCTGGTACTTCGGCTGGCGGCCAGGGTGATCTGAGGGTTACAGTGTGGAACAAAGCGCCGACTATTCCACGCTTCACACTTCCCTCTGTTCCCGTGCAACCCGCGAGTGTCCGCGTGGAAACCGCTGTACAGTCCTCGGACTTGCCGCGAGTTTCATTCGGCGCTCCAGAGGATGACGTGATGTCGATCGCTGCATCACAAGGTGGGCAGGAGTCCTCGGGAAGTGAGGATTCGGCTGTGCTGCCACCCTCGGGTGTCCCAGCATTGTCCGAGTCTGATCCCGAGATGACGGCCATGCTTTCCCGGGCAGCCGCGGCGATCGGTCTTGAGTGGTCCCCGCCACCTGGGCCGGTTCGTTCGCGGCTGGACGATTGGTTTTTGGGTGCGGCTGGTGATCCGCGTCGGCGGCCAACCCCAATGCCTTTTTTCCCGGATGTGCATGAGGAGGTCACGAGGTCCTGGAAGGCACCATTGTCTTCCCGTGATCGTTCGGCGACCGCCTCCGCCTTGCCTCCCCTTGATCAGGCGGCCGCCAAAGGGTACACTGGGGTTCCCCAGGTTGAACGCTCTGTTGCGATGCAGCTGTGTCCTCAGAGTGCTTCTTCCCGCGGGGACCCAAAGCACCCCTCCAAGGCCTGTAGGTTCTCTTCCACCCTGGTGGCGAAGGCCTACAGAGCTGCGGGGCTGGCGGCCTCCTCACTGCATGCCATGGCGACTCTGCAGGTCTACCAGGCCCAGATGTTGCGTGATATGCACGAGGGGAGGTCTGACCCAGCACTCTTTGATGAGTTGCGTGCCGCCACCGACCTTGCTCTCCGAGCGACGAAGGTGACCGCACGCTCGCTGGGTCAGGTGATGGCCACTTCGGTGGTCCAGGAGCGACACCTATGGCTAAACCTGGCTGATATGCGGGAGGCCGAGCGGACCCGGTTCCTCGACACCCCCATATCCCAGGCTGGCCTGTTCGGCGGTGCAGTCGAGGACTTTGCCCAGCAGTTCTCGACTGCCCAGAAGCAGACTGAGGCTCTAAAACACGTCCTGCCCCGGCGGCCCGCTGCTCCGGCAGCGCAGTCGTCGGCACAGGTGCCTCAGCCCGCTCGCCGCCGAGGGCGCCCTCCTGCGGTTCCCGCCCCACCCGATCCGCCCCAGCAGTCCGCTGCTCCCGGGTCGCGTCGGAGAGGAAGCCGTAGGAAGGCGCCACAGCCCTCTCCCGCCCCGCGCCCCGCTAAACGCCAGGCTAAGCGGCGCTCCTGAGACGGGCTGCTCAGAGATGGTGATGAGTTCTGTACAGGAGCCGGTAGCAGGGCCGCTCCTTCCCCCGGTGGAGGGCCGGGGGAGAATCCTTGGTTTTCCCATCCCCGCTGCTCGTCCCACGACGGGCAGCACCCTAAAATGGTTAAAGAAAGAACTCACTATCCCATCTCTGAGCACACGGAGTGTGCGGATGAGAGCACGCGCCGCCCACGGGCCACGCTCCATGGCAGTTCTAGTGGTGAATGAGTTAGCTAAGGGAAACGATAGGGATGCAAAGCCGATAGTTGTTGTCGTCTCCCCTCTTGTTGCACTAATGGAGGACCAAGTGAAGGAGGCAGAAAAGTTGTTTCCGTATCGCGCAGTAGCCTGGTGATCACTGTACAGCATTTGCGGCAGATCCGAAACGACCGCAGCGGCGTATTGTTAATGATTAGACCCAGCTTCGACAGTTGACTGAATACATCACTGTCCTTATACATTTTGAATTTGTAAATGTTTCCGGCCGGTTTCGGCGCATGACTTACGTCACGACCACACGTTAGCGATTGGCTATGGCAGATCCTGAGTGACTCTGGGCAGATCCAATAGTTTTGAACTTTAACAGAGAACCCGCCTACAAGGAAGTAAACGTTTCTCAATGGAGAGATTCCAGACTCTCTGTACAAATGAAATGTACAAGAGTCTGGTAGAACCAGGCTACTTTTTACCTGCTATTTTCTCCTCTCTTGTGATCATGACAGAATAAATATATGCTTCCTCTCATGCTGATAGGGTAGACATGGTAATTGTTTGATGACAAGTTGATTGGATTAATTATTTGAACGTGCTCCTCCCGAACTTTATGAAACATCATGTGTAGGTTCTGCCATCGAGTCTGTTATAAAAGATATCGACAGCGCATTAATTTTAAAAGAGGAACAGAGAACCGCGATCAAGGCATTTGTAGAACATTGTCAGTTACTCTGTTTGCTCTGATTGGTTGTAGCTCTATCCAATTGAGTGCAGAGGCATTTTCTTTCCTGGTTCTGTTGAAACACGCCCCATAATAACAGCCCAATGGAGCAGTCATATTCTGACTAGAATCTGAGTATGATGACGTCAGGCTATGTATACAGTGTTTCAGTCTTTGTTTGTCAGTCATTCTCTTAACATGTGTTTGATAAAGCTGGTATGTTTCTGTTCCCTGTTGGATTATTATCTTCTTCCTGTTTAGATTTATGTTTTCATGTTTGAGTTATTGTCATCTGCTTTCCCTGTTTGGATTATTTTTGTATAGTGATGGGAGTAAGCTTCTCGAAACTTTGGATCAATTGAACCAATTGCTTTGCAAAATTCAATGTTTTGAAACATTCAAAACACCACACGATCAAAAATACAGATTCATTCAGGAACGAAACACTGTGTCACTCAAAGACACAACGGTTGGTTCTGCGGTGGCTTTGTTTGGAAATATCAGTACACTCAGTATTAACTTCCTGTTTATTGAAATGGTAGGGTAGAAGGCCCATTACACACACACACACACTGAAGTGCGTCAATGCTTGCAGTGTCATGTTACATTCATGCTGTCATAAATTACATGAAAAATTAAAACAAAGTACAATAATTAATAATTGTGTATTTAGTAATACTCTTCGACCAAGGTTATTTGCATGCAGTTATAGTCTAGTCTCCCTAAGAGTAGTCTACAGAGTGGTTCCTGAAAGAGCTCTGATCTGAATAATGTTTTCCTCTTCAAAAGAGGGTATGACTTGACTTGAAACATTCAGATCACAAAAGACATAGTTTAATCAGTGGTTTGGTTAAGTTCATTTGGAAGCCACAATGATTTGTTTAAAGCAGTAAACATTATGCCCAGCAGTACAGATATATCTGGTCATACAGCTCAATTCTGAAAAGAGAGAATAGTTAAAATTATCAGCATTCATGAGGAGGGTTCTCTACATGGAGTTCTATACACAAATTGTACTGCATTGCCATAGAGAGCAAAAAGTTATTCAACACCGCAGGTACCTTTCATACAAAAGTGTTTACTGCGTGCCTCTCCATAGGTTTGAAGTAGTGGCGAAAAATGCTCTTCAGTCGTCTGTTGTTATGACTGAACATTGAGTGCTGCATGATTGTGTGGGTGGGGAACTGTAGAAAATTCATAAATCCTTTACATTTGCATATTTAAGCTTAAGATATTTACATCTCTTGGAAGTCAGTTGTAAGTTGTCATAGTTTGTTAGTTGGCCTGGACTAACTGGAGTCTGTCTGTCTGTCTGCCTATAGCAATATATGACACATCTTTGTCAGCATTCAACACATCTTCAGACACATATTTGTCAGCGTTCAAAGTTTGTCTTCACCAATTTTGTATTCTTGATAGATTTCCTTGAATTAGTAAGATTTGAATTAACATTCAGGCATTTGAAAAGTCAAGGTTCCCTCATCAAATTGCAAATTACAAACTATTGTTTAAAACTGTGAGTGATATCCAACCACTAAGCTCTTTCCCAGGGAAAGCAAGAACTGATAAGAATGTACATGTGTACCTTGAAATGCAATGTAAGTCTCTTTGGATAAAAGTGTCTGCCAAATGCATAAATGTAAATGTAAACTAAAATGCTCATTATCTGCTTCAAGAGAAAATGTTGAAATTTTGTCACATCTAAGTCAGGTGTTTTCAACATGTCATGTGGCTAATAAAGCAGATATACCCAGGAGATTGAAACCAGAGTGTTTATTACAACAGTAGATTGATACACGTCACATGGTACATTACCACAAAATAAGGTTTGATTGTCTGTGCACCTAAGACTTTAACACAAGTGTTCATTCTGCCTCATGCTGACTTAACCTAACAGAAGGAAAAATGGCCCTAGCTACCAGTTGCATCCATGCATTCACCCAGTGGTCCACAGCCATTTGCTCAATACCATAATTGGTATCATAGTTAACGCCAAAAATTAGCGCTGAGAGGCAGAATAGTCCATCTCATAAACTTTTTCCATAAATTAACATTTAGGTAATAATGCATTTGGCAAGGGGGAGACACATTTAATAGTAAATAAAAGATTATGTGTCTCTTATAAGGGTGGTTAATGGAGAGGGATTTGGTTGGATTTGGTGATACTATAGAGGAGAGATGATACATGATCCTCTAGTGCATAGATCTTCATTTCTCTGCTGACATTTCTGCTTGAGTTTGGAAATACTTTATCTTACTTCCAGGAAATGAAAGTATTGAATGGAAATTTCATTTTGATTAATTGGATTGTGCATATTGTGGCATTCATCAAAGTCATTGTTATTTTTGCATTACTCTGGAAACACTAGTTTAAAGCTAATTAACCTGAAGTGGTTAAGCATAATATGGGATAGCACGCAACTTGGTAATTATCTACTTATTTTAAGTAATAATAATAATAACAAGGAAAAATAACTCACTTTAAGAACCTGAGCTAATCAATTGACAACATTGATTAGTTTGAATATTTATTTTATAAAAAATATTAAATTAACAGCTTCTGTGATTCTGAATTGACAATATAAATAAAAAATATAAATATCAAACCATTGATAAAAATAACAAACCATAACAAAAAAATTGAAGCAAATGTCATTTATTTTACACAAATATAGTACAAACCCATTTTTCATGCATATGACAAAATACTTTGTTAAGTTTCAAATTATAAAACCACATACATTTTGGACCTTTAGACATTTTGTTGTGCTCAGTATGCTTTACAGAAACGGCGATAAATCAGATGATTTAAGGTCTGTCAAAGTTTAAAAAAGGTATGATTTTGTTCTTGCTTTCAGTTTTCTTCTTGTTTGTCAAAGATAGAATTTGGACTTCTCAAGTGTCAACCACTTTCATCTATTCCACCTCAAATGAACTGAAGCAGTGTGCCCTACAATAACCTCTCTTCTTTATAAATAAATAAATAAATAGATTGGTTGGTTGGCCAAAGTCACTTATTTTGCAAGATAAAAAAAAATAATAATAATAATAAAAAAAAAAACATTTATGCACTTTTTCCATTTAAAACAGTCAGATGTGATGACAGTTTTGATAGTTATAAAGCCTAGGAACAAGAGGAGGGGTGCCCAGGGCACACCATCATATTTAGTACTCACAACACGTCACAGTGAAGCACAACGGGGCAGTCTATTGGAATCCTTAATTGTGGCCAGTGAGATACGACATCCAGAGATATAAACAAGAGAAGATACTTTTGCATGCACACTTGTGTGCTGGGAACATGGTCTGAATGATTAAACAGAGCCATGGGCACCACTTAACCCCTGGAGTCTGAATCAGAACTGACAAAAAAGGAGTCGGTAGGTCTTGAAATTCAAGCAGTGCATGAATATTGTAAACAAAGTTCATGGATGTACATGGTGGGGAGTTTTACATTGTCCGTTTAATCTGTCCATATTCAATTCTGAAGGAAATCGTGTATACACAAGGAATGTGACCTGAACAGGTTCAGGTCTGAGCTAAAATTTGTTTAACATAATTAGAACCGATTCATTTGGAAACCTGTTTTCTCCTCAGAGTGAAAATGTAACTGCTTCTTTATACTGTATTTCAAAATATGATTTTATATCTCGCAATTGCATTTTTTATTTTCTAATTGACCCTTTGCAAATAACCTTAGTTACTGTTGCTATATCCAACAAGTTTTTGGTACCAGCCATGATGCTCTCGCACCACAGATCAATGAGTATGTAACAGAACCCAGCAGCCCAATTGCTATTCAAAACCCGCCCAATAACGGCCAAAACTAGTCCAATCACATTCAGCAGGCGTTCCCCGATATAAATCGCATTCCAGTGGGTAAGAATCGAGTTCTGCCGGAAAACCAGGGAATTAGCAACACTGGTTTACATGCACCCTCATAATGTGATATATATGTATATATATATATGAAGAGTTCAGATGCAAAAGCCTCTAAGTGCCATCTGAAATTTTCTTCTAAAATGATCATTTTTATCAAGCTCGTATATTTAAGTTCAGTAATTTCACTTAAATGGCAATGACAATGACCTATTGTCATTTAAGTGAAATTACTGAACTTAAATATACAAGCTTGATAAAAATGAACATTCTAGAAGAAAATTTCAGATGGCACTTAGAGGCTTTTGCATCTGAACTTCATTCATATAATGCGTTTAAACTTTACCTCATGTAACACAATACTTCGATTAAACTAATGCAATTAATCTCATAATATTCACAAATAAAGTATATGGATTATGCCTAATTTAATCGCAATAAACAGGCATGTAGACACCTTAATTGCATTGTGTTTGGTCCTTTACACAGATGCTATGTTGTCAACTTCATGAATGAACTTCATGATATTATTCTCAAGTTTTCCCTCCACTCCGAATCGCAAAGTTGTCAACAAAGCTCACTGCACAGTCTCTGCTCCATATCTTCATGCAAAAACACTTCATGAATTCGTCTTCATGAATTCATTTCATGAATGAACTCCATGATATTATTCTGAAGTTTTCCCTCCACAGAGCAAAGAGGACACTGACAACGAGCTGACAGACAAAACAGAGCAGGTTACGTTTGGTATGAAAAAGTCTCAGCTTTCAAATGTTGATATTTTTTAAGAAATTCAAACAATAAATACTGCTTTGCAGCTCTTTAATGTGTCGTGATAGATCGCTGTAGCTCCTCAGTTGAAAAGGCATGTGAACCGATCATCTCTTCCTACTAGTTATATCACAAAATAAACCTGAATGAACATCAGAAGGTATGCTGTTTCAACCGCAAAAAGACGTCAATACACACCATTTTCAAGTTCAAGTCCACTGACATTAATCTACTAACTGTCTGGTTTGTTTGTCAGACAAAATGGTAGATAGCAACGTGGGCACATAATATCTGCGTTATGATTGGTCAGACTGCCTGTCAATCAAGGGTGAAGTGAATCACCATATGACACTATGTAAATTGAAATCTTCCAATGTGGCTATTTCTCGTAATTGAAACTTTCGCACTATTATGACTGCTCTCAAAATTGCCAACGTATTTTATTGTATTTGCTAACTTATATACCACATTGCAACTTTTTTCTTGTGATTGCAAATTTACATCTCAAAATGTGACTATTTCTCAAAACGACTTTTTCTAGCAATTGTGATTATAACTCAACTTAAATGTAAACTTAAATCTCACACTGTGACTTTTTCTCGTAACTTTAGTTATCACAATTGCCACTGTATTTCTTGTAATTGCAAATATGTATCTCAAAACATAATTTCTTATCTTACAGTTGTGACAGTAATTCATCATTTTATATCTCACAATGTGCATTTAATTCTCACAATGCGACTATTTCTACTAACTGAAACATCAGTCTTCACAACTGCGACTGCATTTCTCACAATTGCTATAGACAGAATTGCAAATCTGACTATTTCTAATTTCTAATTTATCTCACAATTACTTTGCCTTATATGAATATGGAAAGAAGTAAATGTGTGTATGACCATGTATGACTCAGCTACATCCTCAATACTTCCTCAATGTCTCCAAATCCTTTGTGCCCATAATTGGTTTCTATAGCAAAATGAGCAAGAATCCCAGCTATGGCTTTAAAGGCATGAAGCGCTTGGGAAATGAAATTACCACACTTATTCAGCCACAAGTTTTAATCATCAGTCTTTGAGATCTAAAATACAGATCTCTGAACAACAAAGAAAAGTTTTTAAAATAATTCAGTTCATTTGTTTTATTTTTAGCACCAATATCTCTCTGGTCTCAGCCTCAGACAGTTCGCCCACGGACCACCCACGGCAACTTACTGTAGTAAGGCTTCAATCAACTTTCACATTCCTTTCACAGAACAACTTGCTGGATGGAAACCAAATGGGCTTCAGAAATGGCATTCCACTGAGACTTCTACTGAAGCCCTACGACTGGCAAGAACCACCTCATTCTTTTGCAGAAACTGCTGTGCCATTGTATGATTTTTTTTTTTCTTTTTTATTATAGGGCCAGATTTATCAAACAGGGCAAATTAGCGTGAGAGCACAATTCCAAAAAAGTGCCAATGGGAGTGAAAAATTCTGCACGTGATCTACTGACGCAGCCAGACCATTTCCTTAATGACCAATGCAATCTACCAAGAGCAGCACTAATTAGCATCTGATTTAAGACCATTAAATAATGACGCAAATACAGTAAATTGACTAGCGCAAACTTTAGTAAATCACCTTGCGCGGTTCATTTGAATATTCTCCTTCCATACATTTTGGGTCTGAAGGGGAAACTCCTACAAATGCATATTATGCAATAGCCGCAAAAATAACCCTGTCCAAAATTTTCCACTGTGTGTCTTTAGTAAATCCTGAAGTTTTTTAAGGGTTTGCGCTGGAACAAGCTGTTAGTAAATCTGGCCCATAGTCTATTATTGGGGTATGATTCTGTATACCCTGCCGCTAAACAGCATGTAAAAACAGCTGCATGAATTTTGCTCGGTTGCTTTAAATGTCTTTCAGATGGTCTCTTGTATGAGTGGGCAGTTCTTGGCCAGAATAAACTGCAACAGGAACAGGCCGTGAGGCTAATATCTCTCTAACTAGCCTCATTTCCTCGACTACATGTGCTGTCAGTCCATCAAAAAGGATGTCAACACATCAGATCATTGTGCAATTTGTTCACATTAATAGCTGGTTTGTGACCCTGAATGAAGTCTCGAGGTCTGATTCGAGTGCAGTTCTGGGGCGTGCGTTCAGTGACAGGTCTCCAGTCCTCAGAGCAGAGGCGCTTCTCTTCTGCATCTAATATTAGAGCACTTGTGATCCCGAGGCAGCTGCCGCTGCTCTCCAGTGGGTTAGTGGCGTTAGCCCCGTCTGACAGCATGTAAAATATCTGTTTACATTTTTGCTTGACAACAGAGCGCTGACATCCACATTTCCCCCGTGACCGCATGAAATAACCCTGTCAAGAAAAGTACATTTCAATCTCCACTTATGGCTTTTTACCAGGCTCACTCAAGCAAGGTCAAAGGGGTGACTTACGAAGGGAACTGTTACCATATCACTAAACTACTGCTTCAGGACAATTTCCCCACGCTGCAGTCTTGTTCACAATGCAGCACTGTACCAAACAAATCGAATGGAAAATCAGAGGATGTTTAATTTGTTTGTTTTCGTTTAATCACTTGTGATTGCATGAAAATAACACTTTAGGATTGAAATTACACATGTGAAATACTGGGAGTACAGAAATGTTTCTGTACATTTCATTGAAATTACTCAAAAGGGCAATCAAGTGATTTATTTTAAGCGTGTCAGATCCCATAACACAACACACACACACACACACACACAAACACACACACACCAAAATGTTGACACTTTTACATTTGTTTCACAATATATATATATATATATATATATATATATATATATATATATATATATATATATATATATATATATATATATATATATATATATATATATATATAATATATATATATATATTTTGTGAAACAAATGTAAAAGTGCAAACATTTTGGTATGGACTTAAGAAACAGGAAACATGGCCTTAAACTGATTTTTTTTTTTTTTTTTTTTTTTTTACAAATCAATATTTTCCCAACAAATGTCCAATGAACAGAGGTGCTCAACATTCCAAAAATCTTGACCAACAACTTCAGTGTTTCAAATTAAATTGCATACTCGTTCAAACGTTTAGAGTTGGTGTATTTTTTATATTTTTGAATGAGTCTTTTATGTTTACCAAAGCTGCATTTATTTGATCAAAATACAGTAAAAATAATTGTGAATCTAAAATAACTGTTTTCTATTTGAATATATTTTACCAAATTAATTTATTCCTGTGATGCAAAGCTGAATTCAGTGTCACATGATCTTTCAGAAATCATTCTAATATAACGATTTTATGCTTAAGAAACATTTCTGATTATCAATGTTGAAAACAGTTGTGATGCATTTTTTTTTCATGATTCCTTGATGACTAGGGAAACTGTCTATGTCTTAACTGTCTATGGTTACTGTCACTTCTGATCAACTTAAAGCCTCCTTTCAGAAAAAAAGTATTACAAAAAACATCTCGTCTGAATCAAGCCTGACCAAACAATTAAACGCTGGTGTATATAAAAATAAAATAAATAAATAAAAGCTACTAAATTTATGGTTTTGGTGAATAAAAACAAAAACAAATATAAATATAAATGGATATAAATGTAATATTTATGTGAAAATAATGAAATTTAGTGATTTTAGTTGAATATAAAATCCAAGAGGGGTTATGTGATTTGTTTTACACATGCAATAATACAAATGAATGGGACACCAAACATGCGTCTTGTCAATGGAAAGTGCCAGTAGAAGATTTAAAGGGATTCCAGACTTTGAGAAGTTGGGGCATCCAGCCAGTTAAAGCCTTCTAAACCCATTCCATCTTTATAAATCAAAGTCTATCTTTGCTTCCCAGGAACACACTGGACAGGACTTTGTTGGTATATAAGGAAAGAACCAGTCAGCAGCCAGCTGTACTCTCTGTACTCTCTCTCTCTCTCTTTCTCTCTTTCACCTTGCCCTTTTAATGCGCCATGAAACTCTTGTGTCCTTACAATACATTTTGTTCTGAGAAATGTGTGGCAGAAGCCTTGAGTCTGTGTGTATTACATCTCACGCCAACTCATCACTACACCTTGTAAAGGTGCCTCGAGAGAGAGAGAGAGAGAGAGAGAGAGAGAGAGAGAGAGAGAGAGAGAGAGAGAGAGAGAGAGAGAGAGAGAGAGAGAGAGAGAGAGAGAGAGAGAGAGAGAGAGAGAGAGAGAGAGAGAGAGAGAGAGAGAAAGAAAGGGGAGACTGCAGTGGGAGAGCAGGGCAAAAACCCAGGGTTCTGACTATTTATGACATTTTTCCCACCGCATTATCTTCACACTAAATCTCCTTGGGGTAGATGGAGTGCACAGAGCAAGCTTTTCCACCCGCAAACTCTTAATATGTTACCAGACATTGCTTTTAGGAGCTGGCTGTTAACGGAGTTGACAATAGTCTTTTATGGCCTTCAGATTGAATATTCCCAGTGTCCGCCTCAGTACAGGCCATGTCATTACAGCTGATAGCACCAGCATCCGCTGGGAGGGACATCCGAGTGCTTTTTTAATGGCATTTTTTTTAGAGTTTTTTTTTTTTTTTTTTCACTATGCTGCTGTCATTTTTAGTGGTCTGTTGCATGCTTTTTTCTTCCTTTCTGCATTTGTCTGTATTAATAAAGATTTTTGTTGCAGCATTGAACAAATGATGTACCAGTGCCAGACAAATGCTCTGCAATTAGTCATCGCTTAAATGGCTCAGAAAGGAACAGTGGCGCCATTCCTTTCATGTCTGACTAGACTAGATTTACTGTAGCTTATACTGTAGGCCTACTAAATACTAGCATTATTAATACAATGTTGATAATAAAAGAATAAACAGGTTTAAATGCAATAAATAAAAGCTTGTTTCTAAAAAAATAAAAAGGTAATTGTGTTGTTTTAAAGAATATACAATGTCGATTATATTGACCACAACTAAAGCAGTAAAATCCAATTCATTTCGTTTAGGAGACATAAGTGTGATTTCAACTTTAATTACTGTATTCCAAGTGAAGAATTACATTACCCACAATACTTAAGAGAGCTCCACCAATCTAAAAGCTGCTATTACACTGGAAATGAGCTCAAAATTGACCGTCCACTTTCATAAAGCATTGTGAATGATGTAATCGAGTATATTCGTAGTCGTAGTCATACAACACTGACTTTTCAAATAATTTTAACTTAAAATCAGATGTTATAAAGTTGTGGTTTATCTCAGAACAGGTTCCAGTTCATTAGATTAGATTTTAGAAGGCATCTGTCTGACTCTGAGGTGGCGAATGGGAATATGGTTTGTGTAACATTAACACATTATTAGCTGTTTGATAACGTAGTCATATTAATTACAGTTAAGTTGTAGAGAGAGATACATTACCATTACCATTCTGACACACTGACTTGTATAACCTTGTATAATTCACTCTTAATAACTTCTTCTGAATCAGTTTCTAGTACAAACATATATTGCTGAATTAAACCAATATTTCCATTTGCCATTGTGTATTGTTTACTACAGTAAAGTTGACTGAGTGAATCTCTGAGTGGAGGCGGGGCTAATTTGCATATTCATGTATTGCATATTCATCATTATTTTTGATTTTTAAGTACCGATTGATTGATTGATTGATTATTCTTTTCAAGGACTCGAGAATGACAAGAAAATTGGTGTAGTTACAACAGCATTCTTGGATTCAAAATCTATTTTAATATATATAAAAAAAGCACTCATTAAAAAAAAAAGAAGAAAGATTTGTTATTCAGGTTGAGTGCTGATGCTATTATGGTCAATTTACTGGCCATTTAAATTAAACACGAATTAAAACTCTTGCTAGGTTTTCAATTCTTTAAACATTCATAACAAATGTTTAACAGATTACAAATGAATGCAAAAAGCAAAGCATTTTTACTAGTGGTCTCTATAGACTGTGGGATCTAGTCAAAGACAGATAATGCAAACATAATGCAAGACAGACGACAGCACAGCGAGCTCAAACCAGCTGAATATTCTGAGTCCGTTCATATTGTTTCCCCATTTGTTTGCTCCAGTCCTGAGTGCCATTGCACCATGTGCTATAATGACCCATGGCACTTCATCAAATGGTTTTGCATTTAAATTATTCAGGTGCTCACACAAGACCCCAAAGCCCAAAATTAGAGCAGAGTACGTTTGGCACAAAATGATATTGGTTTTGTACAAGGGGTCAGTAAATACTGAACCATTATTCTCACACTGAATTAATAATATGTATGCACACAGCTGTCAGTTATCAGTATTGTTGATCGAAAAAAGAAAGAAAAAAAAGCCTCCATAGCATTTAATGATCTTGTGGCTGGAACCTCTCTTAAAATTAAGGATTTTACACATGCAGCTCTCTGCTGGGAATGTGCATAGCCAATTAAATATTCTACAGAGATAACTGCAGATCGATTGCAGAAGAACAGACCTGAGGTAATTTTAAGGTCACAGCCAGCTGCTATTCTTCAAACTGTCAGAACACAAATTGATTTGTGCCTCTTGATGTTGGGACCTCATCATGAAGATGTGCCCACTACGCCTTTTACACCACCAGCAAGCAAATATAAAACAACCATGTGCCTTTCACATTTTAACAAACTAGATGCAAATTATGTTAACCCATTAATTAAGCCTACATGCAATTGAAGTTAAGTCTTTCTATCTATCTATCTGGACATAGTTGACTGTCTTTATGAGTGAGTCATTTGAATCATTCACTCAACTGATTCTCTGGGTGCTTCTCAATTGGAAGGCTGCTTTCAAGTAAGGCTGCATATCCATTACATCATCAAGCTTCGTCAAGGGACGTCTCAATTTGAAGGATCTTTGGAAGGCGGCCTTCGTGTCATGTCCATTATTGGGCTTATTTTGAAGAATGTATCAAGTGTTTCCTTCGAGTTCTTCATTCACCCACAATCCTTGACTCTAGCCTACAAGCCTCAGAAGGATTCGTATAGGATGCAGCCTCACTAATACGCGGCCTTCTAATTGAGAATGAAACATTCAAGAATGAAACAATTCTTTAAGTCCCCCAACATTACTGCGTGTTGACTTCTTTTAGAACTATTATCGCAGGCGGTGCAAAAATAGATTTTCTCCAAAATGAAATGTACTCAATATTAGCATGTACATCAGTCGGTACTCTTGCTCTTGAGGTATTCCTTAAGAATCTGGTCATAAGTTTAAATGCCTCATTTATTCATTCGTGTTTGTTTGCATTTGTATCTATTTGTTGGTATGTTTGTTCCACAGTAATTAAACATTTTAAGGTTTTGACCTTCCATTTTTTGATATGGCCAACAACTCTAGCCATTGGCAGGCATTGAACACTACTAGTCCAATATGGCATAGGTTCAGAGCTACAAGTCATTTGCAACGTAAAATTATAGCACACTGCTGTAAATTTTTTTTTTTTTAAATTAAAAAAAAATAGCAGCACCTGCTCGCAAGTGATTTACTCTTGGCTCCCAGCTCAACCAGACGGGCAAGTGTCAACCACAGAATTAATCCATGACCATGTATTTATTTTTTCTTAGCACCTAAGTAATCTGAAGAAACTGCCATTGATTTTACCAAGATAATGAAATTATACTGCTCTGAGCCAATCAATGACAATCTCTGTTGTTCCGCTTTAGATCTACTGTGCTGATGGCCAAAACTCCCCCACTCAACCTGGGGATCATGCATTCTTGTGAACGTTTTCAGCATATGTCAACAGCTCTTTGTCACATTGCAAACAGGGCAGAAAAAAACACATTAAAATGACTGTAAGAAGGCTATGTGGAAACAAATATGTCAAACGATATAAGAATAAAAATGGCTATGCAAAAAGTTATATTGTCAAGCTCCCAAGCACTAGCTGTCCGCACAAAGCTATTCTGCATGATAAAACATCACCTCGGCCATGTTTATGGTTATTCTAGAATGTTTTCTCCTATTGGAAGATTTACAAACAGAGTCCGTGGCAGGCTGCTACTGAAGCATTCAAGCTGAAAACACGTTAGACTCCGAATATCGCATATTCACAAAAGCAATCTTCTCTCATTTGTTTTGCGCAGGGTGTGTCTATTATAGAGAATTAGCATGTGCTGCACCATTTAACAGGTTTCCTTTGAGGCGTTCTGTGTCAGGGAAAATGAACCGACTGTAATTGTAGCAGATACCAAGTGCTCTCTCGTGTACATTTTAGAATAAAGAATTCAGAATAAAGCCTTTTAATAGGATACTTAACACTAGAACACACAGCTTCATTTACCTATTTTTTTTTCTGTTTTGTTTTGTCTATGAAAATGAACAAGGATCATTTAGATTGAGTATGTGTGGGTAGGCAGGTGGATGTGGCAGGTTTTGAATGAAAAAGTCAATGTAAGACACAAAAACAAACAAACAAAAAGATTTCACTTTACAATAAGTTGCCATTTGTTTACATTAGTGTCCATTGGCTATCGCTTTATGTAATTATAAAGGCAAAGGTACTGTAAATACTGTTCATGATCAGATTTCTACTTAGCAAGTAGATGCTTTTATCTAAAGTGATTTACAGAGTACTTATTACTGCGACACTCCCACTGGAGAAACCTGAGGTTAGATACACATGTACATGTTTACTTATAAATGAGGACATACCACATAGGATTTTTTTTTTTTTTTCAATCTAAAACTAAATATTATTACTACAGACTAACAGTAGGCCGCCACCTAACCCTAAAATAACACATGGGAATATACACTAGTAATACATTTTGTAACACTTTAATTAATCTTATTTTCAACATTTACTAAACATCTGTTAACAACAGTTAATGCACTGTGAACCTACATGAACATTTTTGTTAACTAAGAACGTCTCGGTTACGTATGTAACCCTCGTTCCCTGAGTAGGGAACGGAGACGTTACGTCGGATGACGACGAATGGGGTTTCGCTTAGAAATCCTATCATCTTCGAGTATTAAAACACGAGCCAATGGCAAAGAAATGCCATGGGTCTGCGGAATTTGCATAGCGTACCTCCGCCCCACCCTGGGGGTATATAAGGAAGTCGCTGGCAACATGCAGATATGTCTTCGCTGAGGAGCCGAGACTGAACTCAGGCGTTCCAGCGGTACAGCGGAAGTGGCAGGGAGACGTAACGTCTCCGTTCCCTACTCAGGGAACGAGGGTTACATACGTAACCGAGACGTTCCCTTTCGTTGTCACTCCGAGTTACGTCGGATGACGACGAATGGGGTTCCCGTATAATCACGCCACCTCTCGACTGTCTACCAGTGCCCTGCGTAAGTCTGAGCTCCCTGTCGTGAAACTAGCACGGACGAAGGAGTCCTACTTAACACAGGAATACCAAGGTACACTGGGAAGCATATCCAGTGGAAATATGCAATCATGCCCAACCCGAAGGGGGGGACTTGGAATACACATATGACCCCGAAGGGCTGCATACGGAGTAACACTGGGGTGTCCAGCCGCAGGTGGAATATTTCAACCCCAGGGGTGGCAAGGTGGCTTGCCAAGGGAAAGACACATGCTCAAAGAGGCTTACAGTGGAATACACATGTGGGGGTCGCCCGAAGGGAACCATGCACATGGTGGCACCTAGCCAAGCGCGAAAGCTGCCCGTGGCATAACTCTGGCGTTGACGTCATCAGTGCTGGAGGAGACTCAGGGCTTATGAGGCTCACCTGAGGAAATATCGCACGTATCCCGTCCGTGGAGAGGAATGGCGAGCAAGCGAAGACACCTGAGCAGAATCTAGTACCGGCTAGTTGAAGCGAGTACATGAGAAGAAACTGGCTCTACTCGGAGATTGTAAAATCTCGCAAATGTGTTAGGTGTCGCCCAGCCTGCAGCTCTGCAGATGTCTGTTAGCGAGGCGCCATGCGCTAGAGCCCAAGAGGCTGCCACACTCCGAGTGGAGTGGGCCGTCACACCAAGGGGGCACGGTCGACCTTGCTGCTGGTAAGCCAAAGCAATGGCGTCCACTATCCAGTGAGACAACCTTTGTTTGGAGAGAGCCTTTCCCTTCAGCTTTCCTCCATGACAGACAAAGAGCTGGTCTGAGGTCCTGAAACACTGCGTTCTGTCTACGTAAGCACGAAGGGCGCGTACTGGACAGAGCAGTGCCAAGGCTGGGTCTGCCTCCTCCAAGGGCAGCGCTTGCAGGTTCACTACCTGATCTCGAAAGGGTGTGGTAGGAACCTTGGGCACATATCCAAGCCGGGGTCTCAGGATCACGTGAGAGTTAGCCGGCCCGAATTCCAGGCACGCTTCGTCAACCGAAAATGCCTGCAGGTCCCCTACCCTCTTGATGGAGGCCAATGCAACCAGGAGCGCTGTCTTCATTGACAGGAACTTAAGCTCCACTGATTGCAAAGGCTCAAATGGAGCACTCTGCAGGGCAGTCAGAACCACTGAGAGGTCCCAAGAGGGTACGAGGGGAGGGCGAGGAGGATTTAGTCTCCTCGCTCCCCTCAGGAACCTGATGATCAGGTCATGCTTCCCCAGAGACTTACCTTCAACTGCATCGTGATGTGCGGCAATGGCGGCAACATACACTTTCAGGGTGGAGGGAGACAGCCTTCGCTCCAACCCTTCTTGCAGGAAGGAAAGCACGACACTGATCGGGCATTTCGTGGGTTCTTGCTGTTTAGAAGAACACCAGTTGACGAAGAGGTTCCACTTCAACGCATAGGCATGTCTCGTGGACGATGCTCTAGCGGAAGTGATGGTAGCCACCACCGCTGGTGGTAGGGTACTCAAACCTGCCTCGTCCCGTCCAGAAGCCACACGTGGAGGTTCCAAAGACCGGGACGAGGGTGCCAAAGGGTGCCCCGTCCCTGAGAAAGGAGGTCCTTCCTCAGAGGAATTGGTCAGGGAGGTGCTGTCGCAAGGAGTATGAGTTCTGAGAACCAGGTGTGGCTGGGCCAGTATGGGGCAACCAATATAACCTGCTCCTTGTCCTCCCTGATCTTGCGCAGGGTCCGCGCAAGAAGGCTCACTGGGGGAAACGCATACTTGCGTAGGCCCCGCGGCCAGCTGTGCGCCAGTGCATCCGTGCCGAGCGTGCCCTCGGTCAGGGAATAAAACAGGTCGCAATGGGACGAGTCGTGGGAGGCAAACAGGTCTACCTGTGCGTCGCCGAACTGATCCCAAATCAGCTGAACCGTCCGGGGATGGAGTCGCCATTCTCCAGCGAGAGGCTGAACTCGAGACAGCTCGTCGGCCGCCTGGTTCAGGTGTCCCGGGATATAAATGGCTCGAAGCGACCTCAGATGCTTCTGACTCCATATGAGGAGGTGGCGGGCGAGTTGCGACATACGGCGGGAGCGTAGACCACCTTGATGGTTGATGTACGCTACTGTTGCGGTATTGTCTGATCGGATTAGTACGTGCTGACCCCTGAGCAACGCATGGAAACGGTGCAGGGCGAGACGTACAGCCAGCAACTCGAGGCAATTGACATGCCAAAGGCGCTGGGGTCCTGTCCAGGAGCCCGCGGCAGCATGTCCATTGCACATGGCGCCCCAGCCCGTGGTGGAGGCATCTGTTGAGACAACAACATGCCGGGAAACTCGTTCCAGGGGCACTCCGGCCCGTAGAAAGCTGAGGTTCGACCACGGGGTGAAGGTCTGACGGCAGGCCGGAGTCACTGGGACCCGGAGCTTGCCGTGTTGCCATGCCCACCTCGGGACTCGATCGCGAAGCCAAAGCTGAAGCGGTCTCATATGAAGCAATCCGAGCGGCGTTACTGCGGCTGCGGATGCCATATGCCCCAGGAGCCTCTGAAAAAGTTTCAGTGGGACCGCACTCTTGCCCTCGAACTGGCGAAGACAAGTCAGCAGTGACTGCGCGCGCTCGCTCGTAAGCTGCGCGCACATGGCGACCGAGTCGATTTCCATACCGAGAAAAGAGATCCTCTGCACTGGGCAGAGTTTGCTCTTCTCCCAGTTGACCCGAAGGCCCAGACGAGCTAGGTGCCGGAGCACAAGATCCCTGTGTTCGCAAACCTGGTCTCGAGAGTGAGCTAGGATCAGCCAGTCGTCGAGATAGTTCAGGATGCGAACCCCGTGTTCCCGGAGGGGAACAAGGGCTGCCTCGACGACCTTCGTAAAGACGCGAGGAGACAGGGCTAGCCCGAAAGGGAGAACCGCGTACTGGTATGCCTGCCCCTCGAAAGCAAACCTAGAAACGGTCTGTGTCGAGGTAAAATGGAGACATGGAAGTAGGCGTCCTTCAGGTCGATCGCTGCAAACCAATCCTGTGGCCGCACACACTCGAAAATGCGTTTGGCCGTGAGCATCTTGAACGGCAGCCTGTGGAGGGAGCGGTTCAGGACGCGCAGGTCCAGGATCGGTCGTAACCCACCCGATTTCTTCGGAACAATGAAGTAAGGGCTGTAGAAGCCGGACCTCATTTCGGCTGGAGGGACAATCTCGATCGCACCCTTCGCCAGTAGGGCGGTGACCTCCGCTCTCATGACAGGGGCATTGCCACCGACCATAGTGAAGCGGACTCCGCTGTAGCGGGGAGGAGATCGCGCGAACTGAATCGCGTAGCCGAGCCTGATGGTTCTCGCGACCCAGCGGGACAGTCTGGGAAGCTCTAGCCAGGCTTCCAGAAAGTGCACCAGCGGGGTCATACGGACCACAGACGTTCCGTCGGGGGTGCAGCGAGGCGGAATGACCGGCCCAGGCGTGGGTGGCATAGCGGCCCAGTGCGGGGGCACGGTCATTAGCCGCGTCCTGCCAGAGGAGGCCAGGGGAGGACCAGCGTCCCACGGGGGCGTGCTCTGGCAGGGGTCTGGCGACAGAGGGGGATGAGAGGAGCGTGGGCCGTGGGCGGCGCGTGCTGTCATCCACAGCCTCTTGGGGCTCAGAGAAAGAGCATAAGTTCTTTTGTAGAGATCTTCACCCAGCCCTCAAGCGGGGGAAGGAGTGGTCCTGCTACCAGCTCCTGAAGAACTGAGCCCTAACTCCAAGCTGCCTGTCTCAGGTTTGTGCTGCTCAGCCAGGTGTTAGCCGGCTAAGGGGCAGAGACAGGCGGTGCCAGCCTCCAGCGACCCCCTTGTGCTCAGGCCAGTGAAGGCTCGAGGGAAGGAGCCGCAAGGAGGCGGCGTCGGCGGGAAGCAGACTAAGCAGACCACACCGACGGATGACCGTCAGTGCAGAAGCCTCAGTCTGCTTGTGGATTGATCGAAGACTGTTGGGCGCAGTCCTCAACCACCCCGCCGACCAGGCTGCCCGCCTCAAGGTGCTGTTTAGACTGGCGTGGCAGTCTAAGGGGCGGAGACGGGCAGCGCCGCCCTCCTGCGGCTTCCTGCTGCTCAGGTCCGTTTGCAGGCCAGAGGGGAGCAGCCGCATGGAGGGGGGCTTGGCGGGAAGCAGACTGAGGAGGCCGCACGGATGGATGACCATCGGTGCCGGACCCGAGTCTGCTTCAGGTGGTCGAAGCCACCCCGCCAAAGAGCTCAGCCTGGGACATGGGGGAGCTGAGAAAAAGAATTCTCAGACCCTGCCACATCAACCTGGCTAGGCCCATGTCTGGACCACATAGTGGACATCACCTGACCCAGGATCACGCAGGTACCGATGTCGCCCGAGAGCGAGGTCAGTAGTGTGCGTGGCGGAACAACCAGGCCGGGCATGGGAGGCACAGCGTCCCAGCATAGGGGCGTGGTTAGAATTTCCGCGTTCTGCCAGGGTTGGCCAGGGAAGGACTAGCGTTCCACTGCGGCCGGTTCGACAGAACTCCCGGGACAGCACTGCATCGAAGGCGCAGGCGACACACAGCACTGCATGACCGTGCCACTATAGTGACAGGGAACATACAGACCATGATCGCCATGCGATCGAAGCAGCGAAGGCGGAGGACACCCGCGGGCCGCGAAAGTCACGTGGAGTTTCGCGCAGCGCAGGCGTCCTGATGCACGTCCGGGAGAAGCTTACAGCGCTCGGGGGGAGGGCGGGGCCACTCCAGCCGATGCTTTCAGCTGCCCGGGAAAGCATGGCTGACAGCTCTGGATCGGTCCCGGCAACGATGGCACTCCCGTGGGAGGCAACGCAGTCGAAACTTCATTTCCAGAGGAATCAAGCCCGCCTTGTGATGCTGTGAGTGCATGGTCTGCGATGTGGAGGGGGGTGTGGCCCGAGGAATTGACTCGTCGGTTGTTGTGCCACACCAAACCCTCAGATCACCCTGGCCACCAGCCAAAGTATCCCTTCTCGAGGAAGAGATAAATTGGGGTGTGGCAGAGGGGACTCTACTCACATGGAGATCATTGAGTCTTGATCTATAAACATCGCGATGGTCATGTTCCCGCAATGAAAACATGACTCATCAACGAGCGCTGCCAAGCGTGATTAAGCCCAACACGCAAAACAGCGCTCGCGACCGTTAGGCAGATGACTGACGCACACACATCCAGAAAATACACGGGCGAACCGTCTTGAAAAAGACGTGCCGCGTGCAGCTCTTTTAGAGAGTGGAAAAGCTCAGCAGAGTGCTGAAGCACCCAGGGAGAAACACACTCACTGTCGGCAGATTACTGCACAAATCAGCAGCAGGAAATGCGATCTCGCTGGAAGCGCCGTCACACCAACACACTGAAGAGCCGCTCGTCTCGAAGAGATTTGAGATGACACTCAAAAGGCTTGTGGAGTGAAGTACTGAACTTGGCTCCGAAGCGAAAACATATCTGCATGTTGCCAGCGACTTCCTTATATACCCCCAGGGTGGGGCGGAGGTACGCTATGCAAATTCCGCAGACCCATGGCATTTCTTTGCCATTGGCTCGTGTTTTAATACTCGAAGATGATAGGATTTCTAAGCGAAACCCCATTCGTCGTCATCCGACGTAACTCGGAGTGACAACGAAAGGGAACTATTACTAAATGCTGTAAGAATAGATTGCTCACTGTTAGTTCATGTTAGCTAATTCATTAAATAAAGTTTAAAATACACGTAACTCTAATAAAAATGAAATATTAGAACTATTTGTTCATGTGATCAAAGACACCTGAGGAATGCTAAATGAAAGGATCACTTGATGTGAAAAAAAAAAAAAAACCTAGTCATAGGTCAATGCATTTTAGGGTTAATGAGAATGATTACAAGCATTAATTGGTTAGTTAGAGGAACAAACAAGAAAGCAAAGGCAATTAAATGTGGCCCTTTTTAATTTCCCCACAGATAATGTGCTGTGGTTAAATATAAAAAAGACTCTGAAGCTCTAATTGCATTTCAAACAGATCAACAATGTATTACAATGACCTTAAATCCATGACTGTCACAAATGAATCATCCACAAGCCGAGGTCAAGCCATCCTTCTCCAAATATTAGGCAGTGACGAATATCCGTGCTGGAGATTTAACCACAGGATGTTTCATTAGAGATCAGAGAGATTTGGTTTTGATGTCTGCTTGAACATCTGCAGTCCTTGTTAGTTTAGTGTGGGGCTTAATGAACACGCCATATACGTATCTCAATGCTTTGTGCAAGTGTGTGAGTGTGTGTATGTGTGTGTTCCATTGACGTTTGAGCTGACCACCTATTAGAAACGAGCCTTGAATTATTGAGCACAGACTCCAGGAAACCGCTTCATAAGAAATAATCCTCAGCAGCATTGTGAAGACAGCCATTAATAATAAACAGTATTGATTCACTATGTGCCACAGTCAATGAACAGTGCTGAGTGTGCAGAGAAAATAAAAGATTGAAACAATGCCTATTTTCATAATGATGAAAGTCTTTCAGAGGTGTGGAAGCAAGCAGCACATAAGAGCTGAATCACAGCAGAAAACTTGGGCAGAAGCAAGTGAGAATATAATTCTTCCCATGCCCGTGTTGTGAGGGACTATGTTGTGAAGACCCCGTTGGAAAGGGCAGATATAGCAAAGGCAGCAGAAGTGCTTCGCTCTCTGTACAAACAAGAGAGCATACGCCGTGCAACACAGTTAAACATTTATGCTGGGGACATGCTACACATCTTTGACACAGACAACACTCTAAAAAGTTTTACTCAATTTTTCCGGTGAAATATTGTTACACTTAAAAATATTGATTAAATTTTAAAGCAGTGAAATCAATTACAATACACTATATGAACTGAGTAAATGTAAGTACAAGTAGATCTGAGTAATATTAACTTTTTTATTTTCTCTAAACCTTTGCAAAATAGTATTCCATACAACCACCGGTATACATGACATTGGTCTTTATTGTCGATGAGTAACGTTACATCAATACAGCATATTTTACACTGTTTTATCATGTATAAAATATTGCCTACATTTAAACTCATGTAACAAACATTTTAGAAGTAAAAATGAAACATTTAAACATTCAGATGTAATCAACCTAATTCAAGTGTAATCAACCAGTCTGTTATCCAATTTCCACCGGATCAGCGCAGGTTCTCGTGCCGGAGATGGATTCACGCTCTGCGGGTGAACTTCGAACTCCAGACCGCCGTCCTGCGTTTCGCTCATATCTGAAACATGCTGCGACTCCATAACCTGCCAATAAACAAACAGTGCACAGTTCTGAGAACATTTTATCATAAAAAATTGTTATATTCATTATCATTAAGAATAAAGTCATGTGTTTTATGCAAGGCATCACGCATTTCAATCAGGAAAAGACAGACGTGACACTCGTTTAGGTGACTTACATTGCATCCCAGTATGTTGTTTTGCATTAAATAAAATGATTTAAAGCACAGTAATGATTTTATAAAATAAAACATAAAATAAAACATACACACACCTGAATTTCACAGGGGAAATGCAGCAATTCTACGACGCTGAGAAGAGAGAACTGTTCTGGAGACTGGAGAGAATTCAAACAGCCCGCGCTCACTCAACCGTTGTGTTGTCGTCACGTCAGAGGTTGGGGGAGGGGTGCATTGTTTTAATTGAGTAAACTTATTATTTAGAGTGAATTAATGATATAGTCACAGCAGGTGTGTGTCTAATAGAGAGAAAGCATCTCCAATTGTTAAGCAGGGTTTGTGTGTGTGTGTGTGTGTGTGTGTGTGTGTGTGTGTGTGTGTTATAATAAGTGCTGATCCCGTACTGGGATTTGTCATTTTTAATGTTTTATTGAGTGGTTGCTGCGGTTGTCAACAATGGCAGAAAGCAACAGAGTCACTGTTCACAGAACCATGATCCATATCTTGATCGCTTTTTCCACAGTTCCCTGCCTGTCCCAGTGTGGCATCACTAAACAAAATTCAAACAGATTTGTGCCTTGTCCTGTCCACTGTATACACCCATACATCTGCAATTTTGGTTTATTAAAACAAGTTGCATTATGACAAGTCAGCATACAATCAGAAATCACTCTATTTACTTTAACATGTTTAAGGTTTTAAAGGAGAACTCCGGTCAATTTTAACATTGAGCAATTTTTTTTGTAAATTTGGAGTGCTGTCAATACAGAGAACCACGACAAAAATCGGTGTTGCCTACACCGTGTTATCCTCTTTTTAAAATTTGCACCCTGTTGACTTCAATGGGGCAAGTTTTAAACCTGCTTTTAGCCTCTTAATATCCTTGATGTGTCATTACAAGTGCACAGCTAATGTGAGTGATTCCTTCAGAGTGAACACGGGTGAATCTGACTGCAGTAGATGTGAAAGATATTAATAAAAATGATGTTATTTCATCCAGCGCACATACCTGTATTTACATCCTGTTTACGGTCGAAGCCCATAGTAATCGATTGTTGAGTTCACGCACGTGATCATAGGTAACTAAACTTATGCACATGAACTCGACAATCGATTACTGTGGACTTCGACCGTAAACAGGATGTAAATACAGGTATGTGCGTATGTGTCGTTGTTCTCTGTACTGACAGCACTCCAAATTTACCAAAAAATGAGCTCAATGTTAAAATTGACCGGAGTTCTCCTTTAAATCACCTTTCCACTGCCTCCGACATTCACATACGGGCCCTGTCCCAAATGGGACACTTCATTTGCACTTTGAGTCTTGTGGACGTACAATGGCTGCTGCGTGTGCATGTCCGTTTAGTCCATGAGACCATAGGGTGTCTCATTTAGTCATTTTAGGTTTCAGAAGGGCGCCCCCTTCTGTCGTTATGCACCCTCGATGCGCGCCCTAGAGCCGACAGGGCCACGATTGTCGCATTTCATCCAAATGGCAGTCGCACTGAACTTTCAAATTGGTTGTGAAACAGCCGTCACACTCTGCTTATTCATCATGGTAAATGATTAATGAATCTATGGATATATCCACACCCACACAAAATGACTGCCAATATGTCTGAAAGAAAAGCATAGTATGTTTTTTTAGGGGTAATTAATGTAGGCTACATTATCATTTAACAATTAGCCAATAAAATAATTACTCATAACTGCCCATTTTACAGAAATGCGTTGAGTTAGTTGTTCTTGTTCTTGAGATTATTTTGTGAAGTTTTGAGTTTGTTTTTGAATAAAGCTGCTGTCCTCAGATCTGTTTCATCTCTGCTGCAACCACCTTGTAACAGAGGTGAAACAGGATCTATATGTGCAAGCTCAAAACTTCACAAAATAATCTCAAGAACAGAACAACGCAACGTGACAATTGTAGAAGAAAAATGTTGCTAATTTTCACTTTGTCCTTCACTACACATAGTTTTGATTGGAATACATCCCATCTGGTCCGGCAGTCGTACATGGCCAAGCTGCAAAAGTTCAAATGTTTCAATGCATCTAAAGCCCAAATCGGATCTGAAAATTCCACCTACACATATGATTGAAACTCCCTGCAGCTCCCCTACTGCCCTCCATTGGAAATGAATGGCTTTTGGTCTGTTGTTTGTGGAAGATACTGAATAGGCAGCTTTATCGTGAATAATTCATCAGTGCAAAAGAAAAAACACCATTTTTAATCAAATTTGGTACTAATAGCTAATTGCTAAGCACTGATTTAGCAAAAATACATTAGTTCTGACTACATTTAATTTTTTTTTTCTCATTGAACATCACTTTGCACTTCTGTCACATTACTGAAGTAAAATTACATGGAAACGGCAATTCACTTTGAATTTAAAAGGGGCTATTTGTGGAATTCAGAAACCCTTGTGATTAGTGACACCGGTGGCTGTTAAGTGAACTGCAGGAAGTCAGTCTTGTTTTTTTAAGTTTCATTTAAAGTCTGTGTGAACCGGAAGTTGCAAACGACTTTTCTCCAGTGTTGTGACGTATTTCCCAGTGAAAAGGAATATTGAACAGAGGGCAGGGTTTTACTCTAGCGCTCCTCCTCTCCATCTCTGCTCATAACAGACTAACGGTTTGAGGGGAGTGGTTAAGCGTTGCCCAAACCAATTCCTCAAACCTACGTCATCAGAGAAGGTCCTCCAATGCAGAGGGGAGTGGCATTTTCAGATTTTGATTAAAGGTCCCGTTGCATGCGATTCCATGTTTCAAACTTTAGTTAGTGTGTAATGTTGCTGTTAGAGCATAAATAATATCTGTAAAATTATAAAGCTCAAAGTTCAATGCCAAGCGAGATATTTTATTCAACAGAAGTTGACTACAAAAAACGGCTCGATTGGACTACACCCCTCTACATCCTGCATTAGTGACATCACCAGAACCGTTTCTTGACTAACCTCCGCCCACAGGAATGCTCCCTCAACTCTACTGGCTATTTGCGCACTTCTTATAACTTAGGCTACTGTGTTTACTCAGCTCTTACGGTGATTTTCTGAAGTAAAACTGACGCTTCATCTTTTGTGTGATGTACAATAAACTTTATTATACTCATCAGTACATGTTTGATCATCATTCAGACAGCAGACTTGTAGGCTATTAGTAAGTAATGGATACATAGCCTACAAGCAGATGACAAATACGTTATAATAACCGTAATTAAACTAATAAACCATACCTGTTTCATCTCTATACAGCACTCTGACTCTGTAGGCATTATTGTCCGACTCGAAATGAACACCGTTACTGAGAGTTTCTGATATTATCATCATTCCGTGAGACGAATTTGTCCTGACAGACTGAGAGCGAGCTCATGAAGCTCCGCCCCCTGTGTCGTCCAGCAGCACCTCATTTGCATTTAAAGGGGACACACTGAAACGGCTCGTTTTTCAGAGCCCCAAAAAATGTCAATTTAAACATGCTGTAAAAAATGATCTGTTGGGTATTTTGAGCTCAAACTTCACATACACACTCTGGGGACATCAGAGACTTATTTTACATCTTGTGAAAAGGGGCATAGAACGGGACCTTTAAAGATTACGAAGCCAAAAAAATTTTTTGTGTGGATTGACTTGCATGGATGAATTGTTCACCACAAAACGATCAATTTAAGCAAACAAAGTAAATATGGTCAATTTTGATTTCATTTGGACTTTAAAGCAAAAGTTTACTTATTGGCAATAAAAAAAATGATTAATACATGACAATTCTGTAGCCTCTTTAAGGGATTTTGGATGTTATTGTTTACATCTTAGTTGGAAATGAGCAGTTGCTCTATTGTAGATCTGATTTATTTAAACAGCAAAAGATAAGTATCCTGTTTTTATTATCTATCAAGCGGCACTGTCCCCGGCACTGTGTGTGTAGAATAAGTAACGCCCATGCCGCACTAGCATTCTGATGATTTGCATTTGTTGCTCAGCAGCAAATGTCACACTTAGCATGGCTAATGTGTTTATGGTTATCTACTGATGTTTGTGCTATTGGGTTCTGTGATTTACACACAGGATCAGCGACCGGTTGCCACTCGAGTGCTCAAGTTCAAACAAGCCTGGCGTAACGAATCGCGTGCGCCAGCCACACGAGTGAGAGAGGCACCGACAATGTGTTCCTTTGAAAAGAGACGCTCATTAAAACACTCCTCTTTGTTTTGGTTTCACCATTAAAGCTAGCCGGCGTTCCTGCTCCTCATAGCCTCAAGCCTCTGCTTTAACGTGTCATTTTAATTGGCGCTCTTTTATTCTTTTTCTAGTGGTTATTTTTATTCAGTGCCTCTTTCTTGCACATAAACAGTTATTTTTCTGAAGTGGCATCTCCTCTCTCCCATCATCCTCCGGTGGCATAGTGACATGTGAGATTTGGGACAAAGATTGAACTCCTGCTAAATTGTAAATTAATGTTTTGGCACATTGGCGATATTTGCAGACACTACCTCATTGCCCAGCGACCACGTTGTGAATTGGATTGCGAAAGATGTTAATCAGATTTGCCGTTTCACTTGTTTCCTGCAGAACCAGGGAAAACGGTTCATATTTGATGTGCTGCCGACTTATACTGTAACTATTTATTTTATAAAGATAGCTCCAAATAAAATTGCTTCAGGTTCAAAGATGGAGGGCAGAGTTTAAGATATCAAAGATAAGCTCTGACATTTCTTTTGCTGAATGTGAAAATGGTTCACTGTGGAACTTTAATTTGATCCGTTTTTCTCTCCGTGGATTTTTTGTTGTAGGCTATTTTTTCTTGAACAAGACACATTTTCTAAAGCAGTTCAATTACATTTCTTACAGACTACAAGTAGAACATGAAACATGTTTGTGATACATGGAAACATGTTTATCTCCATCTTTCTCTCTCAAAAAGTGTGAATACAATTTCACCTGCATAACAAGAAGCTGAATAATTATGATGCTCATATTTTCAGCTTGAATTCAACAGTCATAAATTATGCAAAAATGGTACAGCATATAATTAAATATGGCTGAGCATGTTTAACTTGTTAATTATTGTCTGTGAAGTCTGAAACTATCAAATGTTACATCAAAAGGAAAGAGAAAATATGGGCTGATTCTGTTTCAACTTGTATTATTCAAGGTGTGTTAGTGAATAACTTGACAGACTGTAAAATTACATCAGTAATAAATAATTACTGCAAAATGGTGCAGTTATCAAAATCAAATTAAAATTCAAATGGAGGGGGGGAATATGAGCATGCAGCCGGCATTCACAGGCACGCACATGCTCTCACAGACATGCCCACGCGCTTACAAACACACACAGCATACCTAATGCGCGATGGCCCTCAGTTGCAACTCTCTATGAATACAGCACCTGGAATTGACATTGTCTCAGAACATGCAGTCTGTGCTACACACAACACCAACAGGAAAAGAGAGCACTATACATAAAATGGCCGCCATTTCTTTCAGTCAGTGAATCATAAAACCTCCTCTAATGGCTTAATATGGGCTTATTATTCCATGTGTATGAGTGATGAGAGGTACATTTACTCGAATGTTCAGTATAAGGCGAGAGTGACATGAGCTGACATTTACATCAACATAACTCAAGCTCCCCACTGCTAGACACTATACCACTGTGGAAGACAATGCAGGGTTTGCAGCAAACTGCTTGGTGAATAATGGTTAAGTGGAAAGCTAGGCTATCACACACCTTGTGAAAAACTATACAAAAGAGTACTTATTACGGAAATTATATCATTTAAAAGAATATATTTAAGTGTGAACTGAATGTTTTCCAACACTCAACTGCATGTTATTAGCAATTAAATGACAATTTATATGAAATGCAATTAACTGAATTTAAGTGTTTTTGACCCAGTAAGTACATCTTTATATGTAATTACTTCTAATGTCCTTAAAATATGTTTAAAGTTTACTTCCAAATGTGCTGACAATCTAGCCTGACTACGTCAGACTTCGTACTTCCGCTCAATTTCAGTTCGCTTCTGTACTCAGTCTGAGATAGCGACCATTTTCCCCGTTTTCCTCCGGCCTGAAAACAGCCGGCCAATCAACGAACAGAGGGCGGGCTGAGAGCCGTGACGTAGATGCTGATTGTACCGTGGATGCGTAGATTTACTTCACATAATCTGCAAAAGTCGTTCACAGCCATGTTCACTCCGGTATTTCGTTCGATGGTTTTGTTTTCGCATCATACGTGTGTTTACAGTGGAAGTTAGATGCGGCTGAGCATGCGCATAACACACGCCATAACCAAACGTTATGTGATTGGCTTACGGGTAACCAATGATTTTAAACTTCAGACAAGCGCTAAGACAAGAAGTCTTCTGCTCACTATGGCTGCATTTATTTTAATCAAAATACAATAAAACAGTAATAATGTGAAATTTTATTACAATTTAAAGTAACTGTTTTTTGTTTTAATATATTTGAATTTTTTTTTTTTTTTTTTTTGAATTCTAAAGGATCATGTGACTCTGAAGACTGGAGTAATGATGCTGAATATGTAGCTTTGCCATCACAGGAATAAATGACATTTTAAATATTAAAATATAAAGCCGTAATTTAAAAAATTTAATAATATTTCACAATATTACTGATTTTACTGTGTTTTTATCAAATAAATGCAGCCTTGCTGAGCATAAGAGACATCTTCCAAAAACATAAATATATTTTGACCAATAATGTATCTTAAAGTGAAACTTAATTTGACATTATTACAATTTTTTTTTTATTATTATTTTTTTTTTTAAGTGTGTTAACTGTGTAAAGAAAAATATAGTATGGTCATGAAAGTGTACTCTAAATACTGTATTTAAGCGTCCTTTTATTTCATGGCTATTATAATTTATGCAAGTAGGTTTTTAAAAATATTCTTTTAAGATTTGAAGTACACTACAAGTGCACATTCAAAACAATTAAACACAATTCTATTTCACAAGGGAAGTCTGGACTGCATACAACAGCGTGGCAGTAGACTAGAACTGAGGACTACACCAGTATACCAGCATGCTATTATGAATTCAGCTATTATCTTTGAACTCATGGCTGGGTCCTGCTCTGTTGTCTTTAGAGAGTATATGAAAGAACCGTGAGGTGAACTTATGACTGAAAAACATTGCGATACCATGATACCATGTAGGCTGATGAGTGAATATCATTAGAGGAATAGTTCATCCAAAATGAAAGTCAAAAGGAAATACTAGGAAAAATGTTCACACTGCACTTTTCCGTACATTGAAAGTAAGTGACCAGAGGCTGTCAAACTTCTAATATTACAAAACAGCACCATAAAATATCATCAATATATAAAATATCAATATATAAATTTATGATATTTTATGGTGCTGTTTTGTCATATTAGAAGTTTGACAGCCTCTGGACACTTACTTTCAATGTATATTTATATATATATATATATATATATATATATATATATATATATATATATATATATATATATATATATATATATATATATATATATATATATATATATTCAATGTATATTTATATTATGTTATTCTCAAGAATTCTCATTTCATGATTGTGTATATATAATATAATCGCACAACACTGGTTTGAATTGTTAATTATTTCATGTTTCTTTTAACCATTTGAAATGTGCCAAATTTGAAAATGTCCATATTATAGAAGACTTATAATATTGTAGCATAAGTCAGTGTGTGGGGTTTTTCCCCCATATTTGAAGCTTTACAGACCCTGGTCAACATTCACATTTATTGTGAGCATGTGTAGACATCCTGTCTAACATCTCCTTTTGGGTTCTATGGAAGAAAGTAAGTCAAATGTTGTCAAGACAAAGTTCAGCTGAATGTATGTGGCAAAAATAACACATTCACATGTATAAATTTGGTCACGAAGTCACACCTTCAGTAAACAGATCATTTTCTTTACACAGGAAAATTCTGTCATCATCTACCCACACTACCCCCATGTTTCCTTTCACATCGAACAAAAAACGAGCAACTAGCCTGTCTTACACTTATATAAAAAAATGACATACAGTATAGCAGTTAAAATGTGTTTTCTTGTCTATAGGCAAAATCTGAACCTTAATTGGTGCATCCAGTCAATCAACCAATCAAATCAAATCAATCTTGACATCACAATATGTAATGTATGAATGAATGAATGAATGTACAATATAATTTCAGTTTACCCCATCTTACAAACTACACTTACTGATGGATGGATGGATGGATGGATGGATGGAGGTTATTATAGACAGATATAGATTGACAAACATATAGATGTAGACGGACGGATGGACATAGATGTAGATGGACAGATGGACATATATGTAGACGGATAGACAGATAGTTAGATATGTCATTTAAATGTAAATGACTATAATATCAGGGGAAATTATACTCGGCCATTGCTACTTAATGTCAATGTGAAATGAACAGTACGGCATCTTTCACGTTTCTCCTTTAGATCATAACCTCAAGTGCCCGTATGCAAAACCCATGACTGAAGCCAAACTAAACAAGTGATTACAGCCCTGACAGCTTCTATCAATCATCTGGCAAGCGGCATTCGAGCTGAGGAGGAGGAAATAAAGAGAAGCAAGACTAATTCAAATTTCCTTGCTCAAATGTTTTACTAGCAGAATCAGAAGGAAGGTAGCCAGTACTGTTTGTTATTTCTGGTGTGTGTAGCGTGTGATATGGCAGTGCAGGAAAACAGCAGTCCATCAAAAATGTATCTTGTCAATCCCCCGTGTATTTTCATATCACGTCAAAAGCGAGGGCTTCTTTATATGCAGGTGTTGAATGGGATTAGGCTTCTACAGGTATCTGTCTCCTCTCCTCCTCTCTTCTCCTCTCGGGCAGGGCCAGGGGAGCTGAGCAACACAGCACAGAGAGTTGCCATGGTTTCCATCTCAGTTCTGCTTTCTCGTATCCCTGACCGATACTTTACTATGGTTGTGTGTTCAGCTTCACCACGTCCGCAACACTACTAAACAATCAATCACTTCTCCCTGAAAAATATATATTGAACAGGCATGCCTGCCTATGATGGTCAAGTGGGCAACACTCTTGGGTTTCATATTATGCTATGAATCCAGCTCTGGATTTCACTTAGTGTGTAATGTTGGATATTTAATTATAAAGCACTAATGCTGTCAACAATATGCAGGCAACTATATCCACACATACACACATGCTTCCCAATATGTATGGTGGTTTCTTTCAGCGCTTCCACTGAGCTATATTTGCGTTAGTTCTGTGCGCTTTGTGACACCTGGTCATTTCAGACATATCTGGCATGACAGCGGCACATCTACAGAGCGCCATCCGATACGAAACCCGAGAACGCGTTGCGCTGTCACGGAAAAAGCGTTATATCTCTGGAGATGGCTGAAAAAATGCAACTATGAAGCAATTATAGCCCCAGTATAAAACTAGATTGATGAGACATCTGAATGTGTCAAGTAGGAGAAGTGATTGTCAACCTGTGAACCGAATGTGAAGACTCAATGACACTTTGGAGCTGTATCGCACTCTTAAACCATGTGAAAAACAGTAATCACTACACTATTCTTGCTAAGATTACATACATATATGCATATATATATATATATATATATATATATATATATATATATATATATATATATATATATATATATATATATATATATATATATATATATATATATGTGTGTGTGTGTGTGTGTGTGTGCAAAAATGGACAAACCTTAGGAAAAATTCACATTTTAGGGTCCAATTTTCAGTATTAACTGACTATTAACTATGACTTTTGCCTCAATAAACCCCTATTTACTGCTTATTGGTTAGTAAGGTTGTTAAGTTTAGGTACTGGGTAGGATTAAGGTATGTAGAATAAGGTCATGCAGAATAAGTTAATATGTGCTATATGGGTACTAATAAACAGCCAATATCCTAGTAATATACATGCTAATAAGCAATTAGTTAATAGTGAGATTTGAACCCTAAACTAAAGTATTATCAGAAAAAGCAACAAATCTACAATGCTAAGTTTCCTTTATTTTATTTTGAACAGACAGTAGTGCAAATTACAGTTTGTTCCACCTATAATGGCATTTAGTCCCCCCAGAGATAGTTGGAACAGCACAGCCTACTTTAGTGTATTAAGCACTAAGCAGTAAACAGAATGCACTCTTGCATAGGTCATATTTTTGCAGGGCTGATAAAAATGAAAGGTATTTGGTCACAATCAGCTACAAAACTGAAAAGCATCTTGTGTTATAAAAGTACAAAATAAATAGAATAATGAAAAATAAAACTTTGCTCCACTTAAACTATATTTAAACATTCAAAGCTTAAGTCCAACCCTCATATACTTAATTTTCTCAGTTTTGCGAACAGTTGATTGCGTGAGCCATTTAAATATCCTCCTTTGTCCGTGAGCACAGAAAGATGTATTCGACGGACTAGAGGACTTGTTTTCAAGGCTCAAGTCATTCACACATACGCTGTTCTTCTGCTCTTTTTCCTGTTGTGGTGGTTAGCAAACAGCGTTTCTATTACCGCATATGCCCCGCGCTATCACCTGTGACTGACTGTATTCATTGTGTGCGTAAGTATTTGTATGAACATAAAAGATGAATCATTAAAAGACATTTGATGAACAGAAATGGAATAATGAGTCCCTGAACAATATCAAAAGTAGCAGTCATTATCTGGTGTGGCCACCAGCTGATTTAATTCTACAGTGCCTCTCCTCCTTATGGACTGCACCAGTTTTGCCAGTTCTTGCTGTGAGATGTTACTTAGGCGTTTTATAGTAGCCGCTTTTCCACTGTCGGGCCAGTGTGAGCCAGGGCTAACAACATGCCGGGTGGGGCCAATAGCCTCGGACCTCGAGCAGCAAGGCCAAATCAAGCTTCGTTCCCCCTTCTGGCCAGTAGCCTCGTAGTGCTACCCTAAAACACGCATCCATAGAACGACGTCAGACAACCCCACCTTTCACAGGCTGACTGACTAGTTAGATAGCAAAATGAGCATGACAGAAGCAAACATTTAATCTTTACTTAAAAGACTAAAGATTCCAGCATCGATATTTGACCGGTGTTTCACACTAAATAATTTTACAGTGACAGTAATTTATTAATTTGTGTCAGGAGTGCACTGAATCAAACCGGTATTTACCATTTCACATAAAATGAGAACCCATATCTTATTCAGTTGCACCTGCTTCCACACTTTAAACCCGAGTAGTCAGTTGCATCAAAATTTTTAAGTTAAGAAATTCAAAGTTTACATTAGTAGAACTGTCAGATATTTATGTTGTACTCGTACATTTTAATTGATCTTAACTTGAAATATTTGAGTAATTTAATTCATGCATTTATTTTAAAATTGTCATGTAATCTCAATTTAAATAATTTTAGAAATGAAAACTTGACTAGCTTTAGCTAGCTAATTCAACAAATGCTAACTTGCTGGTAGATAACATATTTCTTTAATGGCATTAGCATAGCATATCACTGAGTACAACAATATAGAGCATACTATATATGTTCTCAAACCAAGCTCATGCTCCACTCGTCACCATGATGGTAACCCCAAAAAAGCCACATAACAGAAAATCATAGCATAGCAAAACATTAAACTCTACTAAATCTCCCACTTAACATTAATCTTGCACAAAAATTGCACATTATTTAACACTTAATTTTTTTAGAATTTATGCTCCCTTTCGAGTGTCATGGCAAAGCATGCTGGGAAATAGAAATACCAGCTCAGTTTCAGTTAAATTTACGTTTTCTAAATTAAAAGAAACAAGTTCATAAAACTCCAAACAATGAAAATTCAGATTACTTAAAACATGACCTCAAAAGAAAAAGAAAGTTCTAAATACTCATTAAAGTTAATTTGATTGAACTAATTTAAGTTTAAGCTACTTAAACCAATTAATTTTTTGAGCATTATGGTTTACAGCGCATTTATTTGTGATCACAGAAATGCACAAAACAATCAAGGCTTTTTAGTCCAAAGGCTTACACATTTAGAAAAATATTGATAAAATATCATATGTTTACATCACATTTCTTATGAAGCAATTACAACTCCAAAATTAAACTAGACTATTGAGATGTCTGTGTCAACTAGAATAAGTGTCTGTCAACCTGCAAACATAGACTTAAGACTCAACTTCAGTTTGGAGCTGTATCGCACTGTGAGAAACGGTAATCGCTACACTATTCCACCAGCTGGCTTGTAATATACAGTGGGAGAATGGCGTCGCTCACGTCGGCCTCCCCGCTGATACTGTAATGCAGATGCCTAAGGCTGAGGAGAACAGCAGGTTATCCATCAGAGAGGTCCCACAGATTATGTTAACTCTCTGTAGCACATTAAACGTTGAGATGTGATGGTGTGCAACTAATGAAACCGGATTTAGCTCTTGTTTGCTTTTATCTTTGGCTCTGCTAACTGCTGGTAAACAGTAATCACCTGTTGTTGGCTGTGTAAATAATGTAAGGAAGAGCGTATAGGTTTTTGCCTCTGGAGGCTCACATTCAACCTTCTCCTGGCATTTTATGTTAATGTAAGCAAGCACTGGATGTTTTTGTAGGACTAAAAACAGGCTATACCATTTCTCTTCCCATGATGCATATTTTAAAGCTTATGTGTTAAAGTAAGCTGATCAGGACATAAAAAAAAAAATGCAAAACAGATCTCTTTGGTGTAGTTACTGGGATTTTGTTAGTGATTCACAAGTGGATTTTTACAATTAGCTCTTTTTAGTACCACAAGATTATCCATCTGCTGAAATGGAGCTGGTTATGTTACCTAAAAAGTATTAATTTGGACCTTTTCTATAGCACAAACTGGAAGAAAAGTAAATCGCATTGCCATCTTCTCAATTTTTTAAAATGTTGTTGTGTTGACGACAACCCCGTTACCATGTAGTGTGAAAAACGGACAAACAAATATACAGTATTTTTTTCTTTTTTGGGGGGAATATAAGTTTATCAAAAACTATAAAATCAAAGCTATGATCATGTTTTTATACCCCATTTGTGGAAAGTCCTAACAATATTCATGCTAAGGTTGCTGCATTGTCTATGTACGGAATGCATAGCTGATATAAAACAATTTGATGACTAGTAATTTCCTACTATTTAATTAAAAAAAAAAAAAAAAAAAAACAGAGATTCTAATTATTAGACAATCTAATTATTGTCAAGTCTTCGTCATCAGTTAGAAACCAGGGTGTGCTCTTTGATACCAATCTTTCATTTGAAAGCCACATTTCTAGCATATGTAAAACCGCATTCTTCCGTCTTAAAAATATACATATATTACTACATATGCTTTCAATGCCAAATGCGGAACAGTTAGTTCATGCTTTCATGACCTCAAGGCTAGATTATTGTAATGGTCTACTGCATGGGTGGTTGCCCTGTACCCTTAATAAACAAATTCCAGCTGGACCAAAACCCAGCAGCTCGAGTTCTTACTAGAACAAGGAAGTATGACCATATTAGCCCGGTTCTGTCAACGCTGCATTGGCTCCCTATTAAACATTGTATACATTTTCAAATCTTGCTGATTACTTACAAAGCACTAAATGGTTTAGCTCGCCAGTACTTGAGCGAGCTCTAAACGCATTATAGTCCTTCACGTCTATTGCGATCTCAAAATTCTGGCCAGTTGATAATACCTAGAATATCAAAATCAACTGCAGGCTGTAGATCCTTTTCCTATTTAGCACCTAAACTCTGGAACAGTCTTCCTAGCATTGTTCAGGAAGCATACTGTTACAGGTTGTTTTGGTTTTTGTGTCATGTTCATGTTTCATGTCTTTTGTATTCATTTTCCTGTCTTGTCATGTGATTCCCTGGCCCTCATGTGATCCTTCCATGTGCTCCCCTTGTCAGGTGTCCAATCTTCTCATCAGGTGTGTTCGACGTGGGCTGCGGCTGGATGTAACCAATCAGCGAGAGTTGTCGCGTGCAGGCGGGGAGGAGCTGCAAACGGAGATGTGAAGTCGGACACTTTCTGCTTCCCGAAGTGACCGTTCATGTGGTGTTTGCATACTTTACCACAGCTGAAGTGGAATAAATGCAATATTTGTCAAATACACACGTTTCAAATACGTTTCCATTTAATACTTTATGTCTGCAACAGCGTCTGTTTGTACAGGAATAAAGTTCAACATAAGCCTGTACTATTTAAATACCAATGTAGTGGGGTCTATGTTTTTTTAATCAGTTTTATTTTGATAAACATGGCACAATATAGCATTGTGACTACATGAAAAGGGAATTTACTGTTATGAACAACAGATTTGTGAGCATTAGTGGAACTGAAGGTTTTTGAATAAACATGAAACACGTGATCGTTGTCATGAGTTAGATTCGGCCAATCGTGGAACCGTTGTGTCGTCATCAGAGCTCGTGCAGCTCCTCTGGAGAAGCTGCGCAGAATGAATCAGCCAGCTGCTCTCGAATCGCTCTCGCGTTACTTTGATGGCATACGTCACAGTGACATGGCGTCGGCGCTGTATCAAGTCGTATCAAAATTTCTAACCGGCATGCACCGCTTCAAGTCAGCCACCGATCGGTCTGCACAGAGCAGCATGAAGTCGAACAAGCCTATTGATTCTTTGTGTTCATTGCTTTCAGGTGTGTCTTGTTAGTCATTAGTCATTGTGTGTATTTAAGCCCTCATGTTAGCAATGTACAGTATCCTTGTCAAGTATTGTTTGTGTAACCACTGTGTGGTGAGTGTTTATGTCAAGTCAAGTGATGCTTAGTCAAGTCTTTGTTTTGTATTTTGATCATGTTTGGATGTACATACAGTAAACTGCACTTGGGTTCTGCAACTCACCTTCAGTGGATTTGTTACAGAATACTTGACCAACCATGAACCCAGCAGTTTGTTTGCTTCAACTTCGTCAAGTAGGAAGAGCTATTATGTCAAGTATTTTTTGTGTTTCATGGATTATCTGCCCTGGGACGAGATTCAAATAAAACATGTTTTCGTTATGGACTGGACAATGATCTTGCTGAACTCATGCCCTCTGTAGAACACCCTTGTACACTATGTCAGTATATTGACTTTCTTTTGTTTCTATGTGGTTCAAGTTTCACAGTGGGGGAGAGGCAGAGGACTATTATTTGTCTGAGTCTCTTCACGTCATGTCTGCCAAGTCTGAGCTTCTTCACGTCAAGAGCCTCGTCCCAAGATGGCCGCCGTTCCAGACCCCTCTGCCAAGATGGCCGCTGTTCCAGAGCCCTCTGCCAAAATGGCTACCATGCCTGAGTCAGCTATGGACGATGCAGCACTGATTATCATAGCCATGGCTATTTTGAGTGTGTGGGCAGCACACACATTGGCTCCAGCCCGTGAGCCCGCCAAGCCAGAGTCTTCGGCTGCCGAGCCAGAGCCGGAGCCTCTTTACGTCATGGCCGCCACGCCAGAGCATGACAGATTCAAGATCTGCTCCAGGCCATGACCCCATAGCTCCGCCCAAGAATATTTTGGTGGGGGAGGGCAGTAGGTCCCTTGTTAAGGCCACTGGTCTTGTTCCCCTGCACTGGCTTGGCCCTCCCACAGGAGTGTTTGAACTAAATTGGTTATAAAAATGGGTTTGCATCAGTGGCGATTTCTTTAAGACTGCAAGGGAAGCTCGGCTTCCCCTATAATGTCAAAAAATGAATGGTCAAATATGTACTATTGTATTAACATTGTATTGACTAAAATGCGTTAGAAAACGTTCGTCTCAAAGACGAGTTCGTTCAGAATCCGCTACATACAGCAGGTCGGCTGACTCGATTTCCTTCTCATACATTCCCGTAGCGACACAGACAGTGCATTTCCCTGTTGAAGCCCAGCTTCCATTGTCTTCAATGGGGCTGCTTCAAACGTTTTTTTTCAGCGCTTCGAAACTAGACGGTCATTGGATAAATGCTGCGATTATGTCCCGCCCATGGAAGCTCAGCTTCTCTGGGGGTGAACGGGGAGTGGGCTGGCCTGGACTCCGGGCTTCCGCGTGATGATTGGAAGGTCTGACGAAAGGCTGCGTCTCCTTTTGATTGACAGCGATTTCATACAATAAAAAGTCGCTGATGTTGAACCTGTTCGAGCTCAGTCCCATCGCGGATTTTTCAAAGACAAACTGCTGCAACCTATTTCTTGGTATTTGCTTGTCGAAATTGCTAGCCAATTTTTATAATACATTTCACACAATTATACATTTATACCTTTATTATATTATTACTTATTATATTTTTATATTATTATTAGTAATAATTCAAAAATAATTATTAAAATAATTTTAAAAATATCTTATTATTAGTAGCATTATTATTATTCTTTATTATATTATTATTTATACCTTTATTATATTATTATATTCATTTTCACAGAGCATTTTCTTGAAAAGGAACGTAGAATTTACGTAAATAAATGAATAATTTTTATGATGTAGGCCGAAAATGAGCTTCCCCTCTTTGAAAGCCCAGCAGCCGCCACTGGTTTGCATAATACTGTGTTGTGCAACAAGTGTGTTATACCAGTCATATTGTTTAATGGTCAGTAAAAACTTGGCTGAATGAATCAGGTGTAGGAGAGGTAGCTCTAGAAAAAGTGTTAAAGTATTTTGGGTTAAACTATTTGAACTGACGTCACAAGGAATTTGAATATATATTATTTTTCTGATTGTGAATTATTTTCTTATTAAATTGTTGTTTGAATTGTTTTTTTGTTTTGTTTTTCTTTGTGTGTGTTAAGGCAGGAGAGTGAAATTAATACAAAACATTCATGCAATGCAAATTGGTTTATTGTTATCTGTTATATTATTGCCTTTTGTTCAACGGGGTTCATCCTTTAAAAAGTAACAAGCTGAATCCTCTGTAGGAATGACTTAAAGATTTAAAAATTGTACTTATAAGTTGGCACCCCAGAAAAACCTGCTACAACATTATCAATTTCTATAATTCAAATCATGTAAACTGATTATTAGGCTGCATAAATTAGGTCAGCCGGAACCGGGAACACTAACACCTGATGTACTCGTTACATCATAAGAAGAATGGCATCTATGCTAATAATAGTCTCTCTGTTTATCCTGAGGTTTACTCAGCCGGATCCGGGCCGTATCCAGATCAGATGAAGTACCTGCGCCAAGACACAACCACAGCGCAGCCCTGAAGTGTCAGCATGATGATTTTTACAACGGAAATTAATCAATTAAAAACTTCCTTGACAATGACTTTCTTCTAGAGCTGCTGTACAGCCAAAACAATCTGTGTTGCATTAATTTCCTATTATTGCAGTAAAGCTGCTTTGGAAGGTGACTTGACTATTGTAAAGGTCAATTTTCTCATTGACCTTGTCAATACACCATACACTCAGTCATGCTGAATCCTTATAATACTTATAAATTAACTACCCACTTGCTAAATGTCTTGTAAGTCGCAGATCAGAGACCCATTAAATTTCACAGTGACAAGGTGTAGAACTGCTTCTCACAGTCATCCTCTCCTGTTTTTACACATGCACTAAAAACACAAATTATGAGGTGTAAATGAATTCAACAATTAAATCCTGATACCACTCATTTTAATAAGCCTAATTCTACCTTATCCTTGTTTAAACGCATTATTGACCTCAAAACATGCCTGATGCAGAGTTTCACAGTTGGGTGTTGTCTCTGTGAAGTGTAAATTGATTTTAAAATGAAGATAAACGACGAAGCAGTCTGGTTTGATTGTTACTATTGATTTCCCCTAGAAATGTTTATTTTTTATTTTTTGTTACTGTAAGTGGGAAAGAGGGTAATTTCGTAGGAGAGAGAGACAATCTTTACTTAAGAGGGCTCTTCTCATAATCTCCAGGGAAAGGATAGGGATACACAACTTAAACTGAGAAAGCAATTTCCATCGCATGTTGTCATCGGCCCTAGTGGAGCTTTGTTTCTTTGATCAGAAGAAATATAAAACTATTCAATTTTCACCATCGAACACACAGGGGTAGTAAGATGGGTTTAGTTCCTCAACAAAAGCAAATTATCTTTTGAGAAAAGAGCCCTGTGATATTTTCCCTTAGCAGACACTGATTCAAGCTGTCAGTCCCAGAGACGAGGCCTTCGAACCTCCCAGCGCTTTTCCTCTCCCTATCCAGATTTCCCCAAGAAGACAGTCTTCTTTCAGATTGTTCTAGCAAGAAAGTCTGTCGTTGTCTGGTAAATACACCCTTAGCCCACTAACAAACTGCATCACGCCTACGTGTTTGTGAAATCTGCTAAAATACCAGATGTTTATGTGACAAAAGTTCACGTTCTAGAGAGATTTTCTTCCAAATGAGACTCAAATTATTTTAGAGACTCCTGAAAAAGCATCTCTCTCCCTGTGCTTGTGTGTCAGAAATATTGATTGAAATCTCTAAAATAGCATAAAGAAAAAATCGGTTTACAGCTACTGTGGATGCGGGCAAGGGAACTATAAACCGATGACTAGAAATTCACCAGACAAGTCCCACATTACTACAGGTTCACAAAATACAGTGCGCTGAGAAACACCACCTGAGCTCCAGTAAATTCAGCCACAAGCGTCAAACAAAACATCATAATGCCTTCCTCTTTCACTCTGTGAACTGATTTTGAAACATATTGTCTTATTTAGAGGAATTATCTTAGCAGGACAGTTTCAAATCAACATGATTGCACTAATAATAATCATTTTGGCTGCCTAAGGCTCACACAGGAAGAAATTTGCTGAAAACAGGAGTTAAAAGTATCGGCATTGATTTTAAGACGTGCTGCTTTGCACTTAGTCTGTTATTTTCTGAAATGTAATTATCAACCGCACTACATCAAAATGAGATGCATCCAGGACTTGACATTAACTTTTTTTCTCACCAGCCACTGTGGCTAGTGATTTTCCAAATTTACTAGCCACTCAACATTTTCACTGGCCACAATTTTGACATCGATACTATCTCATAATTTGGCAGCAGGTATATTAGGCTGCTGTCACTTTAAGACCTGACGCATGGATCCATTATACTGTTACACATGCCATATCAAAATCAAAAATCTATAGTAATGAGTAAAATGATGCACGATATGTGCAATCCCGTGCTGAAAATTCAAGCCCTATAACACCAACAATATTCATCCGAAGCAAATGAAACAAGTGAGGGGAGACGGGTTTGTGTGTCAACTTGCTTTCAGAGAGATGAGAGAGTGAGAAAGCGCAGCTGGTATCGTGTATCTATTCTGCGGAAAATGAGTTTTGGAAGTGTTACCGATATTTCAGTGTCGATATGTATCGAAAAATCTTTCTTTTTGTCAACACTACATTGCACTTAGTTTATTATTTCAGATGCTTTTTTAAAAGACTACAATTAAAAAAATGTATATAAAATAAATTAAAATTCAACCCGCAAAAGTGGCTAGTAGGAGTGACTGTGTTACACGCCACTGTTGAAATCCACCCGCATTTGGTGGGTTGTCGAGTGTTAAAGGATTAGTTCACTTCAGAATTAAAATTTCCTTATAATATACTCACCCCCACGTCAGCCAAGATATTCATGTCTCTCTTTCTTCAGTTGAAAAAAAGGTTTTTGAGTAAAACATTCCAGGATTTTTCTCAATATAGTGGACTTCAATGGTTATCAACAGGTTTAAGGTCCAAATTGCAGTTTCAATGCAAATTCAAAGGGCTCTACACGATCCCAGCCGAGGAATAAGGGTCTTATTTAGCAAAATGATCTGTCATTTTCTACAAAAACAAACAAACATTTATATCCTTTTTAACCACAAATGCTCGTCTTGCACTAGCTGTGATGCGCCACACATTACGTAATCATGTTGAAAGGTCATGCTGGCAGACCTAGTGTTTACAAAGCGAATGTGCAAAGACTTAGTCAAACGGCCTTTACAAAAAAAAAATCCATGTCTGATGATTTTGAAGTTTTTCGCCCTACCCTACATTTTACGCCGACGTCAGGTTACCACCTGACCTTTCCAACTTGATTACATAATGCGTGAAGTCATGGACGTGCAAGACGAGCATTTGTGATAAAAAAAGTATATATATATATATATATATATATATATATATATAATTTTTTTTTTTAGAAAATGACAGATCATTTCAATAAATAAGACCCTTATTCCTCAGCTGGGATCATGAAGAGCCCTTTGAAGCTGCAGTGAAACTGTAATTTGGACCTTTAACCCACTGGTTCCCGTTGAAGTCCACTATATGAAGAAAAATCTTGGAACGTTTTCCTCAAAAACCTTAATTTCTTTTCGACTGAAGAAAGAAAGACATGAATATCTTGGATGGCGTGGAGGTGAGTAAATTATCAGGAAATTTTACATCTGAAGAGAACTAATCCTTTAACGTCAGGCCCTGGATGCATCACATAAGGTTGACCGATGGTTTATGTCCCCATTTGGTCTGAGCACGTATGTCTTTTAAGAGAAGCGCCAAAGCTTCTTGTTTGCTTCTGTCCCATGATGCTTTACTGGGCAAACACATCTTCCATACCAGTAATGGAATGAATAAAATGATTTATTTAGTACAAGCTTCGAGGAAATTTGATATGCTTGGCTACATTTAGCCCATAGCCTCATCATAATGAAACAGCAAGCATCCAGAGCAGTGGCAGAGGCCTTCCACAGGAAGAAGCAAGACAAGCCAGCGCCCCAGGCACTGTTAAATGATGCTCTGCGTCCACAGTCACTCTCTCATTTCTCCTCATGTCAATACCTCTCTGAACGCCTGCTTGGCTTTTTTGTCCGTTTCTGCATAAGAGGCATACAATCTCTCGCTTATTTACAAGGAAACAAATGGAGAGGGAACGGCTTTGAGGATGTGTTTTCGTGCAGGTTTCCTCTCATATTCTTGGAGTCTTGGGAAATGTGTTGCGACCGAATGTCAGGAAAATATATTGTGGTGTGTTATTGTGGCTCGGCCGCCTTGTTGTTTAGGTACCTGTAAACCAGCGAATGGAACTGTCAGTCCCTGACCCCGCGTCACCCAACATTTTTCTTGCTCAGAGATGTAGCACAGATTCGAGTGCTGATGTTGGCCAGATTTTGGGTCAGATTGGAGCAAGCAACTGTTTCTAATGTGTCTCCGACTCACAGAAATAGTCTAGTTTTACCACAAAGGCTAATTGAGGTCTGCTTTAACTCGTATAATTCAGCTCGTATAATTACTAAAACATTTTAATTGAGTTACCGCCAATTGCTGCTTGATAGTAGAACTAAATTGTTGTGTGACTAGACAAAATTGTTGCTTAAAGTAAAACAACAAATGACAACTAAAATGGAGATTTGCATCTCATAGCATTTTGCTTAATCAATTATATTAACAATTCAGAGTAAAACAGACCAGATTTCCTGATTTGAAACCATGATGGCAAGCACTAATGGAAGGGAAAGGCTATACACTGATGCCGACAAATACTAAAACAATATGCTCCATGTTTTTCTATCTCGCTCGAGTTCTTTTGCAAATATTAGGCTGCTGTCAACAGGGATGGTAGGACAAATACCCTAGTTTCCCACCATTACTATTAGTTGTGGCCTCCCGTGCTTACATTATCAGTGAAATCCATTCCATTTGTTCAGCTTAGTTTGATTCACCATGTTATGATTTTAAAGATGAAATATGCCTTGTATATATTTCAGCCATGCATTATATATGAAGAAAAATGTGCCAGGGGCCAAAATAAGGAATAAGGTATATGAGAAATGCTGTTTTTTTTGTTTTTTGTTTTCTTATTTGATGTTTTGCAATAATTCTGTTGTTTAATAAAAGGTTTGTGTAGAGAATAGAGTACCAGGCTTTCAATGTCAACCACTGATGATTAGGGTGAGCTGTAATTTTCCTCACATTAAACACAAAAGGCAGGTAAAATTCAGAGCATGAATAAGTAAAACAATCAACTATAAGGGTCAGAACACTGGCACAAACATATATAGACTCTTCAGACAAAATGCTTGCACATCTTTATGATTGCAATGGTGGATAACACAAAGTTGATATCCCCTTTGGACGGCGGTCATTGAAGGTAATGAGCCTGACAGAAGTGGCTGCTTACTGAGCACGGCTACTCATGATTGCGCTGACCCTTTGTTGCTCCATCTGACATCATTATCCCCCATTGCCATGGTCAAACTCCACAGTCCCAGCTACGTGTGTGTCCATATTACAGTTTTCCTCAATCACCAAGACATTTCCTGAAACACATTTCTGAAAAAATAACAACAAAATCTCAAAAACACATTTCAAGCATTTAAAATAAAACCAAACACTCTATGTTAAAAGCATCCCAGAAAAGACTTTCCGAAATACTAACAGAAATGAAAGACTTTGCCTTTAGATTAACTTTTTTTTTCTTACCTGATGGCTGATACCTTCTTCATACACGGTCTTTATCCAATACGTTGGAAATCGTCAGATCTGTTTTTGGTTTTTTTTTGTAATCGCGAAATTAAACCCTTTACATTAGTTTAACTGTTGATAATTAAGGCTACGTTTACACAGAAACGATCTGAAGAGAAAACGCAAAAGTGATCACTTTTTATTCTGCGTTTAGACGAGCGTTATCGGGGGGAAATCTGCGTGCATATGGTGACGCAAAAGTGTGTGAAATTGTAGTATGCACTCCAGGCGGCTAGGTGGCAATGTGAAGCACTGATCGGTGCCTTCACTGTCTAGCAAACTTTTGCGTTTTTACCATTTAAGGCCCTTTCACGCGATTTTTACGCACGAATAATTCGCGCGATGGTTTTATTTTTTGATCAGCTGTTTGTGTAATGAGTGCTTTCACACCGAACGCGAATGTGCTGCGGCGAAAAAACTACTTTTTTTTTTTCGTTTCGATGTCGATTTTTTTTTCCTTTTGCGGCGACAGAAAAGACTTCAGCCAATCATATACTAGAAGGACAATGATTGTGTGGCGTAGCATTGCCAACCAACTCGGTTATCACGACTGTGAGTATGTTTTGTGATAGTTTTAGTTGTTGTATAGTCCTGTGCTGTGTAGGCTAGCAGGCTAAACTACATTTGGGATAGAAAGCTAATCGTCAAAGATAGAGATAGAGGCCGTGTTTACGCGGCTCATGTGATGGGTTTTGACGCGAACTATTCGCACACGAACTATTCGCTTTTTCGTTACGCATCCGGTGTGAAAGGGCCTTTAGACGGAAACGCGACGGTGGAGCGTTTTTAAGATTTCCACTCTGGAGGGTGGTTTCACTTTTTTGCGTTTTTAAGCCCCGAAAACGCCGTCGCCGTCTAAACGAAAGGCACATCTGATAAAATATTTTTACGTTTTCACCCGCGAGCATTCTCGTGTAAACAGGGCCTAAGTATAGTGGAAAATGACACAAGTTAAGTTAATTAAACGCAATACAATGGTGGTAAAATAAATATATGTGTGTAACTTATAAACACAATTACTTATTGTGTTCCAAAAAATATTTGGGTAAAAAGAACAGTACCACATATCCATTTTGTTTGTGTGTGTGTGTATTTAAAAACTAAATTATATTATTTAACCAAAAGATTTTATCAACAAATCATCTGAAACCGCATACTTCCCTACTATATAGGTGAAAATGACAGTGACGAGAAGTAGGCTATGTCTGAATTTACAGGACTCATAAAAGATTAGGCAAAAAGTATGCGGATGGCCTACTACTTCCGGAGAGATTCTGAAGTGTGCATACGATGGACACTTTACTATCCCATGAGGAAATGGAAGAGGATTTATGAATGGCAGTGAAGTAATGCAAATGTCACTTGTAGGTCACATGACAATGACAACATGTTGAATGTAGTATGTCCGGATTGCATTCATACTACACACATTCATACTTTGGACATACTTTTTTAGACATGTAAACACAGTATAACTATGGCTACTAGCTACAACAACAGTAATGTCTTCTATCAAAGGAACATTGCAATCTTAATGCTACTGTAAATTATATAGATTAGTATGCAGGTAAAAATAATACAATAAATTCCTTTAAAAAAAATACGTTTGCTTTTGTGCTTAGAGTACTGCTTGCATGGGGAGATGGTGGTGAGTCATCTGAATAAGAAGTAGGGTAAGTGTACCCATTAAGCCCACCAAAATCTAAATCTAGGTTTTTTTCATAAATATTGGCATAGTTTATAAGAAAAATAATTTGTTAAAATGCAAGATTTATCTCTCATTTGAAAATGTATTAATTAGTTGATGTACATTTTAGAATATAAAATTAAGATAATTTAGGAATAAAGTCAGAAGTCTGGCATGGGCTTAATTGGTACTTTGGCACCATTTAAGCCCGCATGTGTTCCAAATAAGCCCACATCATCTTTGATTCAAAAAATATATATTATTTTATTGATTTTAAAGAAGTAAAACATCAATATATTTATTCAGTGACAGGGAAGAATAAAAAAAAAACTTTTGCTAATGTTTGATTAAAGCCCTGGGTAGGTGTTAGTGGCCGGTGGTCTGGAGCTTTAAGTTGGCTTGACTGAAGTTGTAGCTGGAGTCAAGCTGGAAGTTAGACCGGGTGCATCTCGGGAGCCAAGCCGAGTTGGGGCTCCATATTCTGAGCTTAGGAGGGGCTCCTAGTGGGCCCCCCACACCGGGAGTCTGTAGCCTTAAGCTGGCTTAGCTCCCAAGTTATGCCTGGTCAAAGGTGGAAGTTTAACCGGGTTTATCTCGGGAAGGAAGCCGAGTTGGGGCTCCAAACTCTGGAGTTTCTGGGGACTCTCAGGTCATACCGGGAGTATGCAGCCTTAGGTCGGCTTGATTCTGGAGTTATGCCCAATCAAAGTTCCACTGGAAGTGACCATACCTCGGGAAGAAAACCGATTAGGGCTCAATATTCCCGGCATAGGCGGCCCACTGGGTGACCCCTCCATGCCCTGAGTCCAGAGCCCCAACTCGGCTTGGGCCCCAAGTTTTGCCCGGTCAAAGCTGGACAGGAAGTGGCGGTATCTCAGAGCCGGACGGTCCCAGGGGCTCAGGACTGTGGAGAATATAGGGTCCCTCTGGGACCTCTCCATGCCCAGAATCTCAAGCCTTAACTCAGCTTGGCTCCCGAATTATGCCCGGTTATACATACAGGACTTTAGGACAAACTGGGCTCTATCTCATTTGAATGAATGTTTGTAATTTGTGTGTAAGTAAGGTAAGGTTAAAAGGTTTTAGTAAGTATGTTATCATTAAACACTTTCAAAAAATGTATCAAAGTTTGCAATTAGAGGGATTCCTCATTGAAACACATAAGGTGGGCTTAACCCTCCTGTTACCCTCAAATCTACCAACATCTTTTACCCACTGGGGTCAATTTGACCCCACCAATTTAAACCCCCACAATTAGATTTTTTTCCCCAAAGGTTTAAGTCAGGTACTTTATGTTTCTTTGTTGACTACTTAAATAGCCCTTTAAATAAAACACCACCAACCCCCCACCCCCACCCCCACCCCTTACACATCCAGAATACCTATTGCACGACTATGGACAAATTAGCAAATCACTATAAAATGTCACTGATTTATCTAAAATTCAAAAATTATATATATTTTTGGTGTTTTAATAGCTATTTATTTATTAGATTATACAATATATTTTATCAAGGATAGGTTTGGGGTCAATATGACACTCCCATTGATAGTCTCAGGATGCCTCACTGTTGGCACGACACAGGACTCATGGTAGCGTTCACCTTTTCTTCTCTGGACAATCGATTTTCCAGATGTTCTAATCAGATACATTAACTTTGCACCAGTCTTCTGCTGTCCAATTCTTGTACTTCCTGCAGAATTTCAGCCAATATTTGATGTTTTTATTGGAGAGAAGTGGCTTCTTTGCTGCCCTTCTTGACACCAGGTCGTTGTCCAAAAGTCTTGGCCTCGCTGTGTGTGCAGATGCTCTCACACCCACCTGCTGCCAATATTGAGCAGTTCTGCACTGGTGGTGACACGATTCCCTAGCTGATTCCTCAGGAGGAGAAGTTCCTGGTACTTGCTGGACACTCTGGGACATCCTAAAGCCTTCTTCACTGCAGCCGAAACTCTATTCTTGAAGCTCTTGATGATCTGGTAAATGGAGGCCATTTTGAAGCAAAGATGATCCTCCATCTTTCTTTGGAGGAAACCATTGCTAACAGAAGAACACAATGATTGGAAGCACTTCTTCCTTCCTTATAGCAATCATGTGCTGATGATATGATTAGTAAAATGATGTTAGCTGGTAATTTGGTGCCAAGGACAAAAACAGTAAAATTTGGGGTTTTGTGATAAAGTTTTTTGAAATTATGTAAAATGCCACTGATCACTCTGCACAATAATCTAGAAAAATGTGAATCAACATCATAACAACTGAAGCAGCAAAAATTTCAAATTTGGCTACAGCTGTACAGCTGTACCCTGTCATTCAAGTGGGAAGTGTCCGGTCTAACAAGGTGATGTTGGTGGAGCATCCGCTGTTCAGCTCCCGCAAAAGGTCCACGTACTCGTAGGAGATGCCCAGTTGTTGTAGGGTGAGCAGTACGGCATTGATCTCTATGCTGTCGAAGGCTTTCTCGTAGTCTACGAAGGCCAGTACCAAGGGCCAGTACCAATCTCATCTTGTACTTCCGGCAGCATTCGAGCAGTTGGTTCAGCACGTGGATGTGGTCCATTGTGCTGTAGCCAGACCGGAAGCCGGCCTGTTCGGGTGGCTGTTGTTCATCCAACTGCCTGGCTAGTCGGTTGTACAGCACCTTGGTGAAGACCTTGTACACGGTCGGCAGGAGCCAGATTGGCCGATAATTCCTCAGCTGTTCGCGGTCACCCTTCTTGTACAACAGCACTGTCTTGGCCGTCTTCCATTGATCTGGTGTTCTTCTCTGCGCCATGTAGTGGCTGAAACGGCTGGCCAATGCTGCCCACAGCATCGGTCCACCCTCTTTGAGCAGCTCGGCCTCGATTCCGTCCAGCCCTGGCGCCGGTCTTTCTGGATGTTCTGGATCGCATGCCTGACCTCACTGGTCAACACTGACGGGATTGCTGGTATGGCGTCGTCCTGCATTTCGGGCGGGTCGACTGGTGTCTTGCTGGCGAACAGGTCCGTATAGAACCCAAAAAAAAACCCAAAAAACTTTGCTAAGAGGTAATTTTCAATTGAGAAAGAGCATAAAGAGAGAGCTCACAAAGCACAAAGAGAAATGGTTTATAAGGCTTCTGTGGAAGCTTTCATACATTTGCTCCTCCCCTATATTATGTTTTCCCCTCCCCCACGGAACAAAATATCAAAGTTCTTGCAAGAATTATGTTTTCCCTTCCCTGGAAATATATAATTGGCACTGGAAATATCTAATTTCTTGTGAGAATTATGATTCCCCCCTCCACTATTTCGTGTGAACTATCAGTGGTTCTCGCAATACTTCAAGTAGGCCTATATGGTAATGTCAGGTTAGGGCCCTAAAGCAGAGGGAAGGTTTTTGAAGATCATAAAATCTCAACTTATAATGACCTCAATATCATCCAGAATAAATGTGGGATTTGTGCCTAATCACCAATGTGTGAACAACAAAAAAAATGATATTTCTTATGTTTTATACAGCAAAATGAGCCTGGGGTCAAATTGACCCCAAAGAACACCGATGCTACAAAAGTACGTACAGAACATTGAAAACCTATCATCATGTTAATTTTATGTTTACCCAGTTGTCCCCATTAAATTAGGAAAAGTCTTTAAATATGAAGCAAAAAAATTTTTTTAAAGTATGTATTTTGAGACGTTAAACACTGAATGGGGTCAAATTGACCCCAAAGGTAATAGGAGGGTTAAATGGTACACAGTGAGTAATGGTGAAAAAAGACAATGTTTTCCTTTAAAAATTTAAGATATGTTTACAAATACATGCATAGAGCTTAAATATACTGTGGACTAAGTATCATAGTAATTTTCATTGTGCCCACATTGAGAAATGTTAAGTTTTTTTCATTCAAGGTTAGCTTGTGTTGGCTCTAGTTTGCATGCGTTTTGTGGCGCTGTACCATTTAAGCCCATCTTAAAAAAAAAGTTAATTTATAAAAATAATCTTCTCTACAAAACAATTTATGATGCATTTATTTGTAAATTAATGTAAAATGAATCACAAAACATTCATTGTTTGCAGTTCACATGCTTAATTCTTTGGCAGTCTATCTTTCTGTAAGGCTAATGGTCTGACCTAGAGATTAGCTTTGAATGCAAGCTAATAAAACTCATCTTTCCATTTAAAGAAAAATGATATAAAATGATAAAGTATTATTTGTTCATACATAAAAAACAATACATTTATCTCTTATTTGACATAATATCAATGTAGTTACCAAAGAAATGGCTGAAAATTGCTGAAATGTGTTGATTTCTGAAGGGTCCCGAAACACCAAAGTTTTGGGGTGACTCTGTGTGAGGTCCCCTGAGACAGCATGCACATGGGTGGGGCTAACTCAACATTGACAAATGTAATTGGTATCCAATTAAAAATGCCAGGGAATTAACAAATCACTGTATTGGTTAAAATAATAAGCAGCATAAAATATTATTTTCTCTTTTTTTAATTTGACTTCAGAGTTGAAAGTGGGCTTAAAGGGTACATGGGCTTAATGGGTACACTTACCTTATATTCACTACTGGGAAAACAATAAGTTTGGATTTGAAAGAACTACATGAAACATTTCCTGAAAAACTGTTTTTGAAAACCAAATACAATATAAAAAACTGCTCAAATATTCAGCCACATACAATAAGAGAAAATGCTCTTTCTATGAAGAAATGTATTTATTCAGAATCACCATATTGTCCCCTTATGAACTTCAGACAAGTCTCTAAGGTAAAATCTTCACAATCTTCTGTTGGTTAGGGAAGATTTTCCTACTCATGTATATGTCTGCCATATACCTTCCAGCATTCTATAGAAGAGGACAATGACATGTTCAGCTACAACAGCACAGGCCTCGTGAGAGACGGATGTTCTCTGTGGCCTTGCTCTCCCTCCTCCCCTTCCACTTTCTTTCACTTGTGCTCTTCCTCTAGTCTGAAAACTGTCTACTTAGTTTGGATCCGAAAGGCAATGAACTAACCTGTGACCATTTTAAAAAATACTGAGGAACTGTACTCCACTTGTGATGAAAGTGTATGAATTTATGTTTTTAAAAATTCTTGAAAATTTGTTGTAAGTAGGCCATGTTTGATATATTTGAGGTCATATGCTAGTGCACTCCTAAAAGTTACCACAGTTAACCTGTAGCAGAAATACACTTTTTGTTCTCCCCCTGGAAAATTGATGACTCATCCTGCACTATAGATTTCTGTCCAATCAAATGTTTTCTAGAGAAATCACTCCCTTTGATACCACCTGCCACTGAGTAGTAAGTAGAAAACCAACTAAAGTCTATTGTCTATTTTCACAAGAAAAAAAGAAATATTGGATGTTCTCCCCAAACGTACTGTTTCAAAGTACAAAGTGAGCCAAAACAATCTCTGTTACCTTAAATTATACGCTTATCTCTGTAAAGCTGCTTTGAAACAATTTTACATTGTTAAAAGCGCTATATAAATGAAGATGACTTGACTTGACTTGACTTGAATAGGAAATACGGGAATGAAAACTGCAGTCAAGCCATTTCCATGGAACTTGGAACCTGGGCAACTTATAAAATAACATATAGCCTAACTTAACATAATAACATATGGTAATTGCTGTATATAATGAAATTAACCCTTTCGCACATACGATCACACCGGTGTGATCAGTCTAGGCTGGTCCCTGGAGCGTACGATCACACCGGTGTGATTAGAACGGTCAGTGCATCACGTGATCAACTGCTAAATTCAAATGTGCTTTCGCTCGTTGGCTGGCGCTGAGCCAGAGACAGGCGCGCTCAGAGCTGTCATATATCACACCTTTTCAGTGTTTTCAACCACATAATGTTTATTTTAGGTTTCAGACTTATAAATTCACATAAGTACTAAAAAAAACAATACATTTAGAGTTTGTAAAATACACACTGATGTCTATGGAAGAGGCAATAATAATAATTTCCGTTATAATTACGTTTTATATATCAGATACACATTGTGCAAGTAACTTTAAAGTTTACTTCATTCTTCTCCCAGTTCACCAGCCACTTACTTGTATGTATTTCGGGGGAAGTGGATGAATTTACGTGTTGTAAATCCAACAGATCCGATTCTCTGAACTGCGTCTGCGGCACAAACTAACATGGCGGCGCCCATCGCGCATACAGCTCAACTAACGCGATCGAAAGGTGTTTAAACAACAAAACACTTCCACTTGCATATATTTGAAAATCGGACTATCAGATATTTCATGCCATAGCAAACAAATTTGTGAATATTTTGAATTAAAAAGGAAAACTGACATAAAAGCAGATCATCATTCATTCAGCGCTGTTGTTGCTGCGGTATGTCACGTGACAAGCAATGACGCGTCACCATGGAAACCATAAAGTGACACGTTCTAAATAACGGTCACGCTGGGGGGTCAGCCAGAATATTTTTAACGTACTTGTGAAAGGGTTAACGTATGTAAAAATGAGCAAAGTGCACAAAGATTTGTGCCGAATGAGAACGTACTCGGTTACTAACGTAACCTCGGTTCTCTCTAGAAGAGGGAACGAGTACTGCGTTTTGCTAAAACGCTATGGGAAAAGTCTCTTTTCACGAAAACACTGAAGCAAAAAATTATCCTTAATTTTCATATATGTAAAACGCGTTGCGGCAGCAGCAGACAGCTGAAGCAAGACGGCTTGTCTGCTCATTGGCTGCTCTGTGGCAACTGCATAAGCCTATCGAGCGCAGGCTGATGCAACATCAGGCCAATGAGGGCGCTTCGCGCCCTCCTCGCCACTTCCCGCCGAAACGGGCGTGGCTTATCCCTATAAAAGGAGCTCGAAAAGGCTGATTCACTCAAATTTGATCGCTGAAGCGAACCAGAGCAAACCAAACGCAGGGCAGGGAACGCAGTACTCGTTCCCTCTTCTAGAGAGAACCGAGGTTACGTTAGTAACCGAGTACGTTCTCTTACGAGAGTTCTCTCGTACTGCGTTTTGCTAAAAACGCTATGGGAACCCCTTGCAAAACGCCGTGCGTGCCGGGACAAAAACACCAATCACCGGAAGCTAGTTCAGGCATACAGTGCATAATCACCGGATAGACTCACACAGAGTCAGGGAATAAGGGAGGAAGCCTAAATTCCCTAAACTGTAGCGTCCGTGGGTTACATTACCTCACGGGGAAAGTCTAAAGATGAAAGGGGTTTCCCCCGTCCTTATATAGACATGTCCTCAGACACGAATACATCACATAGCCAAGGCCAGGAGCCTGCACTAATGCGGGAAAACGTGGGTCTTACGTAGTTTGCCCAGTAAAATCGGCAGCGCATAGCGCCTGTAAGCAGATTACACCGACAAAAGCTTAGCCTGCAGGGCGGGAACCTCTAGGTTATAAAACCTAATAAATGTAGAAGGCGAGGCCCAGCCCGCCGCCATACATATATCTTGTAAGGGAATCCCGCTAGACCAAGCCCACGAGGAAGCAACGCCTCTCGTGGAGTGCGCTCTAACTCCCAACGGGCATTGAATGCCTTTGGCAGCATAAGCCAGCGCTATGGCGTCAACTATCCATCTGGATAGACTCTGTTTCGAAACAGCCGTTCCTTTGGAACGACCGCTGAACGAGACAAAGAGCTGCTCTGTCTGTCTGAAGGCAGCAGAGCGGGATACATAAGTTCTTAAAGCCCTAACTGGGCAAAGAAAACTCGAGTCCCCCTCCTCACTCGACGCCGGCAGGGCAGCCAGGGAAATAACCTGAGCCCGAAAAGGCGTGTTGAGGGATTTCGGCACATAGCCGTGCTTAGGTTTGAGTATGACCTTAGAGTCATTAGGACCAAACTCCAAGCACGTCGGGCTCACAGAGAGCGCGTGCAGGTCGCCTATGCGCTTCACTGAAGCGAGAGCCATCAAAAACACTGTTTTAAGAGATAAGTGTTTGAGGCTGATAGACTGAATAGGCTCAAAAGGGGCACTTTTCATAGCCGCCAGGACTGTAGAAAGGTCCCAAATAGGGACTGAAGGAGGTCTGGGCGGATTCAGTCTCCTGGCTCCCCTGAGGAAGCGGATGACTAAATCATTCCTTCCCAGTGACTGACCTAGCGCTGAACCAGAGAACGCTGAGATAGCCGCCACGTACACTTTAAGTGTGGAAGGGGATCTGCCCTTATCCAACAGCTCTTGTAAGAAGGAGAGAACCTCCATTACCTCACATTCGAGGGGTGAAAAACTCAGAGCCATACACCAGCTGGAGAAAACCGACCACTTCGAAGCATAGAGCCGCCGAGTCGACGGCGCTCTAGCCTCAGTGATGGTATTTAAGACTCCCCCTGTGAGACCAACGGATATCCGTTGAGTGCCCACACATGAAGGGACCACAACTCCGGGTGTGGGTGCCAAATCGAGCCCAAGGCTTGCGAGAGGAGGTCTCTCCTCGCCGGCACTGGCCATGGAGCGATGTCTGCTAGCTGCATCAGAGCCGGAAACCACGCCTGGTTTTCCCAGAACGGTGCCACAAGCAGTATTGGGCATTTTGTTTCCCTGATCCGTTCCAGCACCTGTGGCAGGAGTGAGACGGGGGGAAACGCGTATAGCGGGCAGCGCGGCCACGTTCGGGACAGCGCGCTGCTGGTCTTTGAAAAGAACACGGGGCAGTGAGCGTTTTCGTGGGACGCGAATAGGTCCACCTCCGCTCTGCCAAATCTCTCCCACAACAGCCGGACTGTTTGTGGGTGTAGAGACCACTCTCCTGGGGGAATGTTGTTCCTGGACAGTCTGTCCGGGCCCACATTCCGAAGTCCGGGCACATGCACTGCTCTCAGCGAACGTAAGTTGTGCTGAGCCCATATTAGGAGGCGTTTCGCCAGCCTGTACAGGGACGCTGATTTCAGACCGCCCTGGCGATTTATATAGGACACCACAGCCATATTGTCCGAACGGACTATGACATGTTGGTCCATGATGTGGGGACAAAAACGCGTCAGCGCGTTGTGTACTGCCATCATTTCCAGGCAGTTTATGTGTTGGAGCTTTTCTCGTTCCGACCATAGGCCGAAGCACGGTCTGCCCTCGAGCAGTGCTCCCCATCCCGAGGTGGATGCGTCTGTCGACACCATCGTTACCTTCGAGGAAGTCCCCAGGCTTACACCTGACCGGTACCAGTCGTTCGCCAACCAAGGTACCAGGGCTGTGACACAGTCCTGATTGACCTTGAGGCGCAATCGACCGGTTACCCATGCTCCGCGTGGTACCCGCGCTTTCAACCAGAACTGCAGCGGGCGCATGCGGAGCAAGCCCAGCTGGAGAACTGATGATGCTGAAGCCATAAGACCCAGCATCCTTTGAAACTTCCTGAGCGGGGTTAAAGCGCCGCAGCGGAAAGACTTCGCCGCGCTCTGAACACTCAGCACGCGCTGCGGCGACAGCTGTGCTGTCATAGATAGTGAGTCCAGAACTACCCCCAGAAACGAAATCGTTTGACTGGGGATCAGTGAACTCTTCACCCAATTGACCGTGATACCAAGATTCTCGAGGTGATCGAGTAAGATGGCTCTGTGCTCTATGAGCTGAGATCGTGATTGGGCTAGGATTAACCAGTCGTCCAAATAGTTCAGCACTCTCATGCCTCTGTTTCTGAGAGGGGCGAGCGCTGCGTCCATGCACTTCGTAAACGTACGAGGTGCCAGGGACAAGCCGAAAGGCAGGACTGTATACTGGTATGTCTGACCCTCGAAGGCGAATCTCAAGTATCGCCTGTGGTGCGACGCTATTTGTATTTGAAAATACGCGTCCTTCAGATCTATCGATATGAACCAGTCTTCTCGGCGAACCTGCGCGAGAATTTTGCTGGTTGAGAGCATTTTGAAACTGCGTTTCGCTAACACTCTGTTCAGCCGTCTTAGATCCAGAATGGGTCTGATACCACCGTCCTTTTTGGGGACTAGAAAGTATCTGCTGTACATCCCCTGTTCGCTTTGCGCACGGGGAACACGTTCTATCGCCCCTTTGCTTATCAGTTTTGATATTTCGGCGCGAAGTAGGTGTGCTACTTTCAACGGCACCGAAGTTTCGACGCGCGCTGTAAAGCGTGGAGGGCGTCGAAAAAACTGTAGCGAGAAGCCTCTCTTTATAATGCCTAAGACCCAGTCCGAAACCCCTGGAAGCGCTGCCCATGCTTCTGCATGGTTGGCTAAGGGCCGGATACAGAGCTCGCTCTGTTCGCCGTGCGACAGAGGTGCTACGGGACTCGCAAACGTAGGCGATTCACCTGTGGCATTTGAGGCAGGGGGCGCGCTTAATACAGCGGGCGGAACGCTCGCCCTCGACCCCGCAACAGTGTTTAGCTGAGTGAGGGAGGGCTGCGAGAGTCCCGTGGGACTCATGTGTGCAAGTATATGTGGGCTGAGAGCGGGCACATTTACTGATTTGGGCGCGCCGCCTGTGTGAGCAGCGCGCGCGCTCACAGGTCTCGCTTTTACGGAGAGCCTGTGATCTGATAGACATAGTGTTCGTGGGCACTGGGCAGTGGGCACTTTTACTATGTTGGAAGCGCAATCGACCAGAGTCGATTTTATTCGCGCGAGCCCTAAATGTAGGGCTGTGCTTGTGTGTAACGATGGGCACGGGGGGGTGGGCATCGATACTACATTTATAGCACCATCGGCCGTGGCCGGGACACCAGAAATCACACTCATTTTGGGATATATCTGGGTAGCCGTGAAAACGGCTTTTGTGTGCAGGCAAGCGGGCAGAAGAACAGGCTTGCGCTTTGCAGATAGCACTGGAACAGCCGCGGATCTTGGGGCTGAAACAGCGAGGCGCTTGGGTGAGAGGCCGGCCGCAACGGGACTCACACACCTGCGCTTTCCTAGCGGTGCTAGGATTTCTTCGGAACCTCAGGTTTCACCACAATCCTCGGTCGCGGCCCCTGCGCAGGGCGCCGGGCGGCTGATCGAGAACGGGGCCTCGAGCTGCGCTGTTGCGGTTGCTGTGAAGATGAGGCCGAAGGCGGGGGCTGAGGCTGAGAGCTCCGCGGGGTCCGTTTTCCACGACTCGCCACAGAACCAGAACGCTTCGGAAGGAAGTGCTTGAAGGCTTGGGACGCTTTCTGGGCTTCGGTAAATCTCTCCACGAACTCGGAGAGAGAAGAACCAAAGAGGCCAGCGGAAGACAGCGGGGCGTCGAGAAACGCTGTGCGCTCGGAATCAGCCATCTCCGTGAGCGTTAGCCACAAGTGCCTTTCAGCGACAGTAGCGGAAGCCATGCACCGTCCCATTGCTTGCGCGGCAGCCTTGGTAGCTCGGAGCGTAAGGTCCGAAGCACTCCTTAGATCCGCCAAACAGACAGCATCAGGTCCCATCTCATCCAACTTACGGAGGAGATCTCCCTGGAAGATCTGTAAAGTCGCCATGGTGTGTAACGCTGACGCTGCTTGCCCAGCAGAGGAGAAAATTCTCGCGAGCAGTGATGACGTCATGCGGCAGGCTTTCGAAGGCAGCACCGGTTTAGTCCGCCGTCCAGCAGAGGGCGGGCAAAGATGTGTCGCTATCGCCTGTTCCACCGGCGGCAGAGAGAGGTAGCCTCGGTCTTTAGCATTATCCAGCGAGGAAAATGCAGGCGACACAGATGAGCGCGTCCGCGCAGAGTAGGGCGCGTTCCAGGCCTTCGCAACTTCTTCATGTAACTCAGGAAGAAAGGGAGCGGGCTTTGATTCCGGAGAAGAGCGCTCACCGGGGAGGAAGCTACCATCTAGCCGGGTGCGAGAGGGGGGCTCCGGTGCAGACCACTCGAGGCCGAGGCTCGCCGCGGCCAGCACGAGTATCCGCATGAGCTCCGTCTCGATGCTGGCTCTCACCGAGGGCTTTTGGGCAGGAGGCGAAGCGCCCTCATTGGCCTGATGTTGCATCAGCCTGCGCTCGATAGGCTTATGCAGTTGCCGCAGAGCAGCCAATGAGCAGACAAGCCGTCTTGCTTCAGCTGTCTGCTGCTGCCGCAACGCGTTTTACATATATGAAAATTAAGGATAATTTTTTGCTTCAGTGTTTTCGTGAAAAGAGACTTTTCCCATTGCGTTTTAGCAAAACGCAGTACGAGAGAACTCTCGTAAGAGAACAGTGCACTCCGCTCACACAGTTGTTTTTTGTTTGTTTTTTTTTGTTTGTTTTTTTTTTTGCTTCAGATTAATTAATTTTTAAACTTGCCGTTTATTATAAATGTTGTTAATAATGAATGCCACTATAATGTATGCCATAATGTATACAGTAAAATTTTGATCTAAAGTATATGTTGTGGAGTGAGGGGAACTAAAATGCATTATTTCTGAATGTAATAATTAAATGTGACTTGTACACTGATGCAACTTATTTGTGTGGGGGTTTTTTTTGTTTTTTGTTTTTTTCTGTCAATGCAATTTTGACCAGGTGCGACTTTTCCGGAAATTGTGGTTATCTGTATTGCAATCATAAAATTTTGCAAATGTCAATTAGAAGTTGTAGTATTTTAAATACAGCTATGAGAATCCATGAGTTGAATGTAGATTTGAGGGATTTGGGGGGTAAAATGGGCCGTTTTGCTCTGACAGTTAGATGGCGAGGCTTGAAAAATGGAAGCACTATATGCTGTTCCCAAAGTAGCACTTTCATTCCTCCAGGGTCAAAACAGCAATTTTTTTAACCATCGCTTTATTTACAGTACAGTTGCAGAAGTTAAAGACGGCCAGAAAAATCTGCAGCACTGTCCATCAGACAAATAGGAACACAGTCAGGTGTGAGCTGAAAGAACGGCCACAAAATAGTTTTCTCTCCCCTCTCTGTGGGGAGTTACCTTTACAGTACTATATACTGCTCCCTTATTTCACTCTGGGATATACTGTAATAAACCGTGCAGTATAAATCAAACAAGATGTAACTTTAACAGCTTGAAAGAAACTACTACAGCATGTATATTTGTCACAGAGGCTTTCAGTATTGGCTACACTGATCTACGGGTATTAAGTTTTCCATTAGTGTTAATAAAATCTTGAGTCGTTGCGTGGGCAGCGATTGTTTTTCTCCAGACATTTATTTAGAGATTCAGACAGTTTTGTGTTTTTATTTGGAAAGGGCTTGATGCCAGATTAAAAGCAGTAATGCAGTAATGCTCGTGCAGAGCTTCCGCTTCCCTTGTTCATTAGGGAAGAAAAACAGAGTATACATCAACTTGACACAAACAGAAGTCTTGTGTTGTGGCATAATTAATCATATCCTGACAAAGTCTCACATTTAATGAGCAACCTAAGATTGTAAATAGCCAATCATGAAATGCTGCTCAAATCCATGTTGCAAAAATATATCACAAATGTCAAATTAAAATATACTGTACGTAAACTTCATCAAACTTCAGATTTTGGGGGTGAACTTATGTTTGGATTAGCTTTTGTCTGCTGGCAGTCCCATGGATACCATGCCATGTGTATACATGTGTTTTATAGATTGCTTGATTGAAATAGCTTTTAAAATAATAGTAATTTAATGCAGAGATTTTAATTCTAAAGGGGTACAGTTAAATAAAAAATAGGTTTGTCAATTGCATTATTTTAACAAAACTTGAAGTGAATTAACTGCAAAGTTTTTCAAATAAATAAATGCATCATCATTTCCATCTAATATGCATCAGTGAATTTTATTTCAGTGTATGTCAGTGCCATTGTTTTGTCTCACGATAAACACCAGTACTGTTTTTTTCTAAGGCAGGTTTATAAAAGCTACTTGAATGTCCTAATTGAACTAAGGCCTAATCCTGGCTTAATCTAAGCCCTGTCTGTGAAAACGGGCCAGAGAATCAGATTTTGAATGGAAATGAATAGTTAATAATAATGTTTTGGCATGAATTCTTTGTCCGAACCATCAGATAATCTAACTGCACGTGCGAGAGAAGTAAATCACAACAGAGCAACTTGTGGAGAGACTCTGAAGAATGGATTTTGTTGTCGTGAAGCGTTAGGATTAACTGGCCAGCTTAGACAGACAGAATGATTGACACAAATCTGAAGACAATTCCCCGGGGTGAATCGTTGAGAGAGAGCGTGGAGGCAGAGGGAAGAACAGTGTTTACTGGATTGCGCGCTGTGATGGATTTACGGGTTTGAGAAGAGAAAGGGCTGAAAAGCCATATAGCCGAATGAGATGCGCATCCACTCAAGCCTCATAGACAACCTGCCAGCTATCATAGCATCCCTGACACTTGTCTGGTGGCATGACGAAAGCTTAAAGCCGCCTGCTTGCAGGACCCGTGCAGATTCAGCAAAGGCTTCTTAAAATGCTGTCTGGGAAACCGAAGCAGTCTGGCCATTTCTATGCGAGGTAATGGGAGACAGGTGCCATCGGAGAGATTGCCTTTACGATGAGTTGTTAAACTCAACCAAAGTGACCATTAAAGAACTCGTTGCACTCGGTAGTTTATATCTGGCTCCGCATTATTAACTAAATAAATCCCCCCCGGTCAGCGGATATCCTGCCAAACTGACATGCAAAACAAATCCCTCTGAGTAATTTCTAGCACGTAACCAATGTGAATCCCAAACCAGTAACTCCGGTAAAATAAGGATATATTGAGGTCTGGTTAATCATACGTGTTACGGTGTACATTTCCAAAAAGTTTCTTGTCCATACTGAAACGTCGGCAAATGCTTAAATCATCTTACTGTGCATGCATAAAACATAATAACATCATAACTCATTGAGATGATACTGATAAATAAAGTTCTTATGCTATTCTTCTGGTATGTTTTATTAGCAAGATTTCCCACCACTTAGTCAAGTCAAGTCACCTTTATTTATATAGTGCTTTATACAGAACAGACTGTTTCAAAGCAACTATATGGGGATAAACAGGAAAATACAGATTCGTTGATGCAAACAAATAATGCGCCTACTCTGTTGTAAAGCAGCTCTAAAAAACACACAAGCATAAACAGTCATTATTCAGTCATTATATACTTACTGGTTCGTCCTGGTCACACATTTCAAATCGCCATTCCATGTCTGGTCTAAAATGCTTTCGCCCTCATATTTTTCCGCAAGACAGCAATTTTAATAAATATTTATTACCTTTCAGCCCATCTGTTTTCAAATCCACATCATTTAAATATCAGACATCGATTTCTGTCAAAAAATAACATGCACAATACACAGTAGTATTTACGAGAAGCAGAGGTCCAGCGAGTACACGCATTTCCTGGAAAACCCACACTACCGGATGTTTTTAATGCATCATCACCTTACGAGAAGAGGGGGAAAATGGCAGCCTGAGCGGCTTCAACATGCTGTCTGTCAGAGGCGATAACACGCATAATACATAACGTACGCGAGAATAAATTTGTTCCTCACTCGCTGAAATTGAATCGGCATGTTCGGAACTGAGTGAAATACTTCACGCTACACACAAAAAAAGAATAAACGCAATCTGATTAAAAAACATTGCTGGGTTGGTGGAGCGTCGTTCAACATGTTTTGGTTTTGACAGACATTTTTTATGCACAAACTACGCCTTCTGATTCTGAGATTCTTGATTTAAATATTTTCAATAATTTTCCACTCTTGACATATTTTTTTTCATAATTTTGGCAACAGATGAACTGTTAAATGAGTGATCTGGAGATGAGTCCCTGTAGTCATCTAATTAGTCTCTCATTTGCTAATGTAATATACATTATAAACTTCTCAGTTGTTTAAAAGATTAAGGCGATTTTCAAAGTTCGATAAAATGTTTTTTAATTTCCCAATAAAATATTTTTCCATGATTTGTTACATTTAATTACCCCTTAGCAGATTTTGACTCAACAAGCATCATTGTTTTAGATTACCTCAGGTTTCACAGTCCACACTACAACATGAAAATGCCGTTTTCAAATTTATCCACTTGGGAAAGCCAAAGCGGAAGACCAAAGCATAGAAAAAATATGTGTTTTCAAATGTATCCAGATTAGTGTAGACGTAGCCTCAATTTTCAGATAAAAGCAGTATTCTTACATCTTACAGCTTGAGGGGAAGAAAGAGACAGCAACCGACAAGACAACACAAACATCATCAGCAGGGCCTCTGGAGAACCGAGGCCACCCCTCCCTCCTGGTGCTGCCGCTACGTCTCTTAGACTCACTCCCAGCAAATAAAAACGTCTTGGACTGCAACCACATTAGCAGGGATGGAGAGGACAGATTTTCAACAAAAAAAGAATGAACCACCCTAGAGCAAGCTGCAGCAGGCAGGGAGCAGCAGACCATAAGCATGAAACTTGGTGCAAACAGTGTTTTGGCAGGCATCTGTGCAGAGGGAGCAGGGGCTGGACTCTGTGCAAAACACCTCAGAGGAGGCACAAAGAGAGAAACAACGAACTTTTTCAGCAGATCCTCCATGCATCGATGTATTGACGTCTTTGTGTGGTGCATGGGCGTTGGCGGCCAAGACTATTAACTGAGAGAAAGCTACAAATAGCGGAGCAATTGACGGGTCTCCAAATGACTAGAAGATAAACAGATGCATTCATGCGCAGCACACAAAAATGGTTTCTCTGTATCTCAAACCATTATTTTATTTTCACAACAACAACTGGGTAATCATTTATGGAGGTAGAGCTAGGAATCACGTTGCTTGTGTTATTCATTATTTATTAAAGATCTTCTTATTCTAACTTCATGGTCATGTTCCTACATATATATATTAGCTATATTACTTACTGTATAGCCAGATCATTCATTAAATCGAACAAAGGTTTGAGATTTGGCTGGTTAGCATGGCCTTGTTAGCCCCTGCTGGTAGATGCTGTAACTGCAACATCAGTCTGTAAAAAGCATATTTGTCCATTAAAAAAACACTGCTGTATAAAAGTTTGGCGTCAGTAAGATTGTTTTAATACTTTTATTCAGAAGGGATGCATTAAATTGTTTAAGATTGAAAGTAAAGGCATTTACAATGTTACAATAGATAGAATAAAAAATAAAACAAATCACTGTTTCCACAAATATACTGTATAAAGAAGCACAACTGTTTTCAACATTGATAATAATCAGAAATGTTTCTTGAGCATCAAATCAGCATATTAGAATGATTTCTGAAGGATCTGAAGGAAAGTAACACTGAAGACTGAAGTGATAATGCTGAAAATTCAGCTTTGATCACAGGAATTTTATATTTTTTTGTAGATAGATAGATAGATAGATAGATAGATAGATAGATAGATAGATAGATAGATAGATAGATAGATAGATAGATAGATAGATAGATAGATAGATAGATAGATAGATAGATAGATAGATAGATAGATAGATAGATAGATTGAACATTTGCAATAACATTTCACAATATTTTTGTTTTACTGTACTTTTTATGAAATAAATTCAGGGGAACTCGCGTTGCGTCGAGATGACGCTGTGGGAACGCTCTGCATGATTGTCGTAAAGCACTTGTGAAAGGCGTATAGGTGGGTGACGTCATGGCAGGAAGCTATAAAGTGCGCACCCAAACCAAACATTGTCAGCTTCTGTGTCTTCAGCAAGTGCTCTGTGTGAAACGGTCTCTGTCTATTTATTGTTGTTTGTCCACAAGCATATTATTTATCTAGACAGGAATATAATGGCAAGCAAACAGCATTTTGGATTGTGTGTTCCTCCCTGCCCTCGCTTCATTACGAGTGGGGATACACGCGATTTAAGTGTTGTTTGTTTGGGAGTAGGCTAGAACATGCACGTTCAGCTCTAGTTAAAAGGGGACTGAGAGTGTTTATTCATTGTAGGATTGAAAATAATCCAAGATATTTGAAATGAACAAAGACATTTGCTTTACTGTTTCCACCCCCTCTTTCCACCACAAGGACCATTTGGAGTTCCAAAAGGCACAGAGTTTTCTGATAGTGATCTAGGCCTGTAGGCCAACATGTTTGTAGTTTGGGGTACAAACTCTCTCTCTCTCTCTCTCTCTCTCTCTCTCTCTCTCTCTCTCTCTCTCTCTCTCTCTCTCTCTCTCTCACTCTCTCTTTCTCAGGTAACATTTTTCATATATTCTGGGTACAATTACTAATATAAGTTATCATCATCTCATACATCTATTTTGTAACTATTTTAAGTGTAACCATAACCATATTTTGTCATTAAACCTTTTCAATTACAACTAATGTGCTAACTAGTTTTGATTTTGTATTGACTTAGAAGTGCTACCTATTGTAATATAATATTGTCACTCTCTATAGGAATGCTCTCCCACATATTAAGCTATTGTAACTGCGCTTATTTCCGTCGTTGGTATAAGTGGCAGTGGGTGGAATAGACAAGAAATGTGCAGTTTTCTACCATCTTGCTAATAACGTTTCTTTAGTCATTCGGCAGTCTTGCAGCTTGAACCACTGCAGGAATCCACCCTTACATCATAAATTCCCGACGTGTTACATATGCACTATCGAGAGTTTTAGTTCTGCTCCTGTTGGCTTTCTTCTAGAGGGAAGAAAGTCAATAAAGATTATTTGGCCCGGATCTCACGTTTGCCATGGCAGCGCGCAGATCACAGGTCTGCATGGCCGGACTTACCATTGGGCTTGACTGGGCTGCAGCCCATGGGCCCCGCACAGTAGGGGGCCCCCTCCCTTACCCGTTTTCATTCATTTGTTTTGTTCATTTAACTTGTATGCCAGATATCCAGAAATTATTAGCCGTATTTCCATTGTCTGGACATGTGATACCCGGATGTGAGAGAACGCTGGCGTTGTTTGTTCGCCGCTTCTCCATCCAAAGTCTATCCCTCTGCTAACTGGCATTATCGTTTCAACTCTACTGACCACGATTGTCAGCTGTAATCCAGTACCTCTCCATCTGTACATGGATTATATCCATTTGGATGTCAACTTACCTGCCATCACTTTCATCCTACGGCGGCTTCGACGGCTTCTACCCTTGACCAACACCACCAGCTCTCGCGTTGCTGCCATCCGGATTTCTCTGCGGTAATATCACCACCACCGGCAGCTCATCTCTGGGTAACTCCACAAACGTTTTGCCCTTCTCAACGGGAAACGCTAGCTGGCTCAGCTATCCGTCGACATTTTAAATCGCCCGCTGCTTGCCTGATGCTTACAACCTGGATTTCCTCACCACTTCATCTTCTTCTCCAGCACTGCTACTGCGAGGTAGACCCCTGGACAGTCTGCTGCTGTCCAGGTGCAGTTAGGATTTGTTGCCTGGGACTACTGCTTCCAGTTAGCATCTGCTAGCCGCTACCAAGTCAGTAGGCGGCTAGCTACCGAATGATAGTTTTGGCTTCGGCAGCTTCGGCTACTTGACAGTGGCTGACACTGTCGACCTCTCAATCCCTGTCTCCTCTGCTCATCATCCACGTTCACCAAGCTTCGTCCACCGTGGCTTTCAGTCAGTTTTGCCGACTGACCTGTCGTGTCGAAACCTTCCCATCAGCTAACGTGTGACTGTAGTCTTCACCCTTTCCAGCTAATTATGTCATTTACATACTCTATATTACAACTATACAAGCTGAATACCCCTATATCTCCATTCTGTATTTCCATCATCAAAAAGCTCGGTCTTCTACGTCACCCCCGCTACATCCATCGAAGCTCCCGTAGAAAGATTGTCTACTCCTGGTTCAACCACAACATTCCGTCCATCTGGTCCAACGCTCGCCCTTTCGCTTCCTGCTTACGTCATCACAACAAACAGCACGTGTGCTCTGCCTGCCTACAAACACTAGTCAAATCCGATCAGACTATACAAAACCAACCACTCCTCAGATTAGCCCTTTTTAACACCCGCTCTCTTAGCAACAAAGGCTCCATCCTCAGTGAATTTATTTTGGACAATAATCTGGATTTCCTCTGCTTAACCGAAACTTGGCAAAAACCACTTGAATACTTCTCTCTCAACCAAACTACACCAACTGGATTTACATACATAGACAAACCACGACATGAGGGGCGTGGTGGCGGAATTGCAATAATACACAAACATGATATCAATACGACCACAGTACCCATCCCCACTCCTGCTTCATTTGAGCACTTATCATTCAAACTGTCTGGCACTAAACCCCTGGTCATTGCAACTATCCTTTCCTTCTTCAAAACCAAGATCAACAACATCCATACTCAACTAGCCCATAGCATGAAGCCCTCATAATCAACTCCTCTCTGGCCTCTGATATTGTCCCCTCACCTCTCAAGCTTTCTGCCATCACCCCCATATTGAAAAAACCTGGTTTGGGCCCAGATATTCCCAACAGTTACCATCCCATCTCAAACCTCCCATTTCTGTCCAAAATCCTGGCATGCGCTGTTGCTACTCAACTTCAAACACACCTCAACTGTAATAATCTATATGAACCATTCCAATCTGGCTTCCGCTCTAAAACACAGCACCGAAACTGCCCTCCTCAAAATCACCAACGACATTCTGCTTGCTGCCGACTCTGGTCTCTTCACCATCCTCATCCTCCTAGACCTCAGTGCAGCCTTTGACACCATCAAACACTCCATCCTCCTTTCACGCCTTCAGCACCAAATTGGAATAACTGGCTCCGTCCTAACCTGGTTCAACTCCTATCTTTCTGACAGACACCATTATATCTCTATAAACAACTGCACGCCTTCTACCACTACAGTCACTCATGGTGTCCCCCAGGGTTCAGTTCTTGGCCCACTCCTCTTCATCCTGTACATGCTCCCCCTTGGACAGATCATCCGCCAACATGGCCTCCACTTCCACTGCTATGCTGATGACACCCAACTCTAACTCTCCTCAAAGACCATCACAGCCTCCACCCACTCAACCCTTACAACCTGCCTCACTGACATTAAATCATGGATGCAAGAAAACTTCCTCCAACTCAACTGCAATAAATCAGAGATTCTCATAATTGTTCCTAACTCCCTCACCCGACATGCCTTTTCCCTCAACATTGATGGCTCCAATGTCACCACTTCCACCTGCATCCGCAACCTTGGAACCATCTTCAATCCTACCCTCTCCTTTGTAACGCATGTCAACCACGTCACCAAAATTGCCTTCTTTCACCTTCGTAACATTGCACGGCTCCGTCCCTCTCTGTCTCCCATTGCAGCTAAAACACTCATCCATGCCCTTATCACCTCCAAATTGGACTATTGCAACAGCATTCTTTACGGACTACCAAACAAAATCCTCGATAAACTTCAATATGTACAGAACTCAGCTGCCCGCCTTCTCACCTCCACCCGCCGCCGTGATCATATCACCCCTGTTCTCTACAACCTCCACTGGCTCCCAGTCAAACACAGGATCAACTTCAAAATACTTCTCCTCTCATACAAAGCACTTAACAACCTCGCCCCTCCATACTTCTCCATCCTACTAACCCGCCACACTCAAGCCCGACTCCTCAGGTCTGTTGGTGCTGACACACTCAAGACCATCAGAACTAAGCGCCGGACCTGGGGAGACAGAGCTTGAAAACAAAATCAAATACACTAGAGTGCACACGTCTTTCCGCGCTCACGGAGTAGTTTGCTAAAATCAGGCTAGGAAAAATGCTTTTTATTTATAAATTATGAAATTTTTTATGTTAAAATCATACTAACATTATAAGGGCACAACAGGAAACATTATAAAATAATCCAGTCCATGACCCCTTTAAAAAGTAGACTTATTTCATTTTTTTTTCAATCATTTCATATTTCTACATTAACAATTACATTTACATGTTTACATTTAGTCATTTAGCAGACGCTTTTGTCCAAAGCGACTTACAAATTAGGACTAAATTAAGCGAGTCATCGTGAAGAGGCAAGAAATAACAAGAATTGCTCAAAATACAAAGTTCAGGCATTGTGAAGAAGTGAAAACCCTGCTGGAGAAAGAGGCCATAGAACATGTAACCCCCTCCAACAGGAAAACCAGGTTCTACAGTCGGTATTTCATGGTTCCAATCAAGGATGGGGGGTTGCGTCCCATTTTGGATCTGTGAGTGCTTAACAAGTTCTAAATGTTAACCTTGAGACAAATCATGTCACAGATCAGATCCGAGGACTAGTTTGTCACAATAGATCTCAAGGATGCATACTTCCATATATCCATCCTTCCATATGACAGGAAGTTCCTGAGGTTTACTTTCAGGGGCAAATCAGACCAATATCGAGTTCTTCCATTCGGACTAGCACTATCATCTCGCACTATCATGAAATGTGTAGATGCAGCTCTGGCGCCTGCAGGGTATTTGCACCATGAACTACATCGACGATTGGCTACATCTGAATCAGTCGCATCAGTTGGTGGTTTCGGCATCGAGATGTCGTTCACGACCACATGAAAGAGTTGGGGTTATGGCTAAACGCCAAAAAGAGTGTGCTTTCTCCAATACAGAGGACCACTTTTCTAGGCGTGGTTTGGGACTCAATGTCGATGCAGGCATACCTCTCATCTGCACGCATAGAGTATATCCTGTCGGCTGTGAAAAGAATAAAGCTAGGCCAGTCACTCACTGTGAAATCGTTTCATGAGACATGAGTACATGAGACCCTTGCAGTGGTGGCTCAGGACCAAAGGGTTTTCCTCAAGGGGCAACCCCTTTTGCATGATCAGGGTCACGCGGTGCCCTAGTTATGTGGAAGAAGTCTTGGTTCTTATCCCAGGGTCCTGTGCTGGGAGTGCATTGTCGTTGCTTAACGCTTACGACGGATGCTTCCCTCACAGGCTGGGGAGCAATCATGGATGGTCGCTCGGTGCCTGTGGACGGGTCACCATCTCACCTGGCACTTACCTGGTTCCTCTTCAGGGAACCGAGGTTACAGTCGTAACCGAGGCATTTTGTTGAGCATAAAAGACTTCTGAAAAACTGTATTCTGATATAATAATTTTATACAAATTATAACACAAAAAGCACATTATATTATAATAGGGGCATTTTGTTCAGAGATTATATATCATTAATATGTCAATAATTGTATTACTAATAAAAAATTTATAATATAATATATAAACAAAACATAGGCTACACTATAAATATAAGGTGGGCCAGGTGGCAACACAGGGTGAAAAAACATTATTGATAAAAAGACTTAATGTCTAACTTAATACTTGTTCAAAACAATCACTTTAGCAAAGTTGTACTATTATTAGTTTATTTTGATAAATAAAAGAATTAATTTGCCATCTGAATCTAACCATGTCATGTCAAATAATGTCAATTATTGTGCCTTTCGACCCAACATGGCACCTTTTACACCAAAGACCATACTTTTACATATTCTCACGTTATAGAAAAACTGTTGCTTTAACTACCTTGAATAAACCTGAAAATCATTAACAAGGCATTTGTCTCAAAATATAGACATTCATTTTATTGATTTTATCGACACATTTTACAGAACAATATTAATCAAATTAGCACAGAATCGACTTTGCGTTTCAGTCACGTCAAGGATCAGCCCAATTTCCACATTTTCATCAACTAACCATTCAGAAATGTCCTGTTGCATTCCACATGTTGTCACTTCTTCTTGGGTCTCTCCATCTTTTCCCGACTCTGGTTTGAACATAAAAGGCTCAAAGTTTTTTACATTTTCAGTGTGTGTCTGTGTGAGGTAATCAAAGATGCTAACACAAGAGCTCCACCCATGTGCCGGGAGCAGCAGCAGATTATTTGCATTTAAAGGGACACACACAAAAACGGCAAATTTTTTCTCACCCTCAAAAAGTGACAATTTTAACATGCTATCAAAAAATATCTGTGAGGAATTCACATACACATTCTAGGGATATCAGAGCATTATTTCACGTCTTGTGAAAAGGGCATTATAAGACCCCTTTAAGAAAAGTGCTGAGCTGAATTTGTTTGCCATCTAGTGGTTTAAAAGAGAATAAAGTCAAATGCGTCTTTTACCCTGGTGTTCCTTTAGCCCCATTGTACCCTGTTTACATTTTATATACAGTATATTTTTCTAAAAACAATATTTTGTAAGCCCTGGTTTACATTTACATTTGCATTTATTCAATTAGCAGATGCTTTTATCCAAAGCGACTTACAAATGAAAACAATAGAAGCAGTTAAACTAATAATAGGACAACAATATGCAAGTGCTATGACCCTTCTCAGTTGAATCTAACACAGTACATGTCAATTTTTATTTTTATTTTTTATTTTTTTATAAATAGAATGGAAGAGAAAATGTTAGTATTACTGGATCAAGTGCTGCCAAAAAAGATGCGTCTTCAGCCGTTTCTTGAAAATGGCTATGGACTACAGCTCTGGTAGAGTTAGGCAGGTCATTCCACCATCAGGGAACAGACCAGGTAAAGGTCAGAGAAAGAGATTTTGTGCCTCTTTGAGATGGCACCACAAGACGATGTTCACTTGCAGAGCGCAAGTTTCTGGATGGCATATAAGTCTGAAGTAATGAGTTTGGGTAAAAGGGAACAGAGCCACTGGTTGTTCTGTAGGCAAATGTTAGTGACTTGAATTTGCTGCGAGCAGCAACTGGCAAATTAGAGTAATTTTGTGAGGAGAGGAGTGACGTGTGCTCTCTTCGGCTTGTTAAAGAACGATCATTTTTGATCAGTTGCAGAGGTTTGACAGTGCAAGCTGAAAGAACAGCCAGGAGAGCATGATGAAGTGTTGGGTTGGAGTGTGAAGTGTTGAAATGAGAGGTAGAGTTGTGTGTCATCAGCGTAGCAGTGATAGGAAAAGCCATGTTTCTTAATCACAGATCCTAGTGATGTCATGTAGATGGAGAAGAGAAGTGGTCTAAGCACTGAGCCCTGAGGCACTCCAGTAGCTAGATGTTGCGTCTTAGACACCTCACTCCTCCACGACACCCTAAAGGACCTACCTGAGAGGTAAGACTTGAACCTTTGGAGTGTGGTTCCCAAGATGCCCTTCATCTGTAGGATTGACAGGAGGATCTGGTGGTTAAATGTGTCAAAGGCAGCAGACAGATCCAAAAGGATGAGAACTGAGGATTTGGAAGCTGCTCTTGCCAGTCTCAGAGCTTCAATTACTAAGAGCAGGGCAGTTTCAGTTGAGTGTCCGCTTTTGAAACCAGACTGGCTGTTGTCCAGGAGGTTGTTCTATATAAGAAAGGAAGAGATCTGATTGAAAACAACTCATTCAAGTGTTTTGTAATTTCTGTAAGTGGTCTGTAAGTTTCCAGATGTGCTGGATTCAGAGTGGATTTCTTAAGCAGTGGGGTTACCCGAGCCTGCTTATATGCTGTGGGAAAAGTACCAGTGTAAAGAGAGGTGTTGATGATGTGCGTGAGTTTGGGTACAACTGAGGAAGAAATGGCTTGAAGTAGATTAGTGGGAATAGGATCAAGCAGACAGGTAGTAGGGCGATTGGAAAAAAGGAGTTTGGAGACTTCTGCCTCTAAAAGCAGAGAGAAGGAGGGTAGAATGTGTGTGTTAGCTGGTAACATGTGTGTCAGTTTGTGGATTTGTAAATTGGTCACTGATGGTGGTTGTTTAATTTATGAAGAATGTGGCAAAATCGTCAGCTGTTAGGGTTGGGTTAAATATGTATACGGTCTCTCTGACTTACAGGTTAAATATGTAGACGGTCTCTCTGACTTACACAGGGGAAAAAAAGCTGCTTACAGACAGACAAGTGCGTCATGTAATGTTTGACTCTCACTGCACGAATTCTCCTCCCTCCCCATCCTCCTGTTCAGGAGTACATTCAGCAATGTTTTGTTATTCCCTTCGGAGCAGTGAGCGAGAGAATATGTCATTGTTCATCGTTAAATGACACTTGACTTCTGCCACAATGTAGTTTGCCTCATCTACTTTATTAATATTTTGTCGCCGCCCTTCTTTCATATTGCCTTTTTGTCAAGCACAGCAATGGACAACCGCATTCCTGGAAATGAGTTATGCAAATAGAACTCTGCAACACACTGATACGTGGACGGCACCGTAAGCACATCCGATGCGTGTAGCAATAAAGAGCGGCTGACAAAGAGAAGGGTCAGTCGTGGAAGGCCGACTGACGTATACTGCCTGAGGCAAAAGAGAAAATGCGAGTGAATCATGGCTCTCACCCGATCCTCCCCTAAAGATGGTAATCTACTGTAAATCAATGAGCACCCATACCGACTACACGTCTCCACGCTGACACAGCTTAATTACTGGCCAGGTCCGGCCTTAAATCACACCAAATGAGATCAAATAAATAATGACCGGTTTAAGTGTCGCTGTCCAGGGGTCTCTGTCAAAATCGGCAAGTGCAAATGAGTTGCAAATTTATGGAGATACAACAAGCTCTGGAGGAACATCCTGCATTCGAGTTGACAAATTGAAAATGGGGGAATGCCCAGGAACCATGTTTCTTGCTGCCAAATAAGACAGTTAATCTGCACAGACTCTCTCAGGTTGCTTAATTCCCTATAAAACCTATAAAACCATATTTTTTTGCACTCACACTCTGAGTTTAATTTCGAGATCTCAGATGACAGCCAATACAACAGGCTGTGTTTTCCCTCTGCAGGCCGATAGCTTTCAGTCAGTGTGCAATAAAAAGGGTATGTATGAAAACTGGGATGTCTTGATGCTTCTGGCACCATAAAGTGGAATATGGACTATTTCCTGGGAGAAGTGAAGATTTTAAGTTCACGTCCATACCCTCTTCTTCACATCTGCTGTGTATTAGGAGCGATTACAGAGAATTTTTAAAACGCTCTCAAACCCGCATTCCACCATGATAGAACGCCTGTTGACAACTCGATTTAGATTTTTTGCTCCAATGGATGCTGAGCATAAAGTTTGTCAAGCAGGCTGCAAACTCAATTTGCAGAAATCTTCATTGATTTTTTTTTTCTCCACACATTGGGAAATGATTTGTGGGCACTTCAGTTGCTTTAAAAAAGGAGAACAGATATTGTTTTTCAAGCAGTTGCACCAGTGCTGAGAGCTTTATTGGGTCATAGTGCTGTCTCTCTCTAGTGCGCATTTAAGGGAGTGAACCTGTATGATAATAAAACATCGCTGGTACTCCCATTTCGGACTATCACTGGTGAAGTTACACTCTCTTGAAGACTTCAAGCTGAACAGTTACTCACAGTCTTGACAGTAGTGGAGAGTGGGGTAAGCTGTGCCTCTTTTTTACTTAATTTATCCTGTAGTCAAGAAAAAATGAGAAAGAGAAACTAATACATAGATATGTACTGGATATATACTACCTTTGAAAAGTTTGGGTTGGTAAGAATTTTTTTTTTTTTTTAAAGAAGCCTCTTATGGTCTCACTAAGGCTGCATTAATTTGATCAAAAAACAGTAAAAACAGAACTTATATGAAAACTGAAAATAACTGTGTTCTATGTTTATATATTTTGAAATGTAATTTATTCCTGTGAGTGTAAAGCTGAATTTTAATCATCATTACTCCAGTGTTCAGTGTCACATGATCCTTCAGAAATCATTCTAATATGCTGAGTTTATACTTAAGAAACATTTCTGATTTTTATCAACATTGAAATCAGTTGTGCTGCTTAATATTTTGTGGAAACCATGACACTTTTATCAGGATGCTTGATGTACAGAATATTCAAAAGAACAGCATTTATTTGAAATACATTTTGTAGCGAAGTTAAAGTCTTTACTGTGACTTTTGTTGAATTTATGCATTCTTGTCATTCTTGCTAATTCTTTTTTTTTTTTATATGAACATACACGTTGTTTATAAGACAAATATTAACACTCAAATTTAATTAAATAATTGATTATGCATTGTCCTATTCAAAAGGATTAGTTTACTTCATATTGCTCACATCTTCTTGCATATTCGTAAAAATATTAAACCAGTCAGGAAAAAGTTTAATATTCACATGGTAATATATCTATCGATCAATCGATCGTTCCTTCTTCAGTACACAACTTTTTAGGAAAATACATGACAACAGTGTTCAAATTTTCTTTTGGTGCCCCATCAAATTCAAAAAGCTTGATGTGATCAATGTCATTGTATTTCCTGGATTTGGATCTAAAGCATACTAATCACAATCGATTTGTAAAGTACACAGCTTACCCACTGACAAATATTACCTTGCTCTCCCCTACCTGTAATGAGAAGTTATGTGTATATGCTGTGATTGACATTGACACTTGAACACATGGACTCTGGAGTAGCGGTGTTTAAAAAATAATTTGTGGTAGCTTAAGTGACAAAGGGAACTTGTTAAGGGATACAATGATTCATATTCCTCCTGAAGACAGAAGGACCGAACAGCTGTTTCCTCTAAGGAGGCTGGAGCCAGGAGCCCCAAGCGGAATCGCCTGGCTTTTCGTAGGCTTAATCACAAACAGTAAGGACCAGTAATCCATTGTCAGCGGACAAATGACCCCAGCCCCAGAGAAGTGCAATTACAGCTGTGCCGATCGCTACTCTTCTCACCCAAAACACTTGACCTGAATTTAAAAATGCAGACATTGCTCTCCACTCACTATTCTTTTCATGCCAACTTTCCAACGGCCTGTCATACATAACAACAATGAAACACTTTCTGTGGAGTATTATCCAGCAGACACAAATAAAGTGAACCAAAAGTCCTTTCATCTGCCCTGTGGGTCATTAAAAGCGCCTAAGGAAATGCCTCTGCCGTGCCCTCGTTTATCCCTTAATCCGCTTTAATTAATTCCCTTTCATTTACCTTGGTTAGCAGGAATCAATAGCACAGGTTGCACTTAATTTGACAAATGTTCTTTCTCTTAATCCCACAGTGCCTTAATGGATTTTTTGGGGGTCTTTCTTAAAGTGTGCTGCGTTCATAATGAGTTGGGTCATTGATCTAGCCAATCTTCCAAAAATCTGCAAGCCCTTCAATTTACTGCTATGGGCATAATCATAGGGATGGTAGGGACACGAATTACAGAAAACCCAAAACCAACACTGCACTATATCATGCCAAAAGAGCCTATGAGCGGGTCTGCCACAGACGACAGGAACAAATCAAATGTAATGAATACTGTTTTTAAAGACAAAATTTAAGGGAGATATATTAGGTGATATGAATCATATTTAACATTGTGGTGCAGACAAAGCAATTTAAAATGAGAATTGTGATATGAGGAAATATTGTTATTTTGACTGCAGACATCCACGCAATGGCATTTTCTTAACACCAACAATTTGAATATGATCATCAAGGTCCTGTGACTCACTGCTTTAAGCACTAAAAATTATAATCTCTGGATTGTCTTCTGCCTCCTTGCAATATGTCTCTATATCGACTTTCAAGTCAAACTTACACCCTTAGGCCTCATCTTAAGAACAAAGAAGCCCCTTTGGCGTAAATGCACCTGTTTCATGTACTAATACAACAGTTTCATGGCCGTGGGTGAACAGATCAAATGTGTGGGATGTGGTGCCTTGAAAGTCAAGAGTATTTATTTATTTAATTTTTTTAAACACTGAAATGTCCTTATTATAGTAGTAGTATGATGTTGTCCTATTATTAACATTTTTTTCTTATATTTAAAAAAAATGGATAAATTATTATAAAGTGCAATTTATTCCTGTAATAGAAAAGCTGAATTTCAGCAGTCATTACTCCAGTAAATTTCTTCTTATTATCGATTTTCTTATTATTCAATGTTATGTAATTGAATAATAATGTCATTAAATCAATGTTTAAAACAGATGTGCTGCTTAATTTTTTTGTGCAAACAGTGACACTTTTTAAGGATTTTTTGGTGAATAGAAGCACTTATTTGAAATAGACATCTTTTGAAACATTATAAATGTCTTTAAGTTGATCAAAATGCATAATGCATCCTTGCTAAATAAAAAAGTTAATTTCTTTCAAAATAAACCTTACTTTTGAATGGTAGTTGTGTGTATTGCCAGCTTGTGTGACATCCTCATCCTCAAAAACCATGAAAAAAACTAGACAAAGTGAAAGAAAACACAAATAATCCACAATAAATACAGGTTAATAAACATAATGTGTAGATTCTTTACAAGTTAATAAAGAGGTGCAAAACATGTTGTTTGGCTCTTGACATAACTTGCCATTTCATAACAAGAGAAAAAAGAAAAACACATTTTTTGTGTGTACGTTTCAAGTAGAAGGAAACCTTTGGTTGTACATGCTCAGTGCTTACAGTTATTCATGGTTTTCTCAAAACTTAAAAAGCCAGTCCCAAAGGTTTCAATTAGGAAAGCGTGAGGCATCCTAGTGTATTCAGTAGTAAAGACTGATCTCCTGAGTGTTGGATAAGGGCACCGCTGCTAGTTGCTCTCTCTCTAACATGGGTTAATTGGGTTCGTCTCAGCTTTTGCCAAAGAGAACAAAAAGGGAGCAGGAAAAATCCCCTTATTGTGAGCTGAAGTTGTTATCCAAGTGTGGAATTCAAATGTGTATTTGTCAGTTCCAGATGCATGCCTTAATATTCCATGTAGGTTCAAAGCAGTGTCAGATACTCAACCCTGAAAGTAAAACTGCTTGTTGAAGGCCATTTCGACCATTTTTGGACTTCATTATTTCTCTGTGCGAGTACACAGAAGCAGGGGCTTATCTGAGCAGAGACCCTTAAGGAATGGCACTTTGAAATCTTCTTGTAAAAACTTTAAGACATTACTCTATGCGGTTTTTAAGTATCAGCCCCTTTCCGATCTTGTTTTGTCGCAACATTTTACAGGTCTCAGGGAGTCTATCCAGAAGCATTTTATGTATTCTAGGAACTTGCTAAGCATAGTAATCCATGTGATCCAGCCTGACAAATTACCATTGTTTGATGTAAAAACAACTACAGTATGTGGACCACCAATTTGAAGTTATTTCCTGCCACAAACAATCCAAAGCAAAAACAGATGGATGGGCAGAAATGAAGAGAGACCTTTCATATGTTATATAGTGTCCTGAAGCCTGAAATGATTGGGTGTGCTCAAATCATCAAATCTGCATAAAGCATTCAACAGGCACTCTCCAAATGATTTCAAAGTGTAATCTGAAATAAGTCTTTGAGCAATGGAAATCCAGATTTGTCACTTTGCAATGATGGCTCATATTACAGATAGTTGCACCTCGTCCTCAGCACACCTATTCATGGCACACAGACACTTCTTCATTCATATTTTACACTTCAACAACCCAGTAACAAAACAGGAAATTGCATCTGATGCAAATTCTAATCAAATATTATAAGACTTTCTTGTGTTTGGAACACAAAACTAGTTGTCTAGCAGAATGACCATGCTACTACTCCATACAATGAAACTGAATAGCACCACTTTCACTCTATATACGAGCAGCTTTGACATTCTGCTATTTTCCTTTGTGTTTCACAGAAAGCAGTCATACAGGTTCGTAATGACATGACGTTGATTAAAAGATGGCGACTTACACACTGTAAAGTTTCAGGAGTGACAAGCACATTTAAATAACAATCATTCCTGAAATTGTGATGATAGACAGCGTGTTAACCATTGCCACATTCTGGCGTCTCACGTGTTTGGTATCTGCTAGTTTTGTCCAAATTAATACAACGAACACATACTCATTATTTTCTGCAATTTTAACTAAACCACTGTCTAAAGGGATGTCATGTCAGCCATTTGCAAGGCTGCTTCGCAGAGCTCGCACTTCAAGATTTGCCATGTCTATTTATTATAAACTTTTTTGAGCTTGTCGTTTGAGCTTGGCTTATAAAGTGATCCGTTTATGGAGTTAAAGGGGGGGTGAATTACTGTTTCATGCATACTGAGTTTTTTACACTGTTAAAGAGTTGGATTCCCATGCTAAACATGGTCAAAGTTTCAAAAGTTAAGTTGTACGTTTGAAGGAGTATTTTTGTTCCAAAAATTGTCCTTCCGGTTTGTCACAAGTTTCGGAAAGTTTTTTTCGAGTATGGCTCTGTCTTACGTAAGAGAGGGCGGAATTTCCTTATATGGGTCCTAAGGGCACTTCTCCGGTAAGATCGCGGGCCCACACGGCCGCTCGTTTTTTTCCGGAAAGACTCGGTACAGCCAATCTTTCAATTAAAAATATAATAAAACAAAAGACTTTTTGGAGATATGAAGGATGCAATATTACTCTATAGGTACTCAAGATTAACAGGAGATTGAGTGAAAATGAGCATTTCACCCCCCCTTTAATAATGTAGGCAGATGCAGGTCATGATATTTTGGTCTTGTTTGCAATACAAAGCATTTGGATTTCTCTTTGGGATTGCTCTTGTTCGCTGTTTTTTTCTAGGAAGATCTGGCAACACAAATGAGTCAATGCTCGTACCTCTTACAGAGACTTTGCCTCTACCCTGTGATTTTCTTGCAACGCACTCATACAGAAGAGAGATACATTTCTGATGTGCGTTTAAATATGTAATTAACAACTTGTCCAGTTCGGTTCCATACACACACTGTAGAATTTTTGTAAATGTGGCTGTCACTGCCTGAGTTAATGCAGTTGTCACTACTGTAATTTCACTGGAGTAAGCACTAAAAAGTGAAATGGCAACCAAATTTAGCAGCAGTTTGTGTGTGGCCGATGACAGAATTTCAGTTTTTTTTGGTGAACTACAGGTATCCCATTACTAGAGGTACTTGCAAAAGCCTCTCAAAAAGAGACAACATTCTAAATGACATTCTATAGCGAAAACCTATAATATCTCCTTAAAGAAGTGTTGATTTACCTTGAGGTGCTGTGTTAAATGACACTGGCACTAATATGCATATGGTGTTTACCATCGGAAGACAACTCTGAGCGATGGTAGCTATTTTGGTGATGTGATAGCAGAGTGATGATTATTCAAACCTTAGGAATCCCTAGATAGACGAACCACAAATGTAAAGCATACTACAAAACCTAAGAATCACACTAAAAATCACCGTGTAGAAACCAACGCTCGTTAAAACAGAAGTCAAATGCAAATCAGAGGAACAACATCTCGACTGGTAGATTACTGCATGGATCACGGGAAACAAACGTCCGCTTTCGCAACCAAAGGAATGACTTGACTTCCATCTTTAATGCATTCTCTTGATTAGTATGGGGCAGAGGCTGTTAGGGTTTTTGGCAGGAGCTGAATTAAATGTAGATGGGAGGGTGTGGAGATGCTCCAGTCTGAATAACTGCAGATGCCAAAAAGAGGCAGCCAGAGAGGGAGGCATATAATCTAAGTCATTATCAGACCTAAATGGACAGAATGTGCAACCATCTCAAACGAACAAAGTGATTTCACAGATCGCTGGTGCCCTTTTCTGGGGATGGCAAATAAATGGCGCCACTATATATTTTCCCCCCCACTGTGTAAGTTCTCCGTAGTGCAGTTATACAGAGAGCAGTGACCTCCCATCAGGGGGACCCAATCATCTCACACCACACCTAAATGGAGTTCACTGATGGAGGCTGTGTTGATGAAAAACTGAGTATAACTTTCTTTATCAATAAAGGGATCGTCCTGTAGGGTGATGGTATTGGTGATAATGGGATGTGCGTCTAGTCCTCAGTGCATCAACAAACTCGGCTGAGGATATAATGTCTTTAAATGAGGTCAGGTTGTGAGGTTATGGGAATAGTTCACATGAAAATGATATTTCTGTCATCATGTAGTTTCCCAACCTGCATTACCTTGTGTATTCTGTGGAACGCAAAAGGAGAATTTTTTAATAATGTGCTGTTTGCTCTTTTCCACGCAGCTAGAATGATCCTTTAAAAAAGGATGCCAAAACATAATAAAATTAGTGATTTGTGCAATTGATTCCATTTTTTTCTGAAGACACACAACAACCTTATATGAGTCAACCTGAAATCATAAGTAAGAAGTAAAATGATTAAAAAGTTATTTACTCATAATCAATCCCTCCAGTGGAGTCTTTGTCCGAAATCATATACTCTCTTGAGTAGGTACTTATTTTGAATAATTACTTCACAACTGCTAAGAAAGTATGTTCTACAGTATATAGTATGAATGTGTGCAGTATGAATGCAATCCGGACATACTACAGTATATTCGCCATGTTGTCATTATCATGTGACCTATCAGTTGCGTCACTTCACAGCCATTCACAAATCCTTTCCTGTGGCCTCATGGGATAGTAAAGTGTCCATTTACAGTGCTGGTCAGAATTATTTGCCCCCTTGGTAAATATAATTAAAGATGGCTGTAAAAAATAAGTCTGCATTGTTTATCCTGTTGATATTTTATTTAAAAAAATTCTAAAACGAACCTTTTATTGAAGTAAAAGAATTTAAAGTGGGGGGGGGGGGAATCACATTATGAAATAAATGTTTTATCCAAAACACATTGGGAACAATTATTTGCCTCCTTTTATTAAATACTTTTTGCAACCTCCTTTTCCTAAGATAACAGCTCTGAGTCTTCTCCTATAATGCCTGATGAGTTTGGAGAACACCTGACAAGAGATCAGAGACCATTCCTCCATACAGAATCTCTCCAGATCCTTCAGATTCCCAGATCCATGTTGGTGCTTCTTCTCCTCAGTTCAGCCCACTCATTTTCTAAAGGGTTCAGGTCAGGGACTGGGATGGCCATTGCAGATGCTTGGTTTTGTGCAGTGACCCATTTTGATGTTTGTTTTTGGATCACTGTCCTGTTGGAAGATCCAAACATGGCCCGCGATTTCTAGCACAGGCTGTCAGGTTTTGATTTTTTATCTGTTGGTATTTGATCGAATCCATGATGCCATGTCTCTGAACAAGATGTCCAGGACCTCTGGCAGAAAATTAGGCCCACAGCATTAAAGATACAGCAGAGTGTTTCATTTTACACATGGGGTACTTTTTTATCCCTGTATGAACCAAACCCTTATTAAGTGTTTGCTGCCAAAAAGCTCTTTTTTTTTTCTTTTTTTTTTTTTTCTCTCATCTGTCCTTGATTTGTTTGTTTTCTATGTCCTGAAGCCAAAAATAAGTTATTTATGTGCACTGTAATATTTCAAATAGTGTTCAAATAAATTGGTTATATCTTCATCAATAATTGAAATTAAAACCTGAAAGTTTCATATTAAGGAACCCTTTGTTCACGCACATGTAAGACATATCATTTTCCAGTTAAAAGTACAAGCTGTAATTGTGGATAGGGTGATTTGGACCAAAGAAAATAGAGTTAGGAAGTACATGTTTCTGTATGATAACATAAAATCAAAGAAACAGAGATATTGATACACGGATGTCTGAAGGCATTTCTAGTAGTAGTGTAAAATCAAACCAGCCCACCTTATTATAAAGCATTAATAAGTATTCACAGTAATATTTAATTCAGATGATTATATTATCACAGATATGAATGTTGATGAGAACAAATTAAATTTTCCTTCTACACCACATCTAATCTGCCGTGATTAAGCTTTATTAAAATGAGCACAGACGATCATATGTAATTCTTTTTGAGGGCAAATTAAATATTTTCCTTTGTAATTAAATGGGCAATATATTTTGCCTTATGCTTCAAATTGGGAACGTCGTCCGAAACATTTGTTCACAGTTAATGATGATGTTGGGTCACTGCTTCATGTTGCTTGAAGTGTATAAAGGGTTGTGCGGTCATTCGCTTTGCCATGTAGCAACGTTTGTGTTTCTTTGCACTAAGTATTGATTTTTTTTTCTGACATCATTTTTTAAAGTGGTTTCTGATCCCCTTTTGTCTTTAGAGCCTCATGTCTCAAAGCTTTCAGAAACTGCCTAATACTTTGAACTTTTTTCTAGGTAGAGTCTGACATGTCTGCAACGGCAAAACAAAATGGCCATGTTGAAATCCGCACCTTCAACAGATGCTTCTAACAGAGGATGATGGATACAGTTGTGAAATGATTTTCCTCTCATTGATTGGGTCCCGACATATCTCAACCTGAGCTCCATCTTCAAGAATGAATTAAAGACGCATCTCTTTCGCCAACATTTTACTCAATAATACTAACACTTACTATTTTCTATTACTTTTTTTTTTTTAAATCCTTGCTACGCTGGTCTAGCTGAGACTGGTCACGACATTTGCATATTGTTGCCCTATTGTATTTATTGTTGACTTGACTGTTTCTATTGCTCTCTTCATTTGTAAGTCGCTTTGGATAAAAGCGTCTGCTAAATTATTAAATGTAATGTAATGTATCGTTTTCCAGGAGTAACGAATGCATGTAGCTTTTTTAAGTGTAAAAATCAAATGTAACAGAAAGTCAAAAATAAAAAAGGTTAAATTTGCAAAAATGCATTTGATGAGTAAGAAAGACAAACCACTCTGGAACTGCAGAAAAAAATGTTAATTGGCTGATATTATATTGTATTGTATTGTATTGTTTTGTATAAAAGTCAATTTCTATGAAAGCTTGTTGAGAGTTTTTATTTCAAAATTCATCTTTATTTCTCACAATTATGGGTGATCAGAATTATGAGATAAAAATTCGCAATTACCTTTTTATATTTTTATTCCATGGCAGGAACAAGCTCTCAGGAACAAGTTACCTTACATCTACTATAATATATTAAAATGTTAGCAATTTAAAAAATAAAAGTTTATTTATTTATGAATCCATGGCTAATTTTGAATAAACATTAATGGAGAAAGATTTTTTTTTTTTTTTTTTCACATAATGGCTGTTCTGCCATATAGACCTTATGTAGCCTCTTCGTTGTGTTCCGTCTACCGGTTTGAAGATAAGATCTTACAGATTTATGAACGAACCTCTCGTTTTAAAATCTTCCTGGACTACTGACATTAGTTATGACATCCGCATCGAACATTACAATGCTCATGATAACTTTCATTAACGATACAATAAGTAAATCCACTTCCCTTTCAGTCGGTCACGTTCAACGTCATATCTCTGGCATATATATAGGGCTGACTGACTGCCAAAGCTAACCAGCCAAAACTTAAGTGAGAAGTATTGAGAAGACTCTTAAAAAGAGCAGGAAGTTGATCAACGTGCCATAAATGCCCAGTGATGCAAAGTCTGAAGTTCAACAACGGCATCATTAAACATCTGCAGCATGCGGTGAGTCATTCCTGCTGAGCATTTAAAGAGCAGGCTAATGCCTTGCAAATGAGTAGGTAAGTCTAATGATAAAAAATGAGTTTTTCTATAAGAAATGATCCAAGGCACATGCGTGCCTTCTTTTTCCGCCGCTGAGTGTCTCTTCAGCCCTCATTTTCCTGCAGCTTTACTGGAAATGATTGGATTAGCCATACACATTTCATCTCCAGCGTGTTCACATTCCACCGCAATTAGTCATTCTGAACAGACAGGCAGCAGAATAAAGCCACTGAGCCACAGTCATCACAGCCACTCTTATCACACGAGTCACACCAGTTAGAAGAAATTTACAGGGCTGGAGGTCCTGCTTAGCCTCAGACTAAATGGAAGACAAAAGGTTTTAGTTGTCATGACAATTAGATGGAGTCTCAGAGCTGAGTAGGTTTTGATTGCCTGAAGTTATTAGCTGGCGGTAATTAAGTTTGCATTATTCTCTCCCGACAGCAGTTTTGCTTCAAGAGTAGTCTGTCCTCTGCAAGCACGGCCAAGGCATGTACCAAATCTCCTCTACATATTGGCACAAAATTATATTTTTTTTTTCCTTTGACCCTTTTCATCCTGGAAAAATGGGAACTTTGAATAAATTCACCAACAGTTGATGTGAAGAAAGCTACACGGAAAAAGGTCCAGTCATGTCCTGAAACAGAAAATGTTTGACAATCTTTGACCATAAAACTACTTTGATATTTTATGTTTGTTTTGTCATGTCTGTACCAGAATAGTGCACTTGTTGTTCCCCAGTGTGCATACTGGAAAAATATAGTAAATATGTTGTATAGTGTCTGTCCCCTTTTCTGTTAGGAGCATGTGTGACGATGACGGTATTTTCATTTTTGGGTGAACTATCCGTTTAGGCCTTAAAGGAGTAGTTCACTTTAAAATGAAAATTCTGTCATCATATACTCACCCTCATGTTGTTTCAAACCTGTATGAATTTCTTTCTTCTGCTGAACAGAAAGGAAGATATTTAGAAGAATATCAGTAACCAGACAGTTTCTGGGTCCCATTGACTTCCATAGTAGGAAAAAAATATATACTATGGAAGTCAATGGGACCCAGAAACTGTCTGGCTACTGATATTCTTCTAAATATCTTCCTTTCTGTTCAGCAGAAGAAAGAAATTCATACAGGTTTGAAACAACATGAGGGTGAGTATATGATGACAGAATTTTCATTTTAAAGTGAACTATTCCTTTAAGATTTATGCTGGTGTTGAAAATAAATCAGAGGGCTTCAGTGGAATTCAGTTGTACTTTCAATGTTGTAGTTTAAGCAGTTTCATTTTCTGTAAAAATTGAAACATTCAAGTATGTGTTACATTTGTGCTTGTGAATTTGTGATTCCTTAAATGCTACATGAAAAAAGCCAGAACATGCATTTTTCTTACCCTTTTGGCATATTGTTTTGTTTTTCTTGTCATAAGCATAAATCTAGCAAAATAAAGTGAAGCTAATGCTTTAAACATGAAAAAAAATCTATTTCCCAATGAGGTTACGATTAAGATACGATTAAGGCAAAACACCCCATGTGAATTGGATTTATTTTTTTATTTTTTTAAATGAATAGATATTACCACTCCCCCAGTTGATTGATTATATTAAGAATTGCAAAAAAAATGTGTATTACAAGTTTTCAGGAATGTTATGTTTAAATATGCAAATGTGGATTTGATTAAATTTGCACTAATTTGCATAATTTTTACAGAACAGAAATCTGAACATTGACTAGAGCCAGGTTAAAAATATATATTTTATTTGCCATGTTTTTAGGAATGAAATAAAATCAGGTGAATGCTATATGAACAAACCCCACTGTAAAAACCTTAGAAAGGAATAAAACTGGAAAGGTGCAGAAGAGATTTCTGTCTCAGAATGAGAAAAAAAAAAACTAGAATAAAGTGATAAACAGATGAAGTGCTATAGTCAAATAGCCCAAATTCTCAAAACTGACCTGCAGTGTCTTGCCTTAATTAGATATGTTCTCTGAAAACAAGTCTTAAGATTTAATGATTTTTTTCTTCCCATATAAATGTATGTGTCTTCCTTTGTTTAGATAGTTTTACTAACAAATGAGGCAAAATGTGTACTAGACTTTTTAAAACACACACAAGCATAAAAAAATCCATAAAACCTTTCATAAAACTAAACTAAATACTTCTGATGGTGAAAATAAATTAGAGTGCTTCTTGTTTTGAGTATAAATCTTGCAAAATCTACTTAAGTTATGCTTAAAAATGGAAAAATATGCCAGTGGGGTAGGAAAAATAAACTTAATTCAAGATGTATTCTCTGGAAACAAGTCTTAAAGGATGGTTCACCCAAAAATGAAAATTGCATCATGCTCTCCAACTTGTCGTTTCATCTTCGGAACACAAATTAAGGTCTTTTTAATAAAATCTGAGAGCTTTCTGTCCCTCCGTAGATGGCTACGCAACTGATACTTTGACCCTTCAAAAAGTTCATAAAGAGATCGTAAAACTAATCCATATGAATTGAGTGGTTTAGTTAAAAAAATTCTGAAGAGATTTTCTGATCGCTTTATATGATGAACAGATAGAATTTAGTATTTTATTCACGTATAAACATCAACTCACACATCAGTTGTTGTAAAAGCATGTTTGCTTGGCGTGTGACATCCAATGAGGTTCATTCTCTTGTGTTACGCATGCATGTTTGAGCTTCTACAAGAACCACTGAGGTTCATTCTCGTGTTACGCAGCAAGTTTGAGTTTCCGCAAGAGGTTTGTTCTCGTGCATCAAGCAGATTCAGTTGAGCTTCTGTTTATGTTCGCTTAACAATGTTTACTTGTGAATAAAAGCCTAAATGAAATCTGTTCATCATATAAAGTGATCAAGTCCCTTAAAGGGGTCATCGGATGCCCATTTTCCACAAGTTGGTATGATTCTTTATGGTCTTCGTGTAAAGTTTGTAACATACTTTGGTTAAAATTCTTGTGTAAAGCAACACCCTTTTAGCTCCTCAAAAACAGCTCTGTTCACAGTGACCCGTTTCGATGCATGTCTCTTTAAATGATAATGAGCAACTGCTCACCCCCACCCCTCTCTTCCGTGGGGCGTGTTGACACAAGACACGTAAAGTGATGCCTTGGCTGACAGTATACAAATGGCTGAGGGCCGAAATATGCTAATACGGGTCAGTCCGTCAGTGGTTGGGGGCGGAGCATGAGCAATATGATTAGGCTTTTTGAGGATTAAAAAAAAGGAGTGAATGTTTTTTATTATTATTATTGTATGGTGGTTGTGTCCACACACTGCAAAGACACATTTATATGCAAACACCATATAAAAGTGAATTTTGCATCCGATGACCCCTTTAAAAATATTTTAACTAAACCACTCAATTTATATGGATTAGTTTTATGATCTCTTTATGAACTTTTTGAAGTGTCAAAGTTTCAGCTGTGTAGCTGTCTACGGAGGTAAAAGATCAAGTTTTACGGGTTTGGAACGACATGAGGGTGAATAAATTCACATTTTTGGGTGAACTATCCCTTTAATACCTGGAAAATACTAACAAAGGAAGAGTTTTCTGGTGCAGCAGACAAAATAATACAAAAATAATACTATTTTTAATGTGCTACGGGATATTTTAATGCATTACTTTAAAAAGTAACAATCCCCAACACATTTCTTACACAATAACATTTTTTTCTACAATAAAAAATGACACAGTATATCAAGCTTTAAAACACAAAGAGGCATGAGATACTGAATGTTTGGAACCACATTTCTACTTAAAAACTTCTTTTTCCAAATTTCTATATTCTCTATTCATGCCAATGAAGGCAGCAGAAGAACAAACCTTGCTCTCAAGGACACCGCGACTCAGAAAGACAGCACTTGTCTGCACTTGTAACAACAGCCACCTCCAAAGTCTGCCTTTCCCTGAAGCAGCAGCAAGCAAGATGGTTTCTAAGGGATACTTTGTGCTTTCACAATCACAAGACGGGGCAACTTTGACTGGAGAGCTTACCAGTCACTTGCTCGCCTCTAGGAGAGCATCAGCCCCCAGGTAGAGTCGGTGGGAACAGAATGTGTCAGTGCCTAGATCATACTAATGCAAGCCACCTTATGTCTTCTCATTCCACCGAGGGCACAAAGCAATGCTCGTCTGCAGCATACAAAAGAGCATTGCAGGAAAATAGAATAACTGTTGCAAATCACACCAAGATGACACATCGGTGGCTACACACACTTGTACCAATACAGGGACGCAAGTTTCCTTCGATCAAAAGCACAATTCCACACCTGGATATATGGCAGTTAATTCACTGAGACAAAACGTCAACAGGTGACCCCAAAACACCTCCATTGTTAACGTCTATCTGAAAAGCATGCTTTGAAGTGCCCCAGATGGTGCTCTGTGTTATTATTCACGCTTGTTGTTTGGGTAGACGCATGACCTGTAGCTACTGCACAGAACTGCTATGCGGTGAGTGTCAACAATAAACATGTGAGCGTTTGCTTTGCAACTTCAAAGCCGCTGAAAGTCTCAGTGCACCCCCCTCCCATCCCCCTAAAGAGTTTGAATATCGCCTGCTTCTCTTTTTGAACTGCAACACAACAACAAGCTTACCAGAGCTCTATATTTGTATTGCTGAGGTTTTGTTCTGGGGGAAAAAAGAACAATTGTTGCAAACCCTAATTATTGGGATTTTTATTTATTTATTTTTATTTATTTTTTTTGCAGAATTTTCCATTTTATTTTTTCTTAATTGATGCATAATTTTAAAAAGAGCACGCTCAGCATGGGTTAATTTGCTGTTTATAATTATTTGCATTATGTGTGTTGTTCTCTCTTCTATTTTACAGAGATTACAGACCGTGCTTTTGAGCATTACAGGACTTTGTTCCTGCGGCTAACTGCCTATGCTCATTTTGTCAATGGGATAACAGTTACTGCATATGAAAGACCAACAGCGGCACTCCAACATGTTTATGGCACCGAAGGATCAAGGATCACACTGACAAGCTGAATTTCAGCAGCAGAACACAACGTGACCTGTTCATTTCATGGATTGAAACCAGTAGCTCTCACCAGCCTGCTGTTCCCCTTTTGTTTCAGAGCTCTTTGCCGGCGAAATAACAGCTTTCCTTGAACAAAGCTGACAAACTCTGCTTATGGTCGGCTGGTGTGAATGTAAATCTATTTTCACAGACACATTCTGACTGCGGGGAATCAAAAGTTCATTGGAACAAACCCTGAGATTCAGAGCAGAGGTGGCGAATAAGGGCCAAACGGATTACCCTGCTTACCCTAGACTGCTCCAATGTCTTGTTAGCACTAATGAAACCGATTTCAAAGGTCACACTAGCCGCACACATCATCTGTTCTCTCCAAATACTGTAAGTACACTTTAGTCTCTGAATTTCAAACCTGCTGTTTGATCAACTATTACCAAATGACTGAGTGACGAAAGAAAATGACAGGAATTGATTTGTTTCCTCGGAGCAGCTGTAAGAAGGGGAGGTCAAATATCCAATTTCACTCCGTTGGTTTTTCCTCACAGAAAGTAAATATACATGGTGAAATTGCTCCTGATGTGTTCAGCAGAGATTGTATTGGAAGAGGAATATAGTGTTTCCAGAAAAAAAAAAAAAATCAATTCAATTAAAGAATTAATTCAAGTCACGCTGGCTATATAGGCTGTAAAATTGTATGCATGGACTACAACTTTCCCCTTCTTGATTGATCTAACAATTATATTTGTATGGCTCAGAACAGTGGGAATGTAATAAGCTTTCTTCTAATATCACTGGAATGACCCTTCACGCTAGATGAGCGTTTTGAAACACTCAAATCCACGGCACAGCTGGGAGAATGGACTTTATGATATAAAATGCAGTGACTCGTCTTCCATAAACAGAGCATATCTTTGTGTCAGTGCACTAATAACTTTCGGCAATGCGCTCATGCTATGTAATGGGCTGGGGAAGAAATGATTAAGTGCATTCTCTTTCATTTCTACTAACTCCGCCTCTCCAAACTACCAAGTTGAATGAGCCCGATGATTTATAATTGATGACAGCCCACTGTCTATGGGTTTTCATTAATATTACAATGAAGCTAGTCTTCCAGCTCTCCTTGATTGTCTTCAGATCCCACAGAGGCCGGGTGTACTGTATAGCAGCAGACTGCACTGCCCTCTCTTTAACACTTCTGCAAGTGAGTCCCAAAATTCTTCTTCCCATTTGCCATCTTTATCCAATCATTATCATTAAAGTTATATCAGAAATTAATATTTCAGAGACTTACGTAAATGCTCCCTGACTGATGCGGGAAAAAGTCGTAGGAGCGTATTGAAAGGCACCAGACAGAACCATGGAAACCTTTGAATTTCATTACCCGAGATGGGAAGTGCAGTGTCTTGGCTTTCATTATAATACATGCTGCGTCGAGTGAGTCGAGTAGCACCAGGCAATTCAGTTAAGAAGGCATCCCAGGGTTTTCTGGGAGAGGCCTAATGTCACTCCAGATATATCTTCCCAGTACAGATGGAGGACTTCATCCCTTCCACAGATCCATTGGCAAGGCTTTTGAAGCAACCTCAGCATGGGTCTTCCTTGCATTTTGCATAGGCAGATTACTTCCTAATCATCATCTCTAAACCAAACGCTTAAATGAAGAAAAAAGACAGCACATTTAAGGCACTTCAGCATAAACAGATACGTGACTGCCGGTTTTAAACAGCAATTACACCCAAAGGACTGGCAAGAAAAGCGCATCCTTAATACTTGTGGCATGTGATAATTGTGCAGGACATTAGCAGAGCGCGCTTTCTCTCTGTGGCAAGGACGAGATAAGTAGCCCTGCCGTGGTGTACTGTCAGCAGGGTAAGTGTGAATGATGACCACAGCGGCGCTCGGCTTAGGAACATCTCCTTCACCCCTGGCTCTGTCCCCTCCGCTGAGCTCTGAGATACCAGAGCACTGGCCTCATTTGGATGCTGGCTTCCTTTTCAACTCCCTGTACCATTGCTCACCACAAAAGCAGCACAGATCCAATGACAGCATGTCGCCACACGTGCAGTTTTTTATTCTGAATGACAAAGCACTACACCATCTGCAGCAATACTCCCGCCGTTACCCATATGTGGAAGTTTAGGACTTTACATGGGTCAAACACGCCACATATTTTAACTCATGCAACTTGTTTTTTACTCTGTTACTGTCACGGTTTGGGTTTTGTTTTCTTGTTCTTGTCATTGTCATGTTTGCGTGTCTTGTCATGTGATTCCCTGTTTGTCATGTGATCCTGTCATGTGTCTTGTCATTGGTTAATCGTCTGGTTCATTGTTCACAGGTGTCCCTTGTCTAGTAATTAGTCTGTGTATTTAAGCCCTCATGTTTGCCCTGTGTCTTTGTTGAGTATTGTATTAATGTTTCAAGTTATGAATGTTTCTTGTTCAGGTACTTGTTCTTGGTTTGAGTTACCAGTTTCCAGCCTTTGTTTTATGTTTGATAATTAAAGTTGCATTTGGGTTCTCTACATCTCGCCTCCAGTGGATTTCGCAGTTATGCTGTTTATTCAAGCATGTGCTAGCCTTGCAAAAGTAACTACATTTTGTCAAAATTGAGTTATGAGTGAAGTCATGTCATTTTCTCACCCTCATGTTGTTTCAAACCTGTATGACTCTTTCTTCTGTGGCACAGTAAAACAAATTATAATAATAATAAAAGATCTGTCACTATTTCAGTTTCATTGCAACTTTATGGTAACACACAATGGATTTGGGTGCAGGGAAAGAAAACCAAAACCTTAAGTGCCTTGATAGAAAGAAAAAAAACATAATATATTTTGAGTACTTTGCATTTATTAATGGCAAAGTAAATTCACACAGGAGCAGTATTGCGTTTTACAGGTGAAGGAAGACACTGCGATCTTTACGAGTAAGGGAACGCAGGGTCTTGAAGAACACACAGAGAAACTCTGGTAATTATTGCATACTCCACCTCCCCATTTAAAACCAGTCCCCTCTGAATGTAGCTGTAGACTATAATCTGTCTTGTGATCAACTATGTTCAGATTTGGATAAAACCTGGAACAAATATTGACATCAAATCTTTGAATTCATTTTCTCAGTTCCAGTGTTGGCAAAGTCACTGTATTTTGCCTTTGTCAAGCAGGACGGAGGTCTTATTAGAAGTGATTTGAAAGTTAGGCTTCATGAACTCAAGAAGGGCTCAGGCTCTCACTGCCCGTAATTTGATCCAATTAAAAAGCTTTGATGAGGAAGCCTCCTTCAATTGTCATTGAGGCAAGATAATGGTTTGGATTTCTGTTTATGGCTCAGCAATTCATTTATGGCAAGCAGGGGCAAATCATATTTAACGGTCTCTTAAACTGAACTTTTTTTAGGGGGGAGGGGTAGAAGCATTATATTTATTAACTTTTCCCCACCAAACTCATGGACAGCATTAGCCGCAACACTATAATGAAGCACTTCCTCCCCAAAACAATCAATGAGTATACAGAGGGAGACAGATGGACTGTTTCACAACATGATCACACCTATCTCAGCAGCTCAAATTAGACCCATCACACTTAGTCCTCCTATGTGGACGTGTCTCCGGCAACAAAGCATGTCTAATTCGGAAAGGGGAAAAAAAAAAGAGCAAAATGTTTAAATGAGCCGGAAAATGTAATGCATCTGCCCAAGCCTCTTTGATGGGAGTCCATTGACTCTGATGAATGCAGGATTTATGTGGCCATTTATGTATGCTGCGTTACGGCTGAAGGAGCATGGCCCTGTTCTATTACATGAGTTAACACTTCTGCGGAGATCACCTGAGACCTGCCTGACGTTTCCCTTCCCCCGTGCTCACTCCTACTCCTCTGCTCTGGAGTGCTGAATGCCTGATTTCTCCCTGACAAGATGATCACATTATCCATGGCAATTTAAATCAGATAGACACTGGCAGGTTAAGGATTATCAGACAATGCACTGGAGGAAGGCCTTACGCTAACACCATATTCTAATATGGGTGACAAAAAGACACTTAAACCCTGAGCAGAGAGGTACTTTTAAACAAGTAATATGTTAGGTGAAAAACGTTTGAAAGAAGTTTATCGAGGTAGTTTCGTTCAGCTACTATAATTGTATATGAAAATGCTGGGGATACAGAATCATATATTAAAGAGAAGAAGCACCTTTGGGGGACAAGCATGATCAGAGTGACAGACTGAGCAAGTTCAGATTCACTGTGTGCGAAAGAGTGGAAGGTTTAACTAGGCTTCAAAGTCAAGGTTTACTATGAAAATACTGTGCACTGACAGTCTCTAGTTTCAGCTCCTGCTGGTCACAACAGGTATAGATTTTAAATGATGCAGCACTCATACATAACACAATCACTGATGGGCTATAGAGTGCTACAAGTTCACTTTTTCAGCAGTCTGGGTTCCAGAATATTTTTTTCCATTCACTTTCACACAGGGATTTTTAAAAGTCTTTGTTAAAGATTTACAATGAACCAATGCAACCAGCTACATGGTGCACATTACAAACTTTGAATTGAAGCAACAACAAAAAACACACATTTTACGGAGAATAGCTTCCAGATGAGAGTACAATGCTTGCTATACGCACAAAAGCTTCTCCTGAAAGATGTAGTCGGGACAATCTGTTGTTTATAGATCACAAAGTATGTCTTATTACTGTATTTGTAGTTGTGTTTTCTATTAACAGTTCCAATTAAAAGCTTTATTTAGTTGCTATGATTGCTGTTATGTAATTGAAGGGCAAAGCTTTGCCTCCGCTAGCCTGCTAACATTACAGTATTGATGTGGTTTACTTTAGCTTTTGTAAGCTCTTGCTTTTGTAAGGTTTCAAATTGACGCCATCATTAATATTTACATCTGATTAAAGCTGGAGGTTATAAAGCGGCGTGACATTTCCCGAACACACTAAGCGCTGCCAATCACAACACACTGGGCCAGCTAACCAATCACAACACATTTCATATTTCAGAAGGAGGGGCTTCTTCGAAAACTATGCAGACTGGGGAGAGAGGAGCTGTAATAATGTATGTGAAAAATAATGTTTTTTTTTTTTTAACAATCAAGCATGAAAAGTACATTCTAGTACATCATAAAAACAAAATAAAGACTTCGTAAAAGGGCATAATAGGACCTCTTTAATGACCGTATATTCATTGAACAAAATTAATTCTTTTATTTATCAAAATAAACAGAAAATACTACAAACTTTGCTAAAGTGATTGTTTTGAACACGTATTAACATAGACCTTATGCAAAACATTATTTCAGCTCAAGTAAAAATAATGTGTGCCTTTTACCCCATACACGGGGTAAAAGGCACACATTATTTATACTTGAGCTGAAATAAGCGCACCTCATTTATTAGACTTTTTAAACTAAATAAACCACTTTTATGATTTATTTTCACACAAAATCTGTTGCTCCATCAATGTTCAATAAAACCATACTGTATATAGGCTATATATATTTTTCTGCAATCATACACTATGAGAGTAGTGAAAAGCATATTTTTCTTAAGATATGCCTTTAGCCCTGTTGGACCCTATCTGATTGATAGGTATTTTTGGCAACACAGAAAATAACAGAACAAGTAGGCCTAAAATCCTTATTCTTCAAGAAAAAAAAAACAATGCTGAAAGAAAATGAAGACATTTGTTTGTTTTTCTTTTTCCACAGCAGTGAAACTTAACATTGACTTGTGTTTATTTTAAATCTAAGCAAGACAAATTAATAAATGTAAATGATGTGCAGAGGTTAACGATTTTAAGATTTTTAAAGTTTTTCTGTTTTCAGAGGTCGCAAAAAAAGTCTGTGCTTGTAATGCAAACGGGGAAACATTTGTTTAAAGTATTAGTTCACCCAAAAATAATTTAAAAAAATATGTTATTAATTAGGCATCCGTAAGAACTTTGTTCATGTTTGGAATACAAATGAAGATATTTTAATGAAATCTGAGAGGTTTCTGTCCCTCTAGAGATCCAACATTGCACATTCAAGGTCCAGAACGGTATGCACGCTAAGCACTTGCGTTGCTTCATAAAATTGAGGTTAAACCACTGAAGTCATGGAGTACTTTAACGATGTCTTTCCTATTGTTCTGGGCCTTGAAATCAGTAGTTGCATTGGATCTCTATGGAAGGACAGAAAGCTCTTGGATTTCATAAAAATATCTTCATTTGTGTTCCGAAGATGAACGAAGTTCTTACGGATGTGGAACGACACAAGGGTGAGTAATTAATGACAGAATTTTAATTTTTGGGTGAACTAACCCCTTAAACTTTAGTAGAGGTAACTAGCAAACTAGGAAGTTACCTGGATCCCAAAGACTTCCAAATTACATCCTTAGTGAAAACTGTGATGTATTACTGTATCAAGATTCACTGTGGTTTTGATTTTGACATGTCATTGCTAAAAATGCTCATCAAAAATACTCCATTGATTCCCAGTCCAACCATTGACAGAGAGTATTGAATCTACATGACTTAATTTCTACGATGAAATAATGTTGAAAGAGCATTGTCGATTTGAGAGAGGTTTTCTCATGATAGTAGTGGAATCTCAAGTAGACCAAGAGTCAACCAGACCAGGACTTCAGCTCATCAGACAGAGGCCTGCAGTTCTATAATAGGGCTCAAAGAAACAGAAGATATCCAGCCTGAGCTCTGACCTCAAACACACTGCCAGCCCAGGAACCCCCGTCCATCGCAGGCCGTGGGAACAAGATTGCTTCAGTTACCTCAATCCTCACGTACTGAAATCCCCCCAGATACCGAGTGCATCCATGCACTAGAAAGGGATTTGGGAAGCAACATGTGGCACCAGAACACTGTGGGCCAACACTTTCCTACACCATTCTGTTTGAACCAAGATTCTCCTCAGACTCAGTCAAGACTCTCAGATTTTCCTTAGATCAAACGTCTGTCCATAAGCACCGATTTGTGCGGTTGGGACATCCTCTCAAATGTATATTGAAATCGATTCACCAAGATCTGCACATCACCTACATCTTAACCTACATCACATGATCAGTTCATTCAAGGTTTTATGGTCAAAGAGAACTTCAAGGATTTAACTCCTGGTTTAAATGGAGAACAAGGAAAAATACTGACTTTGTTATCTGTATTGTTTGGATGTGTTTCTTCATGTAATAAGATATGCTTATTTTTTTGTTGCAATTTTGTGTGATGTTAGGTGTGTTAAATCGTTGATGCATCTTTATTAATTTGTAATTGATTTGATGTATGTTTGTTTCAAGGTTTATTTACGTGGTGTTTTGTTTTTCTTTTATACAAGCTCTTACAATGATTCATGATGTCTCACAGCAAATCCATGGTGACGGATGTTTAATTAAAGTTTATTATGAATCGTCAGTCGAAGAGTCCACCTTTTTTTAAGCCAGGGAGCTACACATAAATCCGAATTTGCTAAATAGATTTGCTCTTATTTTCAACTTCATAGGCATGGAATGGACTGCTAGAAGATAAGTATGGATATCTTAAAGCCTCAAGATGTTGACTTTTACATTTTTGTAACCTTCAATTGGATTTAAACACATACACACTGAAATGCATTTATTTTTATGGCAAATAAAATAAGCAGGAGCTTTAGTTTTATCTGGACATTTCTAATGAAGTCATCATATGTGTACTGCTTGGACATTTTAATTAAATGTGCATTTTGTTCAAATTTTGGGTATACTCTACCATTCAAAAGCTTGGGGTCAGTCCTTTTTTATCTTTATTTAGTAAGGATGCATTAACATTTCTATTCCAAATATATTCATTCATTTGCAATATACATCCTCCTGGGACCCAGGAATAGACTTTTGTCCACTGTAGTGGACATTATATCTTAGTGAATTTCTCTGACACCATACATGTCACATGTCACAACCTGGGTGTCCTATAAAGAGCCCATTCAGGACTTTTCAGAGATACCAAATGTTTGGAGGTTTCACCATGAAAACAACTTCTCCTTGGTCTTTAAAAAATGTCTGACATTAATTTAGTGATCAAATGAAGCACTCTTATGGAAATATGATAATGTATTGTAATTATAATTTAAATCTGACTACTTTTCAAATTGTATTTTATAAACCAATATCTCATGAAAACGTTATGGGGTTTATATATTTTTATATAAAATACAAGTAAATGAACGCATTACTTTGATGATTCCTCTACTTTGAACCATTACATAAGCATATCCTGACAGTAAGCAGCAGCATAGAGAATCACGGCACTAATTGCAGGGCACAGTTGATAAATTGACTAATTGATCAAGGCCCTTAGAGGCTGGATTTCTTATGGCAACAGTGCAGGGAAGGTGGAGGAGTCTTGTCATTGACGGTTCGCAGTGCATCTCACAGAGAACAAGGGATCTCAACGGGCTCTTTTGTTCAGCAGGGGGACGCATCATCCACACCTTTCCCCAGCCCCTTACATCTCCCTCTAAATCAGCATTAGAAAGGTTAGCCCAGTGCTGATAGCTTGCCATAGATGATACAGTGTATATGTCAGAGAGCTTCTCTGGATGAAGGCATAGCTCCCTGTACACCACAGATGCGCGTGGAAGATGTATGACTGTGCTTTAATGAAGGCAAGAAGGGAGAGTCAGCCACTAAGGAAGCGTCTCCATTGCACAGGTAGGGCAGTTATCGTGTCCCTGAGTGTGTGACGGCATTCTGATGCCTGAGGACAAGATGAGATGGTACACAAAGTTCAGGAAACCTAGTCTGCCATTAGCACCGTCAAACAGGGTGTGAAATGGGAACATGGAGTTCATCCACTGTGGAATTGAATCGGTTTTAATGCGGCATTACTGTACAGAAAAACATCTGACAAGCCAAATGCACTTCGCAACGAACAAGAATTATTAATCAGTAATATAATATTATTTGCGTCTTTGCCAGAATTGAATTGATGTTGTAATAAAAAAAGACAGTCATTTGCAAATTTAACTGCTTCCTCTCCTATTTATGGGGGGGACTGACACAGATTCTTAAGTATTCGCTGTAATTCTCCTGGTGCCTGTTGCCTAATTTCCATTGTTTCTCTGAGAAGGTGCGCAAGAGTTCCTTTGATAAGTGTCTTTGATGTGCTTGCAAAGACAGAATGGAGTCATCTTTCTTTTTGAGATGTGCTGTCGTCGAGGTTTAAAGACAATAGTCTTTGGCACGCACTGAGACGGCGGCTGTAGATCCAGATGATAGTAACTGTCCAAGTAGAGCATTGTAAAGCACTGCTGTTTTGTTTTCAGTAGCTGTCGAAAGTAAAAGACATTGTCTGCATTCAGAATAGCTGGAGGGGTTTGATCGTGACAGTTTTCAGGCTCATGTTCCAGTTTAACAGTATATCGACAATGGGAGAAATGACAAGGTTCATGCATCATCAAAAACCGGTTCACTTGAGATGACGTGGCTGGTGAGGCATTACTTTTATGGAGTGTATAAATGTGCAGTGAATGTTGTTTATACCGGTCTTATTTTAGTACCATCGATATAGCCTACTATTGTAGTTTTTGTTCATATTTTGAATTCGGTTTTACATTTACATTTATGCATTTGGCAGATGTTTTTATCCAAAGCACCTTACATTGTATTTTTTAAAGTACACATTTTTCTTATCAGTTCTTGCTTTCCCTGGGAATCAAACCCATGACCATGGCACTGCAAGCACCAGCACTCTACTGTTGGAGCTAGAGGAAACACAATGACACAATCATCTGGATGTATAAACCAGTATTATTTCTGTTATTTGAAATAATTATACGCTGACTGAAAAAAAATATATATATAGTTTTTAAAATTAGTTTTGGTAGTTTTGAGTAATTTCTATAATTTCTTTTAAAAATATGACTATATCATTTTGATTAAGTTTTATTTTTTTATTTTCTGTTATTTTAGTATTTCAGTTTAGACGAAACAAAACATTGACATTTTGTCAAGATAAAATAAAACCGTTTTAATTTATTTCAGTCAATGTTTAAGTTATTTCAAGTAATGAAAATGTTTTCATGGTTTTTATTTTAGTGAACGGAAATAACACTGGTTTATGCATCCAGATGATTATGTCTTGAATACATTTTTAACATTTTAAAGTTCAATCTTTAAAACTTTTTAAACACGTTAAATAACTGTAAATATGTTAAATAACACATTTAAATCATCTTATTAATTAAGCCCAATAAAATCTACACATTAATTCCATGAATGTAATATGAACCTAAAGGGATTTGAAAACATCTAAAGATTTTCTTACATAAAATGCTTACATTTTAGATGTCAGTATGTTAATGGTGTATGTTTTGCAAACGTATTTGAAAAATGTACGTATGTGTGCTAAAACCACACTTTACATACGAATACCAATTAACTATAAGGGGATCACGAACACACTCTAAACTGGTCTGATCCATGAGCTAGCTGACATTTAAGACCATTCCCGTGTTTCCAGGAGAAAAAATAGTTCAGTTTAAACTTAAGCAATTCCATCATTTTAGATCTTAAAACACACTATTAGCATGAAAGAAAGAATAAATCTGTCACACCAGTGATGTCAAAGAATCAATCAGCTAAACTATTCCATTGACTGACAGCACACAGTGCCCATGGGAACTTTCCTCAGCAGATAATAGAAAACAATTAAATGCCAGAGCTGTGAGGTTGAAGGTATAAAGAAGCTTATGGGGAAATGTGATCCTTCAGCCAGTTCACTTATAGTTCTTCAGCTTAATTTCTGACTTTCCCTTATTCCCATAGCCTGAAACACAATGGTATTTGTAGAAGTAGAAAAGTTTGACTGCTTGCAGTGGACTTCAAGCATAAAGACACCCAATGCCCGCGAATGTTAGTTCAGAATAAATGATCTATCGGCACAATGCTTCTGGGATTCAAAACACTAGTACACAAGCAGTTATGGTTGTTAAAAAAAGACTGAAGCGTCAAATGTATGTGTCTGTCCCTGTGCAAAGCTCAAGGTATTCACATTTGTAGCTTATACATTAGCATATAATTACCACAAAATTAACATACTACATTTATAAAACTACTAAATATAAATATATGTATGGTTAAAATCATTATAAATGAATCACTTTCACCTTCAGACTTGTTCATATAATCTAATCCCAAAAAATAGTTAGTTTTAGTTTTATTGTGATTCTATAGAATGTAAATGATCCAATTCAAAACTTGCCCCAGAAAAATCTGTCTACTATTTTGAGTTTTATTTAAGCAATCAAAACTGCAACTGTTTGTCAGTTCATGAATATCAAGAACAGTGGAGCAGTTTACTACTAAATAAGATGGAATTTGTATATTGGCAAAACCTGGGCAATTTGCTAATGGAATTGATTGCAATTTTTCCCCAGTCTATTTTAACTTTAAAGGCCCATACACAACAAGGAACACAACTATAACGATAATTATAACTACATTTTATGAGAACAGTGAAGTCTAAAGCTATAATGATAACAACACAGAAATCATTGGAATCACTTTCAGAACCCTTTTTGGTAACACTTTCTAAGACCATGCTTATAATTTTAGCTCCATTTATACTTATTTATAAGTAAGTATTACTATTCTGTAAATATATTTATAAAGACTTGTTAAGACCTATATTTGTCATGATTCTGCCTTCTTGTCTTTGATTTTCTCTTGTCTTGCGGCAGAATCATGACAGGCCCATGTTTCATGTGCAGCACATGGCCATTTGTTTGGCCATGTGCTTGCGTTGTCTCGTCATGTACCCCGCCCCCTTGTTATCCTCGTTTTGTCATCATTGCTTTACCCTTGTCACCTGTTTCCCTCATTAGTTTCTCCCTATTTAATCCCCTTGTGTTTGCTGTCCCGGGCCGGTTCATTGTTAATCATTGTGATTCCAACCTGAGTGTTTCATGTTATCTACTATCATTCATTATGAGACTTTGTTCACTGTGAGTACCCTGTCAAGAGAGAGTTCTGTTTCTGTATTAGCTGTTTATTTGTAGTCAAGTTTTGTCAAGTCATAGTTCAGTTTAGTCACTCGTAGTCCTGTCTTGTCTTGTTTTGCCCCCTCGTGGGCTTTGTTTTCCCCGTTATTTGTATGAAATAAACCTTGTGTGTCCTGCAATCTGTCTGCGATTGGGTTCATCCTTCAACCACATAACAATATTATTTTTAGTTGCAATTATATTATTTTTTTATCAGTCATGCATTTGATTTTTCAATGTGCATGCTCATAATCCATTATACACAGTTCCAGAGACACTTGTTTGCTGTACCAATTAGTTATTAATAAAGTATTTAATGGCTAATGTTTGCATTATCATTAATGGTCGTTTTGATTTGTTAAAATCCATATCTCCTCAGCATTTTGCTTATAGCAGGTTGAAATTATACTTAAAAGCAATATATTGTTACTTTGTTTTGTATGTAACATTTAAAAAGATTTTTTTAAATGCAACTGTTTGTATTAATGATTTCCTTTTTTTTTTTTTATGTCCCCTTAGGGGTTCTTGCCAATCGCTGCTCGCATCAAATTCAAGGCACTGATGTTTGCCTACAGAGCAACCACTGGCTCTGCACCCCTATACCTACTTCAGACCTATGTGCCCTCCAGAAGCCAAACCATTTAAGTTTAAAAAACAATACTTATGAGATCTGTGAAATTATTCTACTTAAGGCAATCAGTTTCCTCAAAAACACTGCTCATCTGAGTTAGCCTACCTTCACTTGTTGGGGTTTAGCTTCCCCATTCTAGAAAGAGAATCAGTGAATAAGTACTACAATACTCATCAATATCAACTACTTTTTTTGACATCATAAAATTTTAAACCATGTTTGAATGAAAGTTACACATTGAACATTACAATTCCGCACAACACAAAGCCTGTAATGTGATTCAAACAACTATACCACTGTGTGCAATCAATCAAATCAATCAATCAACCAACCATGCTAATCCTTGTTCTAGATATACTCAAATGAGAACATGATACAGAGAGGCGTACTTGGGCGTACGACACTATGAGCAGCATTCAAATGATCTAGTGGGATTCAGCGCCATTATTCCGCAGTCTTCTGACACATGAGTCAAGCACAACTAATAAGATTCAACTGCGCTTGGGGTCCAAACGAGACTCGGCTTCATCCGGCAGAACTCATGACAGCCGGAATTGCACCTACGTACACAATAACGTCGCACGACTGAAGAGGTTTTCAGAAACACTGAGTAGAATAAGTGGCCTAGAACAGTGTTTGCTGTAAAACTTGACTGTTCTGTCACAGAGAATCTTCCTCATGTGGCCGTGATGTGACCAGGCAGCTGGCAGCGGCAGAAAGCGAGGCAGGTCACAGGTGCCAGAAGAATTATCAATCTCTCACTCCCACGGCAAACAAGCACAAACGCTTCCCCTCCCACGTGCAGCCTGAAGACGGGAAAGGCATCCACCCAGGGCATGTGATTCTTGCGCTGAAGAGTGAAGGTAACTGCTGACCCAGTTGGAAAATGGGCATTTGTCCCAAGGTCATACGCCCACACACCCAAAAGGTTTTGTTTGTTCGCAAACTGCCACAAGCCATCTTTAGCAGCCCTTATGCCAGGTGTTCACTAGAAAGGGAGTTCTCTGTGAGGGAACGTAGGCAATGCTGGCTCAGTCGGAGTTACATAACAAAGCCTTGTGGGACATATGCACGTATAATGAATGTTGCCGTCATTTGTGAATTCTGTTGAACTGAAGTGGAGCAACGGTGTGACGCACTACGCTAATACCCTCTGTTAATAATGTCTCTGTTAAAGTCACTGTAAGATCAAAATTGACAATTCTTAATACTGCAGTTTTTATTGCACATCATTATTTTAACTTCATGCTTCGGAAGTAGAGATAAAATGAGATGGTCCTCACTGCGGAACATGAAATCCACCTTACATATACCTAAACCTACCCATCTCCACCCCTTAATGTAATCTTTCACCAGAATAACTTCCCTCTCCGTCTTGCAGCGACATTGCTTCTCTTCTCTGATGACGTTTTTTACTGGCGTGAGGGCAGGACAACCTGTCACTCACATGACATCACAGCAGTAGCAAACCACAACCATCCAATCAATTCCCCATGGATAAAATCAAGTCCCGCCATTTTTTTTTTTTTTTTTTTTGTTCAAAAAGCCGTTTCACTCAGATATATGCTACAAAAGGGAAAAAAGTCGATAGCAACTTCCGATTCATGCCGACTTTAACAATCACATGTCGTTTTTTTCTATGTTATATTATGTTACATCTTTTGCAGCTTAATGTGCAGAGAAAACTACAGCATAAAGACTCGTTCACAAGGCAGGGACAGAACGCCCTAAGCATGCTCATTTTATCGAGAGCTGGCAACTAAAGTTTAGAAAAGTTTATGCAAATTTAAAAACGTTAAGCAAATGTGGAGCGACGTGATGCAGCAGCTAGCGAAGTGGAGGTCATGTGATCAGTCTGCTGTCAGATTTTGTAGTCGATTTCATGTACAGTATGTTCTGATCGAGTAGAAGGAAAAAAGATGCATGGAAAACGTGATAGATTGTGTTGCGTGTTAATCGTGCTAACCATATGTTTGCATTCACGACAGATAGATGGACACAATAGCAAAGAACAAATAATGCTGTATATTGTTTTGTGATATAATGTGCAATGCATTATATACAACCATTTTGATTGTTTGGAAATACATGGAATGACATATTAGTTGTAGTGATGTTGTTCTAAGAGAGAAGATGTTCATTTTCAGGTCGCTACACATATCCTATGCAATTTTATTTTGCCATGTTTTGTCTGAATTTCTCTAAGTTATTCTATTGAAAGAGGCTTATTGAACCTCACATGCCATTTTGTATTTTTACGTGGCAAAGCTAGTATAAATCAGTGGGTGATGTTCAGTGTCACAGGATTCAGTGTGACAAGAAATTAAATATTTGAAAATAGACTTCATACATGTAAAGATGATAAGGACCTACAAGCCATGAGCATGTGGGTAAAATGGGAGATCATTTTCCATTCTGCTCACATTTGCTAATGCAGTGCTGAGCCACAGGGTCTGGTGGCATAGCTGCCACACTACTGCCCTCTGCTGGTCACGTGTGTGTATCGTGTTGAGAGTTGCACCAAACTCCATTAACAGTTTTGTCCTAAATCCACCCTTTGAAAAAAAAAGAGAAAAAAATCAGAACAGCTTTGTTTTTGTTTCTCATTATTGATATCATATTGCATTCCACAGCAAAGAATCAGTTCATTTACCACAATGAAAATGAAAGCAGATCATTACATTCCCACCAAAATTGAAAACAGGAAAAATAACTGACTTATTAGAAACAGGCTGTAGCCTATTGTAATCTCACTGCTAGGAAATAACAGTGCATGTAGCTGTGCTGCTGAAGACAATTAATTTCTAGAGAGAGCATATTAGGTCCCATAACTGGCTGGTAGGCTACATAATGATAGAAGAAGAGTTCAAAGCTTAAAACTCATTCTAACCACAATAATGGCAAGTAACAGCTCGGTGATGCCCTATAAACTACCCAGTTCTACTGTCTAAACTAAGGCCTGTTGACACCAACACAAAAGTTCGGTCCGATTTTCACATGCAATTTGTCACAATTTCAAATGCATTTTCACTCTCTGACAGCAGGTGGCGCTTACAAAAATAAAAGCAAAAATAACTTGTTTCCCCCGGTACACGCTGCACAATTTTCTATTTCTGACACCTGCTTTACACTGAGAAAAAATTCATTCAAACCGTATTATTTACCATAGACTGTAAAAAAAAGGATGTTTTCAAATACCGCCAAATACTGTCAGAGAGTGAACTAGATGTACCGCATGGCGGTACAAAATATGACCGCCGCTCAGGCCTGCACTGGCTTTCCACAAAAATAAATGACGTGGAGCAATTTGGCTGTATTGCATGTTTATGTAGCCTATATACCTAAAAAAAGTAGTAGTATGTGCGTGTGTGTGTGTGTGTGTGTGTGTGTGTGTGTGTGTGTGTGTGTGTGTGTGTGTGTGTGTGTGTGTGTTTGTGTGTGCGCATGTGTGTTTGTGTGTGTGTGTCTGTGCATGTGGATTTGTATGTGTGTGTATGGGTGTGTGTCTGTGCGTGTGGATGTCAGTGTGTGTGCATGCTTGCGTTTGTTTGTATTCCTGCATGTGTGTGTGTGACAGTATCATCCTAAACCAGCAACCCTTCGCTCAACAGCACCATCTACAGGCCGATGAGTGTACAGTCACTAAATGTGCCCTTATTTTTTTACCCCCCCCCATGGATGAAATTCTACGAAACTTAGCAGAGGATACCCCCAGAGGATGTCAAGTTAATCATACACATGAAATATGGTGCAGTTCTGAACATCTCCACTGAAGATAGGGGCGATTAAAGCAGAATAATATTGCATTTTCATTTTTTATGGGAGGGGCGCAAATCACAAATGAGTGATTATGGGCTAGGTTGATGTGGGCCCTTAAGACCAACATACCATAAAAATTTCTTCATCCTCGGTTCCACGGTTCAAGTAGTTATTTAGGAAAAACTTCATTTTTGGGGTTTGGGGGGGCCCAGCGCGGGGGGGGAGTGGCCCCCGGGGACCAAACGAAATTTTTCCATAAAAGTCTAGTGGGGCTACATGCCCACCAAATTTTATGTTCCCCAGTGTTTTGGTGTCCCTGGTATCGTTGATGGAAAATTCAGTAGATTGACGAAAAAAAAAAAAAAAAAAAACTTTGACAATCCCTATATGACCGCTTTTGCTAGCTACGCTAGCGGCGGTCATAATTATGGTTTTAATTTTGCCCCTCTGCATTCAGATATTTGCATTCGCTATGGTGTTTATCAAACAACACCAAATACAAGAGGAGGGACAAAATAGAGCCCTTCCCTCTGATATTCAGTCGCTTAGCAAAATAATGTTCTTGAACGCCACCAAGTCATATAGTAACAGCGGTCTGTCCATGTGACCTAAATCATGAAATGTTAAGTTGGCCAGCTTTATTCGCAGGGCAATGGAAAATAAAATAGAACATTTCTACTTTAAAAAAAAGACACATCAACAACCGTTCATTCAAATGAAAATGTTTATCACCCCGAATTTTCACACCAAACATTTGTTTTGGTGTGAACAGGCCTTAAGTCGCCCATTAAAGCTTACTGACCCTCACAAGAGACCTGGACTCCATACAGAGAGCACTCTGTCACTGCGAAACACCATCCAAGCTCTCTTAAACCATTCCTTCCCCCCAGTGTCTCATGGGATTTCCCCTGCTGTTACTCGGAGTGTGAATGAAATCCCCCTGTTGCTCTGCCATTAGGACTGGCCACAGTCCAGTAACTCTGAGTCAGTGGCTATTCGTGAATTTCTCTATGCAGTCAGCAACTGCTACAGATACAAGCTGTCAAACTATCACTCTCAATCTCCACGTTTATTCAGAGCCGAATCATCTGAATCATTGTCCTTCTCTGAAGTAGCCTATTTCAAAACCTGACACATCTGATATGACAACTGAGACTTCAGTAGAACTGAGAACCCAAGTCTCCTGAACAGTGAAAACATTTACCACTTGGAAATGTCCTAGATCTTCCCTTATTATGCATGAGTCTCCTCTACGTCCTGCGCGTGTCCCTCTCACGATGGCGAGTCAAATGTCGCTTATACTCTTTGCATCTTGATTCAAAGGAGATGTTCCGATGGGAGCGCGGGTGGATGGGGTTTATTCCATAGGTCTATCCAGAAACAGCTGTTTTACCTCTAATTAAAGGAATGTAGCAGGTGTCACCTGCACCCCAGCAGTGTGGGGGCACACCTGGTTGAATTAATTTGATCCAAAGTGATTCAGACAGGGCTGCCTGAGCTCCGGTGTGGCATTCAGACACTCAACACACATTAGGCTACTGAAACTGAGCACCTGCTTAGCTGGATTTGCAAAAGTGCCCCATGCAACAGCAAAAAGAAGCCTCAATCCTAAAACACTGACCCTTGGGACACGGTTTAGTGAGTTATGGAGAAGGAGAAGCATGTTTACCAAGGAGTTCTGGAGAGAGCTATCTGTTAGCATTCCTATTTATCTCAATGGTAGTTGCATTAGCAACAGGAGACCCAATCTAGTGTAAAAACAATGTGTTCATTTTGGTTCCGAAATTTTTATGTACTTAGAAAAGTTTCAAATTAATGTCATGTGATGTAAACCAACAGTAATCATAGAAATTCACATTTCAGCATACATATGAGAGAAACCGTAACTATGTTACAAGGTGGCAATTTTGCATGGATTCGTACAATGTGAATCATAAGAACAGACAATTTTTAGAAAAAAAAAAAAGTAAGCATGAAGGTCCACCCCTAAACATAAAATATGAATACACAGGTCAGATTTCACAAAACTTAAACACTGGAATGCGCCGAAATGCAAAACCAAAGCCACTTGAAGGCAAGCCTGCAACTTAAGCCGAAAAAAGCGTAACGCCTGCTACACAGGGAAGGAGACAAGAGTCTGTTTTTTTAATGGATGTCAATGGAGGAGAGGCTTCACTATGCTGAATAAACCGCTTTTGTGAGGAAGTAGCTTATCATTTAATAAATCGACATCCCATCGGCTAATCTTAAACATGTTTGCTCTTAAAAATTCGTTCTGGATTGAAAAAAATTCTGTTTAAGAGAAGTCACGGAAAATTGCGCAACAGGTGTGATTCGGTTTACGGCACTTTTCATTCATTTCTATGGTATCCGCAAACAGTGATTGGCTGTCGCACAACTCTGAATGAAATTCAGTGACGTTAAGGCTGTATATCAAGGCACACATGATCCATGTTAGTCATTATGCTTATTTCCAATGGTAGAGGCACGGACCCTCGTATCTCGCAGAAATAAGACCATCTGGCAAAACTTCTTTACATGAGCTTGCATTTCCGGTCTCCAGCATTTTCCATGGAAAAACTACTTTTGCCCCATAATTATAAATACAACATCTACCAGCATGGGCGAACTGCTAATGCTACCCAACAAATCTTGGTTTATCCACCTTATTTTTAACGCAAGCGCGGGCGCCATCCGCTTATCTGTTATGCTGCTTGATGTTGTTATAAATTGCATAAATTGGGTCAACTGGAACTGGGAACACTTTCCATAACACACAATTTACTTGGTACATTGTAAGAAGAATGGCATCTACGTTAATATTAGTCTGTCTGTCTCATCCTTATCCCGAGGATATCATAGTCAGCCTGTAGATGGTAGGCCTGCGCCTAGACACAACTACAACACAGCCCTGTGAATTTCATGAATGAATCATAATCACAACGTTGTTTGTTCGTTGGCCAGAAGAGAACTGCCACTGTTTGCATAATTTTCCTGTTATCACTATAAAGCTGCTTTGAAACAATCTGTATTGTATAAAGCACTAAAAAGGTGACGCCTTGACTTGACAAATAGTTTTATCATTTACTGCACTATTCTTCTATTCTTTGTTATAAATTTTTCACGTTCTCAGGAAATGAGTTTGTAGAAAAGAAAATAGGCCTTGCATTGGAATTTTATCTACTGTTGTTAAGAAGACGAGGTTCATGAATGCTGTTTACTCATTTAAAGCTTTCCTTTTTGTGATTTCACAGTGCGTTTAACTTTAGGACCTTCATTTGTCACCTCCGCAGGGCATCTCCCATGTCCATTATAGGAACAACCGTAGAAGTTTGCAACCCTTAACCTTTAATAGTTTTTACGCATTCATAAATTGCCTTCAAGATGCACAGGGGCACTGCAGTGGTCATTATTTACATTGACAGGCTGCAGTGTGGAAGGAGCACAGGGATGCATCCCAACATAGTGGGATGGATTCCATCAAACATAAAAAAAAGAACCAGTAAGCATACTGACCTTCTTTTGTAGAGGACTAGACAATTGAGGGACAAAAAAATGAGAAAGAAAAAGTCAATTCTGCCACGTGATTAGGATTATCGATATCCTGGTGTTGTTTATTGTCATTGTGACAAACAATGTTTTTTTGTTTTTGTGTGCACTTTGGTGTGAACATCTGCCAGGTATGTACGCTATGTCAATTTGTCTGAAATGCAGCCTGAGGAAATGCTGTGCATTCTAGTGCACTGGTTTCTTTTGTGCCACAATAATGCATTAATTTCATGAGTCAACAGGCTATGACTGGCGGCTTATGTAGAACTAAACAGTGTTTAATTGGATTCTGATCCGCGGCAACACAACTGCAGGGCTGTTTGCCTTTTTTCCTCTTTCGCTTTTTTTCCGAAGCACCTAGAGCATAATGGAGGCGATTACTTCCCCACTCGGGTGGCTGGGTGGCTTGGTGACTTGGTATTGTGAGCCCCTGGGAAGGTGCTGTTTACGGTCACACTTCACATTGCCCTGATGCCCTGGAAAAGAGCCTGGCAGCAGTGCCAATGCTGCTAATGCTGTCAGTTGCTGCATTGGCACAGCCGAGGCCAAATAGGTGTCATGCCGGGATTAACCTTAAATTGATTACGACCACAAAGATCATCTCCTGGCTGACTGACATGCTTAGGACAGTTCATTTCACAACGCCATGAGTGAACTACCTTATAAACATCAGGCAAAAGCAAAGCATGTTTTTTTTTTGGTTGTTTTTCACTAAATAAACTCAAGTATAATTAATCATTCTAATTTAAATGGACTCATTTAAAAAATAATAAACTGCAATAGTTACATATACCTATTACCTATATTTGAAAACAATAAGTCACATGTCAGGGAGGGATCATACAACTTCAGATGCAGTTTTCAGAAGACTCAACATCCAAATAAAAACTGCATTAAATTCATGGCAATGTTTACAATGCTGCTTTATTTTATATGAATTTAATATATAACAACAAATATTATGATACATCACCATGCCTTACACAGAAAATTCAATATGTTTTATGCATACTCTTATTTGAGTTCCTCCTTTGTTCTCTGCAACTATCCACAACGGTAACAATGCTTTTATGCTTTTATGACTAAGGTTAAGGTCAGGAACAATATATACACATACATTATATAAGACGCATTCCCCATATTCTCTCGATTGCTTCACACACGTCTACAAAATCCAGTGCAGCAATATTTCATTCATATAAAAATGATAATTTAGAACAGACTTGCTACATAATCCCTGAATTTATAACAGCACACTTGTATTTTTCGTCCACACTGCATGCTGAATAAAGCTATGATAATGTCTCCAATATCTATTCCATTAATGCCCTCTTCAAGCCTATTGCAAAAACCTCTTTTATGAAATATTCTCATCTTCAGAAAAAATCTTGAGCCAACCACACCACTCCAGGAGGCTGAACTCTGGCCTGGCCTGCCGGATGAGGCTAAGGCATGAGGAAGGTGAAGTGCTGAAATGTGCTTGGGAAAACAGCCAGCAGGTGATGTGAGTGCTGACAGCTTACGGACGGGCATCGTCATCAGGCCCTCGACCTTCAACACATCCCCTCCTCGTCCCCTTCCTCCCCACAGCGTGAGCCACATTTGAATAATACATTCTCCTCTCCAGCAGAGACAATCCAGCCTCCTCCTAACCAGGGCTAAACAAGCGTCTGCTCCACAGTGCGATGCATGTTTACTACAGACCCCAACACTAAGCACAAATGAGGTCACATGGGTCAGCAATTGAATTGTTATGCAATGAATTTTTTCTTAGGAATGCTGCCCATGACCATTTCATCACTCACCGTTGCCACATGCGACACACTTCCTCATAAATATGAATGTCGACACATTATTTTCGTAATCTGGCAGAAATATGTACACTGGAAATCTAAACTTGCACAAGAGGTTGACAAACACTAAGAATGTCTAAAGTGTAAAGATCAAAACCAGAGGCATGTGAAAATTAGAAATGTTGTATATACCTGCTTTAGATCGAATAACCATGGTTGATTAATCATCTAATCGTGGTTATTCAATCTAATCGCAATTTTTTGAGATAACCGCAATAATTGTACAGTTTAAATTTCAAGAACTTTTTTGCCAAAGATTATTAAAAAAGACTGTTGTAGTGTAAATAAAGATAGTCTAACACAAAGTATACAAATATAGGTTTAATCAGACTGCATTATATTATTATATTATATTATTTTTTACAGCATTTAAGTAAATGACCTATTTTATAATAATTTGTATTATTATATTATATATGATTCCAAGTAAAAATACTTATGGCTTATATTTTAAGTGACATGAACAAAACTGAATTAAACATTAAACACAATTACTTGTATAACAATTAATCATCAACATAAAGCGTGTGTGATTGTGACAGGCCTATACCATGTTTTTGGACATACACTGTTCACATACACAATTTATAATTTAATGTTTTTATACGGTGTTTCTTATGTTCACCAAGATACAAAGACACCAAAATACAGTAAAAACAGTTATATTGTGAAATATATTACTATTTTATTATTATTACTATTACTATTTAAAATAAATGGCAGTAATAGTAATAGTACGAGTTTTTATATGTTCATATAATCATGTTTTCTATGTTAATATATTTAAAAATGTGAATGTCGACACATTATTTTCGTAATCTGGCAGAAATATGTACACTGGAAATCTAAACTTGCACAAGAGGTTGACAAACGCTAAGAATGTCTAAAGTGTAAAGATCAAAACCTCAGGCATGTGAAAATCGAAATGTTGTATATACCTGCTTTAGATCGAATAACCACGGTTGATTAATCATCTAATCGTGGTTATTCAATCTAATCGCAATTTTTTGAGATAACCGCAATAATTGTACAGTTTAAATTTCAAGCACCTTTTGCCAAAGATTATTAAAAAAGACTGTTGTAGTGTAAATAAAGATAGTCTAACACAAAGTATACAAAGATAGGCTTGACCAGACTGCATTATATTATTATATTATATTATTTTTTACAGCATTTAAGTAAATGACCTATTTTATAATAATTTGTATTATTATATTATATATGATTCCAAGTAAAAATACTTATGGCTTATATTTTAAGTGACATGAATAAAACTGAATTAAACATTAAACACAATTACTTGTATAACAATTAATCATCAACATAAAGCGTGTGTGATTGTGACAGGCCTATACCATGTTTTTGGACATACACTGTTCACATACACAATTTATAATTTAATGTTTTTATACGGTGTTTCTTATGTTCACCAAGATACAAAGACACCAAAATACAGTAAAAACAGTTATATTGTGAAATATATTACTATTTTATTATTATTACTATTACTATTTAAAATAAATGGCAGTAATAGTAATAGTACGAGTTTTTATATGTTCATATAATCATGTTTTCTATGTTAATATATTTAAAAATGTGATTTATTCCTGTGATCAAAGCTGCATTTTCAGCATCATAACTCCAGTCTTCAGTGTCACATGATATTTCAGAAATCATTCTAAAATGCTGATTTGATGCTCAAGAAACATTTCTTCAGTGTTCAATGTTAAAAAACGTACTGGTTACTTTCGTAACCTCGGTTCCCTTAGAGATAAGGGAACGAGTACTGCGTTGCAAACGCTATGGGAAAACTCCTTTTCTCGAGAATATTGAAGCCTTTATTTTAAAACGCATTTGCTACAGCACAGGCGAGAGCATCAGACCCACGTGAGTGAGCTGATAGGCTGTGCTGTGGGCAACTGCACGAACCAATGGCGGATAGACAGAAGCGCGCGAGCCAATCAGGGCGCTTGGCGCTCTGTCACTGTCAAGCGCGCGAAACTACACATGACCATAACATATAAATACAGATAGAATCCGCCATTTGACAGGTATAATCGACTGAAGCGACAAACCTGCCATAAGAAAAATAGCACGGCAAGGCAACGCAGTACTCGTTCCCTTATCTCTAAGGGAACCGAGGTTACGAAAGTAACCAGTACGTTCCCTTACGAGAACGTTCTCTCGTACTGCGTTGCAAACGCTATGGGAACGTTTCCATTTAAAACGCCGTGCTATTAATCTTTTGGCCGCTCTGACTCACCAGAGTTCCGGGAAGTACAGAATAGCCAGGATAAAAAGAGACCGAACATCGGGCCCATCAATTATCCGTAATAAAGACTGGCCAGAGCCAGTCATTTAACCCACAAGGTGATAGCCGTGTGTTTAATATCAAACTAGTCTGGGTCAGCAGAGCCAGAGTCTAGACTGAAAAGACTGTAACTGCAAAGCAGGGACATTAAAGTTATAATTCATCGGATCTGGCCAGAGCCAGTCACTTAGCCCACAAAGTGAAAACCGTGTGTTCAATATCAACTAGACTGGGTCACAGAGCCAGTGTCTAGACAGAAGAACTGTAGCTACAAGCAAGGGCATTAAAGCTATAATTCAACAATGTGGACGGAGCGGATATCCGGCCGCCGCACATATGCTATAGATGTGAATACCCAAGTGACCATGGTTCAAAACTAGTCTTTATCCACAGAGCCAGAGTCTAGACAGAAAGAACGCATGTCTGCAGAGCAGGGACATCCAGCTTATAGAATCTCACAAATGTGGACGGAGCGGACCAGCCGGCCGCCGCACAAATGTCTTCAATGGGAATACCACTTGACCAAGCCCACGAAGAGGCAACACCTCTCGTGGAATGAGCTCTAACACCTATGGGACAAGAGAGGCCCAGTGAGGTGTAAGCCAGGGCAATGGCGTCAACTATCCATCTGGACAGTGTGGTTTTAGTGACCGGGAGGCCCTTGGATCGGCCCCCGAAACACACAAAGAGCTGTTCAGACTGTCTGAAAGAGGCCGAACGCTCCAGATAAATTCTCAAAGCTCTGACTGGGCAAAGCATGAGAGAATCGCTATCCTCCTCGGAGGAGGGGAGAGCTGACAGAGAAATAACCTGGGCTCTGAACGGAGTTGAGAGCACCTTAGGAACATATCCATGTCTTGGCCTAAGAATGACCTTGGAGTCATTAGGACCAAACTCCAGACAGGAAGCGCTGGTAGACAGCGCCTGTAAATCCCCTATTCTCTTTACTGACGCCAGTGCTAGAAGCAGGGCGGTTTTCAGAGAGAGAGACTTAGGATCAGCTGACTGAAGTGGTTCAAAGGGAGGTCCCTTAAGAGCCCGCAGGACCAAGGAGAGGTCCCAGGCCGGAACAGACGGTGGCCGAGGCGGGTTAAGCCTCCTGGCGCCCCTGAGGAAGCGAACTATAAGGTCGCTTTTTCCTAAGGAGGCCCCGGCTTCCAATACGTGAAAAGCAGCAATGGCTGCCATGTACACTTTGAGAGTGGAGGGGGAGCGACCCGCGTCCAACATCTCCTGTAGAAAAGACAGTACTCTTGGTACTTCACAAGTGTATGGGTCGAGGTCTCGAGCTAAACACCAGCTGGAAAACACTGACCATTTACTGAGATAGAGGCGTCTGGTAGACGGAGCTCTAGCTTCCTTTATAGTATTCAGGACGCCCTCTGGGAGGTTCTGGGGTACCCGTTGAGTGGCCATACATGTAGGGCCCATAAGTCGGGACGGGGATGCCAGATTGTCCTGTTGGCCTGAGTCAGGAGGTCGCGCCTCACTGGGATTGGCCACGGGTCTGCTACAGACAGCTGCATCAACTCTGGGAACCAAACCTGGGTCCGCCAGAGAGGAGCTACTAATAGCACTGCGCTTTTCGTGTTCCTGATCCGCTCGATGACCTGAGGGAGCATCGAGACCGGGGGGAACGCATAGAGAGGAAGGTTGGGCCAGTCGTGGGCCAACGCATCCCTGCTCTTTGAGAAAAAGATTGGGCATTGACAGTTGTCTTCTGAGGCGAAAAGATCTACTTCTGCCTTCCCGAAGACCTCCCAGAGTAGGAGAACTGTCTGAGGGTGGAGAGACCATTCCTCTGGGGGAACTCTGCCCCGAGAGAGCATGTCTGCTCCTGTATTCAACGTGCCTGGCACGTGAGCTGCCCTGAGCGAGCGCAGATTGGTGTGAGCCCATAGCAAGAGCTGTGAGGCTATGGCAAACAGGTTGCGGGACCTGAGGCCGCCCTGGCGATTTATGTAAGAGACCACCGACATGTTGTCCGTCCGTACCAACACGTGGTGTCCCGCCAGGTATGGGAGGAATGTTTTTAGGGCTAGAAAAACTGCTCTCATTTCGAGGCAGTTTATGTGTAGTTTCTCCGAGCTCGACCAGAGGCCGGAGGCAGGCCTGCCCTCGTACAGAGCTCCCCAACCGGAGTTGGAGGCGTCTGTTGAAATCATCCTCCTCTCTGAAACTACCCCCATGCTTACGCCCTGCTGGTACCAGCTGGCGTTTTTCCAAGGGGCCAGGGCTTGAACACAGCGCTGGTCCACCTTGATAATCAAGTGGCCTGAATGCCAGGCGTGGGGTGGCACCAGAGGAGCCAGCCACAGCTGAAGAGGACGCATACGCAGTAGGCCTAGTTGGAGTACTGATGATGCAGAGGCCATCAGGCCAAGGATCCTCTGAAACGTTCTGAGGGGTACAAGAGAGCCCTCTATGAACGATGCCGTGAGCTGCTGAATCGTTAGAGCACGGGCCGGTGTGGGCCATGCTCTCATAAGTACGGAGTAGAGAACTGTTCCCAGGAACGTGATACGTTGGCTGGGCAACAGAACACTCTTTGCAACATTGACCCTGAGCCCTAGACATTCTAGATGGCTGAGGAGCCAGGCTTTGTGAGTATGTGACTCCGCCTCTGACTGGGTCAGTATGAGCCAGTCGTCGAGGTAGTTTAGGATGCGCATTCCCCGCTGTCTCAGGGGGGAGAGAGCTGCATCCATGCACTTCGTGAATGTACGAGGCGCTAGTGCCAGTCCAAATGGAAGAACTGTGTACTGGTATGTCTGCCCCTCGAAGGCGAATCTCAAGAATGGCCTGTGGTGGGGGTTCACTTGAATGTGAAAGTAAGCGTCTTTCAGATCTACTGAGAAAAACCAGTCGCCTGGGCGAATCTGCGTCAGGATATGTCTGGTCGTGAGCATTCTGAACGGCCGTGACATGAGAGCCTTGTTCAGATGTCTGAGATCTAAAATGGGTCTCAGGCCGCCGTCTTTCTTTGGAACAAGAAAGTATCGGCTGTAAAAACCTGACTCGCTCAGAGAAGGGGGGATCTTCTCGATGGCCCCTTTCGCCAGCAGACTTAACACTTCGGTGCGGAGGACATGACTCAATGTGCCCCTTACCGTGGTTTGTATAACCGCGCGAAAACGCGGTGGTCTGCGGGCGAACTGAAGCGAGTAACCATGCTTTATGATGTTCATCACCCATACTGAAACTCCGGGGATAGCTTGCCAAGCTAGAGCCCGCAGAGCTAGAGGCATTATCATATCTGGAACACCCAGAGTGGGGGGCTCGGACTGACATGTATGCATGTGAGAAATTATGCTCGATTTGTGCTTTGTGTGGGTCGCTGTTAAAACAGCGTTTGTTTGCAGGGGTGCGTGACATGTGACGGGCCCATGAACTGCATTTAGAACTGCTGCAGCCGCCTGAACTGAAGAGGGAGCCGTGAGCAGTAGTCGAGCGATTTTTGGGGCTGGTCCGGCCGCAGCGGGACAGTGACCCCTCTTTGTGCCGGTTAGGACGGCTTCTTGGGCTCGTGATCGAGCGTCAGCTTCGGCCGCGGGCCCTGGCGCTTAGGGAACGGGAACCGTTTCGCTGGCTTCATGTGCTTACTGGTCTCAGCCGCTGGGCGGGGCTGGAGGACCTGGGACACCACTTTCTCAGGTCGCGGCGTGCTCTTGGGGCGCCGTTGGACTGAGCTGGAGCGCTTTGGTAGAAAGTGTCTCATGGCGCTGGAAGCCTTCTGAGCTTCAGTGAAGCGATCGGCGAAGCCGCTGACAGATGGGCCGAAGAGACCTGAGGCTGTGACGGGCGAGTCGAGGAAGGCAGATTTATCCGCGTCCCTGATCTCGGTTAAGTTTAGCCAGAGGTGGCGCTCCATTACCACTAGGCTGGCCATATTGCGGCCCAGGGCTTGAGCGGTGGTCTTCGTGGCCCTCAGTGCCAGATCCGTGGCACTCCTGAGGTCTTTAAATGTGTCTGGGTCCGGGCCTGACTCATCCATGGAACGGAGAAGTTTGGCCTGGAAGGCTTGAAGCGTCGCCATGGCGTGAAGTGCAGAGGCGGCTTGACCGGCGGCAGCGTATGCGCGGCTGGCAATGGCCGAAGTAGTTCTGCACGGCTTAGAAGGGTGCACCGTCTTAGACCTCCAACTACCTGCAGTGGGGGGGCATAAGTGTGCAGCGACCGCTTCCTCCAGTGGGGGGAGAGACACATATCCTTTCTCTTCAGCGCCGTCAACAGTGGAGAGCGTAGAAGAGGCAGATGAGCGCGTTCGCGCTGAAAAGGGCGCGCGCCAGCATTTTGTGAGCTCTTCGTGAACCTCAGGCATAAATGGAGCGGCGCGCTGACGAGGGGCCTGCTGGCGCCCCGGCAGGTACCATTCATCGAGGCGGCTTCTGGCGGGCTCAGCTGGAGAAAGCCAATCGAGTCCCAACTCGTCAACAGCGCGAGACATGACACGGAGAAGTTCGGCGTCAATGCTCGCTCGAGTATCAGAAAACTCTAGCTGAGAGGGGGGGGCGGGGTCCGCGGAGCCCGACCAATCCTCGCTCTCAGATGCCGCCATAGAAAGTGCGTCATCGACGTCATCCGGAGATGCGCCGAAAGAGACGAGTCCAGCCGCTTCAGACGAGGGGCGCTGCTCGCTCCGAGAGAACAGGACAGGCGAAGAAGGCGTGGGCGAGGCACGAGGAGAAAGGCCCGGCGTGCACTCGCTAAACTCACCGCGCTCAGGACGCCTCTGATCGCGCCGCTTCTTCCTACGGGGCTCGTGGGGCGCCGAAGACGGAAGGTGGGCGGAATCGGTCACCGTCGAAGACAGCCTTGAACGGAGAACGGAGACAGGCATCCCGTCGCAGAATTGGCAGCCGCCTTTCATGAGCGCTGCCTCGGCGTGCTCAGGGCCGAGGCAGGCCGCACACTGGGTGTGTCCGTCGGATGCATGCAGGGAGACCCCGCAGCTCTCACAGATGGAGAGAGGCATTATGCCGCACTGTGAAAACAGCGGTTTGCTCTTTTAGATAAATATGCAATGAAAAGGATATAATTTTTCGTCGGATGCCACAGGGAAACGCTCAGCTGGCGAGATGCCGGGATGCGAAGCTGTTCCGCTGGACGGCTTTTCCACGACGAGGGCTTCTTACGACCGGAGAAAATCAGCGACGAGGTGAGTCGAGCTGAAGGAGATTAAATCTGTCAAATGGCGGATTCTATCTGTATTTATATGTTATGGTCACGTGTAGTTTCGCGCGCTTGACAGTGACAGAGCGCCAAGCGCCCTGATTGGCTCGCGCGCTTCTGTCTATCCGCCATTGGTTCGTGCAGTTGCCCACAGCACAGCCTATCAGCTCACTCACGTGGGTCTGATGCTCTCGCCTGTGCTGTAGCAAATGCGTTTTAAAATAAAGGCTTCAATATTCTCGAGAAAAGGAGTTTTCCCATAGCGTTTGCAACGCAGTACGAGAGAACGTTCTCGTAAGGGAACAATTGTGCTGCAAAACATTTTTGTGGAAACCGTGATAAATATTTTTCAGGATTCTTTGATGAAAGTTCTGAAGAACAGCATTTCTTTGAAATAGAAATAGGCTATTGTGCAAATGCCTATACTGTTTTGATCAATTAGGGTTTTTTTTTTTTTTTTTTTTTTAAGCACGTACTGATCCAAAACTTTTGAATGGTATAGTGTACTGTTCAAAAGTTTGGAATCACTATGTGCATTAGTTGTTTTTTTATGTTTTAATTCATTGCTTAAAATAAAAAAATATATATAAAATATTTTTTGTGTTACTGATGAAACAATGCTGTTCTTCTTTCTTTCCATAAATGAATAATTCATACTAAAACTTGGATTCATCAATCCATTTTAACATGCTTTTCTAATCATTTGCCATCCATTAATTAAGTTATTTTCCCATCAACCCGGCCTTTTCTTAGATGCGACATGGCTTTTTCTTTGAAACTCTGTCTAAAGAGCCGGTGTTTTAGAATGTCCTCTGATAAAGTTGAAGCTGGTGTTTAGTGTGTGTGCTGTTCCAGCTGAGCACCATTGAGTGGTATGTTTCGCAAGCTAGAGATTCTTATTTACTTGTTGTGCAATTTTTGTGCATTGTTGCGTATCTAGGCCAACCACATTTATTGTGCTGGTTAGATCAAGTTTGCTTTCTTCTTTTGTATGGAAGAGTCTTCTTCTCTCAACAGAACAATAGACTGATGAGTTTCTATAAGAAATTAAATTTCAAATATTCAAAGTATTTGAAAGTTTTTGCAGTTTAATAAATTGAAATAAATCGGTCCGGTGTTGTCTTACTCTTTTGTATGCCTTTGCATTAACAACTTACAACTTTGAGTAACACATATGCTTGAGAAATTTACAGCAATCAGTTTCCACATATTTGTCTAGTAATGTGAACAAACTTGTTAAGTAAACTGTTATGTTTGAGGTCCGTGGACTTAAATCTTTAAGTTGACTGAACTAAGTTCAACTTGCAAAATGAGTAAACAATGGGACTGAAGTTTTCTAAGTGGTAGTAAGTTTAATGATGAGATCATTTACTTGAAAATTTTAAGGAGATCGGTTTGCATGTTGTTGTTTTTTTAAGTAAGGTTAACAAATGAGATTTTACAGGTCATTTTTAAAACCAAAATTTGACTCACCAGCTGAAACAAGTCATTCTATTGTAATTTCCATACTTCATTAAACCACATTTTCATCTGTGCTAATAATAAAGAATGAACCAAATTAGCACATTAGAATGATTAGACTGAAAATGTTTTCTAACCTGGAGTAATGGATGCTGTAAACGGACTTTTCCATCACAGTTAAAATTTTATAAAATACATGAAGATAGAAATTTAAAATACAGTATAGGCCTATAGGCTATATATATATATATATATATATATATATATATATATATATATATATATATATATATATATATATATATATATATATAAAAATAATAAAATAATTTACAATGATTCATAATTAATTATTACTATTTTAACTTTTTCTCACTTAAATGCTATGTCTGATTCTAAATGTAACTGTACCATATAAAAAAAAGTATTTTTATAGGGACATGCTGCATTTTTAAATTAATGTGAATTGTTGAGTTTCTCGGCCTTGCGTTTTCAGTGCATACATAACAAACAGACACACACACATACACAGAAGGTAACCACTGCAGTGTTCACCACTATTAAAATCTCATGTAAAACCTCACTGTGCCCCTCTAAACACACTCCTTCACAGATCATCTAGCTGCGCAAACATCTGATTCTTCAACAGCTGGCTCTTTTCCACAGAACAGTCTGCTCAATGGCCATGGGAGAAATCAAGGGAAAATTAAAAACCAAACAAATGCTGTCATTTAAGCAGCACACAAAATGGATTATCGCATCAAAGAGTGTCCTTCCCAATTCTAGCGGTCAATATTTGCTCCATATTACACTTCTGCTGCAATGCTGATCTAAAAGAGACAGGTGTATTACATGTCCAACATCCAATCCACTGGCCTAGTTTGGAAACATGCCTGTTGATTCAGCAGCAGAAGGTTACGTGAACACAGAGATAATAATTATTGTTTTTGTTATATTGTTCTGCAACTTTTTTTTCCTGGGAAATTTCAATATTTATTGAGGCTTATGGTTTCAGATCATTGTTTAGCCCTTCACAGTGCATCTCATGAAAGCTTTAACAACGAATGAATTATTTAATAGATTTTTGTATTTTACATAATACAACACCGGGTTAACAAAAGGTCATGACTGAGATACCTAGTAAATGCCCATTATGCATATGGAAAACAGACCTCAGATAAATAAACAATAGTTCTTCTTACAAAAAGAAATATAGGCTAAGATACCTCCTTCCCATGCATTGAATACGTTGCATGTACTGGAAACAACCTGGCTGTTAAAAGTTTCAATTAGGATTTGCCTGTACCAACAGTGAAATAAATGTTAGTCTGCCTCGACCCAGATTCCACTCCAAAGTATATTTTAGAATGAGCTCATCCCCAAAATGGCTTAATTAATATAGAGAAAAAGAAAGTCAAGTTATATTTTTTCTTTACCATTTGGGTTGATTACATCCTGAGCAAACGTCATCATCAATTGTAGAATGGGAATGGGTGTGGGACAACTTCATTAACATACAGACCACAGCTTTTACGTTAAGAGTGGGAAACTGTAACAGTATAAAAAGTTTGGATGTGTGGATGAATTTGGATGTTCTGGGTTCATTCTGACGCCGGTGAACTCAACGTGATTCATGTACTTTATATAGCCACTGCTATATGCTGCAATAAAACTTAATCTTTGAGATCTTCAATGTCCTCATCATTTTTTCTTACATTAGCGAGCCACCCAGAGAGGGATTTAAAAAAAAAGTGGGAAAGAAAAGAAAAAGCTGTTTTGTCCGACGTACTGTGATTGTTTCATTTCTAAACCTTTTTGCGTTGTGAAATTTAAAGGGCACCTATTATGCAAAATTCACTTTTACATGGTGTTTGAACATAAATGTGTGTTGGCAGTGTGTGAGCAAAACCACCCTAGAATGATAAAAATCCACCCAGTAGTTTTTTTACTATCTCAGTAAATCATAAGCATTGTCTCCGAACGCCCTGTTCTAAGATTGCTCTCACTGTGACGTAGAAATGAGCTAAGCCCCACCGACGTGATTTGATTGACATCTGGTTTTGGCATAGACCCCGCCCTCGGTGATCTGCATCCTCCATTGTTTCAACGACAGCCGGTAATGTCTCCTAAGAAGTGTAGGTGTTCTGTTGTGGGATGTAAGAATGGACATACTAGTCTTCACTGACATCAGAGCCACTGAAAACACAGCGGATGGATTTTATTTATGAAGAAAAGGCACCACTTAAACTTCCTAAATACGAGAATCATGTTCTGACTGACTGTTTAGTGAACGAGGGTCAAAGTTAATCCTCAAGTGTGGATCGTTGCCTACAGTTCGCGATCCAACGTCACCTCCAGAAGAAGTAAGTGTATTTTATGATTTATGAGCAAATAGTCATTTCAATCGATGTCAGCCAGTTCAACAACAAATGCGTCTAAAGCTATTTATTGTCGTCGTCATAGGATGTCTTTTATGTGGCATTTTTTTTGCAGCATTTACAAATGTAAATAAATTAAGGTCTGCTCTATCTCCATAGACAGTAGGCTATATAAACGTCTATCTCCCTCCCCTTAAGAAAAAAATAAATAAATCGTTTGTACTTAGCAAACGTTATCACAGTAGTGTGTGTGTGTGTGTAGTTTCAAAAAATTGCGCGAACGTTATCACAGTTCGTGTGTGTGTGTGTGTGTGTGTGTGTGTGTGTGTGTGTGTGTGTGTGTGTGTGTTGCACATCCATAATGGCAAAGGGGACGTGATTAAAACTTTGTAAGTACATAAATGTATCAAATAACCATTCCGAGACGTTTAGTCCATTCTCATTCGTGTTTATTCTGTGCCGGAGCCTCTTCATCATCTAGGTCCAGCAGCAGGGCGGGGATATGCAGCTCATTTACATTTAAAGTGGTAGACGCCAAAACAGCTCTTTTTAAAACAGGCCCCAAAAATGACATTTTCAAATGGTTATAATAAATTAACTGTGGGGTATTTTGTGCTGAAACTTCACAAATGCATTCTGGGGACACCCAAGACCAATATTACATCTTCTAAAAAGGGGCATAATAGGTGCCCTTTAAAGCCCAAAGGATTGTGGCCATGGTTAAGAAGCTTGAGGTAGTGTGGCTGTTTTGTTCATTTGCATCTGACGTATGGTAGCTAGTTCAAATAGACATGCTTAAATAATCCGTGGAAACATTGTTCAACAAATTGGAGGAAGCGAAGACTGCTTGTCAGTTGATGATAAAGAATGGCACAACTCAGAAAAACACCAGTAAGACATTGTTAAGTGACACGTTGGGTAACCCATTTCCAGAAATGCCAGATTTGCAGGAAGATAGCGCTGAGGGTTGGGAAAAAGATTCTCAGTCATTCAGTAGCCAATACTCAGACTGAAGAGTCAGATTTCCCATGGCACCAGTCCATACTACTACGACTAGTGATGTGACATTTGAAGCGAGGCGTCAGAGCTTGTGTCGAGAAAACGTGGGCGTGCCAGATGAAGCCGCGATTCGAGGCTTGTGTTGTTAACGTGAAAATCACGTGACTAATGACAAACGAGGCCTCGGTTTGTGTGGATACGCCATCGGTTCGGTTTGAGTGTCGCTTCCGGATAAAGGGGGTTCGAAACTCGCGCCACTTTGTGGGTGTTGTCAGGAGTAGTAGAAGCAGTGGTAGTGTCAGAGAGTTAGAGAACTCCCATTGTCATTGTCATTATTGTGTCATATATGTGTTAGGGCTGTATATTATTACATTATATGAGGTTAGAATAGTTATAGTATATTGTTATTATTAATTATAGTAGGCCTAGCTATATTATAGTCTTGTTATATTATTAGATAGGATTATTTGGATTGCTTTGGATTTTTGGATCTGGCCTGGACTGTTTTTTGATTTGGATTGCCCTTTTGGATTTGTTTGCTTTTTGTGACCTCTTCCTTTTTCCTGGTAATGGAACCAGCAAGAAAGAGGAAATCCTCCCCTGTCTGGGTTCAACAGAAGCATCAATGTCGTCATTTATACCAGCTGGCACTGGCATTTTTATGTTCCCCTGCTTCCTCTGTGGCTGGAGAGGTTTTGTCCAAGAAGAGGAATCATCTAAACCCCAACACACTTGAAAAAATTCACCAGTCCCATAAGCACAACACTGCAATAAAACTAGTATCAGTTCACTGCACAAAACCCCCCAGAAACAATTCTTAACTTTTCCCACCCCAGACTATTCTTTTGCAGTTTACTTTATTACACTCCCTCCACCAGAAGCACTGCACTCAACACAGTGTCACTTTTGCTGTTCATACTGTCACTATCCAAACAATTTATGAATAATTAATTAATTGTGTGTGTGACAGTTGTCTCTGCACAAGTAAATTCAGACAGAGAAAGGTACATATTTTATACCCAGGCGATGGACAAATGTCTGCTCAGGTCATTGGTTCAAAATTAATTAATTTGTCTGCTATTTCTTTGCACAGTAGCTAGGTGTCACTAGTGAGCAATGCTGAATGAAGCTTCCAGTAATGAACCTTTGGGTGAAGCAATGGGCTGCATCGTCTCAGTGGTTCAGGAAGCCTCATTTTGCCATCACTAACTACGTCTATGCGTGCTAGTGAATGAACCAATGACCTCTACACCATAGTCAGAGGATTTAATCCAACTAGAGGCTGTGATCAAGAACATTGGGAAATTTGATCCTGCCAAACAAGATCCATTAGACTTTCTGAAAAACTTGGAGGAATATGCTGAAGTTTACAATTTTACAGATGGTGATGTGTGCGTTTTTTTAAGAATGTTCTTGCCTGACACTTTGTCTGGAGCCTTAACTCAGAAAGTAAAGGGCAGAACTGCTAATAAGTCAGAGAGGAAAAAGGCACTGCTTGAAGTCTTAGGTGTAATGTCAGTTAATTGAGATACAATATCTGAGATGCACATGAGGAAAGGGGAGCATCCAGCAGCATTTTCTGAACGATTATTGGAGACGTTTAAAACTTTCAGTGGCAATCCTGATATTACTAAGAATCATGTCGGTTTCATGTCTACCTTGATTAACAAATATGATCCACTCACCCGGTCTGACTGTGACAATGCTTGTGACGCCTCTCTCTGAATACAATGACATTATTGCTAAAATGACACAGTTTTACAACAATAATGTTAATGCAAATAGTCAAATCAAAGCTGACAAATCTAGACATCAGTTGCTGCCTTTGAGAATGTTCTAGATTATCTAATGGTTTCCATCATAGACTGTCACAGACTGACTGTGACACAGGACTTTTATTTTGAAGGGATTGAGCGTGGGTATGTGCACACAACAAATTGTTTCCACCATTACACAGAAAAGTACACCAAAAAGAAATTATACAATAAGGGTTTATTTAATTTAATTCAGTTACCAAGTTAGCTTTATGCATTTCAAACAGCTACACATGCCTTCTGGTGCACCCCTCACTTGCCAAACCAGTACACAAGGAAAGTAGCCATATTTAAACTAGCATGTGCTCATGTAAGATTACTCCATCTGGTTCTGACCCCATGGGGGAGGGAGGGAACCTATTATCTATGTTTTCTTCTTATGTTTGGTCTTTATTGTTTTGAGCCCTTTAAATTGTACTAAAAATAAATTGTTTGCTTTAGAGTTGAAATGTCATGACAATTTGTTTGTTTGTTTGTTTATGTCTTGTCACCGCTTTGTAACTAATAGGTTTCTCCCTAAAATGGTATTTTCCAAAAATAGGAGGAGCTAAGGCCTATAAAAGAGGTAGCCATTTTAGGGGAGAGGGCTATTTCAGGTCCACACTCCGGAGCAGAAGGTGGCGGAAATGCACCAATAAGCTGGATGCCAACCGCCGTTAAATAGTAACAAGAAGAAGAAGAAGAAGAAGAAGAAGAAGAAGAAGAAGAAGAAGAAGAAGAAGAAGAAGAAGAAGAAGAAGAAGAAGGGGAGAGGGCAAGTATGGAGAGGTTGAATCTCGTTTGTATTTGTGGGCCTGTACATTGGCATAGCCAACTTGCATTTGTGTATTGTCAACAACTTTGATTCATTTTCTTTGGTATCATAATTTTTGATAATCTGTTTTTTCTATTACTTTACTATTGCCATTGGATATTGATATTTTTGCACCTTTTGGAATTAAAACTGTGCTATTTCTGCCTTTGTCACGTCATTTACACCTCTGGCAGCTGGTACATCCTGACATAGACCAATGAGATTTGCAAGAGTAAATTCAGAAGGTGTTATTCTTTGCTACGTATATGGAAAAGCTGGTCACATTGCTAGACATTGTCAAGACAATGAGAGACCTCTTCAAAGCTTTGTCTGTCACATGTGGAAAGGATGGTCACATTGCCAGGCATTGTTTGGGAAAAGAAGGGAAGATCAGGAAGTTGTGTGTTTTGCATCTGGGAAGATGGGACACAAGGCAAGATAGTGTCAATATTCACACAAAAGAAAGATGGGCTATCGTGATTTGCTTAAGAAAATAAGCAGTTTAGAAACCCAGTTGGCAATGCTGAATGGAAATAAAGGAGCCATTCACACCTTGCCAGACACAGATGCTGATACAAAGTAGAATTGTTTTATGATAGTAGCACATTTTAGAAAAAAATGTTCACTATCAAAAGGGGGGTGGTTCTTTATGATTTAATAAAAATATATAGGCTATATATATATTTTAGCATTGATATGTAGTTGTAATTTATAATAAATGTTTTAATGGCATTCTTTTTAGAATTAGTTTTTAAAAACAGTACCGATGTTTGATGTTTTGAGATGAAACTTCTGTGACTTTGATGTTAAATGTGAAAAGATTCTTGTGGAGGAAAGGGGGCCAACCTCTTCTGATTATTGTTTCAGATATAAGCTTTGAGATGTTTGTCTGAAATGTGTAACCTCCTGAAGAAAGATGATCTGGTCGTTTGAAGGATGAGAAGGAACCAGTGGATCCAGGGGATTTTCTCAAGAAAAAGAACAGAGTGATCCATGACCTAGAAATGCAGAGATTTCTAGACAAAGATCCAGAACTCCAGGCTTAAAAGATCTAGAAACCCTTAGACCCACCATGGGATGGCTGGAACTGATGGAGAGGCACATACTCGAACAACACCAGTGACTGTTTATTCTAGAAGGACTTGCGGTCCAAATAGAAAAGAATGGACAATGAAAATAGAAAAAAGAGGAGATCGAACAACTTCAGAGACTATGGACAGCATGTCTTTCCATCTAGATGGGAAACAAGTGGGCAAAGGACATACCCACACTAAGAAATGCACAAAGACACAGGCTTACTGCATGAAGAGACTGCATACTCATTTGCACTAGATATATTATTGCCCATTGGATGCACACATGTGGATAAAGGATGTCCTCACAAGCAGGTTATTCAACAGGGATCCCGAAAAGACAAAAACATTATTAAATCAACTAATAATTAAACCATTCAGAACTTAAAGATGTCACCGATGTGAGGCGTTCATGAACACAGCTTCATGAATCTTTTGTTTCAGTTTCAACTTCCGAATCAGTTGTGGTTTGGAGTGCGTATATTAGGCCATCCCAAATGGCACCCTAAACACTCACGGTCTTCCTACGAGTCCGCACTTCCACACGTAACGCTGCTTTTACTGTAAAGTGTTCATGAAGGAGTCAGGCGTGATGCACAACTTTTAGATTGTTGATATTCATTCAAATAAATATGAACTCACGTGGTAGCGAAACATTATGAACACTACATGTACACTTTACAGTTGGTTTTATGACTGTAAGTCATTCTCTTCAAATCATACTGAAGTTAGAAACGTGTCAATGCGTGTGCAATGTCGTATGTAACTTTAGAGATAGTCCCTAAATTTGCGAAAATTGAACGTCAAACATCAAGACAACTTCATGGCCGTATATCAATCTTTGCGCGTTACGAACATATTCTAGTGCATCTGCTTCCCTGTAGCCTATATAGCATAATTCCCAATAAGGTACGAGTTTGGTCTTTTATATCACTGTATTAGTCCCCTAAGCTACGCTAAGCGTTTGCATTTTATATGTCCCGACCGGTCCCAATGGCAGGGGAATCCTGGAGTATGACGAATGAGGGGAATCCTAGTACTGTAGCACAGCGCTGCGATATAAATTTAAGGAAACTAAACAGCCGAGAGAAATATATGTCTACCTCCGATGGAATGTTTGATCTGTACATAAGCGTCGGGGGAATAACATTACAATAATTTCGTTATTGGTAGAGAAAGCTGCTTACATGTACACAAGTAACCGTGAAGACTTGAACGTAAACACAGCTTTTGTGTCTTTATCAGCTTTTCCGCATATAGCCTACTGGCCCTGATAATCATCACTTACTTACCACTTGCTCCATTTATACAAATCAGTTTTTTTGCGAATGAATGACTCTCTACCTGTTGCTTTGGTCTTTGTAAACAGCCACTTGCACCACCTTCCAGTGAAGACGACTAACAGCAGGTGGAGATCATGCATCGGTACTCTACTGCTATTCCTTCATTTCCCGGATGTACAATGTTGAATTTTCTGTCGAATTTGAACCACTGAATTTGTGGAAGTGAATTTGTAAAGCGAAATGAAATGGACCGAAAATTGCCTGTCGAATATTATGTTTTAATTATAAATAGACCGAATATTTTGGAAGTGAAATCTGAAAGGTGAATATGGATTATTTATTTTTTTATAATTAAAATGTGTTTGAAATGTTTTGAATTGAAATATTAACAGCCTAAATATACAACCATGTTGAATTTCAGCCAATAAAATGCAAACACTAATACTACAATGCATTAAAATGCAAGCACGGTTGGTGCAATTCAACAAGCTTTTTTGTTTCAAATACATTTGGCACTAATTTTCTTCCAGGGGTGATGATCTCTGTGAACCATGATGAATCATGCGGGTTTTACAAATTTGTAGACGTTTTAATGAGACGTTTGTATGATTGAAAGTAATAGGCTAATAGTTAATCTCTTATTGGCCTGTTTAGCTGAGCCATCTATATTCCAACAAAACAATTGTAGCATGACATATTATTTAGCCAAATTGGACAACTGGATCAACATATTTTGTTAGTTCTGGAATATATATATTTTTTATTATTAAACCCTTATCTGACAACACCGCAATGAGTTACCTGAGAGAAACCAGTGTTGCCAGACATACGATATCGTATTTCTATTTGTAGGCTACTGTAATTTTGACCTCTGTACGATGTACGATCAATAATGGGGGGGGGGGTATAATTTGTACATATACCCATGATGTATGATCATTTCAGAATTTTGTGTCACTCCAAATGATAGTCTTTGTAATCATAGGACTTCTATACATAGATCTAGCTGTGGATCCAACATCATGATTGTGAGGAGAACGTGAACATGGTGTTATGCACGTCTTCCATCTCATCTCACGTTTACGTCTTCTCGGCCAATCATCAGGGAGAATGACTCTCTCTCACGAGCATGTCCCTGCCAGAGCCATAAAGAGAAAGAGTTGCGACACTCCCATAGACCTCCGTTGTAAATAATGGCGGCGCTTTTAACCGCCCACTTCCGGGATTTGAAGAGCGGAATAGTTCTAAACACTGTCATTTTGGCGTTGGACCCCATTCACTTACATTGCTGCGCGTCGAGTTGTTCCAGAGTTAAGTTGTTGAAATATCGACCTCTTTTGAATTGTCAACTGTCTATTTTGTATCAGAGGCCCTTTGCGATGCTTATACTGGTCTTCATTTGTACATGCACAGCGTAATTATTTATATTTTATGTTAGTTGTTTCAACCAATTTTCAAGCACTGCCTGCTAACTTAGCTACTTAGCTAACGCGACTTCGTCAGTTAAGAGTTCGGTAATGAATCGCTGCCACCTTTATAGCAACTTTTATTTAATTTAATTTTTTTGGATATAATAACTTTTCATTATGTTTTATTGTCTTGAGTGAAGCGGCTTGTGAGAACAATGCTGGACCTCTAGGATTGTTATGGCCATCATCAGTCCTGTCTGTTTCATGGATCACCTGCCCCTGATTTTTGCTTTTCTTTTTCACACAAGCACACATTTTTTGTTGTCTGTCATTGTTTAATAAAAATAGTTTATTTGAAAACCTTCATTTGTATCAGCAATGCTTAAATTCGTTTTTAATCTGTTATAGTTTTGATAATGTGTATGGCTTAATATTAAAATAATATTCTTAGTCTTCTTAACATGATAATGTTCCACGTTGTGGTCCTGGGGTGGCCACTTTCATCAGAAGAAGTGAGCTAGTTTAAGCGAACTCTGAACGGACCGCCACGGCAGACCTCTTTGCGTGATCACGAAGGTAGGCTAATGGCTGAATCAAAATTTATAAGCAAAATCACGGGAATCAATAGCCTAATACAGCCCAGTTGTGCTAAAATAAATATCACGAGACGTCCATCATCAGATGAATGATATGGAAAAGTTAAGTTAGAGCCAGGGCCGTTTCTAGGCATAGGCAAACTAGGCGGTCGCCTAGGGCGCAAACAGCTGGGGGGCGCCAGTGAGAGCAAGCACACCAAGAGATTTTTGCCCAAGCGAGTGGAAGAAAAATCCTTCTTTTTTTACATTTCCGATAATGGAGCGTATATTTGCACTAAGTGCCTGTCTTTTAGCAAAAATACGCCCACCACTATATATCTACAGTGGCATAGGTCGTAAGGGTGTGAGGTGCCTGAAAGTAGCTTTAGATGCGTTCGACCCGAGTTCGAATCCGCCTTTTGCCGAAATCGCTCTTCTCCCTTTTCCCAACACTTGAGATGTAAAATATATAGCCTAACATAAAGGTCTCTAGCATTATATTTTGTCAACGAATTAAAATCGAAATTGTGATATGGCTTTGTGCCTTTATAAAACAGCACAAGACTTTAATTAAGTAGCCTATATAGGCATTCTGTTTGTGCTGCGTGATTTAGAGAAAAGTGCGCACTTTGCTCATGCGATCAGCATGGTGATCTGGTGTTTTTCTCCAAAATAAAAGCTCAAGGGTTTATTTCTTGCAAGTGAAGAAAAGAAGAAAACAGAAGTATTGTAATTTTCCGATACTATAGTGTAATGTAAAATATGCTTTTGAAATATTCATTTTAATTTATAAAGTAGCCTACATATTATTGGCTATATGGATTTTACGTCATAGGAATACTTATATAAATAATAAACACCAGTGAAAATGTAATGTAGACTGAGTCTGAGACTCTAAATCATGATAACTAATAAGATGTTTGAGCCCTCTTTAGTGTCCAGGTACAAGTCGATGGTTTTTCTTTGTTCAGTGTGAACAGTTCATGGGTTGAAGCTCTTAATTTTTAGCTCTCAAAGAACCAGATTGATGCATTAATTTAACCTTAAAATGTAAAAAAAAATTATTGCGGGGGAGCATGCCCCCGAACCCCCCTAGAGGAACGGGGGGGGGGGGGTCAATATAGGAATCTTGCCTAGGGTGCCAAAAAGGCTAGAAACGGCCCTGGTTAGAGCCGCTAAAGCCAGTGCTACTACCATGCGAACATGAACACTAAGCTTTTCCCTCCGAAAATATAGCCTAAAACTTGTCTCCAAATGCAAAACTGACATTAACAAAATGCAATAACAGCTGAAAAAGTACTTGGGGTGTGTTTTATTTTATATTTACCGTTCAATAATGCAATCGCTGCTGTCTGTCCCATAGAAGAGCATGACAGCCAGCGTATGTTTTAGAACTATTGGGGCTTACATGAACCACGTGACAGCCATAGCGGCGACATCAGAGAGTGTCGCAACTCTTTCTCTCTATGGCTCTGGTCCCTGCCGCAGGAACCGTCAGTTGTTTCCAAACTGAGTTCGATAGTTTAGCAATAAAGTAATTTGCAGGTCGTGTCAAAAAGTTGTTGGTCTAGATAAATAACTGTATTCTAAACGTTTGACTCTAGTACGATCATTTTGAGCTTCTGGTACAATACTTGGACATTTCCAATCTGAAACACTGAGCGGAACGTTGTTTGTCTTCTGTGTTTCTAGCCGGACATTAAAACCGAGCACACTGCGTGCACGGAAACTTTCGTTTTAATACCTCTCGTTTTGACATAAATTACACATTTATCACGTAATTCACGCCAACTGTAAACATTTTAAACGCTGTTAACTGTTTGTTGTAACAAATATGACGTGTAATATATACCATGAGCAGTAGCCTAACGTTAGTTGTTTCTCTCCCTAGCAAGTGAACTATTTTTATGGTCGCTTTTCAGCAGATCATCCATTAGAAATCAATTACAGGTGATCTGCAAAAGTGTCTTCTGTCATGGCTTCAATCTGGCCTGGTGTTCGCGCTGTTTTGCCTTCGACAGTGTCTGAATTCCCTCTTGAATTTAGTGAAAAGATTGAATCCAGTGTGTTGAATGTTCTCGAGCTGGCCAGAGATCAGCTGTACAGTGCACCAGATTGCCCAGCTTTAGCTGAACGAGCCCAAGTCATTGTAGATTATTCCTGGGAGAAGCTTAACACTGGAACATGGAGAGATGTGGACAAGGAGTGGAGGAGAGTTTACTCTTACGGCTGCTTATTCAAAGTCTTAAGTTTGTGTCATACTAATCCATCACAATACAACATCCAGGAGGCCATTAAGACATGTGACATGAGTTTGTTAATGGGAGCAGCTATCATGGACAACATTCTGCAAAGACTTGTTGGTATCTTAAGAATGAAAATGAAGAGTCCAAACAAAGAGAGGTGTGAAGAACCCTGTTCAAAGGTGAAGTCATCTTTCCTGAAGGGAAATTAAACTAAAACTATTTACAGATAGTACATGTTTTGTTTTTACTTGCTTTCCCACTGTGAATGGTTTCTTAAAATGTTTAGGGTTGATTTACTCAAGTATGATATGTTTCTGGACAGTGTTGTTTTAGTATTATTTATTAATGCTTTGAATTAGCTTTCATTTTCAGCATATTTTTTTGTAATTGTATGTGCTTTTGTCTTTTTTTATTCGCTTTTTTACATTTTTGTTTAGCTTAGAATTTTCTTTTACAGTTTTAGTAATTGTAGCCTATGTAGTACTTCAACTTCAACTTGTTTTATTTCAGTTAGTTGCCAAGGCAATATTTATAATTTTCATTGAAATTTTTAATGTAATTTTTCTCATTTAATATTTATATTTTATTTTATTCTAGCTTTAATTTCAATTAACGAGAATAAATTAAAATAAAAGTTTTAGAGTTATTAACACTGTTCCTGGATCAACTTTTTAAAATAGCAAACCAATCAGTAATGTTTTTCCATGACTGGTGTTATTTTCCAACAAAAGTATTTATGAAGTTATGGCAGTCTTGGAGTTCCTTGTAGAATTATAATAACTTATATCAAATTTCAGCTATTATTGAACATTTAGATTTTCAATATGATAAAATGTGTGAATTCTTTTTTAAAAAAAAACATTACATTTTAACATGATATATTCACAATATATTATTTAACTTCTAAAACTGAAATACTGACCCAACCGCGCAAGCAGAAGAGGAATTTGTTTCCATCTGATGTTTTTTGATAGGGTTTGGTCTGTAATTGTTTAATAATAATAAAGTATATTCCAGAACTAACAAAAGTTGTTGATCCAGGATGTGTTCTATTTGGCTAAATCATGTCATGCTTCTTTGGAAACCTTGTTCTAATGCTTTGTAATTAATTGGCTTGTATCAGCGTTACATTATTCAGTCATACACTATTCACTTATAAAGCTTCTCTAAAACAGAAGATGAAACAGGACTGTGTGTCCGAGCCTGTAATAAACCCTGCTCAAGAAGTGCCACGGATTCAGTGCCCATCCCTGGAGCGCTTCAGATCAGATTTCCTGGATCCTCAACGGCCTGTGATTATAGAGGGAATTACTGACCACTGGCCGGCCTTCACAGAGCATCCATGGAGGTACTGATAAAATATGCATTTTTAGATTTTATCCTTTAAAACATCTGTGCACTACCATACTGTTCTCTCTTTTTCTAAGCATAGACTACTTAAGAACTGTCGCTGGCTGCCGGACCGTACCTATTGAAGTGGGATCCAAGTACACTGATGAAGAGTGGTCACAAAAGCTCATTACAGTGAATGACTTCATAGACCGCTACATTATAGGAACCGTAAGGCAAATTTCATTGCAAGAGACATTTTTAAAATATTTTTGCTTAGAGGAGCTGTAAAGTTGTCTGTCACTATTATTTTTGGTTATTTTCTCATAGGCGGAGAATGGAGTGGGATATCTGGCTCAGCATCAGTTGTTTGATCAGGTCAGTTGCAGTTCTGTTTGGTGGCGCTACATGAGTAGAAACTAGATACTTCACCTTTAACTTTCTCATAATAAAGTGCCACTGTTGTGCTATTTCAAAGGTTTATTTTATTTTGGAGCTCTCCAATATTAGGTTTACATGCATATGAGGTCAAAAACACTTTCACACTGCTGTAATATAAATTACAGCATCACCTCTTTTCTCACAGTGTCTTAAAAGGTTCGATAAAGGATTCGGTTCCTTTCCGAGAGGCTGCTCTGATTTGTTAGATGGCCCAGTCTGTTGCGATTGGTCTACCGCTTACATCGAGTGTCGGAAACAAAAGCATATACAAATTAGCATATCTGAATCTCAGTTCCGGAGGCTTCCTCAGTGCTTGATGCACAGTGAGTGCTTCTCATTTCTTATTTGTGCATCCTCGTGTCCTTTCTTCATGTCTTAGCCCCACCGCCTTAGGATGCAAGGGAAGTATACACCTGTCTATCCTCTCTCATGACTCCTCAGGAAGCTTCCTCATTCTTCATTCCTCGCGGTGGAATTAGAGAATTGAGATGTCCTAAATATCCAAAAATCACTAGAACAATGTTATATATTTTGTTCTTACACTATCCCACATGTTTCTAAGAATGTTTAAATCCAAAGAAATAAGCCGTTTTAACCAGGACACGGACCATGTCCGTGCGTCGCCTATGTATGAAATCATACCTGCGTTAACACCAAAGACGCTTTAATATATTATGTGTTTTATTAGACAGGCGAGCGACTGTTTGGATACATCGACAGAAAACGAATCATTGTTATACAGCTCAACATAGTTAGTTTTTTTGTTTAAATCTCGTTTTCTTGATTTACCACGAGTACCATTTTTAACATGCCTAATATCGATCTAGCTCACTGCAGTGTGCAACAAGTGTCTCATAGTAGCCGTAGATCAAACGCAACAGTAGCATTATAACAACTTTCAACACACTCCAATGTATGATAAAACAGCGCTGCGTTACCCCATGAAGAAGCGGAAGCGGTCTGCGGCATAATAAATAACCTCTAGCGGCGTAAAGTTGCATAGTGTGGCTTTAAGATGGCTTTCATTGATCAGTTTCCGGGTCACGGGCTGGAGGACGTAGGAGCGAATAAACGAGGAAGCATCAATTTAGGTATTGAGAAGCACCCCTTGATGCAACCAGTAATGATGGCGTTGGTTTTACCGCATTAATTCATGTCGACAACACAAAACAAACTCTTCCAGGCCTCAGCTACAACTACAGTGTTTGAGGGCGGGGCAAAGTAGACGTTGTTGGTGAGCAGCAAATGAAGACCATAGGGCTGGCATTATGTAAATTTGTTACAATCCTACGTAGGTTTCACGCAGCAAGAATGGAATTACAGACGACTCTTTTCAAGCATTACATGAAAGGTAAAATCCAAAGAAAGCACAATAGGGGCACTGTAATATTAAAAGTGAACGTCTCCGGTTTTTCTCGTAACCTCGGTTCCCTGAGATGAGGTAGTATTTGGAGGAAGGGGTTTTCCCTGTAAGAGTTAACAAACGCAATGTCGAAGTGAACCGAATCAAAAGGGAACTCTGTAATTTTAGGTTGTTCTATGCCAGATTTCTCGGACTTGTACATTTACTAAAGGATGTAGCATCATGCAAAAGCAATAGCAGGTAGGGCTGTCAAACGATTAATCGCGATTAATCGCATCCAAAACAAAAGTTTGTTTTTTACATAATACATGTGTGTGTACGGTGTACAATTATTTTCTATATATAAATACACACACATGCATGTATATATTTAAGAAATATTTGCATGTATATACGGTGTATATATATTTATATTATATATAATTTGTATTATATATAAATATTTTCTATATAAATAACACATTTTCTTAAATATATATATGCATGTGTGTGTATTTATATATAGAAAATAATTATACTCCGTACACAGACATAAATTATGTTAGCACAAACTTTTATTTTGGTTAATCGTTTAATTAATCGTTTGACAGCCCTAGCAGTAACTTTGGCTGTTATCCATTCTGATAGGTTCCAGAGCTAAAAGAAGATATTCGTATCCCAGACTATTGTTGTCTTGGAGAAGGAGATGAAGATGACATAACAATTAATGCCTGGTTTGGGCCTGGAGGGACTGTGTCTCCTCTTCATCAGGATCCTCAACAGAATTTTTTGGCACAGGTAAACACGAGACAAATGGTTCATTTGGCATTTGAAAGGCAAGGCTTTTGATTCCCTCTGTTTCATTGCATTCTGCTTTTGTTTTTGAATGTCAGGTGGTTGGAAGGAAATACATCCGGCTCTACAGCCCAGATGAGACAAAAAATCTCTATCCACACCAGTCGCAGTTACTGCACAACACAAGTCAGGTAGAAGATCTACTTTATGACTGCTGAAGTTTCTTGTACATAGCCCTAGTTGTTGTATATTTCTGGTAATTTCAATAACGACAACTCTTGGAATGGTTTTAGCATGTTATTGAATATGGCAATGTTAATGTATCTGGTCTTGGCAGACCAGGTCTGCTACACTGCTGTTGCAGAGCAAGAATGGACTTGCCACTGCTAAAAGATACCAAGACACAAATACATAAATACTGTAGCAGATATAGGCAGGTGGAGGTGGGGGGTCTCAGAGTAAATCTGATTGTGCGCTGCAAGACTAGCAAACAGCAAACAATGAACCAGACTATTTAAAAAGAGCAAGTAATCTCATTGGCTGTTGGTTCAGCAGTGGCCAGTCAGCTCGTTCCATGCGGTAATGATGATATTGCTGGCAGATTGCGTTTGAAGGACCTTTCAGCTTGCACCCTCTTGCAGCATTCATGATTGAACTAGATATTTTTATATATATATATATATATATATATATATATATATATATATATATATATATATATATATATATAAATATATGAGAAAACATAAAACATGATCTTTTTTGCTTTACCACCACCAGGTGGAGGTGGAGAATCCAGACCTGGTGAAGTTCCCAGACTTCTCTAGAGCCTCATATCAGGAGTGTGTTCTCAGGCCCGGAGATGTGCTCTTCATCCCTCTGCAACACTGGCATTATGTGCGCTCTCTTGAGCTCAGCTTTTCTGTCAGTTTTTGGTGGTCCTGATTTGTACACAATAAATTGGCATGCTCCGTGTTTGTTGTCTAGTCTTGTATTGTCTTTATTTGTACAAATGCAAAATATATAATCACTTTTAGGAGGAACGTGAAGTATGATCATTTCAATTGCATCACTTTTATAAACGTACCTTAGAAAAAAAAAATCACTGGTGTGCATTTTGAGACAAAACAATTGCACTGATGTATTTTATACTTTTTATACATTTTATACATTTAGATATGCCAGTGCAAATTGCTTTGTTAAATCAGCTTAAACATGCATTTTAGTCTGGGACTAGCTTAAGCCTTGTCTGTGAAACCCGGGGGGAAAAATGTTTTAAATGTCCTGCAGGTTTTATGAAGGTAAATTTAAGACATTTTTAGACCAAGTAAAAAAGAATTGAGGTGAAAACAATTAATCAATATGTTCTCTAAATGTAAATGTCTAGGGAGAAATGCAATAAATGTTATTAGCAGCACTTAATACAATTTCCTACAGCTGTCCATTAGGCTACTTTTTCATTCGTTTGACGAAAAAAGTAGCTTCAATCGCTCTGCTCTCAACTACTAGAATATGGAAATAACTTACTGTATCTTCTGATTGTGTTGCAAAAAAAGATGTTCTTTCTGTGGAAGAAATTTAATATGTTCTATATGTGTCATTTTTATATATTCATAGTAATAAGATTAATGTCGTAAAATGACATGAGGATTGCATGCAGAGTGCCATGATTCTCTGCTACATTGATGTAACAAAGTGTACGTGTATGACCTTGTGTACGTGACTTGACAAAAAGTAATGTGTGACTGAATGTATGACTAAGACAAAGAGCCTTTACTCAATGGTAGTAGGATGCAACAATGTGTTAGTTGAGGGACATGTTGTTCATTTAGCCACTCTGATGCCATATAGGGAGTCAACTATAAAGAAGGAAGGGTGCCCCCACTCTGCAGGCACTTTGTAATGACTGTATGACTGCTGACCTTTCCTTGCAAGGGAATAAATAATCTTGCAGATATTTGTTCTTGTTTTAAGCATAAACTCAATTTTGTTAGATTTTTCCAGACTCATTTTTACATTTGCATTTGAAGTACATGTATATTGATTTCAAGATGTTTGGATATTTGTATTGGAAAGACAAAAATACTGAGAAAGATTTTTTTTTTTGCAATGCATACAACATTTAATGAATAAAGGTCAACATTTAAGACCTTTTTAAGGATTCATATTATAATGTAAAAATATTTCAATTATATTCACTTTGAATATAATTATAATTTAAATATATTTAGAATTTTAACTCATCCCTTTTCTTAAAAATGGTTTAACGGCTGAAATGTGAGGTTTAGCATTTTTTAAAAAAATGTCTTTGTCAAAACCTATATATTTTAACTGTAAAGTTGTTTAAATTGTAGTTTTTACTGTTATTTTACGGTTTAATTTTACCATAGACATTCCCCTCTCCCCTCTCATACAGTGCAGGTGTTAAAATAAGTCATAAAAAGCCTTAATTTTGATCTAAAAACTCTGCTGATATTTTGTCAAGAAATATATTTTATCAGTACATGCAATTCTATATGATTTGAACTACTGGTCTTGATTTTCGTTCCGTTCGGTTCAGTGGCCGCCAGAAGTATTGCTAAATTGAACGGTTAACCACATTCAGAACTTATTAAATTAAATAACTTGAAATATTTTTAGATTTCATGTATTAAGCAAATTAATGTTTGAACAACTTTACTTCTAAAAGGGGTATTTGATTGAAAGAACAAAATGCTTCTCAAAAAAAATTATTTTTATCTTAGCAACCATACAAAATGCGCTAAAATGCTACAGCTACAGCAAACATTTCCATATAAGAGCAAAGAAAGAAACATACGTTTATTTGCATAAACAATTTGATCTTGAATTCAAATTCTAACAACAACAAAAAAAGTGGAATTGAGAACTTATTCAATAACAATACTTTAATAATAGAAAATACATGTAAAAACAATCTTAGACTCTTAAGAGAAGGCACTTGAAATATCCCCATAACAGCTGCAGCGATGGATCAGCAGGATTTGAGATTATGACCTTCTCGACCGCCGGGACGTTGTGGGTGCAGTGTTCTCTCTGGATGATGAAGGTAGATTTTGCGAACTCTGTGACTGGAAACGCTGCATTTCTGCAAATAAGAAAGAAAAAGACACATAAAAACGTTGATATCTAAAACCTTCTGAAGTAAACAACTCTGCAGTTATAACATAAGATCGATGGAGCAATTGGGTTGGTTTACCCAAAAATTTAAATTCTGTCATCAGTTACTCATCCTCAAGTTGTTCCAAACCTGTATGAGTTTCTTTCTTCTGTTGAACACAAAAGAAGATATTTTGAAGAATGCCATAGTACATAGTATTTTTTTTTCATACTATGGAAGTCAATGGGGTCCATCAACTGTCATCAACATTCTTCAAAATATTTTCTTTTGTGTTCAACAGAAGAAAGAAATTCATACGGGTTTGGAACAGCTTGAGGGTTAGTAAATGATGACAGAATTTAGATTTTTGAGTGAACTATCACTTTAATAACAACAGCTCACCTGGAATCTCGTGAGGCCAGAATTCATTGCATGATGGGCAATGAGGGTCACTGCGTGCTCTGAAATATCTAGCAGCACACGGAAGGTGCACCCTGATTCCACATGCTGGGTTTTCACACATTTGGCACTGAAAATAAAAGAAAACATTTTGTTTGCAGTTTCCCATGTCTGAAAATGGCATAAAAGTCAGCCAACTCAAGTCAATTCTATGGAAATACATTTCAATACATAACTAACAGTAAATAAAAAACTAAGCAAGATAAACATGAGGTATTCCCTTAAAAAATTTCCCAGTTGAAATCAAATGATGGAGTTCTAAAGCCTGGATTCCCTCAATAAATCAAAGTTCATGATCTTTACTCGTATGTGTATGTCTATACCTGCAGGGCAATGTTGTGGCACACATGACACACTTTGATGAGATCCTGGTAGATATTGCGCATATACTGTTCCATCTCCACAACGCAGCGGACACTAAGAGTGTATTCACCGTCTTTCTAAAGTAGCATAACAAAATAACAAAAACAGTAATTAATAATAAACGGAGCAATTCCAAGAGGGTCCTCACACCATCGGTGCTCATGCTAAATGCTTTTGAGGGTAGTGAGTTATTTATAATACTTAATCAAATATATCTGAAAATGTATACCTCATTTAACCATTTGTCCTGGACAAATTTGTTTAAGACATGCTCGGTTTCTTTTTTCTTTAGTTTCTTTGTCCGGAGGCTGTCCGCACAATTTAAAATATCAGTGGAGGAAGCAGAGCCGCTCTCAGAGTCCACAATCAGATCCATCTGACAGAAGAAACAACGGCAGGAGATATTTAAAAAATAAATAAATAAATAAATACAACCAACATGTTTTAGTAATTTTTTTCATGTCATAATTATTCAACCCCCAAACGCTAAATCTCTCACTAGTATGGTTGTGTTAAAACACAGCTAAGCCTTTGGGAACTCTTTAACAACACTTCGGCTTCATTCACACTGGAAGCCTTAGCGCTCAATTCTGATTAATTGCTCAGATTCATTTTTTGTTTGTTTGGCTGTTAACATTTTTTTAATTGTGGTCAATATCAGATTCGCATGTGAACAGGTCACAATCCTGAACTGACCCGCATGTGCAAAAGAACGATAACAAAGATAGCATGCAGCACAGAATTACACCAAAGTAAACATGGACGTTTCTGAACGTATTCAATTAAAGGCTAATGAATTTGTGTGCAGGCGATGATGAGGAGACACAGTTTTGCTTGTATAGAGCTTTCACTGTAATACTTCCGAGTATAACAGCTCACCGTCCCTCCACTGACTAGCGCTGCCGTCTTCCATGTTCACAGAGTGACCAAAGAACTACGGTATGTAGTAAAATCTTCGAAGTGACAAATAAGTGACGTAAAAGTCACAAGAATTTCGATATGACTGTTCAGACTGAGGTTTAACTGCAAAACATCAGACTTGCATCTGATTTGGGACCACATATGGAAGTGGCCCAAATCAGAATCGAAAAGACCAGATTCCATGTGGTTTGTGCTGTTCACACTGATATGAAAAGAAAGAAGAAAAAAACAGATCCAAGTCGCATATGAGCAAATATTTGGGCCGCTTTTGTCTGCATTCTGAACGTAGCCTTAGGGGCTGCTTTACACGACGCAAAAACTGAAACTTTTTATGCGTTTTGGCCGTTCATTTACATTACAACAGCATTTTCAAAGTGCAAGTTTTTGAAAACGATACTGTTATCATCTCCATGTAAACTACAAAAACACGATTTTGTGAAAACGGTGACACCATGCACATGTGTATTAAGTGTTCAGTCTATCGGCGCGTAGTGTTTCTTTACAAAGACACATTGCCAACTACTGGCCTGGCAGCATAATGCAGCAATTTTAGTCTTTTTCGCAGATCCGTATGAATGGGGATTGTTTTGACAACGTTAGCATCTGTACGCAAAAAACGCAAAGGAAAAGCTTTTCCATTTTTAGTACATCGTTGTCGTGTAAACGTACCCTTAATTAGCTTTAGTTAGTTTTGTATTAACCAATGTATGTGCTGAATTTAAGTAGCAAATATGGCCAAGACAAAAGAGCTCTCACAAAAGAAGTAGTCTTGTTACATCAAAAAGGCTATGGCTACAAGAACATTTCCAAGACAATAAAAGTTCCTAGATTCACTACTGGCAGTATTGTTTGAAAGTTTAAAATGCAATGCATAGCAAACCTTCCAGGGCACAATTTCATCAATAAGACGAAATAAATAAGGAGTAAGAGGTTTGAAACCCTTGGCTTACTGCTCAAGACTTGATGGATAAAATTATTTAAGAAGGAAAAAACATTTCAATGCAGAATATAAGAACACAAAACAAGCATTGACCTCAAGCCCGGACACCTCAACGAATGCCACTGTTGACCAAGAGAACATAACAGGATAACTTGAATATGTATGTAAAAGGAATCTGGATGGACCTGCGGAGTTCTGGAAGAATGTTTTATGGAATGATGAGACTAAACTGGAACTTTTTGGGCCCATGGGTCAGCAGTATGTCTGGCACAAAAAAAGGCATGACTTATGACCACAGTATGCCTGGCATACCTGTCAACACTCCCATTTTACCCGGGAGTCTCCCGTATTTCACACCCATCTCCCACCCCCCTCTCGTTTTGTTATTTCTCCCGTGAAACTCCCGTTATTTGTATGGCCCAAACGTCGTTACATGAATAATCACATCAATATATTATTCCAAGGTTGTCCAGTTGCCAGATCTTGTTTGAAACCCATCCTACTCGCTCAATCAACACATCAATTTCAACCCATTTGTGAGCTCAACCTGGCAACCTACAAACCAGTTGTGCCGTCGATATCTGCGCAGGTAGTAGACGCGGGAAGTTGAATAAGCGTTACTGGTAGAAATGGGAAAAGACTCAGTGGTAAGTAGGCTAAATATTTAACGCAATTAACGCAGCATCCGTTTTTTTCTGTCATCCTTTGGCTGCATGGCGTTACATTATATGATGCGCTTTTATTCTTGCTAATGCTTTTAAACCATTCAAGCCATATCTTAGGCTACTTATTTTATAAAACTTTAAAAGCGGAAAGCGCATCACTCACTCCTGGGAATACATTTGACATCGCAGCCTGATCTTGACGGAAATAAATATCCTACGCCAAAAGTAGGCTATACCAGAGAAAAAGTCTCAGCTGTGCTCAGATTTGTAAACCGTACAGTTGCTTTGGTTTTTCAATCCGTACCCGTTTCGCCCCGTGGCTCAAAAGGACACAACAGAAATAGGGACACACGGGAAAGCCAAAATAGAATGCAAAATGTATTAACAAAATAGAACTATACAGGAAAAAAAAAAAAACGTACAATGGTAACAGTGGACAAATTCATCCGTGCACGCTTTCGCAATCGTTGTTTTGTAAATCGTCCTTTCGCAATCGTTGTTTTGTAAATCGTCCTTTCGCAATCGTTTTGTAAATCGTCCTTTCGCAATAGTCATTTGTAATATTCAGTTCCTGTGAAAAATTGTGAAATACTGTTTCAATAGGTGAAGATACACAACAATATGCGGATTGATTACATAACAATATTTGGATGTAATATTCAGTTCCAGTGAAAATCTGTTCCAGTTAATGGAGTAGGCTATACACAGGTGATGTCTAATATTCAGTACCAGTATACTCCACCTGCTGGAACAGTTTCTTACAGTAACTGAATATTACACAACATCACCTGTTTGAAAACTGTAGCCTACTCACAGAATTGTGGCCTATACCTTATTTTAGAAATCTGTTTTTCTGTATATTGATTTCTTGTGTATTGTTAAGATGAATACAACTGTCTTAACTGAATTTTTCAATGATTTGGCAATGGGGTGTGTAATACGACATGAAACCGCATGTGGTAGAACTGAAACCCCCCCCCCCCAGGTCTCCCGTATTTTGGTACGCAAATGTTGACAGGTATGATGCCTGGCACAAAAAAAAGGTATGACTTATGACCAGAAGAACACCATCCAAAGGGTCAAACATGGTCAATTTTGTCGCTGTACTGCTGCAGGAAGTGAAAATCTTGACCATGTTACCCTTGTCATGGATTCTTTGAAGTATCGGGCCATTTTGGCAAAGATTATGATGCCTTCAGTACATAAACTGAAGCTTCACTGAATCATTTCACTTTCCAGCAGTTTGGGATCAATCCCAAGTATACTTTCCAATCAACCAAAGCTTGGTTCAGGGATTGGTCCGGGAATGTTCTTGAGTGGCTTGCCCAGTCTCCGAATTTAAATCCCTTTGGTTTCTGTGCTGCCACTGCTTTCTCCAAATTTCACCAAAGAATATCAGTGAGTTGGATGCTTTTGCACACAAAGAATGGCCTAAGATTCCAGTAGAGAGGGTTGAAGGCCTGTAAGCACTTACCTTTATATAAAGAGTAAAGGATTCTCTACAAAATTTGATTTTTAGGGGGGTTGAATAATTTTGTATATAGATGTAACAACTTTATTTTCTTAGAATCACTCAAATGTGTAATAATAAACTTTCTATGATGGTTTTCTGATGCCTCGGTTGGAGTGTTTTCATATACATAACGAATGTCATATACATAACGAACGTCTGTCTGTGTGTGTGTGTGTGTGTGTGTGTGTGTGTATATATATATTATTATACACACATATATATACACATACATAATATATAAACACACACACACACACACATATATATATCAAATTTCTTTTTTTGTGAATAAACGTACCGTTTTTCTGAATAATTCCAGTTCATTATCTGCATAATCAGATGCCATTCTTGTTATGTCTGTCTCGGTCATGTTTACCTGAATAACAGATGAAAAGTATTTGTCATTTCTGTTTTGACTTAAAAATATAATATACTATAATGTCAAAACTCAAGTTTGTTAAAACACTAATATCATTATTAATAAATATTAATAATGCATAAATCAAATATAACATCAAACACATAAATTAAGAAGATGTGTATATCGATTAGATTCAACCAACCAAGGCATAATACTCCAGTCCATTTTCTTCAGACATGCCTTTCCTGATGTACATGAACAAGGTCTGAAGCTGAGCATTGATGACATTAATGAAATCATCTAATCTGTCTGCCACATAGTGCGCTAGAAATGCAAGAAAGATGCATAATTCAAAGAGGATACTTATATACAACTGACATTCAATGTCCAGGTGTGACACACATAAACATCAAAAAAAGCATAATCCTGCCTTTAGTGCAGAATAAAAATGAAATAATAAACAAATGATCCAACAGAATTTGTATACATTGCTTGCAGTGTTTTCTTCATACCTCCATGGGTCTCACAGCAGTGTTTGTGTAGTGCTTCGGCCTGAGATGCACTGATGATGCCATTGCTCATCATGGTCTGCAAGAAGCGCCTGTGACTGTCTGCCATTGGTCGGGACATTCTGCTTAATGTCCTCTTGAGCTGGAAAACACATATCTTGATAAACACAATTTCTCAAACCTGCAAATGCTGCCCAGGCAAACATGAGTTAAGTTAGGATAACACATTAGTATACAGTTGGAGAACCCTTATGTATTACCAAGACAATACTTAACAAGTTCAACTAAAAAATAGTTCAAATATGATGATGTTCCCACGGTAATGGGACACAGGCAGTCATTTTAAGATATCTTTGACTCAAATGGTACTTCATCTTTAGGTCTCACCATTATTCTGTTCTAATAGCGTATGTTAACGTTTATAGGTGTCCGTCTATTCATAACAACAGTCTTTCGACCAATTATTTGGTGTTGGTGTGAGCAAGGATTTGTGGTAATATACATTAATTTGCATGTCTTCCCAGCACGAATGTACAAAAACACTAAAAGCTACGAACGAAGATGCGCGACATGCTACGTCAAATCAAGCGTCCGTTGTCCGGGCATTCAAAACCCGACATCGTACGTTAGTCTGACCGAGACAGATTTACATTAAACAGTTATTGTTGTAGACTAGAGTGTTGATCTGCGCCTCACATACCTGTTTTCAAAGTTGTGCCGCCGAGCTGTCAATTTGTGCAACATTCGCGAGGTCCCACTAGAAACAATACTTCCGATCACATGACTTGGGTTCCTACGCGGTGTACACTAACACTGCATCCTGCACACTTATCAGGGAAAAGTTCGTTCAAGTCAACTCACCTTCATTTATATAGCGCTTTTAACAATGTAGATTGTTTCAAAGCAGCCTTACACATGATAATAGGAAATTAAAGTAACAGAGATTGTTTTGGCTTTACAGCAGCTCTCGAATGAAGTTATTGTCCAGCTAAAGTTAGTTTTGATTGATTCACTTCCGTCGCAACGATACAGGGGCCGCTAACACGACACCGTTCTAACAGAAAACCCTTAACGCGCTCTGGCTGCTCATTTGCACAACAACAGTCCAGGTGGCTCGAGAACGCAAACTTTGAAGGTTCCAAGGTGCAAGCCTTGAAGAAAACCTTAGGTTCACTTGGGATCAAACACGACAGACACACTTTAGTATGATCAAGACGAAATATACTTGCGTTGCGTATACTTATAATATACTATCACCCATCAAGTATAGCCTAAATTATCATAGCCTATATTTTATTTAATATATATCATAATAATTTAGGGACAATTGACAGCTGTAGATCTGAATAGGCATGAAGTAAAATGTAACTAGGCTTATTTACATTATGTTTTGCATGCTTTTACTTTCTGAAATATAAAACAATATTTAAAAAAACACATTAAATATAAACAACTGTACAAATTTGTGTAAAGAAGGTTTCATAATATTCCACAAAAATGGTAAGCATGACCATTTAAGGACATGTTGTTTATTTAAATTAAACTAATAGTAGCCAATAACATGCCATAGGTGCACTATTCAAAGTGTAAAAAAAATAATCTGTGTGCTGTAGGAATTGATTTTGCAATGATTGTTTTTTAACCCTGAAAATCATCTTTTGAAATATGTCAATACACATTTAAAACAATATAACAATGAAGAGGGAAAAAAGCAAGAGTTGAGGAAGATGACGCCACTGCCTTCATCTCGACTCAGTAAAAAGTCACGCTGGTTAATGACAGAAGTGAGAGGGAGAGGGGGAGAGGATTTTACAGGAGTGATGATATTACTGCGCCTAGTCTAAGTGCTCCCAATCTATTCCGACATACATTATAGTTATCCTTTTTACCCACTTAGAAAAGCGCCACGTTTTATTTTGTGTCACCATACTTGGTCGTTTAACTACTCGTGTAATTGTATTTAAATAGGGAAAACGTGGAGGTGTTTGGTCTCTTCTAGCTTCATCTCTGTTTGGTCCCTAATGAATGAACTGGGCTAAGCTAAGTGCTATCAAAGTGTCGCCGCGCGCCAGAGTGATTGAGTGCACGCACTAATTTGGAGCTATTATAATTTTCAGAGGTGATACACTTTCTGAAAATGTATTTTTCCTTTCAGATATGGTATCTTCGTTGGGATTGATGGTTATTCACGAAAGGTAAACATTTGACACTTTTTCAAAACAATGTGGCTGAGCCTAGTATTACTATATTCTATTTAGTATGGCACATTCACATGCTATGCTCCAGATAATGTACATGGGTTCTGCAAATAATAACAATTTCACATGCCCCCTCAGTCATTTAATCCTGCAGCCGGGCCTGCTTCATCTACAGAGTCCACCCAGCCCAGTTCTTCAGACTCATTAACCCACAAGTAGGCTAGTCAGGCGCTGGTGGCTGCCCGCTTGCTTTTCCCTGGCGGCAGTTCCAGTGCTCTCTCTCCCGCTCAGCCTGACGCGGGTTTACCCGCCGATCTAACTGCAATTGATGAACCACCGTCACAACCCAATTTGAAGGTATACTTCCATGCACTGTCAAGAATGGAAAATCAAGGAGCAAGAAAATTAAAAATGAGAATTAAATGTTGTTTTTTTTTGGCACAAAAGCTTAATTTCCACCAGGCTGATTGCATTGTAGCCTATAGCTTATGGTTGATTTAACAGAATAGGGAGAGTGTTGTTATTTATTTCAAACCGTGCTCTGCTCATGTTTTCAGTATTTGATTTTTTTTTACTTTTAGCTTACTTATTTTCGGGTGAACTGTCTTTGCACTGCTGACCAGTGGCGGCGTTTCACAAAACATAGAGTTTGGCATTCCCTCTGGGCATAGGCCTACATAGAACAACGACATTACCGAACGATATACCTCACATTATACCAAACAAAATGCACGATGCACTATTGACTCTTTAGTGTTAATACGCTGTGAGTTTTAATTAATAGTGTATATTAATTAGCATTAGGCTAAATATAAAAACGCATGCCATACCTTTTTGTTGCAGTGCAAATTCTATTGCATAAGTGTAACGTTTTGCTGACAGCACAGTCCTATTTATTTATTTATTTATTTATTTATTTATTTATTTATTTATTCAGCTTCCATTCTCCTGATTGCTATTATTTAATGTCTTCGTTAAAAATACATCCAGGGAAGATTGAATAGGCCTGTTTCTTTTCATTTTTACTCTATCTGACAGCTAGTCAAAAGGACGCGCGATTAGTGATTCAATAAACTGTGGCTGCGCACACTCACTCCACACAATTATTTTTATAATGATACTTTTACAATAATGTATACAATGTATGGGTACTATACGGTTATCCGGACCACATGTGATGACCTACCCCAACCCCGCCCCTAAACCTACCCGTCACTGGGGTTACGACCAACCAAGGGCGGATGTGGTCAGGTGTGGTCCGGATAACCGTATAGTACCCATGTATGTGTTCATTAACAATCGGACATTGTGTTTTCGACGTTGTTAAAATAATAAATAGACGTTTTTTTTCTGATGTGGGATCCAATCAAGTCGGCTTTAAGATCATATGAGAGCAGTGCTCATCGTGAATGCTCATCGCATGTTTTGCCTTTGGATTTATTATCAAATTAATATTATAATAATTGTTTAAGCAATTTTATTGCACTGAAGTATTACGTATAGCAAGAGAAGGAAAAGTCACAAAGTCTCATGCATTTGGATGAAAGAAATTTCATAAATAAATAAATAAGCCCAGATTTTACAGTGGGAAACTGTGTTGAATTGCTACAGCATCATATTATGTAAACTGCATTTATGACAAACAAAGAACTACACAGATGCATAGGATATCATAACGATCTATCAATAAATGCACACACGTTGTCCTCTGCTGACGCTGCGGAGATAATAGGCTACTGGTAGGAGCCGGGTTCATATGACTTTTAATGACATATGAGGCGATCACGAATTAGTGTACAGTTAAAAGCACATTTTTAGGGGGTCTGGGTGTAAATAGGGGGGTTAAAGGAATAGTTCACTTTAAAATGAAAATTCTGTCATCATTTACTCACCGTCAAGTTGTTTCAAACCTGTATGAATGTCTTTCTTCTGCTGAACACAAAGGAAGATATTTAAAAGAATATCAGTAACCAGACAGTTTCTGGGTCCCATTGACTTCCATAGTATATTTTTTTCCTACTATGGAAGTCAATGAGACCAGAAAATGTCTGGTTACTGACATTCTTCTAAATATCTTCCTTTGTGTTCAGCAGAAGAAAGACATTCATACAGGTTTGAAACAACATGAGGGTGAGTACATGATGACAGTATTTTCATTTTAAAGTGAACTATTCCTTTAAATCCCTCCTAAAATCTTAAACGAGCATCATCATTAGCTGATGTTTTATGACTCTGACTGCTACGCAAACGCCGCCCCTGCTGCTGACCAGCCTGAATAAAATAGACAGGTTATTGTCTATGCTGGTTTGTCCAGCCTTTATTGAGCTCTGTTGGTTGAACACACCCCCTTTGCCCCTCCCCCCTAAGAAAAACTATAGGCCCACTCACTTTTTCACTGACGCCACGCGCGTCTCTCAGTCGGGATTCGGGAACAGCTCGATCGCGCGCAGAGCTGGGGTCAGTGGAACAGCAGAACTGTTGCGTGTGTTCCAGGAAAGTTCGAAACGCCCTTTTTGGGAAGTTCCACTTCAATGTTGCTTTTTCGAAGAGGGGAGTTTATAGTAAACCATCATTTATACGGTTTAAACTGCTCGTCGTGTGTTTTCATGCGTCTGTGACTGACAAACGTTTAATTTGTCTACAGAGTGGTCAGTAAATTCTTTTTCTTTTCTTTTTACTCTGCGGTCGCAACAACGAACTGTCATATACAGTTACAGTCAAAAGGTATGAGAAAACTATATTTTGTGTGGATATCATAGTTTAACATTTTATCTTGTTACATATGCTATATGTAATTGTTTAAAATGTATGACATTATATTTCTGCTAATAGGAAGTACAGGATGTTTTCCACATTTCTTTGTCAGATCATCCTCACACTCTTCTGCCAAACACTTTGTTACGGTAAATGTTTCTTTCGCTAAGAATATGCTCTTGCTCTATTTGTGACTTTGTTACATTAATATATAATATCCCCATGTGTATCTGCTCTGCTCTTCTTGTGTGTGTGTGTGTGTGTGTGTGTGTCACAATCGTTTACAAATGTTTAGCTCTATACACTTTTTTAAGTTAGTGTCTTTCCCTTCTGCTCAGTATTTAATCGTTGATTCATTAATTTATTTAAAACATGTTAATGACAAGCTGATGTGGATGTGGAAGAAAAATGCTGATTCAGATGACACCACTTTTATGTTTTTTTGCAGTGTTTTACTTCTACCTTGGTCATTTGTGATAGTGACTTATTTTATTTCCCATCTCTAAAATCTCTGTAGAACCCACAGAGAAGGACTTGAAGTGTTTCAATGACTATGAGACAGAAATGAAGTGCAGTTTCTGGTTTGACGGACTCATAAGTTGCTCTGGATACAAACTCAACATCGCACAGACTGTAGTAGATACGTATGTATTTGTTCAATTCCTCTGTAACTATAACTAAAATTATTTACTGTTCATTTAGCAATCAACTGACACTATTAACTCTTATATTACAGGTTAAAAAAATATACATGCATCTTTGAGAGAAATCATCTCAGTGCCAACTGTGAATGCAAAATTGAAGTCCAAGGGTTTGTTTCAAAAGAGAATATCTTTACTACACTTCTGAACGGACCAAATGTTTTATTAAGCAAAACATTTGTGACAATGGACTTCAGTGAGTATATTTGTTGTCTATATGTTCTTGTTAGGCTTTTTCCATTACTTTTAAATATTCTGAAATTAAAAAGAAAAAGGTGTTATCTGGCCTTATCTGACACATTTACAAATATGTGATTTCCATTTTCTGCAGTCAAACCAAAAACTCCAGTCTTATCAGTGCGGAAGACTGAAAATGGAAATTTTTATGTAACTTGGGATGACAAGTATGGGAATGGAAGTTTTGCAGAAAGTTTGGAAATACATCTGACCTATAGGACTGAAGGAGGAGTTGAAACTGTAAGGAAGATGATATATAGATGATATTAAATTAATTCATGCATATTCACATATAGATGTATCATAAAGAAATAAATTAAAATAAACACTTTGTCCATACAGATTTCCAATGTGTCAAACTCCCGGGGATTCTTTGGGATTGTGGGCATAAATCTCCAGCCAAACACCAACTACATTCTGACAGCAAGAATGAGCACAAACTATAATGAACGCAAGATATTGAGTGACCAGAGCGCACCGGTTGAGTTCACCAGCTGTAAGTCAATGTGTTTTGTTCTCAGAGTTATTACTGCGTGTGTTTTAATGCTCTTTAATAATCCTGATCAATCTATATGTGCTCCACAGCCTCATCTCCAAATGAATTACTCAGAACGATGGTTCCGCCTCTATGTGTTGTTTTAATCATCATCATTTGTACTATCTTCATCTGTGTTTTGAGGTGAAATCTCTGTTTTGTGTCTCGCCATCATTCTACATTTTGCATTTTTGCTATTCCTTTGTGCATCCTTGACAAATTTAGTTCTGACACACTTTACTTCCTCGTTACAGAATGAAGATGAATTGGTGGGACAAGATCTCCAAGCCAAAAATAAATGCCAATCTTGGAGAAGAGAAGGTTGGAGAAAGATATGCAATTTGTTTGGTTAACTATTTATAGTTTTCTATGTGCTCAACCCCTTGTTTTATTTTATTTTTTTTTCATTCTTGTTTAATAGGGTCATATTTTGCCTCCTTCCATTATGAACTTCTCCTCAATCCATGTAGAGATTCCAAAACTGGACTTTAAGGAGGAAAAGAACTTGTAAGTTTTCCCAAAATCTTCAGAAACACATGACAGACTAGCATCGCTCTAATTCTGATTAATAATGCCTCAACATGTTTGTCTCTCTACAGGATCTGCGCTTTATCATTTGATACAAACAATGAGAATAGTTCCCACAGTGTTGAGTCAGCGGCAGACGGTTATGGCCAGGCTGGTTTTGATTCTGGTAATGACAACGAGAATTGCAGTCTGATCAACATCTCATCACGTGTCGAACATGCCCTGGAGGAAGATTTCAAACTCTTTAACAACACACCCATCAATCAGCAAGTCAAGAGTGATGATACCAGTTCCTCAAGAGAACGCAACCGTGCAAACCGAGATTCGGGCAACTGCTCTGGCTCATTGGTTTTCAGCAACATGTCGTATTTGGGATCGGCCAATGATGATGATTCTTCCTTCCTGGGTCACAAGTGCTGGGATCATTCCTGTCAATCTGACAAAAGGGACATTTTTAGCTTTGAAAACTCTATGATTGCTGATATCAGCAAGAGCCAGTGTAACGTTCCCACTAATGATGCTTTGGAAGACGGATATCAGCCCTTCAACGGTGTTGTGAAACAGGGAAATGATGCGGATGTTTGTTTGAACCTTTCAAATGATGTTGATTCTGATGAAAAGTTAATTTTGAAAAATCTCATCACTAGTAAAAATCCACTATATCCTTCTCTATTTGTTCATGATGGCAGCGTCACACCAAGTGATGGTGGGTATCAGGCTTTTGAAGGCTTAACAAAGAGCACAGAAGGACAGTGGAGCACGAGCATCAGAACTGAACAAGCGCTTAATGAATGTGGAGCGCTGAAATTCCCCCACAGCACCGGCCAAGATCCTACATCATCAGAGCAGCAAAGTTTGTGGCCACCTTCTTTGCATTTTCCACCCATTATTGAAATAGACACTTCATATCAGTCTTTTTAGCTGTGCTGTACATAACTGAAGCACTGAATTATTTTTAGATGTAACATACAAAGTTACAAAGAAATATGACCAGTATACAATCTATGCAAATGTTCATTGTTTATGTAGACTCAAAGCCAAGACCTTGCATTTAGGTTTCACTGTTTTTACATGAAGACTTGTGCCTTAAATGGTCAAAGAGGTTATGCATTTCTATTTTTGATGTTCATTTTGCTTTATTATTGGTCACAATTACACACACTATGTTAAATGTGACACTGAGTCACATTTGCAAATGCAAATTTTAAAAGCATGATAACAAGGCCAAGACGGTTCTTATCATTCTGTGCTGTTGAAACAAATGACAGATATTTGCTTATTCATCTTGCAATGATTCATTCCTCTGAAACTGTGACCAGTAATAGGAAAGTTTAGGTTTAATAACTAAATATTTGCATAGAATGTTGGACATAGAAACAATAAGAAGCACTGTGCCTTAAATACTCTAGGAATTTTAAAGACATTTCTAAGCCTATATTTGATATCTGAGTCTGTGAAATAACTTGTATTTTTATTTTGTGCATTGTTTTTTTTCTACAAATAACAAGATTCAGTCTGTGTGATATATTCAGATGACACTGTTATGTTTTTGGTTAGCTTGGACATTTCATAAAGACTTATCAGCCTGTTTAACTATGCTGTCAAACAAATGATAGATACGTGCCAAAAACTTTTCATTATTTTTTGTATGTTGTCTATATAATCTGCCTACACCATGGTGTCTAAAAATGATGTTTTATAAACAAAGTTCGGGAGGAGCACGTTCAAATAATCAATCCAATCTACTCGTCATCAAACAATTATGTCTACCCTAATCAGCATGACAAGAAGTATATATATATCCACTCTGTCAACTCACCTAATATTCCTTGACAGTTTTCCAGCATCCCTCCACCACCCCGACTCCTCACTCTTGGCTCAATCTTTTATAGCCTGGAATACGGGGTGAGTACTCTGGGTTCGGGCCGAATACCGAGCCCTGAGCCCTCTCCTCGGACAGCACGCCAAATACGCATTTATTCTATCTGACTTATTTGTAAGTGTGAACTAGTGAAATGCTAAATAAGAGCAATGTAAATACACTGCTATGTTTATACTTCTCTAAAGTAAAACCACAGAATGGTAAAACAGATTCTGTGAAATACTTGAGTCTGTCAGTTGTGTCACTTTTGTTTTATGCTATCTGTGTTAACCAGGAAGCTACATAAATTTTTCCAGGGAAAACACGTCATACACTTAAGTGCATGTCTAGACATTTACACATTCTAATAAAGACTGCTTTCACTGAAGTATGTCTAAACATGGGACAACTTGGTTCTTATAAAGCAGGTTCACTGAGGTATGTCTAAACATGGGAAACCTTTGTTCTCTTAAAAATGACTGTTGGAGAACCCTTATGTATAACCAAGACAATACTTAAGTTCAACTAAACAATAGTTCAAATATGATGATGTTCCCACGGTAATGGGACACAGGCAGTCATTTTAAGATATATTTGACTCAGATGGTACTTCATCACTGTCGGGGCTGTGGTGGGGCATTTGAGGGCCGTGTTAAAAAATTTCATTGTGATGAAGAGTTTAAGCAGATGCTGGATACTGCCACGTCCACCAGCAAGTCACTGAGACCCGGGGCCAAACGGAGACGCATAGAGAGCACACGGATGGATGGTTACCTCGTTACAGGGCCTACAGGAGGACACAGAGGTGATGATGACTTGAACTTCGGAGATTGTACTACAACACTATTGATTCGGTGGTTGGGGAACTGGAGCGTAGATTCAGCGAGCGCAACTCACAACTGGCAAGTGCACTTGCAGCACTAAATCCAGAGGCCGATAACTTCCTTGATGTGAAAGCTGTGAAGCATATTCTCGACCTGTCAGAATCGATTATGATTGATGCTGAGTTTGAAGTTGCTAAAGAGTTTTTAATGTCACAAAAGCAAGCAATGCAGGGAGACTGGACCATACAGCACATAATCTCAACGTACCTCAACCATCTGATTGCCATGCCCATGCTGACTGCTTTCAAACATGCATTAACATTTGGCGCATCCACAGCAATGTGTGAGAATTCATTCTCCACTCTGAAAAATGTTTTTTCGGAACACAGACGCACAATGCTACACGAGAGAAAGGCCAGGTTGGTTCAGCTTGCATTCGAGAAAGACTTGACACGCAAATGCACAAGCGAATGGAAGGACACAGTACTTAGGCTACGTCTACATTAATCCGGATACATTTGAAAACGGCGTTTTCGTTTATAAACGCTCTCCGTCCACACTAGCGTTTTCAGGCGTCTTCGGATGTTTCAGTGTGGATGAGAAACTTTTGAAAAACGCTAAATTCACCTTTACTGCGCATGCGTTAAAACCCCACAAAAGATCACTGATATGATTCAGATGGAAAAATAAATAATGAAGTAGTTTATTTAATAAAAAATTTAAATAAATAAATCTAAATAATTTAGTCAAATATCTCACCATTCACTGATGCGGTCCAGGTCACACGCAGTCACCATAAGTTTGGTCTAAAACGCTAAAACTGCTCTCATGTATTGCCGCAGGACAGCAAATGTGAGTAAATCCTGTCATCTTTGCAGGACTGTGATATGAAGTGTGTGCAATGTCGAATACTTTTAGCAACAGTGTGAAAGTGAACAGCACATAACAGGCACAATACTGGTATAAATACAAATATCTATTGGTACAATATGCGTCACATGACTAAATTCACGTCATCGGATTTAAATACCACCGGTTTCACAGTCCACACTAGAACGTGAAAGCGGTGTTTTGAAATGTATCCACTTTGGAGTGCGTTTTCAAAAAGCTTCGTTTTCATTAATAAAAACGCCGTCCCAGTGTGGACGGAAGGCCAAAACGGAGAGAAAAATATAAGTTTTCAAACGAACACGTATTATTGTGGACATGGCCTTAGACGGTTCAGCAGCAACACTCGTCGCCTGCAACTCTTCTGAGGTTAAGTTGTTTGTTCATTTCACTTGTTGAAGCCAGCCCTGGCTTTCATGATAAGGCCTACTAAGCAGGTGAATTGTTGATGAATGTTTGCTGGGTCTATCTGCATTTGTGTTTTATACTTGGCTGCCTGTAAGATATATGGGCTTATGTCATTTCTGCCTGGTGCATGGCTTGTCCAATAGGCTACTTGCTGCCCAGTGATGTCAGCGGTGTTGTCCAGGGGTGTTTTTGATGATGGTGGAAGCTGGTGTTGTCTAATGTTTATAACCAGTGGTAGGCCTACTTAATGGTTTTCTGGAAGTGCATAAACTGTTGAGAGGTGGATAAACTATTTCTAACATGTCAGAGATGGGTAAACGGCATTTATTTGCGTTTAGCCTCCACGACAGCCCTCCGCTGTGTGTGACTGAGCTGGAGGAGTAGAGAGAGGGCATAACTTTACCCCACCCCTTTCTGCCTTTTAGTATCGTCTTCGTGTGTGTGACTGAGTAAACTGTGTGCATAGGACTACCACATAGCCTCTAATTGACATGATATGGAAATTAACAACAACAAGAATAAATGAAATTCGCGAATAATAATTAACAATAATAAATAAAAAAAACCGTGTTTTTGTTTTTATAGCATTTCTGCTGTGTTCGCCACTGCGTCAAAATATTTCTCAAATGTTAAAATAAAGTAAATATAATCTCCTCAGTCCTCCGAAGATCCCGAAAAAAATGTCTGTTGGTGCTTCAATGACTACTTTGCTCAGGAAACCTGTCAATCACAGCTGTCAATCATGACGTTACACCCATAGATATCATATAAAGGCTAGATGTCTTAAGGCGGAGTCACTTCCGGCATCACCGGTGGCCATCTTACTACAGGGCTCTGTGAATTAAGGTGAGTGATCAGCATGCACACAAATCCTCTTATCTCGGTGAAATCTTGACGGATTTACAAACGGTTTGGTTTCTTACAAACGTCATTACCATGGCTATAATTCTTTCATATGGAAGTCCATTTGTATAATTTTTCATATGTATGCAGTTTCATAGCTACATCTCTGATGTTTATAACAAACCAAACCAAATCGGTAGAAAATTGAGCAAGTTATGGTTATTTAAAAGTACATGCACCATGTTACGAGTGAGCGAGCACCCTGTCGTAAGATGGCCGCCGTGTGCGGACGTCGACCTCCATTGGCCAGCAGCGCGGACGAGACATCTAGCCTTTATATGATATATGGTTACACCACCGTTTTTATAGCATCACGTAACTAACTAAAAAACAACTTATTTTTGAAACAGACACTTGAACTTACATCAAATGAAAGAAACCACATTTGGAAAATAGATATTTGAAGCAGTGGCGTAGCCACGAGGGGGCCTGGGTGGGCCTAGGCCCCCTCATTTATATGTCCGGCCCCCTCAGATTTCTGATGGCTTAAAATAAAATAATAAAAATAAGAAATTATTGATGTGTTAGTCTAACTGATAGATTGACCGGTCAAAATACTGCGCGGTAAAATGCGGCTGTTTTCAAACTTGATTTGACTTGTGCATTACCTACGCTGTCATCTTCGCGTGAGAGTTCATGCGGTGAATGGCAGCGTTGTGCAAAGTACAATATTACGCACGGAAAGATGAGCGAGAAGGAGAAAAGCTATCTACATCTGAGTTTGCTTCAGCTTACTACAAGACGACAGCGAGTGAAGCGGCTAGTAGACAGAAACGTATATTTCATCACAGGATGCACAGGAATAGCGGTGAGACTTCGACTCAGATCGGCACAATGCGCAATGACTTGTTTGCAATTGATGAACCGCCTTCACAACCAGTGAATGACCACATTTCCTGTATAGCCTATATCTGTTGTATATGAAGAGTTTGGTTTCAAAACGCGATAAATTCATTATGATTAATTTTGAGTAATAATGTGTTTTCTTTACCAAGAGAGTGGAAAGATTAAAACCACTATTTTTTGTTTCAAACTTTCACATAGCATATTTAGGTTATAATAACATAACAATTTCAAATCCATATTTTGATTTTCAAATATTTATTATAAAAAAGGATTAGTTTCCCCCCAAAATGCAATAAATTCATGACACTTTTTCCCCAAAATGCAATTAATCCATTGAATCAATATAAAAGTTATTTTTCATATTTTAACTGTTGAAATACACAACAAAGTAAGTTGATCCACATATGACAGCCTCTGAACTTGGTCAATACTAATCTTATATAACTTACAGGCACTGGACTAAAAATAGCCGACATTAAAATCACCATCGCTAAGAAATACCTCCTGAACTTTTTTTTACGGCGATCAGCTGTAAAATGGCTTGGTCCTGCTCGGTTTTTGTTGACTTTGAGTAAAACAATTGAAAGTTTTTCAAAAGATCCCCTGGGGTTAAAGTGTCAGCGTGACAGAAGTTTGATGCTGTCGTGTGAGAAAAAGCAACAGTCGAGATTTTTCCTCCTCCCTCAGTCATCTTCTTAATCTCCTCAAGTAGCCTAAATGATTAGATTTCAATGGCTTACGTTTCTTCCCCACCACAGGGTCACCAATGCCGTCAAAATGATTATTATTATTTATTTTTTATTTTTTTGTGGATCACAAACAGTGGCGGCTGGTGCTAAAAAAATTTGGGGGGGCGCAACAAACTGAATTATTAATCCAGGACTGAATGTAGGCTAATTGTTAAATAACAATTTAACAGTGATAATAATGTAGCTATCATTAGCCTAAAGTTTAGCTAAAACTTCAGCTTGTAGGGTTGGGAAATAGCCAATTGCCAAATAAATCTGAATTTTTGGGCTAAATGGTGATGTATGGTATAATCTGAGTATTTAATTATTATTTTTCTATTTGAAAAAAAAAAAACCTGTATTTAATTTAAAAAAAAAATTTAATATCCTGATCAATATTGTCCTACAAACAATGTTCATATTGAAGGTTATAAAAACAAACATAGTGTAACCTTGCTGTCTATCTGCAGTCTATCCAAAAAAAGGGGTCAAATCACATTACATTCTAACATTGCAACATTACAATCTAAAAATAAAATAATGCTTTTTAAAGAAGTAGTTACATTTACTAAACTTAAAATAAAAGAAAGTAAAAACAAAGCTAATATCATAAAAATACACATGTAGGTTTGAAATTCTCTAGCACATTTATGTTCACAAACAACAACAAATATTCAACAACAAATATTTTAGCTAAATATATTTATAATTTAGTGCTAATGTATATTTTAGTCCGAATAATTGCGCTCCTATTCTATTGCACTCCGTCTGTTCGGCGCGCATGCACGCGGCGGCGCTCGTTCACGGAAGTAGGCTGCAGAAAGCTCGCCCACTCATGACAACAAACTGGAAATATTGACTTTCTAACATTTACAGATGGAGAATATGTCCGTGAAATGTAAGTTATGCACTGAGGAAATTATTGGATGTCACTTCAGCTTATGGCTAAATATTATTAGAGGTATATTTGTTTCCACCAATCGCTGCACAAGTGAAGTTTACGTATGATGACGAAAGCACGTTAGTGCGAGCCCTCCCGGAACCCATAGAGAATGCATTGCAGTGCCTGCAGTTCGAAAAAAAAAATCTTTGAATGTAAGTCTATGGGAAGACTCTGGGCGATTCTCAGCCAGAGTGAAATCGCCCAAAAAGAGGCGGTACTCCACAGAACGTGACTTGGCGCTGATTGGACTATATCCAGAGGCAGAACAACAGTGAGTGACTGCTAGCGTAACTCTGTGGTTGAATGAGATTGTGATTGAAAAAGTCCCTTTCACACTTTGGTGGTGCGTCGCCCGATCGCCCTAATGAAGAAACCGCCGCTGATCACAAAGTAGAAGGAAAACTGGGATGCCGGGTTTGTTCAAAGCGCCGCCGTTGCGGTTTAGAAAGCGTGGAATGGTGCGCTGACTGCGCGGATAGCATTTTATGTAAAATTAAAAATGGACATTTCAACACCGACCAGATAGCCTACAATACAGATTTTTGGGGGAACTAAAAAAAAATATATAGCCTACATATTTAACGTTTATCGCGTTTTGGAACCAAACTCTTATTTGCGGAGTAAGATGACATCATTGACACTTTTTATAATCGCCCTTGTAGGCCTACTTCATGTAAAAGATAATAATCGCCGAGCTATGTCGTAGGCTGCTATAGCCTAGGCTATATATATAGGCTATACTGTATATATATACTGTATATTAGTTGCCCCCTCATTTTAAGTTGGGCCCCCCCAAAAATAAAATTCTGGCTACGCCCCTGATTTGAAGTGTAATTTAATTGTTTAGTTGGTCTCACCCCTCCCTGTGTTAGTCAACGGGACGTGAGAGTCTCACGTCCCGTTGACTAACACAGGGAGGTGGGGCTTATGACCTATACTAGGACGAGTCACCGGGGGGCGATCGAGACGTTTTGGCTTCACTTTTCAGGGCTTGTGCGGCACGCTTGGTCTCACCATTATTCTGTTCTCATAGCATATCATATGTTAACGTTTATAGATGTCCAGCTATACATAACAACAATCTTTCGACCAATTATTTGGTGTTAGTGTGAGCAAGGATTTGTGTTAATATACATTAATTTGCATTTCTTCCCCAGCACGAATGTACAAAAATACTGCAATCTACGAACGAAGATGTTTCAATATGGAATGCATTTGACTCGTTTTGAACAAAAGATGGCACATTTACTATGTAAAGTTGCAAACAACACAAACAAATCTACATTTTCAATCTACAAAACAACATTTGTTTGCAACACCATGCAAACAAATCTACAAACACAAAGTTTAGCCTACTAATTATAAAGGTGGCATAAACTCCTTGAACAAATGGAATAAGAGCGACGGGATGATCTAAAACAGAAACAGATAAAAGCCAAAGCACAAATGTGTTTTGTCATCATACGGTTATGACATTATAAAGTAGCCCAGACAGCAACATATGTCCGCCCAGATCCGGGCCAAATCTGGTACACGTGGATTCCATGCGTAGCAGAAGTGGGCCGGACACTGTTGCTGTCTGGGAGGCTACCTGGTTGGTACTTGGTAGGCCTGTTTTTTTCTTTTATTTTTTATTTTTATGTGATTATATCAAAACCATATGTAAGGCATTCAAAGCAAACACAACTATACGTTTTAAAAAAGTTTTGTGTTTGCTGGGATATTGCCTGCAGGCCATGTTGTATTGTTAAACTCATGCCAGATCTGTCAATGATTATTCACACATAGTATGGCCTTTGTATCTGAAAGCAAAATAATGTCATGCCGTTTGCAACCACATGGCGTCACTATTGCCAGTAAGATTGAGGGGTCTTAAAAAGAACATCTCTCTGGTATTAAAAGAACATGGCAGCAGCTGAAAATTAAATATAAAAACATAATTCAATCAGGTAACGCATATTATGGGTGTAGGCTCAGACAGTTGTAAGTAGCCTACTCAATACACCAAAAATTATGACAAATAGTGTTATAAAGTTTACTCAACCAAATGCTCATCTTCACAGGACGATGGGGATAAAGAGTTTCTGCTGCCACAGAGAGGCCTACAGAGGTAATGTTAATATTATGTGTCTACACATCAAACAATCTACACATTCACATTTCTTCACATTTTTATGTGGAGTAGCCTATGGAATCTAAGGTTAAATCTAAGTATAAACGGGTATTCTTATCTCTCCCCGCGCCCCCAGAGTGTGGAAGAACAGCAAGAGGACGGTCCATCAAATTCTGTTGCACAGATGAACACAGTTCAGTGATTTTCTGTAAATGCCAGTTTAATTCTGTAGAATTTGTTTAGAACTATATTATGTAACTCTAATCTACTACTGTATTTTCAGTTGGCAGTTAATGAGTTATATAGACTTCATCTTATAAAAAAAAATAGAAAAAAAAAACCAGCAGTAAAAACAGCAATCAATAAATTTACTGAAATAATGAATGAGGTGTTTAAACACCGCTTCCTCTTTAAAAAAGGGGAGGAGACCGAAAAGAAACTCTGGGTTTACCAAAGAAAAACTGCTCCCGACCAGGTTAGGTTCACAGAGTAAGTTACCATGGTAACTGACTCTGAGTATAAGTTACCTCTCTTTCAGAAACGGGCTTGACTTACTCTGCTTTCTCAGGATTGACATAGGCTACCTCCCATTCTGAAACAGAAAACCCAGAGTTTCCTTCATTTCAGGGTTAACATACTCAGAGTTTTCACTTAACCTCCTTTCTGAAACAGGCCCCAGAAACTGTTGCAGAGAGGTAAACAAATAAATGATATATATATGAAGAGTTCAGATGCAAAAGCCTCTAAGTGCCATCTGAAATTTTCTTCTAGAATGACCATTTTTATAAAGCTTGTATATTTAAGTTAAGTAATTTCACTTAAATGACAATTAATAGGTAATTTGCATTGCCATTTAAGTGAAATTATTGAACTTAAATATACAAGCTTTATAAAAATGGTCATTCTAGAAGAAGATTTCAGATGGCACTTAGAGGCTTTTGCATCTGAACTCTTCATATATATATATATATATATATATATATATATATATATATATATATATATATATACGATACAGGAACTGAAAATAATTGCATGTGTCTCTGAAATGCAGTCTCATTTTGTGCTTCCTTTTTTGTGAACCTTGCATAATAATTTCCTTTGTGTTTGCCTAACCTTACCCAAAAAATAACACGTTACAACGAAGACCAATCTTGTTTATATCTAATGGGCGTTCTGTTTGTTTTCCGTGTAATTCTGGTGTGCCTATCCGCGTGCTTGAGCAGACTAGAGATCAGTGTGAGCGCGCGTCTCTCAGTCGGGATTCGGGAACAGCTCGATCGCGCGCAGGGCTGGGGTCAGTGGAACAGCAGAACTGCTGCGTGTGTTCCAGGAAAGTTCGAAACGCCCTTTTTGGCATATTCCACTTCCATGTTGCGTGGGCGAAGAGGGAAGCTTTTGGTAGACCATCATTTATACGGTTTCAACTGGTCGTCGTGTGTTTTCATGCGTCTGTGACTGACAAACGTTTAATTTGTCTACAGAGTGGTCAGTAAATTCTTTTTCTTTTCTTTTTACTCTGCGGTCGCAACAACGAACTGTCATACAGTTACAGTCAAAAGGTATGAGAAAACTATATTTTGTGTGGATATCATATTTTAACATTTTATATTGTTACATATGCTATATGTAATTGTTTAAAGATGTATGACATTATATTTCTGCTTATAGGAAGTACAGGATGTTTTCCACACTTCTTTGTCAGATCATCCTCACACTCTTCTGCCAAACACTTTGTTACGGTAAATGTTTCTTTCGCTAAGAATATGCTCTTGCTCTATTTGTGACTTTGTTACATTAATATATAATATCCCCATGTGTATCTACTCTGCTCTTCTGTGTGTGTGTGTGTGTGTGTGTGTGTGTGTGTGTGTCACAATCGTTTCCAAATGTTTAGCTCTATACACTTTTTTAAGTTAGTGTCTTTCCCTTCTGCTCAGTATATAATCGTTGATTCATTTAAAAAAAAAAAAAACATGTTGATGACAAGCTGATGTGGATGTTTTATAAAAAATTAAACAAGAACATGCTGATTCAGATGACACCACTTTTATGTTTTTTTATGCAGTGTTTTACTGTCGAAAGAACTTTTACTTTAACAAAACAACCTCTATCTTAGTAATTTGTGATAGTGACTTATTTTATTTCCCATCTCTAAAATCTCTGTAGAACCCACAGAGAAGGACTTGAAGTGTTTCAATGACTATGAGACAGAAATGAAGTGCAGTTTCTGGTTTGACGGACTCATAAGTTGCTCTGGATACAAACTCAACATCACACAGACTGTAGTAGATACGTATGTATTTGTTCAATTCCTCTGTAACTATAACTAAAATTATTACTGTTCATTTAGCAATCAACTGACACTATTAACTCTTATATTACAGGTTAGAAAAATATACATGCATCTTTGAGAGAAGTCATCTCAGTGCCAACTGTGAATGCAAAATTGAAGTCCAAGGGTTTGTTTTAACAGAGAATATCTCTACTACACTTCTGAACGGACCAAATGTTTTATTAAGCAAAACATTTGTGACAATGGACTTCAGTGAGTATATTTGTTGTCTATATGTTCTTGTTAGGCTTTTTCCATTACTTTTAAATATTCTGAAATTAAAAAGAAAAAGGTGTTATCTGGCCTTATCTGACACATTTACAAATATGTGATTTTCATTTCCTGCAGTCAAACCAAAAACTCCAGTCTTATCAGTGCGGAAGACTGAAAATGGAAATTTTTATGTAACTTGGGATGACAAGTATGGGAAAAGATATTTTGCAGAAAGTTTGGAAATACATCTGACCTATAGGACTGAAGGAGGAGATGAAACCGTAAGGAAGATGATATAGATGATATTAAATTAATTCATGCATATTCACATATAGATGTATCATAAAGAAATAAAATAAAATAAACACTTTGTCCATACAGATGTCCAAGAATGTGTCAAACTCCCTGGGATTCTTTGAGATTGTGGGCATAAATCTCCAGCCAAACACCAACTACATTCTGACAGCAAGAATGAGCACAGACTATAATGAACGCAAGATATTGAGTGACCAGAGCGCACCGGTTGAGTTCACCAGCTGTAAGTCAATGTGTTTTGTTCTCAGAGTTATTACTGCATGTGTTTTAATGCTCTTTAATAATCCTGATCAATCTATATGTGCTCCACAGCCTCATCTCCAAATGAATTACTCAGAACGATGGTTCCGCCTCTGTGTGTTGTTTTAATCATCATCATTTGTACTATCTTCATCTGTGTTTTGAGGTGAGATCTCCGTTTTGTGTCTCGCCATCATTCTACATTTTGCATTTTTGCTATTCCTTTGTGCATCCTTGACAAATTTAGTTCTGACACACTTTACTTCCTCGTTACAGGATGAAGATGAATTGGTGGGACAAGATCTCCAAGCCAAAAATAAATGCCAGTCTTGGAGAAGAGAAGGTTGGAGAAAGATATGCAATTTGTTTGGTTAACTATTTATAGTTTTCTATATGCTCAACCCCTTGTTTTATTTTATTTTTTTCATTCTTGTTTAATAGGGTCATATTTTGCCTCCTTCCATTATGAACTTCTCCTCAATCCATGTAGAGATTCCAAAACTGGACTTTAAGGAGGAAAAGAACTTGTAAGTTTTCCCAAAATCTTCAGAAACACATGACAGACTAGCATCGCTCTAATTCTGATTAATAATGCCTCAACATGTTTGTCTCTCTACAGGATCTCTGCTTTATCATTTGATACAAACAATGAGAATAGTTCCCACAGTGTTGAGTCAGCGGCAGACGATTATGGCCAGGCTGGTTTTGATTCTGGTAATGACAACGAGAATTGCAGTCTGATCAACATCTCATCACGTGTCGAACATGCCCTGGAGGAAGATTTCAAACTCTTTAACAACACACCCATCAATCAGCAAGTCAAGAGTGATGATACCAGTTCCTCAAGAGAACGCAACCGTGCAAACCGAGATTCGGGCAACTGCTCTGGCTCATCGGTTTTCAGCAACATGTCGTATTTGGGATCGGCCAATGATGATGATTCTTCCTTCCTGGGTCACAAGTGCCGGGATCATTCCTGTCAATCTGACAAAAGGGACATTTTTAGCTTTGAAAACTCTATGATTGCTGATATCAGCAAGAGCCAGTGTACAATTCCCACTAATGATGCTTTGGAAGACGGATATCAGCCCTTCAACGGTGTTGTGAAACAGGAAAATGATGCGGATGTTTGTTTGAACCTTTCAAATGATGTTGATTCTGATGAAAAGTTAATTTTGAAAAATCTCATCACTAGTAAAAATCCACTTTATCCTTCTCTATTTGTTCATGATGGCAGCGTCACACCAAGTGATGGTGGGTATCAGGCTTTTGAAGGCTTAACAAAGAGCACAGAAGGACAGTGGAGCACGAGCATCAGAACTGAACAAGCGCTTAATGAATGTGGAGCGCTGAAATTCCCCCACAGCACCGGCCAAGATCCCACATCATCAGAGCAGCAAAGTTTGTGGCCACCTTCTTTGCATTTTCCACCCACTATTGAAATAGACACTTCATATCAGTCTTTTTAGCTGTGCTGTACATAACTGAAGCACTGAATTATTTTTAGATGTAACATACAAAGTTACAAAGAAATATGACCAGTATACAATCTATGCAAATGTTCATTGTTTATGTAGACTCAAAGCCAAGACCTTGCATTTAGGTTTCACTGTTTTTACATGAAGACTTTGAACAGTGCCTTAAATGGTCAAAGAGGTTATGCATTTCTATTCTTGATGTTCATTTTTCTTTATTATTGATCACAATTACACACGCAATGTTAAATGCAACACTGAGTCACATTTGCAAATGCAAATTTTAAAAGCAAGATAACAAGGCCAAGACGGTTCTTATCATTCTGTGCTGTTGAAACAAAGTTGAACCAAATGATAGATATTTGCTTATTCAACTCTACAGTTGCAATGAATCATTCCTCTGAAAGTGTCACCAGTAATAGGAAACTTTAGGTTTAATAGCTAAATATTTGCATAGAATTTTGGACATAGAAACAATAAGAAGCACTGTGCCTTAAAGGGTAACTAAACCCCTGGTCAGAGCCTGACTCCATCCACTGGCAATATTTGAAAAATGCTGGAAAAGTGGGCAGACGCCAGCAGAGATAGAGGGGACGAACTGAGGGCGGGGCTGAGTGGGGTGGCGTGCACTTGAGACCCGCCGTGACGGATCAATTGACAGCTGCTGTCAGACTCTAAAATGGAGAGTGACTCACAGGGTCGTAAGACGACGTAAAGTACATGCATCTGATGAGTTTTATCGAGTTGATGTCAATAGCGCACTCTCTGTAGGCATATTCATATTTTGCCGCCATGTGGAAAAAATCCAGCAAAATGCGCCGGCACGTTTGTCGACCCCAGAGGATTAACTTTAGCCAAACCATAAATTGTGATTATATATATGATCACTCACATCAAGACGCCGCTGCAGTGGTGGAGTCCATGCAGGAGGAGTAGCGTTTGGCACTGTGTCGCTTTTAAGCGCGAGCTGTGTGGAGAAGCCCATTTCCACCTCTATTGCGTTGGAGAAGCAATCCCGCGTAAAATTCAGGTTGCACACTTGAGCTCCACTGGCGCCTAATTTCCAAGTCTGAAAGCTATGCAGTCCAACAGTGCTGTTGCAACCAGCAACACTACACCTACGTACCCTCCTGAACACTGTACTAAATACAGATATATCTACGCTAACTTGAAGCTATCCTAATTGATGCAATACTATGCGTGGTAGCTCGTACCAAGGGAGGGCGTGGTGAGCTGGAACCTGCTTACATCACGTAGTACCGCAAACATCCAATAGGAAAATTCAACTGCAGTAGCCACCGTTCAACCTGAAGAGGGCAGCACTCAGACGTTTTTACACCATATATTGTAGAATTAAAACACTTCATACCCAAATGCCAAAAAAGTAACTCGAATCAATGAACAGCACTAATAAAGCCCCATTCTTACAAATCATTAACTAAAAAAAGTTGGTTTAGGGTTTAGTTACCCTTTAAATACTCTAGGAATATGCAACGTATTACATTTCTTGTCAATTCACATGTTTGTTTTCTATTATTTGACATTTTCTCATTTCAAATTTTAAAGACATTTCTAAGCCTATATTTGATATCTGAGTCTGTGAAATAACTTGTATTTTTATTTTGTGCATTTTTTTTTTCTACAAACAACAAGATTCAGTCTGTTTGATATATTTAGATGACACTGTTATGTTTTTGGTTAGCTTGGACATTTCATAAAGACTTATCAACCTGTTTAACTATGCTGTCAAACAAGTGATAGATACGTGCCTAAAACCTTTCATTATTTTTTGTATGTTGTCTATGTAATCTGCCTACACCATGGTGTTCTACCATGCAAACTAAAAGCACTCTAAAAATGCTAAATAAGAGCAATGTAAATACACTGCTATGTTTATACTTCTCTAAAGTAAAACCACAGAATGGTAAAACAGAGTCTGTGAAATACTTGAGTCTGTCAGTTGTGAATTTGAACAGGTTTTGTCGGGGCTTTTGTTTTCTGCTATCTGTGTTAACCAGGAAGCTACATAAATTTTTCCAGGGAAAACACGTCATACACCTAAGTGCATGTCGAGACATTTACACATTCTAATAAAGGCTGCTTCACTGAAGTATGTATAAACATGGGACACCTTGGTTGACCTTAATTGGTTCTTGTAAAGCAGTAGCCTATGTTTAGGCATACTTCACTGATGTCTAAACATGGCAAACCTTTGTTCTCTTAAAGCAGTTATAAAGTATGATGTATAACAAAATGAAAGCTAAAGGTCCAGAAGTATGTAACTACTGAAAGTTGTCTTGAGATGAAATACAATTGTGCACTTTAGGCACGTTAAATTAATATATAGCTTTTCTTGTCAAACAAAAGCAAAAAAATGTAGATTAGTCATTTGGACAATTGCAGCGTCATCTGCTGGTCGTTAACGTGCATCATATTTTATAACACACGACGTAAATGACAACAGACATTCTTACAGAATGTGTATAATTGTGTATATGTGTATAAATCTGCCTACACCATGATACCATGTAAACTAAAGCATTCAAAACATTATCAATAAAATACACTGTTATGTTTATACTTATTCTCTAAAGTAAAACCTCAGAATGATGAAACAGTCTGGGTAATAATACAGGGGAATTTGAACAGGTTTTGTCGGGGCTTTTGTTTTATGCTACCTGTGTTAACCAGGAAGCTACATTATTTTTTTCCATAGAAAACACGTCATACACCTAAGTGCATGTAGACATTTACACATTCTAATAAAGTCTGCTTCACTGAAGTATGTCTTGTCTAAACATGGGACGGGACACCTTTCTCTTAAAGCAGTAGGCATAACGTATGAATAGAATTAGGTTATGTATAACAATAAAGAGCTAACGGTCCAGAAGTATGGACCGTCTTGAGATGAAATACGGTTGTGCACATTTGGCACGTAAAATTAATATATTGTTCTTGTCAAGCAAAAGCAAAATATTGTAGATTAGTCATTCGGACAATTACAGCGCCATCTGCTGGTCGTTAACGTGCATCATCTTTTACGACACGACCTGAAATGGCATCAGACAGTTCTACAGAATGTGAGTGTATAATTAATTTAAGTGTGAATGAGACTAATCGATCTGTTTAAGTTATTCGATATTTTCAACAACAAAATAATATTATAAGCATAAAGTATAGATTAGTCAGTGGTCAATTGCAGCGCCATCAGCTGGGCGTTTACGTGAAGTTCAAAAACAGGCTCATTTTCCATGACATCATGATGCACTGAAATGACAGCAGATATTTGAGCCTTGTTAAATAGTAGGCTAGTATAGGATAGCGAAGACTATGTTTTACCCTATCACATCTCACAAACTACAATAATTATAGCCTTCCAGTTATAAGGGATACATTCCCAAAACGTATCTTAAAGGAATACTCCACCGTCTTTTCATATTAAACTATGTTATTCCCTTAACTAAGACGAGTTGATACATACCTCTCTCGTCTCAGTGCGTGCACTCAATCGCTCTGGCGCGCGGCGAAACTTTGTTCACTCAGTTCATTCAATACGGGCCAAGCAGAGAAGCTACCAAACACCTCCACGTTTTCCCTATTTAAATACAGTTACTCGCGTAGTGTAACTCGACCTAGGACGGTGACACAAAACAAAACGTTGCACTTTTCTAAGCGTGTAAAATGGATAACTATATTGTATGGCGGAATACCATAGCAAGTGCTTGTAAGCACTTCGTCTTGGCGGAGTAATATCTTCACCAGAGGGAGCGGGGGCCGGTGAGAGGATTTTTCACGAGTGAAGATATCACCCCGCCAAGTCGAAGTGCTCATAAGCACTTGCTATGGTATTCCGCCATACAATATAGTTATCCATTTTACACGCTTAGAAAAGCGCAACGTTTTGTTTTGTGTCACCGTCCTAGGTCGAGTTACACTACGCGAGTAACTGTGTTTAAATAGGGAAAACGTGGAGGTGTTTAGTAGCTTCTCTGCTTGGCCCGTATTGAATGAACTGAGTGAACAAAGTTTCGCCGCGCGCCAGAGCGATTGAGTGCACGCACTGAGACGAGAGAGGTATGTATCAACTCGTCTTAGTTAAGGGAATAACATAGTTTAATATGAAAAGACGGTGGAGTATTCCTTTAAAACTGGAGCAAATCAGTCAGTCTTTTTTATATGATCAGTGTCATGATTATTAGCCTCAACATTTTGTAATCAATGCCCTCTACATGGCATTCGATAGATGGCCGCTTGACCACTTTGAGTGAGAAATCCAGTCATTTATATAGATCAGTGGTATGGTATCATTTCTCTCTTTTGCCTTGTTGGCTGTCAGCGTTGCTGGGCAACTTATTGAGCTGTCAAGGCCAACCACACCTGGGGCCTGTTTCAATAAGGAGAATCAACCAACTCTGTGTAAAAACTTGAACTCTGAGGGGCGGTTTCCCAGACACTGATTAAGACTAATCATAGACTAAATTGGAGATTTAAGATGGACTAACTGAAATTTAATTTCACAGACATGGTTTAAAATAGTCTCAGACTTTCCCTTAATCCTGAATTACAAAGTCTGATTTCCAGAAGTCTGATTAGAACTAGTCTAGATTTAAGTAAAGGCTTAAACTAAACCTGGCCAGAGGCAGGTTTAACTTCAGATTAATTGATGTTGGCCTCCAGATTGACCTTAGCAATAGAGGAAAATGGATTACCTGGACTATTTTAATGATGATGAAAGAGCTCCATTTAGACCAGACAGAAGGGTGGTTATGGACAGGAGCAACCCACTGAATGATTTTGATGACATCAACTTTCGTGACTGTTTTCGCATGTACAAAGCAACTGCAGCAGACATAATTAGTCTGCTTGAGACAAGGCTTTCATCTGATTCTTTTAGGGGAATGCCTATCCGTCCTTCGCTACAAGTACTGATCACCTTAAGGTTTTTGGCATGTGGAACCTTCCATCGTGAAACAGGCGATTTGTGTGGCGTAAGTGAACCAACTGTGTGCAAAATAGTCCACAAAGTGTGCAAAGCTATATGTGAACTGAAGTACGATTACATCAAGTTTCCTGATGCTGCTGGCCAAGCCAACTACAAGGTGGAGTTCTTTGAATATGGAAACTCCCCTGGAGTCATTGGCTGTATTGATGGATGTCATATTCCAATAAAGTGTCCCTCTACTGCAGATTCTGAGGAGTACAGAAATCGTAAAAACTGGTTCTCAATAAACTGGTTCCCACTATGCAGTTCTCCAACATTGTTGCAGGTTGGAAAGGTGCAACTCATGACACAAGAATTTTCCAGAACTCCTGTCTATACGCTCAGTTTGAAGGTGGTCAACATAGTGGAATCATACTTGGTGACAGTGGGTATGCACAAAACAACTTCTTGTTCACCCCTTACCTTCATGCAGTCACACCTGAGCAGCAGCGGTACAACCAAGCTCATATCCATACCAGAGGTACAGTGGAGCGCATGTTTGGTGTATGGAAGAGTCGTTTCCAGTGTCTCAGAAACACATTGCGCTTTGAACCAAGAAGACGCTATATTGTCATAATTGCAACAGCAGTGCTTCACAATTACAGCATGGCTGCCCAGATCCTCAAATGGAACATAGGGATGAACCAGATCTTCCCATGGTTGAGCCAGACAATGACTGGCGAGCAGAGATGCTTTTGCTTTGTGGCACTTCTAACAATAAAGTTACCTCAGATGATTGAAGACAACAATTGCCACAGATTGATGATGAACAAAAGTTTTATTTCACAAATTGAGATATCGGGACCCTGAATTGGTGCTGGTTTCAGTAGAACATTTGTACTGCTGCTGCTTCATGTTTCTCTCTTCCTCCTTCATGGCTAACTCAACATGAAGTATTTTCATCTTCTTTTCATGTTCATCTTTTAAATACTTTAATTTGTGCTCATGGAATTCCATGGCCAGTTTCTCGTGCATGGTCAGCCTCTTCTCAATATATCTCAGCCTCTTCTCTTCTCTTCTCTTCTGTTATTCTCAATATATATGATGCCACTTGGAAATATAAGGAAACATGGAATTAGTTTCCATTGATGACACTCAGTTATATATTTCATCACGGTCGGATGAAAACGTTAAATTATCCAAATTGACAGAGTGTGTTAAAGATATAAAAGATTGGATGACGCGCAATTTTCTTTTATTAAATCCAGACAAGACAGAGGTAATACTTATCGGTTCAAAAAAACGCCCACAAAACCTCTTACAATACAACTTTAACATAGTAGGGTGTCCTGTTACTTTATCCTCTACAGTAAAAGACCTGGGTGTTATACTAGACTGCAACCTGTCTTTTCAAAATCATATTTCATGTTACAAAAACAGCCTTTTTCCACCTTAGAAACATTGCTAAGCTACGTAATATGCTATCAGTTTCTAATGCAGAAAAGTTAGTTCATGCATTCATGACCTCGAGACTAGATTACCGTAATGCTTTATTAGCCGGTTGTCCTGCATCCTTAATAAACAAGCTACAGTTACTCCAAAATGCTGCCGCTAGAGTTCTTACTAGATCAAGAAAATATGATCATATAACACCAATTTATCATCACTACATTGGTTACCTATAAAGTTGACTATTGACTTATAAAGCCCTAAACGGCTTCGCTCCAGTTTATTTAACGGATCTTCTATCGCCCTATAATCCATCACACTCTTTAAGATCACTAAATTCGAGGCTTTTGGTCATACCTAGGATATCCAGATCCACCAAAGGGGGGAGAGCATTTTCACATTTCGCTCCAAAACTCTGGAATAGCCTTCCTGATACGGTTCGTTGCTCAGACTCGCTCTCCCAGTTTAAAACTAGATTAAAGACGCATCTCTTCAGCCAGGCATTCATATAATATTTTTAATCTTACAGTTAAATCCGGCCTCTAGTTCATAAATGCCAGAGGAGAACTGGCCCCCGACTGAGCCTGGGTTCTCCCAAGTTTTTTTTTTTTTTCTCCATTAGGTCACTTGATGGAGTTTTTCGGTTCCTTGCCACTGTTGCCTTTGGCTTGCTCAGTTGGGGATATTTAATTTAATTTAATCAATCAATAATACTATTGATCAACCTTACCAAACGTGGACATTTATTTTTCCACTAGAACCAAACCTTGTTGTGTTATTTTGATTTAATACTGTGAAGCTGCTTTGATACAATCTGTATTGTGAAAAGTGCTATACAAATATACTTGACTTGACTTGACTCTTGGTCCTTCTCATCTGGCCTGAATTAGTGACACCATCTTCCCTCCAGGCTGCTGCAGCTGTAGTGGGCTGACTTTCATCCTCTCTCAGGACCACCAAGCTCTGGTGATCATCTGAAAAGTATTATATTGCAGCATTAGTGAACAATATGTATTCAAAAGTTCAGTTCATGAAATATTTGTGGTTATAGGACTGCAAGAAATGACTGACAACAATACATTTTCCCTGCAGTTTAAGGATGGCATATATTGAATTAATGTGGCCTACCAAATGAGGATTGGAACGGGGCCCCATCTGAACTGTCCAAATGATCATCATCTGTGTGGCTATCAATGATCGAAGTCAACAAGTCTCCAAGGTCTCCGATCTTTCTGGGGGTCCACCACCAGTCTTGAAACGCTCCCTACGTGCAACAGCACTTGTCTTCTTTAAGTTTATTTTTATGTTTTTTCCACAGGATCTTAGAAAGATGAGAACATTTAAATTCTGTATGATGCTGTTTGTAATATTCTTGGATCAAAATGAAGCAACATTTCAAAGTTACTGACATGTAAAAGTAGACCAACAATAATACAGTATCTTACCTGAAGTTGTTGAAGTGTCCTGTTGCTTACTTTTTCATTCGAGTTAAATTCATTGCAAATTGAAGTCCAAGCATTATTTTTCTTGTTTTCTGTTGCTGAATCATGCTGTTTGTTCTCAATAATCAGGCTTCATAGAGAGTAGCTAGTTAGTCTTTATTAACCTTAGTCTGCAACTCCCTAGTCGGGTACTACTTAATCTCAAATAAAGCAATGTCTCGGAAAGCCCTTTTTAAGTCCGTGTTAATTTAAGTAGAATTAGCCAAGTCCTCATTTATTTTAAACTCTGTCTGGGAAACCGCCCCTGAGCTGATTTACCCTGAGATGGGAAACTCTGAGTTTTCAGTTTAAGAACAGCTGAAATGAGTTAGTTGACTGACTCTGAGTTAAGCGTGTGCACCACAACTATAAAAAGCTATTATCAATGGAGCACAGATATTATGAGTCACCATGGCAACAGTGGCAGAAAAAAAGAGGTCTGCATATTTCTCACCCGCAGAACTGGATGTTCTTCTGCAAGCATATGGAGAGCACAAACACATATTTAAAAAAAAAAACTAACAAAAAACAGCGACACAGCTGCAGTGGCGAAGGACAGAGAGTTAGCTTTGGAGAAAATGGCTGCTCGAATCAATGCTGTAATTTAATTAAAGGGATTACTCTTAATTCTTCTGTAATTGAAAGTTAAATCTGAAGTAATTGCATTAAATGCTGCATAGACTATATAACAATTCTTTAAAAAACAATAGTGGATTTAACATCAAATTTTAAAAGGTATGTTTTTTAATGTAACCTTCTCCCTCTACACACTTTGGTCAGTTTAAGAATAGTTTTCATGCAATTGTATATTGTTTATTTGAGAGCATTAAAAGTGCAGTTTCTTGTCTCTCCTTGTATTGTTCAAGTGGTTGAGATTGATATGGGATTTAGAAAGTAATTAGTAATAAGTAGACCAATACTTTCTAGAGAAAGTAATAAGTAGACCAATACTTTCTAGAGAAAGTAATTAATCTAATTACACTATTGAAGATGTCATTTGTAGAAAGTAATTAATAACTATTTTAGAGTAACTTACCCAACTGTTATTCTATCAGAGGTGAAACTGGAAGAACAGTATGTTATTAAACCTAATTAAAATTTGTATGTAGGTGCAATCCTGCAGGCAGGGCCGGCGATTGCTATAGGCGAACTAGGCGGTTGCCTAGGGCGACAAATGTGTTGGGGGCGCGGACGCACTCTAGTGTCGCCCTTTCTACTTCCCATATTAATCATAAAATTAGAACGAAACGCGAAATAAAACATTTTTATTAAACATGATCAAAAGGCGCCCCCTCAACCACACGTTTAATTACTTGTCAACCTGATTATTAGATTGAATTTATGATTTTTGTCGACCATTTCTGGATTGGCGGGGGGCGGGAGGGTTGCGTTACGTTACGTTAGGGAAGTGCTCAGCTGCTGGCGCGTTGATCGAAAATGAAGCGGTCTAAACCTTTGGTGCACAGGGACGAAAACGGAGAAAGGAAGAAGATAAAAAATAAAGCTCAGTATAGAGTAAGTCTTCTCATCTTAGCTATTAAGGTGTCCAATGAAATAAATTTGCTTAGTATTGTAGCCTACATCACCTAATATTGGACGTTTCATTGCTGTCACTAAGCTATAGTTTGCTAGCTATAGTTACTTTGAAGGTGAATAGAAATGGCAGAAACAACTGTTAATATTTTATTATTTGAGATAGAACTAAAAGAACTTAAATATTTTAATTTTGTAGTGGTACATACATGATCCATAATAGCATATTTGTTTGTAGAAGGTATAGTTAAACCAGTTTAATGGTCATAATTTGCTTAAATTAATCCAATTTGGTAAATATCCTTGAACATTCTTTGTAGAATTTGTGTATAAACAATTTACAGTTGATTCTTCAAGTCATAATTTGCTTGTTGAAGTGTTGGAGTGACTATTAGAGCATTTTTGTTTGTTCATCAATGAACATTCTTTGTAGCATTTTTGTATGTGCAATTTATTAGAGTGTATCATTAAGTAATATTTTGCTTGTTGAAGTGTTGGAGTGACTACAGGTGAAACTCGAAAAATTAGAATATTGCAAAAGTTCATTTATTTCAATTATTCAACTTATAAGGTGAAACTAATATATTATATAGACTCATTACATGCAAAGTGAGATATTTCAAGACTTTGTTATGGCTTACAGCTTATGACATATCAATTCATATCAATTCTAATTTTCTGTGATTTTGAATTTGGGGTTTTCATAAGCTGTAAGCCATAATCATCAAAATTATAACAAATAAAGGCTTGACACTTATCAATTTTCTTATTTCTTATTTTCTTATAAAGAGCGGGGGGATGGGGGGATGGGGGGGGGGGGGGGGCGCAAAAACTCAATCTTGCCTAGGGCAACCAAAGGGCTAGAGCCGGCCCTGCCTGCAGGCATTAAAAGAACGTGGCAGCAGCTGAAAATTAAATATAAAAACATAATTCAATCAGGTAAGGCTTGAGCACACCATAGGTGTAGGGTACCTGACTTTACATACGTTTGATATATTAAATAACTAAATAGCATCCAGTGTCTAGCAGCTGTAGCTGCTAGTAGTTTAGGCCTACTGTTTTTTTTTACAGTATTATTTTTTACAAGGACACCCCAATAATTTCAATTCTACATGCTATTATAACCCTGTCATGGATTACAAAAAAGGAATAAAGCCAATTTTTTTTATTATTATTCTGATACAACACCAGATAAATTCTGCTCAGTTATTGTAAACTAAAACAGGCAAATAAAAAAAATTAAATAAAAAAATACAAGTAGTCAAGTAATATTCAGTGCATACAAATAAGCACCCATAAAAATGCAAAAATGGCTTAAGAAAAGGCAAACAAATACACAATATATAGAATTGACTTACCTGTATATAAAATACAAATCTAGTCTCAAATGAGGCTTCAGCAAACATTAGCCCAAAAACAGTTGCACTAAAACGAGGTAATTTAAAATAATTAAATAATAATAAAAAATTTAAAAAATCAGGCTTTAAAAAACACCAGCTTCAGCAAACATTAGCCCAAAAACAGTTGCACTAAAACAAAGTAATTATTTTAAATAATAAAAAATAAATAAATTAGGCTTTAAAAAACACCAGCCCTTTTTAATATCTAAACAACTCTGTATAAACAAAATATAACACACCAGGCCACCATGTTTCTGAAAACAAACTGCATGTGTGGGGAGTGTCAGCTACATTTTAAATGAAGTGCCACTCAAAGTCCATAAGTCTTTTTAAAAGATTTGATACTTTGGTACTGACGGTTATGGTCTTCTTCTGCACGGTTTTCCCAGATTTTTTGGACATCACTTTTCCCCTTGCAGCCTTGGTCCCCTTTTCTGGATTAATTCCAACAAAACGTATGAAAAATAAGAGGAGAATATCTTCAGTGAACAATGATTTAAAAGGAATAGTTCACCCAAAACATTCATTTATCCCATAATTTACTCACCCTCAAACCATCCTACTGTAAACCCTAACGCTCAAAATAATTAATTGGTTTGAGTAGGACAAACTTAAATTGAACTAATTAGTTAAATCAAATTAATTTTTATGAGTATTTAGCACTTTCTTTTTCTTTCAAGTTCACAGAACTGATATATTTTAAGTAAACTAAACTGTTTCATTGTTTTGAGTTTTATGAAATGATTTATTTTAATTTAAACAAACTTAAGTTTAACTGAAACGGCTGGGATGTCGATTTCCCAGCATGCTTTGCTGATGGCACTTGAATGGGAGAATAAATGCTAAAATTAAGTGTAATATAATGTTTTTTTGTGCAAGATTAATGTTAAGTGGGAGATTTAGTAGTAATTAATGTTTTATTATGCCAATTTAGAAGAATTTCTGTTAATGTTGGTTTTAGGATAGTTACCATCATGGTGACAAGTGGTGCATGCGGCTTCATTTGAGAGCACTAAAGTCTTTATAATGTTGTACTCATAGCAAGTGCTGAATAACATACTATTGTTAGCATGATAACTTTATAGTATAGCAAACTAACTTGTTTAAACTATAAGTTAATATTAATGAAAGTGTTCACATTGAGATTGCATGAAGGTTTTAAGTTAAATGTATGAATTAGTGTACTCTGATTTTAATTGTTCTTAACTTTAAATTTTTAAGTACAAACTTAAAATCTTAAGTTCTGCTTACTTAAAACTTTGAATTTCAATACTTAAAAAAAATGAGGCAATCGATTGCCATAAATTTTTTGAGTTCTGCTAACTTATTCGGGTTTACAGGCTTTCTTCTTCCAGCCAAACACAATCAGAGTTATATTAAATAATATCCTTCCCTGCTTTGTAATGGCCAAGTTTGAACAGTGCCAAGTTTTTGAAACTCCAATAAACGCATCAATCAATCCTAAAAGTAATCGATATGAATCCAGTGGGGTTAATAAATGTCTTCTGAAGAATAGCCATGCGTTCTTCTGGCATGAGTTGAGTTCTGGCGGAAGGATGACCTCTGACCTGACGCATGACGTAGGACGTATGGCGAAGACTTGGCGAAATCGTAGGTTAGAATTGATGAACGCGGAAGTGAAGAGGATAGAGCAAAACACAAAATGCCGGTCATGAATTAGAGGTCTAAAAAGAGACGTTTTGAAAGAAAAGGACTTTGATATAAGATTTCATATGTCGAGTTAGAGGTCATTCTTCTCGACTATCTCATTAACTGGCATACGGCTGTTGCCGAAAGCCAGTGATTATAGTATATAAAAGTTATAAACATGGATATTTTTCTTACAAAAACCCATCGCTTCACTTCATTAACCCCCTGGAGTCGTATGGATTTTATGATGGATGGATGCGGTTTTTGGAGCTTCAAAAACTCGGGATCTATTCAATGCCATTGCAAAGCTTGGAAGCCAGTATATAATTTTACATAACTCCGACTGTGTTCGGCTCAAAGAAGAAAGTAATATACACCTAGGATGGCTTGAGGGTGGATAAATTTAAGTTTTGGGTGAACTATTTCATTGTCACCATACTAATACTAACATATTAATTGGAAATAAATAAAATAAAGCCAAACTTGTTACCTTTGAAGGAATTTTCTCATTTCATCTGCAAGCACCCTGACCTTTTGTCGTCTTGCTGGTGGTGAAGGTCTCTTCCCAGAGGAGATAGCAGACTGAATTTCTGCAGGCATGAGCTGCCATGGTACCTGAAAGGTATTTGACCACGATTTCCTAAAATGGGATGTAGATGGCTGAATGTCTTCAAGACAGCTTGATTCTCCATCAGTAGTTACCGACATAAGAGCATGGCTGTGGTGAGGAGCTCTCAGCTGATAAGGAAGGAGTGTGCTGCATGCTGGTGAGATCCAAAGTGACAGTTTCTGACTCTATGAGTAATACAAAATATTGAACATGTAGTTAAAATTCACTTGATCTGTACAGACACAACTTGATATATACAGAATAAAATTGATACAATTAATGTATGGCTATTACAGGATGTAAAAAGATCTTCAACTTTAAGATCGTCAAGTTTTTATCATTGCTTCTGGAACATTAAGTGAGATTAACTTTTCCTGAAGTCTGAAAAGCAAATGGGACTGATTGATTTCATGTATTGACTGCATGTCTTCAGTGATTGTCTGAATGGCTGAGGCTGGAAGCAATTTCAAGAGAACAGAGCAAGATTCCTTAAAAACAAAGTGTTGTCAACATTTTTAGGACTAACATCTGGTTCCTCATAATTTTCACCAGCATCAGTCTGTGAATCAGACTGAACATTAATGTGATTAATGAACATTAATCTGAGAGCAGCTGGCTTCGGGGTTTGCTGTAATGGAGTCAATTAAGCCTCCTATATTTTCGTTATGTTTTCTGGACAAATGAGAGGTAAATGTTGATTTAACAGTAAATGTTTTACCACACTGCTTGAAAGGGCATGTGACTTTTTATCCCTCTTTAATGTGCATTTTGACATGAGAAATAAACTCAGATAAAGAAGAACTTTTGGCCCTACACAAACCAACATGACATTCCAAGGAAAGTGTAGTGCACATTGTGGTTTCTGCCCTATATCCTTTATGGTGTCTGTACACGTGAGATTTCAAACCAGCATGTTTTTTAAACTTCCTATTACAGTTAAGTATGCAGCAACGAAATACAATATTTGAGACATTGCTGTGTATTTTCATATGTTTCACATAGATCACAGGGGTATCACATGTTTTCCGGCAGAGCTGACAAGGAAACATGTTGTAAAGAACAGATTCTCTAGTTAATAACTACCGAAGCCATCGATTCTCGTTAAAATACGTTATAAAATGGCTGAAACAGATGCAGTGCAAGACGCTGTCCTGCTGCTAATAGTTCTGCAATCAAGCCAGCAGCAGTTTGCATCATAGACTGTAAAAAAATATGGACGTAGTGTCCGTGACGTCACCCGTAGGTTTCTGAAGACTGGTTTTGCACAGGGGGCCAATGTTTCATAAAACGTTGAAGCTTCCCTGGGCGCCGCCATTGATTAGCTGACCCCCACCTGCTGTTAGCAATCCAGTGACTCCCATTCATTTTGGCGTCACTTTGACAGCGAATAACTTTACATCTGAGGTGTTTAAAGACTACTAGAAGACAGACGGGTTGCTCACGTCACATCTACGTCGTCAAGCTCAGTTTGAGTCTGCGCAGTACGGTCGGCCATCAGGAAGTGAGTGCTTCTAATTGACTTCACTTTTCTCCGTTGAATCCAATGGGGTCGCTATGTCCATTTCTTATACTGTCTATGGTTTTGAAGCCTAAAGTGGGCGTGGCCGACCATCGCCATCTTGGCAGCGCGTCACTCCCGGATTGATTTATTTTTACAGTCAGCCAATGAGCTAAGGTAACGTGACGGCAAACAGACAGCAGACAAACGGCTAATGATGACTAATGACCACAGCAACGGGAATCCACCTGTCACTCAAAAGTGGACACCCTTAATTATGCAGAAATTTTAAGGCTTAATATAAATTAAACGGATGAGTTATAAAAAATTCACCCCCCTCACAGTTGTCATGAAGGGAAAAATAAGCTATATAGACCAAAGCCACTTTTTGCACCAGGCTGTAAACGTGTTTTTTTTTTTTTTTTTCTGCTGTAAAGTTGGGCATTTTAACATGGGGGGATGCAGATTTGACTCACTTCTGCACCCATCCTCAAGCGGCCAGTTGATGAATTGACGTTGAATTCACTTCCGTGTTGGTTTCAAGCAGGGCCGTGCACAGACATTTTAAGGGGCAGTGGCCTAAACCAAAAAAGGGGCACTATTTTGTTTTTGTTTTGTTTTTTTTTTGGGGGGGGGGGGGGGGGTTGGCACACTACAAAGTGTGCCAACAACAGAAAATTTAGTTATTTGTATTAGATCTGATCGAGAGTACAATCATTTGATTAGACAAGCTGCTAATTCTAAGAACGAGATATGTTGTACACAGGGCTGGACTGGAGCAACAACAACAAAAAAAAAAAATCGGCCCTGGCATTTTGGCCTAGACTGGCCCACTATATGATCATAAACACCACCCATCTTTGCACGCCCATAAATATATGCATACCAACTCCAATTCCTTAAAACCACTAATGCCATGTAATGAGTGAGTATATGAACGAGTGAGAGTTAACAGATGAAATAAGTAAAAATTTGACATTTATTAATACAGTGATGAAGCCTAAAACAAGCTATAATCTGCATTGGCATAGCAATACCAGTGTTTCTCACAGGATTTTTGGCAAAACTGTGGTGGGTGGACCTCGGTCCTTCTAGGGGGGTTTGGGGGCCATAAGAAAATTTTGTGCATTTTAATGTTAAATTCAACAATCTGGTGCACTTTGAGTTCAAAAATAAAAGCTCCAAACCATATTCTTTGTGCAAATTAAACAAAGAAAAATTCAAACCTCTTTTAGTTACAGTGTCTATTTACATTACACCTACTACATAATAATAGTTATAATATTAATCCAATGACAGTAATAGCCATATTTTGTAAAACAAATGCACTAAAACAATAAAGGAAACTTTCATAATTAGTTTTGTACTAATTTCTATACTTGAAAGAGATATAAGCACATAATCTTTTATTTTGACAGAAACTGCATCAAGCTTTTATTTTGGCGGAAAACATGGTTTACAAACGCCTCTCATTCAATTTCTAGTGAATTGCTGTAATCGTCAACTATGCAGATGTGGAAATAATCTGTAACTGGGTTATGGGTTCCTACACTCATCACATAGCCTAAGTGTTTTGAAAGTAGTTCTGCTTACCGCAGGCTCTACACGTTCTCATCTCTCTCATGATCCTCCTCACTATCCTCATCTGCCGCTGGAGCTGATGAAGGGCAGAAAACATACACTACCGTTCAAAAGTTTGGGGTCAGTAATAATTTTTAATGTTTTTAAAAGAAGTATCTTCTGCTCACCAAGGCTGCATTTATTTGATTAAAAATGCAAACAAAAACAGTAATATTCTGAAATATTATTACAGTTTATAACAGCTGTTTTCTATGTGAATATACAGTAAAGTGTAATTTATTCCTGTGATCAAAGCTGAATGTTCAGCATCATTACTCCAGTCTTCAGTGTCACATGATCCTTCAGAAATCACTCTAATATGAGGATCTGATGCTCAAGAAACATTTATGATTATTATCAGTGTTGAAAACATTTATTTACATTTTTATTTCAGGATTCTTTGATGAATAGAAAGTTCAAAAGAACAGAATTTATCTGAAATCTAAAGCTTTTGTAACATTAAACACTACCCTTCAAAAGTTTGGGGTCAGTAAGAATTTTAATTTTATTTTTAGGGAAAGAAATAAAATAAATCAATACTTTTATTCATCAAGGATGAGTTAAACTGATCAAAAGTTACAGTAAAGACATGTATAATGTTAGAAAATATTCTATTTTAAATAAATGCTGTTCTTTTGAACTTTCTATTCATCAAAGAATTTTGAAAAATTGATAATAATAATGTTTCTGAGCATCAAATCATCATATTAGAATGATTTCTGAAGGATCATGTGACACTGAAGACTGGAGTAATGATGCTGAACATTCAGCTTTGATTACAGGAATAAATTACAATTTAAAAAATATTAAAATAGAAAACAGTCATTTTAAATTGTCATAATATTTAACAATATTACTGTTTGTTTTTTATCAAATAAATGCAGCCTTGGTGAGCAGAAGATACTTCTTTTAAAAACATTAAAAAATCTTACTGACCCCAAACTTTTGAACGGTAGTGTATTTTGACACATTTTACAGTGTCTGCTTTAAGGGCCTGTTTCTATTTTTTCACGCTGTTTTTCTGCACATTACTTGCATTTCTTCTCTATTTTGACAGATACACACTGACACTGCTGCACGCTCGCTCATTCGTTTAAAGTTGTGATTGGCCCAGCCCAGTGTCAATCAAGAAAAGAACCAATGGGCCGCTGATCTTCGTGTTTCATGGACTGGTCAGAAGCCTAACGCTGACTTTTTCTGACCAATGCATTACATCGGCACAAACCCAGCACCGGCCGCAAATTAAGCAAAACAAAACAAAACGAATGAGCTGCCGATGTACAAATTTTTATAGGCCGTTAAAAAGAAAAAAAAAATAATAATACAAATAATATATGAGTATGAGATGTATCGGCCCAAAAAGCACGTCGGCCCACCGGGAAAGTGCGCGGTATGCCCGATGGCCAGTCCAGCCCTGGTTGTAGGCTACAAGTTGTTAGCACTAGTACAAAGAGCCAGAAGCCAGAAGACCAAGAGCAAAACATTACCGACATAAATAAAAAAATAAAAATAAAAAAAGACTAATTTCGCAGATTCAACCACTGTCTTGCATAGCCTACCTGTTAATGCGACAGCTTTCGTGAACTGTCGTATACTTTGAGTGATGCTGCGGAGCGAGCGGGAAAACCTGGAGCGCATTAGCGGAATCAGCGGCATGCTTTGAGCGGAGCGGTGGGGGTGGGAAAGAGGGGCACCTCAGTCGATGAGGGCAGAGGGGCAGTGGCTCTAGCCACCGGGCCACCCCCCTGTGCACGGCCCTGGTTTCAAGAGAGAGACAGGGAGGTTGCCGCTTGGTTTGCATAGGCACGTTTACAGTAATTAGACAACAATTAAAAAATTTGTTCATACCTCACTTACCATTTACTGACAAAAAAGATTAGCACATGTGCTCGTTCCATAAACACTCATTCAAAACTCAAACTTCATAATTCACTTGCATGCTTGACAGTACGAACGCGTTATGAATGTAGGTGCAAATCTTACCCGTTCACTAACCGGCTTCTAAAATAAAAAAATTACAAAGGATTCACTGGATCTTTATATATTGTTCTCTTACGAGAGTCCTCTCGTACTGCGTTTTATCAAAACGCTACGGGAAAAGTCTCTTTTCACGAAACACTGAAGCAAAAAATTATCCTTTAATTTTCATATATGTAAAACGCGTTGCGGCAGCAGCAGACAGCTATGGCGAGACGGCTTGCTCGCTCATTGGCTGCTCTGCGGCAACTGCTTAAGCCTATCGAGCGAGGCCTGGGATGACATCAGGCCAATGAGGGCGTACCCGCCGAAACGGGCGTGGCTTACCTCTATAAAAGGAGCTCGAGAAGGCTGACTCACTTGATTTTAATCTCTTCAGCGAAGCGCACGCATCGCTGGATCACGGAAGCAGCGTCGTTGAAGCAAGCACATCAGCGGGACGAGCCCTCGAAGCCGCTGGCCAACGCCGCCTTCTACAGCCGTACCTGCTGCGCTTTCCGACGCCTATATCCTTTTCATATTATTGCTTTTCTGTGTGTGTGTGTGTTCTTCGCAACACTCACCCCTAAAAGAGCTGCGTCTTTTTCAAGATGCCTTCCTGCGGCTCGTGCCGAGCCCCACTCACCGAGGGAGACAAGCACGTCATCTGTGTTTCCTGCCTGGGTGAGGACCATGCAGCGCTCGCGCTCGCTGACGGCGGATGCCCTCACTGTGAGCTTTTGCCGATGGTGACTCTGAGGACTCGCCTGGCATCCTTTTCCAAGCCTGCATTCACCGCCGCGATGCCGCGCCGTAAAAAGCGCCGCTCGCAGCGGGTCCCGGAACCCGCTCCAGCCCGACCAAGCTCGCCGGTTCGCCCGCCAGCTTCACCGGCCTCTCTCGAATCACTTCCTGATGCTCAGCGCCCGCAGTCTGCCGCCGCTTCATCAGAGGAAGTCGGTTCAGAGGCCGCGTCGGGGGAGAAGGATTCCTGCTCTCTGCTAGCTTCAGGCAGCGAGGATTGGGCGAGCTTTGAGGATCTCGCGCCTCCTGCCCGCAAGCCCTCAACGAGAGCCAACATTGAGACGGAGCTCATGCGGGTACTCGCACTGGCCGCGGCGAGCCTCGGCCTCGAGTGGTCTGCACCGGAGCCCCCCTCTCGAACCCGGCTGGATGGTAGTTTCCTCCCTGGTGAGCGCACTTCTCCGGAATCTAAGCCCGCTCCTTTTCTTCCTGAGTTACACGAAGAAGTTGCGAAGGCTTGGAACGCGCCCTACTCTGCGCGGACGCGCTCATCTGTGTCACCCGCATTTTCCTCTCTGGATAATGCCAGTGACCGAGGCTACCTCTCTCTTCCGCCGGTGGAACAGGCGATAGCGACCCACCTTTGCCCGCCCTCTGCTGGACGGCGGACTAAACCGGTGTTGCCTTCCAGAGCCTGCCGCATGACGTCGACGCTGCTCGCGCGAATCTTCTCCGCCGCTGGGCAGGCCGCGTCATCGCTACACACCATGGCTACGCTGCAGATTTACCAGGGTGATCTCCTCCGTAAGCTGGACGAGATGGGACCTGACGCTATCTGCATCGCGGATTTAAGGAGCGCTTCAGATCTCACGCTCCGAGCTACTAAAGCCGCCGCACAAGCCATGGGACGGTGTATGGCTTCCGCCACTGTCGCTGAGAGGCACTTATGGCTGACGCTCACGGAGATGGACGATTCCGAGCGCACTGCGTTTCTCGATGCCCCGCTGTCTTCCACCGGCCTTTTTGGTTCTTCTCTCTCCGAGTTCGTGGAGAGATTTACCGAGGCCCAGAAAGCGTCTCAAGCCTTCAAGCACTTCCTACCGAAGCGCTCCGGTTCTGCAGCGGTTCGTGACAAACGGACCCCGCAGAGCTCTCAGCCTCAGCCCCCGCCTTCGGCCGCCTCTTCGCAGCAGCCACAACAGCGCAGCTCGAGGCCCCGCTCTCGGTCCAGCGCCCGGCGCCCCTCTTCGCGCGGGCCGCGATCGAGGGTTGTGGTAAAACCGGAAGTGCCGAAGAAGTCCTAGCAAGCCTGGGAAAGCGCAGGTGTGTGAGTCCCGTTGCGGCCGGCCTCCCACCCAAGCGCCCCGCTGTTTCAGTCCCAAGGTTTGCGACTGTTCCAGTGTTTTCTGCAGAGAGCAAGCCTGCACTGCCGCCCGCTTGCCTGCACACAAAAGCCGTTCTCACGGCTACCCAGATAAATCTCGAAAAGAGTGTATTTTCTGGTGTCCCGGCCACGGCCGATGGTGCTATAAATGTAGTCTCGATGCCCACTCCTCAGTGCCCATCACTACACATAAGCACAGCCCTACACATAGGGCCCGCGCACATAAAATCGACTCAGGTCGGTTGCGCTTCCAGCATAGTGAGAGTGCCCACTTCCCAGTGCCCACGAACACTATGTCTAACACATCACAGGCTCTCTGTAAAAACGAGAACTGTGAGCGCGCGCTCTGCTCAGGCAGACGCCGCGCCCAAAGCAGTAAATGTGCCCGCTCCCAGCCCACATCTACTCGCTCACATGGGTCCTATGAGACTTTCTCAGTCCTCCCTCACTCAGCTAAGCACTGTAGTAAGGTCGAGGACGAGCGTCTCGCCCGCTGTATTAAGCGCGCGCCCCGCCTCAAATGCCACAGGCATAACGCCTATGTTTGTATCCCCCGAAGCACCTCTGTCGCACGGCGATCAGAGTGCGCTCCGTATCCAGCCCCTAGCCAGCCATGCAGAAGCATGGGCAGCGCTCCCAGGGGTTTCGGACTGGGTGCTAGGCATTATAAAGAGAGGCTTCTCGCTACAGTTTTGTCGACGCCCTCCCCGCTTCATAGCGCGCGTCGAAACTACGGTCTCGTTGGAAGTAGCTCACCTACTTCGAGCCGAAATATCAAAACTGATAAGCAAAGGGGCGATAGAGCGCGTTCCCCCAGCTCTAAGCGAAGGGGGGCTATACAGCAGATACTTTCTAGTCCCCAAAAAGGACGGCGGTATCAGACCCATACTGGATCTAAGACGGTTGAACAGAGTATTGGTGAAACGCAGTTTCAAAATGCTCACAACCAGCAAAATTCTCGCGCATGTTCGCCGAGAAGACTGGTTCATGTCAATAGATCTGAAGGACGCGTATTTTCAAATACAAATAGCGTCACACCACAGGCGATACTTGAGATTCGCCTTCGAGGGTCAGACATACCAGTATACAGTCCTGCCATTCGGCTTGTCCCTAGCACCCCGTACATTTACGAAATGCATGGACGCAGCGCTCGCTCCTCTCAGACTCAGAGGCATGCGAGTGCTGAACTATTTGGACGACTGGTTGATCCTAGCTCAATCACGATCACAGCTCGTGGAGCACAGAACCATTTTACTCGATCACCTCGAGAATCTTGGTATCACAGTCAACTGGACAAAGAGTTCATTGAACCCCAGTCAAACGATTTTGTTTCTGGGCGTCGTTCTGGACTCACAGTCTATGACAGCGCGGCTGTCACCACAGCGCGTGTTGATCATTCAGCGCGCGGCGAGGTCTTTCCGCCGCGGCGCTGTCACCCCGCTCAGGAAGTTTCAAAAGATGCTGGGTCTCATGGCTTCAGCATCGTCAGTTCTCCGGCTGGGCTTGCTCCGCATGCGCCCGCTGCAGTTCTGGTTGAAAACGCGGGTACCGCGCAGAGCGTGGGCGACCGGTCGATTACGCCTCAAGGTCGATCAGAGCTGTGTTTCAGCCCTGGCGCCTTGGACGGCGGACGACTGGTACCAATCAGGTGTAAGCCTGGGGACTTCCTCGAGAGTGGGGATGGTGTCGACAGACGCATCCACCTCGGGATGGGGAGCTCTGCTCGAGGGCAGACCGTTCTTCGGCCTGTGGTCGGAACGAGAAAAGCTCCTACACATAAACTGCCTAGAAATGCTGGCAGTGCACAACGCGATGACACGTTTTTGTCCCCGTATCAAGGACTAACACGTCATAGTCCGTTCGGACAACATGACTGTGGTGTCCTACATAAATCGCCAGGGCGGTCTGAAATCCATATCCCTGTACAGGCTGGCGAAACGCCTCCTACTATGGGCTCAGCACAACTTACGCTCGCTGAGAGCAGTGCATGTACCTGGGCTTCAGAATGTGGGCCCAGACAGACTGTCCAGGAACAATGTTCCCCCGGGCGAATGGTCTCTACACCCACAAACAGTCCGGCTGTTGTGGGAGAGATTCGGCAGAGCGGAGGTGGACCTTTTCGCGTCCCGCGAAAACGCGCACTGCCCCGCGTTCTTTTCAAAGACCGACAGCGCGCTGTCCCGGAGGTGGCCGCGCTGCCCGTTATACGCTTTTCCCCCCGTCTCCCTCCTGCCACAGGTGCTGGAACGGGTCAGGGAAACGAAATGCCCAGTCCTGCTTGTAGCTCCGTTCTGGGAGAACCAAACATGGTTCCCAGTTCTGATGCAGTTGGCAGATATCGCTCCATGGCCGCTGCCATTGAGGAGAGATCTCCTCTCGCAGGCCGGGGGCTCGATTTGGCACCCACACCCGGAACTGTGGTCCCTTCATGTGTGGGTGCTCAACGGATACCCGTTGGTCTCACAGAGGGAGCCGTGAATACCATCACTCAGGCTAGAGCACCGTCGACACGGCGGCTTTATGCTTCGAAGTGGTCGGTTTTCTCCGGCTGGTGTGCAGCTCGGAGCATTTCACCCCTCGAATGTGAGGTAACGGAGGTTCTCTCCTTCCTACAAGAGCTGTTGGATAAGGGCAGATCCCCTTCCACGCTCAAAGTGTATGTGGCGGCTATTTCAGCGTTCTTTGGTTCAACGCTGGGTCAGTCGCTGGGAAGGAATGATTTAGTCATCCGCTTCCTCAGGGGAGCTAGGAGACTGAATCCACCCAGACCTCCTTCAGTTCCTTTGTGGGACCTTTCTACGGTCCTAGCGGCCATGAAAGGTGCCCCTTTCGAGCCTATCCAGTCTATTAGCCTCAAACATTTGTCTTTCAAAACAGTGTTTTTGATGGCTCTCGCTTCAGTGAAGCGCATAGGCGACCTGCACGCGCTCTCTGTGAGCCCGGCGTGCTTGGAGTTTGGTCCTAATGACTCTAAAGTCATACTCAAACCTAAGCATGGCTATGTGCCGAAATCCCTCAACACGCCTTTTCGGGCTCAGGTTATATCCCTGGCTGCCCTGCCGGCATCGAGTGAGGAAGGGGACTCGAGTTTTCTTTGCCCTGTTAGGGCTTTAAGAGCTTATATGTCCCGCTCTGCTGTCTTCAGACAGACAGAGCAGCTCTTTGTCTCGTTCAGCGGACGTTCCAAAGGAATGGCTGTTTCGAAACAAAGTCTATCCAGATGGATAGTTGACGCCATAGCGCTGGCTTATACTGCCAAGGGCATTCCATGCCCTTTGGGAGTCAGAGCGCACTCTACGAGAAGCGTTGCTTCTTCGTGGGCTTGGTCCAGCGGGATTTCCCTACAGGATATATGTACGGCGGCAGGTTGGGCCTCGCCGTCTACATTTATCAGGTTTTATAACCTAGAGGTTCCCGCCTTGCAGGCTAAGCTTTTGTCGGTGTAATCTGTTCAGCCGTCTAATCAGACCGCTGAAACTCATGCGCTATGCGCTACCGACTATCTTGGGCAGAACTGTGTAAGACCCACATTTTCCACATTAGTTCAGGTTCCCTACCCTGTCTATGTGATGATTATACTTGCGTCTGTGGACATGTTTTTTCTACGACGCTAAGATTTAGGGATTTAAGGCTCTCACCCTTATTCCCTGACTCTGTGTGAGTCAATCTGGTGATTATGCACTGTATGCCTGAAAAAGCTTCCGGTGATCAGTGTTTTTATCCCAGCACGCACGGCGTTTTGCAAGGGGTTCCCGTAGCGTTTTGATAAAACGCAGTACGAGAGGACTCTCGTAAGAGAACATACTCGGTTACTAACGTAACCTCGGTTCTCTCTAGAAGAGGGAACGAGTACTGCGTTCTCTGCCGTGCGTACGGTTCACTCTGGTTCGCTTCGGCGATCAAAATCAAGTGAGTCAGCCTTCTCGAGCTCCTTTTATAGAGGTAAGCCACGCCCGTTTCGGCGGGAAGTGGCGAGGAGGGCGCGAAGCGCCCTCATTGGCCTGATGTCATCCCAGGCCTCGCTCGATAGGCTTAAGCAGTTGCCGCAGAGCAGCCAATGAGCGAGCAAGCCGTCTCGCCAAAGCTGTCTGCTGCTGCCGCAACGCGTTTTACATATATGAAAATTAAAGGATAATTTTTTGCTTCAGTGTTTCGTGAAAAGAGACTTTTCCCGTAGCGTTTTGATAAAACGCAGTACTCGTTCCCTCTTCTAGAGAGAACCGAGGTTACGTTAGTAACCGAGTACGTTATTTTATAAGTAGGCTACCGGTAGGCTACTTGATAACAGGGTGATTAAAATAAGTGCGGAGCCTCATTCAGATAATCCAAAATGCCCCCTTGTGCACATTCGACGAAAATAGGGTATAATACTGTTAAATAACAGTGACAAACTGTTGTTGGTCGACCACGCAACCCGAAGTGAACAAGTCTTCCCATAATGCATTGTAAAAAAAAAAAAAAAAAACTTGCTGTTATTACATTACAATTTCCATGTAAATTTACAGGAATTTTTTACTGTGTAGTTGTGGGACATGTTGTTCATTTAGCCACTCTGATGCCATATAGGGAGTCAAATATAAAGAAGGAAGGGTGCCCCCACTCTTTGTCACACTCTGCAGGCACTTTGTAATGACTGTATGACTGCTGACCTTTCCTTGCTAGGGAATAAATAATCTTTAAATTAGTGGCGCGTTAACGCGAGACTCTTATCGCGCGGTAAAAAAATATCGCCGTTAATCTATTCTCCAAGTTGGGTTGGGAGCTGGCTCAAAGTACACAAGCTATGATGACGCAATCTACCCGCGGCCGCGAGGTACACCCGGCTGCAACGCATCATATTCGTCGTCATCTTAAGTAAACACGGCTGAAAGTATCGGATTTAAGCCGTCCGATATGGCGGGTACTCCGTGCCGAAATTAAACATCCGAACGACCGACCGACCGACCGAACGTCTGTCCGAACGTCTATCCGAACGTCTTGAACTTTCAAACGGGTGACCCACGTGACGACCTGACGTGAAGTCCTCGTATTGAAATTTGCAGCTTTTTAACCATACAAGTATACAAGCTGATGTGTAAGACTATAAATGGACATGATAGGCAATACATATAAATATTGTACCCCAAAAACAACTTTCCTGGATCCTGTGCTTGTGGGGCTATGTGTTTTACTTTCAAAGAGCAGAAATACTGCCTATACAGACATTCAATAGTCTTGACCAGTATAATCATTTTAACTAGTTTTTATTGTTAATTTTATTGCCCAATGTACAAAGTTCCCACAGTCCATAAAAAACACTCAACATAAATGTAGTCTATTATTTTATTTTTTACTTTTTGATCCAGAAGGTTTTCATATTAGATTTATATTTGGACTGAATGATATAATGAATGCTCTGTAGTGTTTATGATATTGAGCTGTGTGTATGATCTGAAAGCATTGTTGGATTTTGAGCACAGATAAAAATAGTACATTTATTTATTTTGACAAGTGTCAGATGTTCTCTGAATGTAGTTTGAAGATTTGGTTTTGTGTTTAAGGTTTTGAGAAAGTGGGTGATGGTTCCAGGAAATGTATTTTAGCAATTCAGGAAAACTGTATACATGCATTTTTTTATACATAACATCAAACAAATAAAGTAATAAAAAGTAAACCTAATCAAGCATCCTTTTTTGTTTCAAGAACTTCTCAACACTTACTCAATCTTAATAAAATTACTAAATTAATAATCTAGTAAATAAACTTTAAATAAATAAACATAATCTTTCACAAATAAACATCATAAATGTTAAAGTGGAAAGGTTTATCAAAAACATATATACTAGTTCTAATATTACATTTAGACAAGTTCAGCTGAATATACTTTACTTTGTAATTAAGGTTCGTTGATTTTCATGTCTGCCACATATAAACGACCCCAAAAAAATTTAATGATCATTTAAATAAAATCATATGTAACACGTTCCTACATGTGCTTACGTGTTGTTAACGCGTTCCCATGGCGACCGGTCGGAAGTGCGAGTAACTGATCGTCTTCCCAACGTGTTGTTTACGTGTGAAGACACGTTGTAACACGTTTTTTTTTTTACCTTAGTTTAACTTCTTTTTCTTCTGTTGTATCCTCTACTAGTCCACATTTGATTACTGCAATGGCTGTTTTAGAAAGTTATATACGGTGTATTATTAAAGTTAAATATAACAGAGGCTAAATATTATTGACAAACCTGACATATTTAAACGGTTATTTTGGAAAAGCACGATATTCTACATAATTTTTCTCCATGTCTTTTCCTTGTCTTCAACACTACAATAAACTGTTTCACCTAATTCTGTCTGTGCTTGGGGGTTTGTATCTCAAAACCGTGATGTGTGTGTGTGTGTGTGTGTGTGTGTGTGTATATATATATATATATATATATATATATATATATATATATATATATATATATATATGTCTATTATTAGCACTCTTTAATGTTAATGGAATCTTACAGAAATCTTTATGTAGGCCTATTAACAAGGATTTGGGACGATTATAATGCCATGCTGCAAACCACTTTATGCCCCTTTAGCACTTTATTCAATAATATGTTTACAAGATGAGAACACGAGAGACAGTGAAAATGCATGTTAGAAACAGTGTTTACATGACCTCTCTCTATGACAGAATTTATTTATATATCAGAGTTCATCAGAGTAAAAAAAAAAAAAAACATCAACATCTTGTTATGTTAGGAACTCAATGTCTTGCAGCCCAGAGTCAGCGGAGTCAGCAAAGTAAATTTCAGAATGAAGATGAAATCATGGTAAAAATGGACAAAGTAGCCTATAGGCAATATATTATATTGGATAATCTTATCTGCGTCTTTCTCAATGTGTTACTACCATGAAAAGTTAATGGGCAACTAATGACAGCATGGTCCATCATGGCATTGAAGACTTTGAAATTAAAACCCTTTATCTTATAACTTTTAACTCCTACTTGCAAAACAACATATCAGACAATATACAATTAATCAATTTGACAGATAAAAAAAGAAAAGAAAAATACAACAACATTAATTAAAAGCCTACCACTGTAGCCTACACAGTTACAATAGGTGAGTCTGGTGTTTGAAACATTAGAGTTATAAAATACACAAAGTCATGATATAGCCTACTTGTTCAGTTCATCACTTAGAATAGCCTAGGCTTATTCAGGGAAGTGCAGGAAATGGTTGAGTATTATTTTAGGTATAACATAAGTAGGCCTATTTAGTGCCTATCATGTCCATTTATAGTCTTACACATCAGCTTGTATACTTGTATGGTTAAAAAGCTGCAAATTTCAAGACGCTGACGTCACGTCAGGTCGTCACGTGGGTCACCCGTTTGAAAGTTCAAGACGTTCGGATAGACGTTCGGATAGACGTTCGATCGGTCGGTCGGTCGTTCGGATGTTTGATTTTGGCACGGAGTACTCGCCATAGTCCGACGTAGACTGTGTGGTGTAACAGTTCGGTAAGTTAACACACGACTAATCCGTTCTACCACCTCAAATTCAAAACGAAACATATCACTGAATACCAGCGCGCGTATTATTCCCAATATATCTGAGTGGTGTAGAACATAATCTCTGTCTGCGCCCGATTTAAAGAATCGTTGTTGTGTTTCTTTTCAACTGAAAAGACATCAGTTAGAATATTCTAATTTTAAATTTGGGGTTTCATTAGCTCCAAGCCATAATAAACATTAGACCTTCTTAAGTCTCTGCAGCTAGTGTACTTAAATTTTATTTATCTGCAAAATTATGTTGTATACTTACAGTTTTGCACAATATATGTTCTCAAAACTACATGCACCCTTTAAAAAAAAAAAAAACATTTAGCAGTTGTTTAGCAGGGTCTGTGTAACCTGTTCTGAAATGGTTTTATTATAATATCGTTATCGCAAGAGGCTGCAATGTATATCACAATATGGATTTTAGGCCATATCGCCCATCCCTAATTGATAGCCTATAGTAGTTGATAATAACATGGGCCTACCTAATGTTGCCTACGGACGGTAACAGTACAGTAGTAACCTTTTAAAGTCTATGAGTAGAACAGCTTTCTCAAGCAGTTTGTGATCATTTTGGAAACAGGAGATGAGCCCCTGGTCTAATGCGCCACATGGCTTGAGAAACCCGTTCTCAAAGATTTACTTTTATAGTCATTATTTGGGTAGCACACATATTCTGAATGCCTTCGGCAGAATTCAAATGAGCCATTTTAATCTAGATTAATCTAAATTAATTTCAAAATTAATCTAGATTAATCTAGATTAAAAAAAATAATCTATGCCCACCTCTACTTTAAATACAATTGATCCTTATTTGTCTCTTATTCAGTATTAGAAAATTGTTTGCTACCACACAGAGCCAGTCACTCCCAAAGATTTAAGTGCCTTCATAAATGCCTGCAGCATCACATATGATCTTGACAGTGCAAAGAATGAAGAATGAGACATTTTACAGTATCGTGATGTAGTCTTTAATCATTAGAAACGGTAGGCTGTCAGTGTACCTGCACATTAATAATGTGTATGGACCTCCTGTTTACAGTCAGCTTTATTTTCAGAAGGTGCAATGATGGGAATATGTGTGCCATCAATGCATCCAACCACACTGGGAAATCCTAAAGGGAATTCTAATTATTAGGTTACTTCCAGGGGTCGCAGCAAGATGTTCTTAACTGAACGTCATTTATCAGGTTAGCCTCATTTAAACCGATTTCTACACCACTGACCTGCAATCCTGTGAAACTCCTCTTTGATGGCTCTCACAGGTTTGTGCCCAGGAAACAACACAAAAATTCTCAGAAAGCGCTTATGAGTGAGGCACACTTTCCTTACCGTTCTGCATACAGTAGCCTTACTAATGTGTTCTGCATCCCCGATGTTATACAGAAAACCACAATTTGCATAGAAACGTAAAGGAACGCAAAGTTTCCGCTCGGATGTAAGAGCACGGCCACGATGGCTGATGTTACTGATGTAAGGATGGATGAGATTATGGATGTATTTAATTGACTGTAAAGAAAAACAATACCGCTCAAATAAAAATGCATAGGGATATGACAAAAAATCCACTCTGGGCCTCAAAATCCTCTCCCGACGTAAATGTAACTCCCTACGAATTAATGCAGCCTCTTCATCTACAGGATCGTCCATAAAAGGACATGCCATTTCATTGACTTTGATGCTCTTTGCGTGACGGAAATGTGCCAAAGAATGAATGTACCTAAAGCATAAATGAGGTGTTTAATCACCGCTTCCTCTTTAAAAAAGGGAGGAGTCGAAAGAAACTCCGGGTTTACCGAAGAAAACCTGCTCCAGACCAGGTTAGGTTCACAGTGTAAGTTACCATGGTAACTGACTCTGAGTATAAGTTACCTCTCTTTCAGAAACGGGCTTGACTTAGGCCCCATCCACACTACTGCGTTTTAGTTTAGAAACGGAGAATTAAAACGAATACGATCTCCGTCCACACCAGCGTTTTAGCTGCGTATTAGAATTGATCTCCATCCACATTAAAACGACTGAAAACGCGGATCACGTGACCAGTCACCAACACTGGGTATGCGCGTACCGGTGTAAACCTAGAGACTTTCAAACATAGACTGTAAAAAATGCTTTCAAACATCAAAATGTCATTTATTATTATGTATTTATGTCAAAATGACATATAAACATCTTTTCCTATTCTATTTTGCCTGGAAACGCTTCTAACACGCTTGATTGTCGCATGAAAAATAGGCGTCGGTTCTATTTCTAGCATGCACGTATTTTCCGCGCAAGCCGCGCCTGAGATGCGGCAGTTTCTTGCTGTAAGCCTTAACCTGCTTTCTCGGGTTTGACATACCTCCCATTCTGAAACGGGAAAACCTAGAGTTTCCGTCATTTCAGGGTTAACATACTCTGAATCAGTTTTCACTTAACCTCCTTATTGAAACAGGCCCCTGGTACTCATTTAGTTCTCCCTTTATCTACCCATGTGATTGTGGACATTCTTTGTCAGATCCTTGTGGCTCATGTCTGTCCCTTTGCTGTCCAGTGTTCTAGTTTCTGTTCGTGTTTGCCTTTCATTTGTGATTACCGGTTTTACTGCTGTCCCTGGATTTCTCTCTGGATCCAGCAGTCAGATCCATGTTGCCAGTTGTGGCCTAATGTGGTTAGAGAGTGTAACAACATTGGCTATCGAATCATTCGTCGTTGGTTTGAATTAACAAATTCAAATACTCTGTGTTGCTAAAAACATTTCTTCCTGAATACAAAAGCTGGTGCACTTTGAACTCGTGAGTGCAACTCAGGCTTTGGCTCCATAAAGACTGGAACCAATTGACTTTTACGACACTAATGTCACCTCAGAGACATTCCAAACCCCCCTTTCCCCTCTCTGGACCACAGAGAGATAACAAAACTTGAAACCTTCTACACACACACACACACACACACACACACACACAAACATCCTCCTATAGAAATATAGTTTTAATGTATGTAACTCAGATTTGGGTTTGATCTTCCTGTACGCATGTTTTATTAATTCGTTTGACCATATAATTATGATTTTCTAGAGGTGTGGTTTTGAAATGTATTCTTTAATCAATAGTGTTTTAGTTAGAGAGGGTTCACTAACATTCTCTGGCAATCCCTTCCCCCCTGTGTGGAACTGTGTTTTATTACCTAACGGAATGTTAGCCAGAAGAGCAGAATTAGGTGTTCATCCTAGATATTTTATATGTATAACCATTGAAGAAATATGTAAGCCTGAATGTAATTTCTCTTTTTCATGATTGTTCTTCTCTGTGATGGGTTTTTGTATTCTTGTAAACCGTAAAGGAATAATGTTTCAGATGTGCACCCTTTTTCAATCATAGATATGCCATGTGGATCTTTCTAAAGTCCAATCTTCAATGCCCACTTATCAATGTACACCACATGTTGGGTTCATTTTATTCCTAGGTTGTTAGTTTAACTTTTAAGCTTATTTTTACAGAATAATAATCTATCTCGACGTGTACCTTCGAAACATATCTAATTCGGTATCCACGTAAAGCTCTCCTTGTACTGGAACCAAATGTATGCATCAGGATCTGGTAAAATGTATGATACTATTTTCACCCTCGTTAGAGTATAACTGATCACATAATAACGCTGCCATAAAACATGCAAATTAAACTGGGAACTAAGACAAAGACATTTTTCCCGCTTCAGACCTGTGGACGTTCATTGGTTGTTCGCGCGAACAGAGGCGTCAACCCATATTGTCCATAAAAGACCGACTCAGAAAACCCTCTCGCTCTCATGCCTACGCTCTCTCCTTCCTCCTCCAAAACCCAAGTCCGGACCGGCTTCGGCCTGCTTCTCTTTTCTTTTTGTTTTTCTATAGTCTAGTTTCGTTTTCCTCTTCGCCTCTGTTCATTCACGAGCTGAATGAACTTAGCCTGAATCATTCCCGGCAACTCTTTGAAGCTCCCGCGCTCGCACGCGCGCCGGAAGACAGCACGCGCACGCCTCCCCTCAGACGACTCGCGCTGCTTTTAAAGACACGCAGAACCCTGCGGTCCTACACACCTCATACACAGAGAACCACATGCCATGCAAGTATCGATTATTGAATTGAACTTATGATGTGATTTCTTTGTTGTCTCTTACGGGTTACTTGTCTGTGATTTTTGCCATAGCCAACTGCGATCTCTGATCACAGATTTTTGCTTTCACTTCCGATCTCGTCTCCCATCCTTCTCTCTCTCTCATCCTTTTCTGTCATTCTATCTTTTTCTAATTCTGATCATTTTATTCTCTCTCACTGTTATTCGTTATCTTGTATTGTTTAACTGTATTTTATGTACATAGACATATAATCCGTGTGTATTGTGTAGTTTGATATATTCCTTAGGTCGATGTATTAGTCCAATTATTAAATTCCATATGCCCTTGACTGACTCTGATTTAATTGCCCATGTTACTTAGTCCCTGAAATGTTCGATCTTAGCTATATGCTTTACCTTGGCTACGATTTAAGTAACCTAATTTTAGTCTACAAACACCGAGAGTGTCTTTTCAAGGCCTGGAAAAGATACTCTTTCTCGTGTTTGTAAGAAGGATAATTTTCCTTGAGAGTTAATTTAATCTTACGTACAATCTGTTCGCTGGACAAACAGATTGTTTGATAACTAAATTAATTCCATTAAAGTTATCCCATAACTTCGAGCTGAAATAAGAACAATTGATGTATTAATGACGAACCATAACCCGTTATGGTAATCGTTCATATATCAACCTAGTTCAGCTGCGATAAATTAATGTAACTGTAACATACAAAATATTAATCATATTCATGATTAATTATTAAAATTCCCTATAGATCATTTGAGCTAATATTAATATTAATGTACGACCCATTGTTTTTACAGTTTTGGTGGAGAACGCGACGCATTTCAAACTTTGTTTATGGGCAATATTCAGTTTCAGTCTGTTTATATGGTTATTAAGAATTTTTGCGCATTATGAAATTATGAATTTGTGAGTTAAGTCGCTAACGCGAACTCACTCCTAACTGTCCAAGGCAAAAAGCCGAAGTCAGTAGGCCTAACGTACATTTTAACAAGTTGCTAAAATATGCCTAGACGATTTTAGCACTGTTAAATGCTACGTACACTGCAGTATTTAATATTACAAATGTCCTGTTAAGAGATGAAGAAATATCTCTGCAGTTGATACATTTCTAATATTTGTTTTAAATCGCTGTGAACGAAGAATTCTCACGTGCGTACTACCGGTATTAATAAATATGTTTTCTAAGCGAGAGTCCTTATTAAACATAGGCCTTGCATGCATGCAATATCGTTATTGAATTCGTGGTTAGTCCAGTGATATTCAACAAAACGGTAAAACTCCTGGTTAACATTGACCTAGCTAATCAATCGAAAACCTAAATACACAAATCAAGTGCTATTTTGATAAATGTGTAATATGGGAGTCTAGCAACAGACGGAAAATTCCTGTTGCCCACATTTGAGTATTTGCGGTGAAGAAACCCCGCCATACTTTCCTGTGCAGTATTAATAGCACCAAAAGGTCCGCCGAGACCTCTGTCCTATTTGTGAGTGTTGCAGAAATCAGCGCGTGACGCGAGCTGAAAAGCTCTTAGCGTTTGAATCACATTGAAGTTGTGTAATTCCATTTACTAAACGCCAGAGGGCGTAAGTGGTTAGCAGCCTCAAATTACCCCTTTGCCCCCCTGATTTCCGCCTGCATGAGCGCAACAACGCCATCGCGTGGCCAGTTATCAGATAACGCTCTCTTTACGGCTGAATTCATTTCCCTGTGAATTAATGTTTAAACTCTAAATAACTATTCGCATTTATAGCTCTGCTCGTGCGTTTATTATTTTGTGTTAGACAATTTTCCTGCTTTTGGACTGATACATTAACTCTGAGTTTGGTTCAAACAAGATTTGGATTAAAACTCAGATTAAATCTCAGCCATTCCCTTAGAGGAAACAACGGCACCTAGTGGCCGCCACCCGCGAGGTCGGTTCACTCAGCTCTCTTTCCTCTCTTTTCAAATCCTTTCGTGAATTGTTTACTTCCACTTTTCTCTTTTGATTATCGTAATAATTATTGATGAGACTTCACTGTTACCATTAATTATTATGGGTTATTATTCTGAGTTTTCCTTTTACATGTTCTTTACATGCTCATTCAAATTTGATTTAAACTAGTTTGAATTTTAAATTTAAATTGAGTTGTGTATTCACCCACTGATATCTACTTGGAGGAAACAGCACCATCGTGTGGCCTTGTTGATACTAAGTCGGCATCACTATTTTCCTCCTTTCACTTTTATATCGGCTTTCTCTCCTGATTATTTTTATAAATAGGACTGATACTTTAGTGTATCTGGATTATTATAAGATATTCTGATTTTTACATTTCCTTACATGCTTATTTTAAATTTTAATTTAAACAAGTTTTGAATTTTTAATTTGAATTAAGTTTTATGTTTGCCAGGTTAAGCACAGAGAGGGAGCACGCCCCCTTGTGGTGAAAACCAGCTACTGCGGCCTGCTTCTTCTCCCGTGTTTCAATCCTGTTCCTTTCTATTCTGATTTTTAAATTTTTATTTATTTATTTTTTTTTTCCTATTATTTTATTCCTACTGTTATTCTTTTCCTTCTCTCTTTCGGGTTAGGTCATTTTGATAATTAACATTATCATAACTTCCTATTGTTTTATCATTATTTAGTAAAACCTTTGACTCTCCTTTCTACAGACATAACTACTCAATTGGTTTTAAACAAGCAAGCCTTAATTCACTTTAAGTTTCCCTTGTTCATCCTTCTGTGTATTTATTGTAGTACTCCCTTTGTGATCTGACAGCCATCTCTGCTTGGTCTCCGGCAAGCGAGCTCACCTGTCCGACGCTACCTGACACTGGCCGTGTGTCTCGGACTCTTCCGAATCTCGTACCTCCGGTTGTGGCACGCCACCCCGACATCAGCAATTTGGCCCGCCAAAAGGTTAAGTCAACGTCAGCGACACACAAGGCAATTTTGAGACAATCACTCGAACTGGGGTCTGCTGAAAGGACCACTCCGAAAGGAGAGTTCCGAGGAAAACTCAATCTTTCCGTGCCGTCTGATGATTGACACCTTGGCGTTGCCACTTTGTGTTTAAAGTCGCAAGTGGTTTGAGTGGGCACACCGTGGTACCGAGAGACGAGGTTGCCCGGGAGCACTGCGGTCAAGTGTTGGAGAACTGTCGGAGAGGTTGACCGAGCCACTGGTTTCCACCTGAGTGGCCTCAATTCACATCAGGTAAACTAAATGTGATAAAACCCATTCTCTTAGTATAAGCCCCAGAATATTAGATATTCCCCCGGATATATTTTAAGTGTTTTGACCCACCTTTCCTCTCCAAGCCACATCCTCTTCCTAGGCTTCCTGCCCCGATAGCCCCACTCACCTGTTGGCCCTATCCTAAACCCTAGCAGTGGTAATAGCTTAGGTCTCGTTACCCTCTCTAACACGTACCGTGTTACTGTTCTGTTTCATTTAATTCCAGACCTAGTCATCACTAGTGTTTTGTTTCACTTTGATCTTTTCTATCCTTTGTTTTGTTGTGATTTGTTTCTTTCAGTTCACCTAAAGACAGTAACCTGTGAGAGCCACCAAAGAAAACTGAATAAGTAGAGCGACAACCAGAGCCGGCGTCACAACACGTGACCCGCCAGGCTACTGCCTGCGAAAATCTCTAGTTCGGGTCCCTCGACCCAAGTCAATTGGCTCCGCTAACTGTCTAACTGTGCATCAGTTAGCCCAAAATTCTCATAAACGGCATAGCCCGTATGAGTATAGCTCTTTAACCTTAGAACAAACTTGCATTGGTCTCTTTGTGTGTGTGCTGTGCTTCTCTCGCCTACAGTGAAGCCAATATGTCCCGTGCATCCAGTCCCGCGGTCCGTCGGGAGCACTTAGCGACATGGCTGGAAGCGACAACGAGCACCTTCCTGCCCAAGGAAGCCAGTGACCTGCAGCATCTGAACCAAACGCAGCTGGACACTGAGCTGGACCAGCTGATGGCACAGGATCCTAGCCAGAGTTACACCCACAAAGAACTCGCCAGGATCACCGGGACCCTAGCTCACCTCCTCGTCGCCCAGGCACGGCTCAGCGAACGGAGCAACATCGACCTGGAGCAGCAAGCCGCAACGCTAAAGCTTCAAGCGGATGAGGCCTGGAAGGACCAGGCCCGGACCCAGAGTCGTCTAGATCAGCTCCTCCTCGAGACCCAGAGCCAGCGCGAGAAAGAGGACGCCACAGATCCAGAACTACAGAAGGAAGTAGAAAGACTTCGAAATGCCCTGCAAGATCGGCGCCTCGACACAGACCAAAGAGAACAGTTGGAGAGAGAAACCAGAAAAGAACTCGACGAAAAACTCCGACAAAGTGACGCTCTCCTAGGGAGAGCCGAGACTGAACTAAAAGAAGCAGAAGCAAAAGCCAGGGCCTGCGAAAAACATTTGCAAACGGCCCGAGCTAAAATCAGCGAGCTTACTCTGCAGAGAGACGAGCTCCAAGATGAACTTGACACTGTTCATGCAGAACTGAAACCTTCTTACAGACTGCAGAGTGGCTGGAACGGAGAAACGCACATCACAGAGTTTCCCCTGACCAACTGGTCCGCACCTTTCAGCCAAGAACCCAGAGCTGAAAAGGGAGATGTAAGCCCGCCGCTCAAGACATCACCAGCCAGCTTCCAAGACCATCTGTCAACAGCGAAAGGGGGAGGACCCTTCCAGAAAACCCATGCCACTTACCACGGCACAGCCCCCCGAGAACTTGACAAGATAGCCCGAAACATTCCTATGTTTAATCCAGATTCTGCAGGACATTATGACATTCATGCTTATTTAAGAGACATTGACTTTCACGTGCAAACTGTCGCCAACATGACGGCTTGGGACAAATTGTATTTGTTAAGAATAACGGCTAGTAGTGATGTTCGTAGTTTTCTAGACCGTCAACCACAGGCTGTCAAAACGGACTTCCAACAATTACGGCAAGCTTTGATCAGTGAATTCTCTGATCCAGACTCCGATCAAGGCTTCATCGCTGCCGTAGACCTCAAACAAGGTCGGCGTGAACACCCCCAGATCTACTACAACCGACTCCGACAAGCCTTCTTCGGAGCACAGAATGAGCCAGGGATGGAACAGGATGTTACATTTAGAACTCTTTTCCTGCGGAATCTCCATCCAACCTTATCCCATCATATTGGGGTTTTGGCCGATGCACGGGCCATGTCTACCCAACAGCTGCGTGACTTAGCCCATAAAGCTTACACCAAGCAAAAGACTATTTCTGAAAAGACTGTGAAAAACCCCACAATCTATTCTGTCTCTGAACACTGTTCAAAACTGACTTTAGAGGGTGTCCCACAACACCACAGTCACAGACATTTTTACAGAGAGTCACGACCGTTCCAAACCAGCAGAGGGCAACACAATCGCGGTGGTGCTCGTCCAAAGAACCAGAGCGAGCGCTCTAAAAGATTCCGGGAAACCGGCCGGCGACCCAAGAAGAGCCGATCTCCACTGTCCAGGACAACTAGCCCCGACAGAAAGTGGAACCACTCTCGACACGACACTGGTAAGCTCAAGCCTGAGCCCACATCAGATAACCACAGTGCATCCACGTCTGAGACAGCAGAGATCCTAAAAGTGCTGAAAGAGCTTCTTCACCAAAAACGTTGCAAGGAAGACAAGAAGGACGAGCCAGACATCTTATGTCTAAGCATAAGAACTGAAACCAAACCGTCTGACCGCCATCTGACTGAGCCAAGCACCCCGAACACTGCTCATCATCCACAGACCACAGAGCTAACTGTCACATCACAAGGTGACAACATCACCAAAGCTCCACAGCTGACAGCTGCACACCATGAACGAAACAGCACACCTCCTCACACCAGGTACCAAAATACCAAGGTACCAGAAAACGCTGTTCTGTCTAACTGCCTCCACAGCAAGCTACACGAGACCGGTCCTAACCACCCAACGACCGTCACACCTGCCATGCCAACATTCCTGGGCAACCTAATCAAAAAGGGGGTGGCCCAAAAACTCTACCTGAACATCACGTTGGAAGAGGAAGTGAGCATGGAAGCCCTGATAGACACAGGATCGGACATTACGGTGATCTCAAATCAACTGTTCCAAAGACTCCAATTTAAAGCTAAGAGACAAGACCGAACTCTTACACCTCAAACTTGTGAACTGAACGTACAGTCATACAGTCAACATGACATCCGGCTCGAACAGGTAGCCCACATTCACCTGACGATTGGTCCTTTGAGTCTAGTCCATCCCGTGTTCATCTCAAAAATGGACACTTTTCCGTTCCTCATCGGCAGAGACCTTCTAGATCGTTTTGAACCGTTACTGGACTTGAAACAGCTCAAAGTCTGGGCCCAAGTACGAGAACTTTGCCCCCTCCAGTCACAGCCAGACGGTCAGGTCACAAAGGTCACAGAGTTCATGGGAACTCCCACAGCCAGCCAAAAAGACACAGACTCAGCACCAACTGAAGGTTCGAATCCGCTAACCTGCACCTTACAGCCCACCAAAGACTTTGACACTTGCTGCCTCAATGTCATGACTGACCTGCAGCGACATGACCTCATTCAAGCCATTGCCAAGCCTGGTGCATTAAACAACAAGCTGTGGTCACTTTCAACCCACCCACCCACCCTAGAGGTTGAAAAGCTTACACACAGCATGAGAACTTTACAAGCTCAACTGCCTACTTCAAAGCCGCTTACGCTGGCTCCGCTATTTGAAAAGACAACCATAATGGACATGCGGGCTTTTGTCAGCAACATAAAGACTTTCCTTATCCACCCTCACACGCCGTCTGACCTCACTGACAACCAGTGCCTCAGACCAGTGCATGACACAACGCACATGCTGCGCGTACAGAACAACATTATGAGTTGTGCACCGATTGACATCACTATGCCAAGGCATGTAATGCCACGGCGCACAAAGGGGGATAAACGGCTAATGTTCGTCTATAACGCATCATGTGCTGCACAACACAACAACAGAGACACTAACGAGACACTGAAGCAAGCGACAAGCCGACAGCAAGATGTGGCAAAACATGGGCCAAGGCGAACTAAACCCAGTCGCCGCCCACAAAGTAAAAAGACTGCCCTGTCCAATCAAAGACAACCCTTGCTGGCCTCTTCCTCCCCTTTCTCTCTCTCTCACCCTGTTGTCTGTACCAGGTTGCTGCTGTGGTTCGCCATGCTGTACTGTCAGCCAACCAGAGGACAGCTGCCACCGAGGGAACGACCGAGACCCCAGATCACTGACGGCAGGACCTACACCCAGCAAGTGCATGTTCGACTCATTCAGCCCCGCCCGGTCTACAGAGCACACTACCCCAGCTCCGTAGCCCAATACATCTGGACAAGTGTCCGACGGACAGAGGACTCCCTCTCTCAAGCCGAGGCCAAGGTCGAACACATGCTCAACCAACTGGAGAAAGTGACTGTCGCACAATCGGGACTCCTAAGCACCAACCACCACTCCAGCCAGTTCCTGGGAGCATTGCTCAGAACCGGAGCTGCTGCCAGAACTCTGCTTAACATTGGTGTGTCCAGTGTAAATGCAGCGAACCAGACCGCAAACTCCATGAAGCCGCAGTTTACTGTCTTACAGAGTGACTTTGTCCAGACTCAGCTGGTTACAGTGCCAACGACAGACATGCTGTGGGAGGTTAGCTCCTCCAATGACAGCATAGCCACAGGTGTAATCCCACCATACCTGATACTAAGCCTGATGCTAACTGTGCTGGTTTCCGCCATCAACATGCCAGCTGACTTTCTACAAAAACACCTGGCCTACTCTCTGGGTAGCGCCATCTCACTCTGCTTCGATCCCGAGCAGAGAGAAGTGGGCCTTCTCCTAAATCCGCCTATCATCGAGTCAAGCCAAGTCTACAGACTTACAGACATTTGCAAGGTCAGATTTTGGGAAAACAACACCCACCTCAAGATAAGCCCTCCAGACGTGGTGGCCTACCACGATGGCGACACACAACGGTACTCAGCTCCAAACCTACACCTGTGTACTATGACCAAAGACATTTGTTATCTCTGCCTTAGCAAACCCTTACTCAGAGACAACGCTGAAGAAATCTGCGGGTTGCACCCCCTGGTCAGCAAAGTCACCCACACACAAGCAGAGATAGCAGGTGAAAGGTGGCGTGCTAACGCACCTGTGCACACCGCCACTGTCACTCACGACCAGCATAACACAACCAGCCGTGTCAACATGCTCAACCAGAAAATGGGACTTCAAGTATTGAGAGGTGTCATCTTACACCTTGATGGCCTAACATGGTACCAGCTTCCCAGCAAAGAGTGCCAGACAGCACTGAAACTACCATCCTCCAAAAACTTCAACGTCACCTTGAATCCAGGACTGGAACTCCGTAGTGAAAAAAGGGGGTCCCAACTCATGGACATTGCTCCTGCCAACAAAGCCCTCCGAGCACCGGCTCGACGGCCCGTTCTGAACACTTCATCTGCGATCCGAGGCTGGAACGCCGCCGACATTGGGCTGTGCACCTTTGCAGGTAATCAGCCAGACCCTAACACTAGGTTGGTTTCCATCCTGTACAGAAGACTCAACGAGATGCGATACAGCCAAGCTCACGAAAGCTGTGTCCAAAGGTTTCAGACGGAATCCCCAGAAAGGGGGTGTCAAGTCAGAGACCACGCCGAACCTCATCGAGCTGAATCCTCAGCTCCAAGCACCACCTGCCTTCCTACCGTCATGATCCACCTGCTACACGACTGTCATGATTCACCTGCCATGTGACCATTGTGATGATTGTCGTCCGACGATGTCCACACGGACTTCACCGGACGAAAAGGGGGAATGTAACAACATTGGCTATCGAATCATTCGTCGTTGGTTTGAATTAACAAATTCAAATACTCTGTGTTGCTAAAAACATTTCTTCCTGAATACAAAAGCTGGTGCACTTTGAACTCGTGAGTGCAACTCAGGCTTTGGCTCCATAAAGACTGGAACCAATTGACTTTTACGACACTAATGTCACCTCAGAGACATTCCAAACCCCCCTTTCCCCTCTCTGGACCACAGAGAGATAACAAAACTTGAAACCTTCTACACACACACACACACACACACACACACACACACAAACATCCTCCTATAGAAATATAGTTTTAATGTATGTAACTCAGATTTGGGTTTGATCTTCCTGTACGCATGTTTTATTAATTCGTTTGACCATATAATTATGATTTTCTAGAGGTGTGGTTTTGAAATGTATTCTTTAATCAATAGTGTTTTAGTTAGAGAGGGTTCACTAACATTCTCTGGCAATCCCTTCCCCCCTGTGTGGAACTGTGTTTTATTACCTAACGGAATGTTAGCCAGAAGAGCAGAATTAGGTGTTCATCCTAGATATTTTATATGTATAACCATTGAAGAAATATGTAAGCCTGAATGTAATTTCTCTTTTTCATGATTGTTCTTCTCTGTGATGGGTTTTTGTATTCTTGTAAACCGTAAAGGAATAATGTTTCAGATGTGCACCCTTTTTCAATCATAGATATGCCATGTGGATCTTTCTAAAGTCCAATCTTCAATGCCCACTTATCAATGTACACCACATGTTGGGTTCATTTTATTCCTAGGTTGTTAGTTTAACTTTTAAGCTTATTTTTACAGAATAATAATCTATCTCGACGTGTACCTTCGAAACATATCTAATTCGGTATCCACGTAAAGCTCTCCTTGTACTGGAACCAAATGTATGCATCAGGATCTGGTAAAATGTATGATACTATTTTCACCCTCGTTAGAGTATAACTGATCACATAATAACGCTGCCATAAAACATGCAAATTAAACTGGGAACTAAGACAAAGACATTTTTCCCGCTTCAGACCTGTGGACGTTCATTGGTTGTTCGCGCGAACAGAGGCGTCAACCCATATTGTCCATAAAAGACCGACTCAGAAAACCCTCTCGCTCTCATGCCTACGCTCTCTCCTTCCTCCTCCAAAACCCAAGTCCGGACCGGCTTCGGCCTGCTTCTCTTTTCTTTTTATTTATTTCTTTTATGTTTTTCTATAGTCTAGTTTCGTTTTCCTCTTCGCCTCTGTTCATTCACGAGCTGAATGAACTTAGCCTGAATCATTCCCGGCAACTCTTTGAAGCTCCCGCGCTCGCACGCGCGCCGGAAGACAGCACGCGCACGCCTCCCCTCAGACGACTCGCGCTGCTTTTAAAGACACGCAGAACCCTGCGGTCCTACACACCTCATACACAGAGAACCACATGCCATGCAAGTATCGATTATTGAATTGAACTTATGATGTGATTTCTTTGTTGTCTCTTACGGGTTACTTGTCTGTGATTTTTGCCATAGCCAACTGCGATCTCTGATCACAGATTTTTGCTTTCACTTCCGATCTCGTCTCCCATCCTTCTCTCTCTCTCATCCTTTTCTGTCATTCTATCTTTTTCTAATTCTGATCATTTTATTCTCTCTCACTGTTATTCGTTATCTTGTATTGTTTAACTGTATTTTATGTACATAGACATATAATCCGTGTGTATTGTGTAGTTTGATATATTCCTTAGGTCGATGTATTAGTCCAATTATTAAATTCCATATGCCCTTGACTGACTCTGATTTAATTGCCCATGTTACTTAGTCCCTGAAATGTTCGATCTTAGCTATATGCTTTACCTTGGCTACGATTTAAGTAACCTAATTTTAGTCTACAAACACCGAGAGTGTCTTTTCAAGGCCTGGAAAAGATACTCTTTCTCGTGTTTGTAAGAAGGATAATTTTCCTTGAGAGTTAATTTAATCTTACGTACAATCTGTTCGCTGGACAAACAGATTGTTTGATAACTAAATTAATTCCATTAAAGTTATCCCATAACTTCGAGCTGAAATAAGAACAATTGATGTATTAATGACGAACCATAACCCGTTATGGTAATCGTTCATATATCAACCTAGTTCAGCTGCGATAAATTAATGTAACTGTAACATACAAAATATTAATCATATTCATGATTAATTATTAAAATTCCCTATAGATCATTTGAGCTAATATTAATATTAATGTACGACCCATTGTTTTTACAAGAGTAAGACTAGTAACCCGAAGGTTGCGAGTTTGATTCTCAACACAGGAAATGAACAAGGGGCCCTTGAGCAAGGCACTAAACCCCTAATCGCTCTCTGGGTGCCCACTGCTCTGGTGTGTGTTCATAGTTTGCAGTCTGTGTGTGTGTGTGTGTGTGTGTGTGTGTGTGTGTGTGTTCACTTCTCACTACTCCTAATGTGTGTACACTAGCTTGTTACATGCAGAGGACAAATTCTGAGAATGGGTTACCATACTTGGCCTTCACTTTCCAAAGCCCGTCATCGCTTCACTGCTGTTCAGCTACATCTAACCATTGTTTTTCTCTAAGTTTAAGCTATGTTGTTAAACTCTTTGTTTGACTGCATTCGCTCCTGGATCCAATCGTTGTTTCCCAGGAGAGGTTGCCGCTATCATTAATGTCAAGTCACCTTTATTTATATAGCACTTTTTACAATACAGATTGTTTCAAAGCAGCTTTACAGTGATAACAGGAAAATAATGCAACAAAGTTTGTTTCTGCTGTACAGCAGATCTAGAAGAAAATTGCGTCATAGTCCAGCTTAAGTAAGTTCAGTGTTGGTTCATTTTTGTTGTAAAAAAGTTATTTAATTTAGTTAATTTTTGTATATATATATATATAGATAGATAGCCGCTCTGGAGAAAACAGTGGTGTCATCGTCCAGCTCAGTTCAGTTCTCATATAATGGTGTCATTGCAGGTAGATCAATAATATTGTTGAATATTAAGTGATAAATGTCCCCAGCTAAGCAAACCAAAAGCCAGAGGCGACAAAGGCAACAGTGGCATGGAACCAAAACTCCATCAGGTGACAGAATGAAAAAAAAAAAACCTTGGGAGAAACCAGGCTCAGTCGGGGAGCCAGTTCTCCTCTGGCCAACAAGCAAACCAGTACAGGTCAGGAGTCAGATTGGATCAGAAAATTCAGAATATTATCCAGCTCCATCTGGCTGAAGGTCAAAGTCATCACTCCGGTATGGAGACGAGTTTGAGGATCAGTGCCGATGGCTGTCGTGTCGATGAGGCCTTTACAGGGGATTGTCTTGTTGACAATCTCTGCTGATACTTCATGGCTGCATTGTGGTCGTGTCTAGACACAGGTCCACCATCGGATCTGGATACGGCCCGGATCCCGCTGACTACATCAAGAGTTGTGGTCCTGTCTAGGCGCAGGTCCACCATTGGATCTGGATACGGCCCGGATTCATCTGATTACATCAAGCGTTGTGGTCGTTTCTAGGCGCAGGTCCACCATCTGATCTGGATACGGCCCGGATTCAGCTGATTACATCACACGTTGTGGTCGTTTCTAGACACAGGTCCACCATCTGATCTGGATACGGCCCGGATTCAGCTGATTACATCACGCGTTGTGGTCGTTTCTAGACACAGGTCCACCATCGGATCTGGATACGGCCCGGATCCCGCTGACTACATCAAGAGTTGTGGTCCTGTCTAGGCGCAGGTCCACCATCTGATCTGGATACGGCCCGGATTCAGCTGATTACATCAAGAGTTGTGGTCGTTTCTAGGCGCAGGTCCACCATCTGATCTGGATACGGCCCGGATTCAGCTGATTACATCTCGCGTTGTGGTCGTTTCTAGGCGCAGGTCCACCATCGGATCTGGATACGGCCCGGATTCATCTGATTACATCAAGCGTTGTGGTCGTTTCTAGGCGCAGGTCCACCATCTGATCTGGATACGGCCCGGATTCAGCTGATTACATCACGCGTTGTGGTCGTTTCTAGGCGCAGGTCCACCATCGGATCTGGATACGGCCCGGATTCATCTGATTACATCAAGCGTTGTGGTCGTTTCTAGGCGCAGGTCCACCATCGGATCTGGATACGGCCCGGATTAACTGTTCAACCAACAATCCAGAGATAAAAATAGCCAACTTATGAATTTGCTTTAAAAAAGACTATGCAAATTAATATCCCTTGTGAAAATAAACTATGGTTTTACTACAAAAAAAAAAAAAAAACATGATCATTGACAGGGAACAGTTCATTTCATTCAGACCGAATGCCATGGGCGCCAGAACCATTGTATATGGGTGGGACAAGACCCACCCAGTTTTTAAGACCAATGATATTGGACCCACTGACGTTTACCGTCTCTAATTCAGCGCATATGTCTGTTCACTTTTCAAAGTGGCGTCAGTCAAATCCATTCCACTTGAGGAATGCCCTAATAAATTAAACTCCATTCCGCGTTTTAGCAACAGCGTTGATTTCCACGCTGTTGCTCAAATCCATTCCACTTGGCTCATTCAGAATACCACCAAACCCTTACTTTTCAGGCTAGAGGAGCGAGCCAATGCGTATGTGCTGTCCTAAACGTGAGTCTCAGGTTCCTATGGAAACCGGTATGGTGAAAAGATGAAGTGATGAGTCCCAGCTCATTTCCCATAAAAAAACTTAGATATCAAATATGATACAAGCATAAATCTGTTAAAGAATTAATTTGTGGCATGACTTGCTTGTAATTAAAAACAATTATATTATGCCTTATTGCTTAATAACAATTAACAATGTCGCAAAACATACATAAAAATGCAATTTCTTTTACTTTAACTATATAAATAATCAGGATAAAAATAAAAGATTATTGATTACAATAAGAATCGCGAGAACAGCTTTAGATCAGGCATACTACTGGGGTCCTAAGCTGGGACTCAACAGTTCACCACACCGGAGCTTCTAACAGATCAATGTAGAGACGCAATGACTTTACCAATAAGCAATCTTTTACTTAGAAGGCAGGACAGTTTCTCCGAGGGGACTGTTTTTTTTTTCAATGTTCAAAGTGATAAACTTTGTTTTTTGTAAAAAAAAAAAAACTCAGTAAGTGTTTTGGAACTGACACTAATTGTTGAAGTGAAAGTTTCTTTCTAATTGATAAATTACCTCAAAAGGGTGATTGATTATGATTTCATTTTTCTAACTTTAGTTAGTGTGTAATGTTGCTGTTTAAGCATAAACAACATCTGCAAAGTTACAATGCTCAAAGTTCAAAGAAAAGGGAGATATTTTCTATTAAAGAAAAAGCTTTTTAAACACTACAACAAACGGCTGGTATGGACTACACAACATTCCTCCCGGGTAAGTGACATCACTAACCCTAAAATTTACATAAACCCCGCCCCCGGGAATGCGATTTATAGATTATCATGACATAACATGCTAACCAATGACTAGAAGATAACTACACATAAGATACATAAATTCACCAACTAACCATTCAGAAATGTCCTGTTGCACTCTATATGTTCTTCTTGAGTCTCTCCATCTTTCTGACTTTGGTTTGAACATAAAAGGCTAAAGGTTTTTGGAATTCAGTGCATGTTTGCATGAGGTAAAAGGACACAAGCTGTTGAAGCTCCGCCCCCTGTGCGGGGAGCAGCAGCTCATTTGCATTTAAAGGGACAGACACACAAATGTGCGTTTTTGCTCACCCTCAAAAAGTGATAATTTTTACATGCTATAAAAAAATATCTGTGGGGTATTTTGAGCTAAAATTTCACATACACACTCTGGGGACATCAAAGACTTATTTTACATTTTGTGAAAAGGGCATTATACCACCCCTTTAAGTACTCAACAGTCTGTGGTCTCTGTTGTTGTATTTTTTGCTTCATAATGCACCACACATTTTCAATAGGAGACAGGTCTGGACTACAGGCAGGCCAGTCCAGTACCTGAACTCTTTTACTATGAAGCCACACTGTTGTAACATGTGCAGAATGAATCTTGGCATTGTCTTGCTGAAATAAGCAGGGATGTCTCTTAAAAAGACGTTACCCTGATGGCAGCATTATGCTAATTTTTTTCTCATGCTATAGCCAGACAAAAGTGTCAAAACACATATTATAAAAACGAACACTTCCAATTCTTGATTATTATTGGCTGAGCTGTGTTCGATGCCATTGTAATATACTTTATAACCACACAGTTGAGAACCGTGATAAAATGAGAAGACGCGCAGCCAGCAAAGTTGCAGTGGAAAAAAACTCACAGTTTGAGTGCCAAATACGCACGGGGACAGCGAGGATCAGCTTTAAGAGAGAGTGAGACAAAGAAATCTATCATGTAGCTTATCACATCATACAAAGTTTAAAACATTTAAATAGACATATCAAGTAGTAATTAATGTAAATTAATCTTAGTTGATTATAGGCTATTAGAGCTGGTTTAGTTGCTGAGAGACGGAGACGCGCAGAGATGGAAATTAACGTGCTGTTTGATTTGTGATCGTGCTGTGCTTATTCCATTCATTCATGTATCATATTTTACAAGGCTTTAATCATTTAAATATACATACAATAATATACAATATCATATCATTGAACATGTATATGATGTAGTCTATTTGATTAATATTACTCTTGCCAAGCTCTTATTTCTGAGAGATGCACACATAGACGGATTTGCGCTCGTTTCATTTTTACTCTCACTCATTCACTTCACTCATTATTGCATAGGGATTTTAGATAAGGTATTTGGCTTCAGGAACACCCCTAATCTACTCCAGTAAAAAAAAAAATTGGAGGATGACCCACCCGCATTTTTTTTGTTGTTGTTGTTGTTGTTGTTGTTGTTGTTGTTGTTGCTTCCGTCGCCCATGCCAGATGCAATGATTGAATGAACATTTTATGGTCCTACAGCTTACTGATCGGATATGATGAGACTTTCAACCACCATAACAAAAAAAAAAAATCTGTAGAGAATCACCTACTGCACCTTTAACCATGGTAGATGTAAAACTGTGGTAGCCTATACAAATGGTAGGCCTAATTAATCCGCCAATAAACCATTACATTTCTACTATATTTAGCACACTTTTATTTATTCATCTGCTTAGTTACTAAACAGGTAAAGCAGTGAGTTTACTACCTGTTTAACTAACTGCCTACTAGGAGCGAAATAGACCTATAAACTAAAAGCGGGCGGAGCCCCTAGAGGCGAAAGTCTTGTCAGTGAGTCACCTGAGGAAGAGTGAAAGCATTGCGTGTTCAGTAAAGCTCAGGCCGCCATCTAGACAAAATCCATGATGCAATTGCGATTATGAAAGTTTATGGAAAACTATATCATGCGTAGGATTTCTGCTAATTGTATGTGTTCGTGAGTGAAACCGTGTTAGTCTACTAAATAGTTTACTTTGCAACGGGGCAACAGACTGTGAGATATACGGTATTAAAGCGTAAGAGATCGGTTTTTGCTTTTCTTTTTTTTTTATCTCGCAAGACTCGACATGTATGAGAAGATAATTGTGTTAAGACGGACACAATGTTTACTTCAGTTCTTCTGAGTCAGATCGTCCTCACACTGCTCTGCCAGACACTTTGTTATGGTAAGCTTTTCATTTTTGTACAGAATTAGTTTGTAAAGCAGTCTAATTCTAAAACTTATGTTCTTGTAAAGTTATCTTTGTGAGAACCAGTTTGTTAGACCATCGAGGTGATGACAAAGTGAGTCGTTTGTCCGACTCCTCACTTCCTTACAGGCATTTAAAGGGCTGTTTGATATGAAGGACTAAAAATGACAGAACGAAAAATAAATAAATAAATAAATAAATAAAAGTAGAAATAAATAAATAAATGCAGAAATAATAGTAAAAATAAATACATTTTGGTAATATAAATGGCTATTTCTGTATTTTTACATGTATTTATTTATTTATTTATGCATTTCTATATGTATTTATTTATGTATTTATACATTTATTTATATATTTATGTATTTATATATTTATTTATTTATATATTTATATATGTATTTATTTATAGATTTATTTATTCCTACATTTATTTATTTCTGAATTTCAACATTTCTACATTTATTTATTTCTGTATTTCCACATTTCTACATTTATTTATTTCTGTATTTCCACATTTCTACATTTATTTTTCCCTGCGCTTGTATGCTAATTGACCAATGCTAAGCCACGCCCCCAAACGCGATGAGCCAATCACAGTACGCATAGCTAACCCAATACACTTGGACATTCTCTGCTTCCTCGTCCATTGCAATGCATTGCGGTTATCAGTTTTCATTCGTTTTTATGTTTTTTCTTGTCATTTTAGCTTTTAAACAGTGTGTGTGTGTGTGTGATTTGGGTTGGGTGACAGTTGTAGGTTACAGTTTGACAAGAGTTTACAGTTTGACAAAAGCACAATGTTGTGTTTTACACAAATATAAGTAGGCTAAACACTTTGCAGTTTTAATTATGTCCTGTATGAACAAAATGGAGTATGTTTTTATGTTTCCACTGTTCGATCGCGCCCCGGCGCCCGCTCTCTGACACACACACACACACACACACACACACATCCAGCATGCAATCTTGACATCGCAGCCTGTTCTTCTGCGCTCCCACCAAACGCGAATAGAGCGTCAAATTCGCGCGTATCCGCGTCTAGTTCGACGCTTGAACATTTTGAATCCAAAGCGAATAGGACGCGCGTATAAAGCGAGCGTTTGAAGCGAAATAGCACCAAACTATAACGTTTACACTGTGAACTGTAAATCTTTGTTCTGGAGCTGAAGCTTATCGACCTTCTCAACAATAAAATTAATATTACCCTCCAATGCATATTTAAGGCCCTTTTGGTGACATTGAGATGATATATAATCTTTCTGTCTCTAAAAAATCATCAATTGCCTCCTGTGAAATGTCTCCTACTGTGACAGCTGCCATAGCGCCTGTTACCGAATATTGACTGAGTGAGTGGAGGGGGCGTGGTTAGCCATTGGTCAATTAGCATACATGCGCAGGGAAAAATAAATGTAGAAATGTGGAAATACAGAAATAAATAAATGTAGAAATGTGGAAATACAGAAATAAATAAATGTAGAAATGTGGAAATACAGAAATAAATAAATGTAGAAATGTGGAAATACAGAAATAAATAAATGTAGGAATAAATAAATGTATAAATAAATACATATATAAATATATAAATAAATAAATATATAAATACATAAATATATAAATAAATCTATAAATACATATAGAAATGCATAAATAAATAAATAAATACATGTAAAAATACAGAAATAGCCATTTATATTACCAAAATGTATTTATTTTTACTATTATTTCTGCATTTATTTATTTATTTCTACTTTTATTTATTTATTTATTTTTCGTTCTGTCATTTTTAGTCCTTCATAGTTTGAGGGATTAGACGTGGGGCTAGTTGCAAACGTAGCCATTATGTTAAGACTGTGTCTTAATGTGTTGTTAAGACTAGTATGACCAAGCAGTTAGTTAGGGATAGCCTAATCATTTTAGGTATCAAATTAGACTAATCTACTTTTTTTTTATGTAGGCTAACTGACATAAACAGTTATATTGGCTTAAAGAAACAAAAATGTAATGACTAACTTGTAAGACTTCTCTTAGCAGTTTATGCAACGGTCCTAGGGTTAGGCCTAAGGTTAGAATGAGTTTAAGCACTTAGTTTTGATGGTTAGGGTTAAGGGGCTTGGGATTGGGTTAGCCTATTTGATTGTCCTCACAAAGCATAAAACGTTTGTGTTTGTTAGTCACTATCACAATTGTGTCAAATCTATAGCTAGGCCTATATAGGCTACACTGTAATTTTTCTCTCCTCAGAATCATTTGGCACATTAATCTTTTTTATTTTCAATATCTAAAATCTCTGTAGAACCCACAGAGAAGGACTTGAAGTGTTTCAATGACTATGAGACAGAAATGAAGTGCAGTTTCTGGTTTGACGGACTCATAAGTTGCTCTGGATACAAACTCAACATCGCACAGACTGTAGTAGATACGTATGTATTTGTTCAATTCCTCTGTAACTATAACTAAAATTATTTACTGTTCATTTAGCAATCAACTGACACTATTAACTCTTATATTACAGGTTAAAAAAATATACATGCATCTTTGAGAGAAATCATCTCAGTGCCAACTGTGAATGCAAAATTGAAGTCCAAGGGTTTGTTTCAAAAGAGAATATCTTTACTACACTTCTGAACGGACCAAATGTTTTATTAAGCAAAACATTTGTGACAATGGACTTCAGTGAGTATATTTGTTGTCTATATGTTCTTGTTAGGCTTTTTCCATTACTTTTAAATATTCTGAAATTAAAAAGAAAAAGGTGTTATCTGGCCTTATCTGACACATTTACAAATATGTGATTTCCATTTTCTGCAGTCAAACCAAAAACTCCAGTCTTATCAGTGCGGAAGACTGAAAATGGAAATTTTTATGTAACTTGGGATGACAAGTATGGGAATGGAAGTTTTGCAGAAAGTTTGGAAATACATCTGACCTATAGGACTGAAGGAGGAGTTGAAACTGTAAGGAAGATGATATATAGATGATATTAAATTAATTCATGCATATTCATATATAGATGTATCATAAAGAAATAAAATAAAATAAACACTTTGTCCATACAGATTTCCCAGAATGTGTCAAACTCCCTGGGATTCTTTGAGATTGTGGGCATAAATCTCCAGCCAAACACCAACTACATTCTGACAGCAAGAATGAGCACAGACTATAATGAACGCAAGATATTGAGTGACCAGAGCGCACCGGTTGAGTTCACCAGCTGTAAGTCAATGTGTTTTGTTCTCAGAGTTATTACTGCGTGTGTTTTAATGCTCTTTAATAATCCTGATCAATCTATATGTGCTCCACAGCCTCATCTCCAAATGAATTACTCAGAACGATGGTTCCGCCTCTGTGTGTTGTTTTAATCATCATCATTTGTACTATCTTCATCTGTGTTTTGAGGTGAGATCTCCGTTTTGTGTCTCGCCATCATTCTACATTTTGCATTTTTGCTATTCCTTTGTGCATCCTTGACAAATTTAGTTCTGACACACTTTACTTCCTCGTTACAGGATGAAGATGAATTGGTGGGACAAGATCTCCAAGCCAAAAATAAATGCCAATCTTGGAGAAGAGAAGGTTGGAGAAATATATGCAATTTGTTTGGTTAACTATTTATAGTTTTCTATATGCTCAACCCCTTGTTTTATTTTATTTTTTTCATTCTTGTTTAATAGGGTCATATTTTGCCTCCTTCCATTATGAACTTCTCCTCAATCCATGTAGAGATTCCAAAACTGGACTTTAAGGAGGAAAAGAACTTGTAAGTTTTCCCAAAAACTTCAGAAACACATGACAGACTAGCATCGCTCTAATTCTGATTAATAATGCCTCAACATGTTTGTCTCTCTACAGGATCTCTGCTTTATCATTTGATACAAACAATGAGAATAGTTCCCACAGTGTTGAGTCAGCGGCAGACGGTTATGGCCAGGCTGGTTTTGATTCTGGTAATGACAACGAGAATTGCAGTCTGATCAACATCTCATCACGTGTCGATCATGCCCTGGAGGAAGATTTAAAACTCTTTAACAACACACCCATCAATCAGCAAGTCAAGAGTGATGATACCAGTTCCTCAAGAGAACACAACCGTGCAAACCGAGATTCGGGCAACTGCTCTGGCTCATCGGTTTTCAGCAACATGTCGTATTTGAGATCGGCCAATGATGATGATTCTTCCTTCCTGGGTCACAAGTGCTGGGATCATTCCTGTCAATCTGACAAAAGGGACATTTTTAGCTTTGAAAACTCTATGATTGCTGATATCAGCAAGAGCCAGTGTAACGTTCCCACTAATGATGCTTTGGAAGACGGATATCAGCCCTTCAACGGTGTTGTGAAACAGGGAAATGATGCGGATGTTTGTTTGAACCTTTCAAATGATGTTGATTCTGATGAAAAGTTCATTTTGAAAAATCTCATCACTAGTAAAAATCCACTTCATCCTTCTCTGTTTGTTCATGATGGCAGCGTCACACCAAGTGATGGTGGGTATCAGGCTTTTGAAGGCTTAACAAAGAGCACAGAAGGACAGTGGAGCACGAGCATCAGAACTGAACAAGCGCTTAATGAATGTGGAGCGCTGAAATTCCCCCACAGCACCGGCCAAGATCCTACATCATCAGAGCAGCAAAGTTTGTGGCCACCTTCTTTGCATTTTCCACCCATTATTGAAATAGACACTTCATATCAGTCTTTTTAGCTGCGCTGTGCATAACTAAAACATTTTATATTTGATGTAATTTGTAGTTGTTTCACATGAATCACCCATGAAACTGACCAGTAATAACTATCTTCAATTTACAATTCTTTGTTTAGACTCCAAAACGTTGAATTCAAGTTAAACTTTAAACAATAAGAGGTTGCACAGTGTCTCAAGTGCTTGAAGAGGTTATGTATTACCATTTTGAATGATTTTATTGTTTGACGCACAATGTCTTTGACATTAGCAAATGTTAATTAATGTACATTTTAAACGCAATATATTATTATTGCCATTTGTCTATAAAAAGAAATTGTATTTTTCCATTGTTTTATTTTTGCTACAAAAACAAAAATATAAAGTACATATTACATTTAGGTGTGGATTACACTTTAATCTGTCATTGATAATGATTACTTTTAACCAGCAACCCAGGTGCATCAAAACTTCAGAAAATGAAAGAAAAAAGAAGTATTGGACATAACTAAAATAACTAATTGTACCTACTTTTTTTTTTTTTTTTCAAAAAGTGAAAGGCTTCATCTTCACAATACTTTTTCTCAGGCAGAGTTTATTAACATAAGTCTCAATTCATAATAATGATGTGAGATTCAGTGGTGTAGTAATAATTACTAAATTGTGAGTACGGTACTGAAACTAAAATGTTGACACAAATAATAAAGACTTATAGGTAATATAAATACACTACAACCTAATGGTCAGTGAATATGTCCAAGTAAATAGAAAGAAATAAACACACATGAACATATTTAGTTTTTCTTTATTGAAATGTTAAAAACATCAAATAAGCCAAAAAGGTTAGAATGTTCTTGATTGTCAATTGACAAAATTCAAAAATCAGACATTTGTCTGATTGAGACTGAATCTGAAACAAATCCTTTCAATATGACACACAAATTATTTCATATCTACAATCTAATGAAATGTAGGCTGATTGGCTAGTGTGTAGTAAAGACATGAAGTAATGTCATCCAAACATGCACATTTTGTGGAACAAACATTAAAACATATCAAATACAGCCCGAACTACAAGACATATGTAAAGATAACATACATTACTTTATATAAACAATATTGGTTAACAACAAACAGCACGTTAGTGTCGTAAGAAGACATGTACGAGGAAGACTTGTGTCTTTAAGACCTATGTGTAGAGATTCTTGTTTAAACCGGTTCTGTCTGTCTTGTGACAAAGTCTTCAGGTCAACGGTCACATAACTATGGGTAATACTTTCATTATCTGAACCAGCTTATCTGATATGTTTTCCTGGTTACGACTGAACAGTTAAAGTTAAAAAGTTTCACAATAAAGAAGAACAGAGTGTATATACAGTGGAAAATAATCTTAGATTGACATGTCATTAGCTCATGTCATACAGAAGGACCATGAGAGAAATGCTTTCTTAACTAAACTGAAATGATACAGCTCCTCTTTGTGTGGCATTTCATATCATATATCTATCTTAAAAGGTGCTCTCATTTTTTCCTCATTATGTTTTTGTTTTACACATAATACACATCACCTCATGAGGGCGGCAAAGCTGAAATCGCATGACCAGTTGAATACTAGTTTTATCTAGAAACAGAAACAAAACCTTACTGAGTGCGCCTTTAACGTAATCTCATATGAAGTATAATTTTACCATAAATTATATGGTAAAATTTATGGTAAATTTACCATAAATTCCCCCCCCTCATAAATCCCAAGTAGTGCTTTACACTAATTATTCAATCTTAATTACAACAAACAAATAGTGCAAGTAATACAAATGCTTACTGAAATGTGTCCTGGTTGAGGCTCCAATCTAATACTCCTGTGTATCAGCTGACATATTCTGCATCCTCTCCACCATGAAAAAACACAGCGTTCCTATGAAGCCCATGATGACCATAACGAGAAGCTGCCACGTCAGCAGTATATAACCACTGTAGAAGAACGCCACAGCTGCAAAAATAGACTGAGAGAGAAACATCGAATTCACCTCATTGAATGCATTTTATTTATTTAAATTAAATTTGCATTATAAATGTATAAGGCATATAGCCACCTAAATTAAGGGATAAATAGATTTTAAATGAAGTGCAATCCCCCATTTTACTGTCTAAATATTAATCAGATATTCTTCTGACGTAAACCAGCAGTACTCAAATGCTAAAAATACCATGTATTATCATCAGACTACCATACAATCATATCAAGTACCATCTTCCATGCAGGTAGAATGACGGCTACGCATTAGTCTAATGATTAGATGCACAAAAATACATACAGTAGATGCACAAACATATGTGTGTGTAAATTTGATTTGATTCTTGTGTTTTTTTATTTATTTATGTATTTTATTTATTCATATAAATTCACACACACAGCTTTGGAGTTGGTAAGATTTTTAAATGTTTTTGAAAGAATGTTCAGAAGCAACAATCCAATGCTCAATGTAGTGAGACAGATGAAGGCCAAACAAAGCATCGCAGAACCATGATGCAGAAAAGTCTAGATGATCAGGTTTGCTTTCTTTGTGATAACATATCTCCTCAATCTGACCTACGTCAGGTAATGACAATGCACCTGAATGACAGACTACATGAATATGCACACACACTGAATGATGGTAAAAAAAAGTCTGGCCTTAAGAGAGTATTTGTGGCATATTTTCTGTATCACTATTTTGGAAACAGTGGCAATGAACATAGGACAGGAATGGCAGCCATCTTGAAAAATGGTTTTCATCCTGAATTTTTACTGACCACTTCCTTTTTCTAAAAGTGGCCCTTCCTCTCTGTGGACTGCACCTTGCCATGGTGGAGAGGCTTGTGTACTCCAATGAACCTAAGAGCTATGCCGGCTGGGATTTTATATCCCTGGCAAGTTTAACTAAGCCGGACAGGTCAAAGGAGAGGAGGCAGACAAAGCAGACATTATGACTATTTGACAGAAAAGGTGGCCATCTTGAATTTTTGAGTGGCACACACCTTTTTCCAAAAGAGTGTTCCTTGAAGAGTATTTCTGCCTAATTTTATGCTTGCATCACCATTTGAACAATTTAAATAATTCATATTCGACAGGAACGGCGGCCATCTTAAATTTAAATGTATTTTTTCCCATTAACATGGCCTTTAGAGAGTATTTGTACCAAATTTTATGCTTGGATCACTGTTTGAATAATTGATATAATAAGCATTGAATAGGAATGGCGGCCATCTTGAAAAATGGCCGCCATATTGAATTTTTGAGTGGCCAACGCCTTTTTCCAAAATAGTGGCCCCAAGAGAGTATCTGTGCCAAATTTCATGCTTGTATACCAAAGTGAATGATTTTTTTACTAATCTGCTGCACTACAGGTATTAAGATTCGTTTTGGTCGATCGGATCACATTGTTCTTAAGTTTTTCTTTCTTCAAAGCAGAGACCAGGAGTTATTCTATAGAATAATAAAGTTATTCTTTATTGAGAACTCCTCTGTACGCGGCTGTAGAAACTTCCAACATGATCTGATCTAACATAACTTTACATGTTATCTTATAGGCATTTTAGGAGGAGGGACTTTTGGGGGTGGAGACAAATTCAAACAAAGCATGTAAATGAGTATACAGGTTAAGGTAACAAAAGGTGAGATTCTCAGTGAATCATTCGTGTGCTAATCCCATCAGTCTGAGTGAAACTGGGGCTCGAAGAGCCATTAAAGAAAACAGGAATTGCAACTTTGCTGAGATCTTAACCTTAAAAGCTAAAATCAGTATTCTTCACTGTGATGTTATGTAAGGAAGCATATCTGAAATAGATTCTTAAATTTTAACCCTTCAACATGTAGATGAGGGAGACACATTCCCGTTGACACCCGTTGGTTTAATCCATCTCTTTTGTCCACTTTCAACCACTTCTGTCCTGCTTTCTTTGAGGGAAGGGTCTATGGGCGATAAATCTATGGGCTTTTACAGATCTTTTGATCTAATGGACAAAATAAGCTCGTCCAATTTACATATGAACGCACCCGGACACAGCGGAAAAACATACGGAGAGCATTACATTTCCTTTCTGCTTTGACAGCTGCGGAACTGCCCACAACGCTGTGAGTGTGTGTTAGAAATCAGAAATGGTGAGAGAGCATTGTGCTTGGTAAGCTTTTTGCCTTACAACTAAACTTGGGTGTACAACCGACAAAGTTTAAATCCCGTCTGGCTAGTGCGCTTCCCATATTGTTTACGCATTATAGTAGGGAGGTTAAGCCCAAAAAATAGGCCTTTGACTTCAAGTCATGATGCAAAGGTCGTCTTTGGTATGGAAGTACCTTAGGGTCATACAAATAAATTTATCCTAAGACACAAGTGAGATCACACTTTGTATCAGAAATAAACAGGTTTTTTCAAAAATGGCCGCCAATGCGCCGAAAATACTCTAGAGCCCAAATCTTTGCTTCTGTTATCACTATAATGACAAATTTGGTGTCAAAGTGTACATTTTTGGGGTCAAGGAATCCAATAAAATTGGTTTCAAGTTTAAAAAAAACAAAAAATTCCCCCATACCATGACAATTGGGGGTAAATATGCACATTTCACATAAAAATTGTGTCATCAGAGTGACTTTACTTATCTTTTCCTTCAAAAACTTTAATTTTGTATTTAAGCAGTGCAGCTACTTCTGTACATTACATTTGTCCTAAGTAGCATGAGATTTCGACCAGTCAGGAGTAGCCTATAGCAAATCAGTTCCTGCAACAACACATCCCATCTGCACCAGGAGCTGTGACAGCTGTTGAAGGTCAGAGGTGACAGGTTAACACTTTGAGGTTCGTATGACTTCCTCATTAAATAGAAAAATGCTTTTAATGTTAGATAACTAGTAACTAGCTAGCTAGTAACTAGTTAGCTTCATTATAACTAGGTCGCTAGTAACTAGTTAGCTTCATCATAACTAGCTAGTGACTAGTTAGCGTCATTTTTATTGAAGCAAGCACATAGTCTACATGTTGCTAGCTAGTTAGTTAGCTTCATTATTTGATATTTTTTTACTTTTGCGAATGCTTGTTAATGCTCATATTATCTCTCTTATGATGTTAAAGCAACTTCATTTCTTTTTTCAGATTAGCCATAATGGAATGCCGTGACTGGAGTTTATGCTTCCTATGTCAGTCCGCCCTAAAGATTGAAAAAACATTAGATCCCTCTTAAACCGAGGACCGTGACGTCGCACGGTATGGCGCAGCCGGGGCCCCACCCTGGAGCCAGGCCCGGGGTTGGGGCTCGTATGCGAGCGCCTGGTGGCCGGGCCTCCCCCCACGGGGTCCGGCCGGGCTCAACCCGAAGGAGCGACGTGGGGCCGCCTTCCCGTGGGCTCACCACCTGCAGGAGGGACCGTAAGGGGTCAGTGCTGAGAGGATCGGGCGGCAGTCGAAGGCGGGGGCCTCGATAACCCGATCCCTGGACACGGAAGCTAGCTCTAGGGACGTGGAACGTCACCTCGCTGGCGGGGAAGGAGCCTGAGATTGTGCGTGAGGTTGAGAGGTTCCGACTAGAGATAGTCGGGATCACCTCTACGCACGGCTTGGGCTCTGGAACCACACTCCTCGAGAGAGGATGGACTCTTCACCACTCTGGAGTTGCCCATGGTGAGAGGTGGCGGGCTGGTGTGGGTTTGCTTATAGCCCCCCAGCTCAGCCGCCATGTGTTGGAGTTCACCCCGGTGAACGAGAGGGTCGTTTCCCTGCGCCTTCGGGTCGGGGATAGGTCTCTCACTGTCGTGTGTGCCTACGGGCCAAACGGCAGTGCAGAGTACCCGGCCTTCTTGGGGTCTCTGGGAGGGGTGCTGGAAAGTGCTCCAACTGGGGACTCCGTCGTTCTACTGGGGGACTTCAATGCCCACGTGGGCAGCGACAGTGACACCTGGAGGGGCGTGATTGGGAGGAACGGCCCCCCTGATCTGAACCCGAGCGGTGTTCAGTTATTGGACTTCTGTGCTAGTTACAGTTTGTCCATAACGAACACCATGTTCAAGCATAAGGGTGCATCAGTGCACGTGGCACCAGGACACCCTAGGCCGTAGGTCGATGATCGACTTTGTGGTCGTTTCGTCTGACGTGCGGCCGTATGTCTTGGACACTCGGGTAAAGAGAGGGGTGGAGCTGTCAACTGATCACCACCTGGTGGTGAGTTGGATCCGATGGCGGGGGAGGAAGCTGGACAGACTCGGCAGACCCAAGTGTACTGTGAGGGCCTGCTGGGAACGTTTGACCGAGTCTCCTGTCAGAGAGATCTTCAACTCCCACCTCCGGTGGAGCTTCGACCGGATCCCGAGGGAGGCTGGAGATATTGAGTCCGAGTGGACCATGTTCTCCACCTCCATTGTCGAAGCGGCCGCTCGGAGCTGTGGCCGTAAGGTCTCCGGTGCCTGTCGAGGCGGCAATCCCCGAACCCGGTGGTGGACACCGGAAGTAAGGGATGCCGTCAAGCTGAAGAAGGAGTCCTATCGCGCCTGGTTGGCTTGCGCGACTCCCGGTGCATGTTGGACTCTGGCAGGGCTGCCCTTTGTCGCCGGTTCTGTTCATGATTTTTATGGACAGAATTTCTAGGCGCAGCCAGGGGCCGGAGGGTGTCAGGTTTGGTGACAACACGATTTCGTCTCTGCTCTTTGCAGATAATGTTGTCGTGTTGGCCTCATCAAACCAGGACCTTCAGCATGCACTGGGACGGTTTGCAGCCGAGTGTGAAGCGGCTGGGATGAGAATCAACACCTCCAAATCCGAGGCCGGAAAAGGGTGGCTTGCCCACTTCAGGTTGGTGGAGAGTTCCTGCCTCAAGTGGAGGAGTTTAAGTATCTTGGGGTTTTGTTCACAGTGAGGGAAGGATGGAACGGGAGATTGACAGACGGATCGGTGCAGCTTTTGCAGTAATGCGGTCGATGTACCGGTCTGTCATGGTGAAGAAAGAGCTGAGCCGCAAGGCGAAGCTCTCGATTTACCGGTCAATCTACGTTCCTATTCTCACCTATGGTCATGAGCTTTGGGTCATGACCGAAAGGACAAGATCCCAGATACAGGCGGCCGAAATGAGCTTTCTCCGCAGGGTGGCTGGGCGATCCCTTAGAGATAGGGTGAGAAGCTCGGTCACTCGGGAGGAGCTCAGAGTAGAGCCGCTGCTCCTCCACATCGAGAGGGGTCAGCTGAGGTGGCTCGGGCATCTGTTCCGGATGCCTCCTGGACGCCTTCCCGGGAAGGTGTTCCGGGCGCGTCCCACTGGGAGGAGACCCCCGGGAAGACCTAGGACAGACTATGGAGACACTATGTCTCCCGGCTGGCCTGGGAACGCCTCGGTGTCCCCCCGGAAGAGCTGGAGGAAGTGTCTAGGGAGAGGGAAGTCTGGGCATCTCTGCTTAGACTGCTGCCCCCGCGACCCGGCCCCGGATAAGCGGAAGAAGATTGATGGATGGATGGATGGATGGATGGATAGATCCCTCTTCATCATTCAAACTGAGAAACAATCCTGAAAGATTGCAATCATGTTACAAAGAAGCTTTAGATAACATCCAGGAGCTGAAGGCATTATGGGATCTGCCTGAGTTTATAGAGGACATTAGTGGTGGTAGTCAGGATGTAGTTTAGCTGATGATTCAAAATCCTATGGTGTGGCACAAAAGCTGCAGAAATGCGATTGATAAACAAAAAGTTGAGAGAGCAAGAAAAAGAAAAAAGCATGAAGAGTCTGTGAGTCCAGTAAAAACATGGCGCATGAGTGACAAGTCCACCACACTCGCTTTACCCAGACCCTTAACATCATCATGTGAACCATTTGGTAAACTGTGTCTCTTCTGTGGTGAAGTGGGCAAAAAAAAAGGAACTGAGGAGGGCTGCCACCCTTGGCTTGGATAGAAAAGTGAAAGAATGTGCTCAGGTGGTGGGTGACAGGCATCTATTGGCTGAACTAGCTGCTGGTGACATGGTTTCTATTAATACTGTTTATCATAGTGCATGCCTGACTAGGCTCTATAGAAAAGCAGAAACTGTTGGATGTGACTCAACTGAAAGTAATGCAACTCAGGTCATCAGAGCACATGTCCTCAATGAGTTGCTCGAATACATTGAGGACTATCGTTGCTCAGGGGAATCACTGGCAATGTCTGACTTGACAGCCCTCTATGACGAGCGCATTGCTGATCTTGGATTTCCAAACATCAAATGCAACACCACACGCCTTCTGAAGGATATTGAACGCCTGATTCCTGACATCAGATCAGTACAAATAAATTGTGTCTGGTCTGTTGTATTTGATGATGACCTGAGCAAAGCTGTTGCTAACATGAAAAACAACACTTCTACCGATGTCTCCATCATCTTCAAAGCAGCCAAAATCCTCCGGCAAGAGTATCTCCCCATGAAGCATGCTTTTACAGGTGCCTTCTCAACTTCCTGTGAAGCTGATTCTATCCCTCCCATGCTGAGATCGTTCTTACACATGCTTCTTGATGGATCAGGTATTGATCAGCCACCTCCTGGACCTGAGAAGCTCCAGGCTGCAACATCCATTGGGCAGCAAATAATTTTCAACTCTGTAAGATGCAGATCCAAGAAACATGGCAGACTAGTGTTCCTCGTCACATAAGAGAGAGGGAAACACCAGCTTCGCTATATCTGGCAATGAAACTACACCAGCAAAGTGGTAGTAGATATCTGGTGGAGGCCATGCATAAAAGAGGAATGTGTGTCATATGACCGCTTGAAAACATTTAGCATAGATATAGCGAATTCAGTGATCAGTCACTAGGAGCAGATTGGTGTCGTGGTCCCACCTCAGGCAGTCCACTGAATAAAACGGCCGATTTTGTCAAATAGGGTGTCAAATTTCGTTCAACCTACCCTCCATTAGATGGCAGACATAGACATGTCATACTTCATCCCCGACTCAAAAAAACGTCATGCTTCTATACAAAATCTTCGAGCTAGAGTGCATTGAATCAGTGCGAACAAAAGCGGAGCTAGTGTGCGAGTGAGCCATTTTATCAGAGTAATATTGTCAACGTCAGCGAGTATTTTCATTAGATTATTATTATTATTATTATTATCTAATGGCATCAATAAAGCTTACCCGCAATGAAGTGTTGGGTCTTCTATTCGTGGACCCTGATTCTGAAGGGGAATATCTGCCTGATTCTGAAAGTGAAAGTATAGCCCTACACCAAGCACAAACGGTGAATCCTTTGCCCAATTTAGATGGTCCTTTACCCAATGTCAGTGGTGGGAACAATGTTTCTCGGGGTCGGAGTGTTCATCGCGAAGTTAGCAGGCGTGTTAGTGTTGTGGGGAACGAGGCGGGAGATTTTTACCGTGTGTGCCTCTCCACAATCGCGACAGTATTGTGGTGGAGACTTTGTTTGTCTAATGCCACTGGGTATGTTAGACTAGGTCGAAGTATTCATAGGACAGTTAGGGGGCAACGTGGAGGCAGGGTGGGGAGTCGCAATGACAATGACAGTAGTCCGAGCTGTGCACACTCGGCGTGCGCGCGAGGCAGATCTGGCCGCGCTGCTCGCAGCAGGAGCTGAGACGGTGTGACACGGGGCAGAGGGGCTATTATGCATAGTCTATCGCAAGCTGATGGGAATGCCGGCTTTTGAGTACTTGGCCAATGAGGATGATTTACTATATGTAGTAAATAGAAAATCTCTACAGCAAAAGGCCAACCGCTACTTGCATTCGGTTTGTTTCTACCATTTATTAGTAATGATTTACACAGTTTGTTTACTACTTACTATTTACCTGAGCATTCAGTATTGTGCAATATAGCATTCAGAAGGTGAGGGACATTTTGGGGGGAAAGAAGTGCTGCATTTGATCATTTTATCATTTAAACGTGACTTTTCGTGAAAATTCTATAATCCAAGATGGCCGCCACCATAATGACGTCATAATATGCAAATTAGATGGGAAAATGTAATCCCTACATAAACTTTGGGTCATCCTTAATATTTCTCTAATTTACAGAAAGTTTCTATCTTTTATCACTTTTAAGATATAGCCTTTTGAAATTAAGATGTCAAAATCGAACATTTTAGGAAAAAACCTCTGGTGCCGAAACACTGTGTGTTTGGCATGTGTTTTTTAATAAAAATTGCATACTTCACCTCCAATTGTCATGGTAAGGACAACATTATTGTTTTTTAGTCTTGGAACCTATTTTATTGGACTCCTTGACCCCAAAAATGTACACGCTGATACCAAATTTGTCATTATAGCTATAACAGAAGCAAAGATATGGGCCTCTCAAGTATGGTCGGCGGCCATTTTTAAAAAATGTGTGTATATAAGATACAAAATGTGATCTCACGTGTGTCTTAGGATAAATTTATTTCTATGGCCCTAAGGTACTTCCATACCAAAGGGGACCTTTGCATCATGACTTGAAGTCAAAAGTCACTTAACCTCCCTACTATTAGGTCAGTCGGCAGAGAGTAGGCGGTCTTTTGTGGCTGTTCTAACACATTCGACCACATGAGCGTTTGCAATCCGAATGTGTTTTCGACTACGTCTGGAAGTGGTCGAAAGTGGACAACCTCAAAACGTTTTACACCTGTATTTAGCCTCGTCCACTTCTGATCCGATCGACCAAAATTCATCTTAATACAGTGTAAACAGTGTTGAATAAATGCAAAATGTCTTTACCTGTATGAATTTAAATATAGCAAAGGCTGGTGCACTCTGCTCGGCATACGCCCGTCCCAGAATGCTGTAGAGTTGAGTGTTGAAACAGCTGTCCCCAAGACCCAGCAAGAAGCTGCACAGCAGGGCTATGGACACGCTACAAGAGTGAATAAAGTTCACCATCAACTATGCAACAATGCACTATTTAGGAAACAAAATGCTCAGCAGACAATCTAAAGCAGCTTAAATTGCATTCAAGGTATCCATTTTTATCAGTTCATTCATTCTGTGGGAATGAAACCCATGACCTTGGCACTGCTTTGTTTTGTAGATTTCACTTATATGCATTCTTCCCCCCCAAACAAGTTCAGCGCAAACTTTGCCACACAGCCAATTCTTAAGAGTTCATTGGTCATGTCAATCACAGTGCTGATTGCCTTCACAATGCTACACCAAATGCTAACCCCTGACCCAGTAGTTCTCAAACTTTTTTGGTCATGTCCCCCTTTAAACTTGTTAAAAAGTCTGGCTCCCCCACCCCACCTAACCTCACCTCACCTCTGACTACCAAATAATTTCAGTAAAAATGAAAAGTAAAGATTTTCTTTAAACCCTCTGGTGCAGTAAACATATATATATATAATTTACCACATCGTAATGGTACGAAACTTAGTAAAGGTTTTCACACTTCCTATGTTAACTTTATGGACATGATTTGAAAAGGTTAAATAGTCCTGAAAAAAATTAATCACACTTGTACTGTTTGTGGCACAACGAATGGGAAGCGAATTTCATCTAGTGGAAACTTTTGATACTGTGCCCATACAAAGTCTTACTGAAAGTCAACGGTCTGAAGAAGGAAGTTTTAGAGGAATTGGCGCCCTGTGCTGCTATAAAAGGCAGAGAGCCAACTGCCATTCAGACACTCAGACACTATTTCCAAAGCTGTTTTCCGTGCCGTGCACTGCAGTACGCCCCACACTTTGAGAACCACTGCCCAAACCTTATCTTTCACCCTAACCTTAACCAATGATATTGGCTGCAGGGCAGGATTTGCACAAAACTGGTTTGGGGGAAAAATCACGCCACTTATTTTACATATTGTTATACCTTGGCGCCAGATATGGCTTATGCTGTGAGCTTGTTTGAAAAACCACAGGAGCATCATCTGGTATGTTGAGGAATATCAGGTAGAAAGCCACAAAGTGCACAACCATCCCTAAGAAGACAACTGAAGTGCGCCTGAAACGGTTATTTTTCAACACAAGTCCAAACAATCCTCCTCCTGCAGACAAAAGACAACATCTAATCAAGCTTCAGTCTTATAAAAGTATCTGCCTAGCTTGCCATTGGATAACCAGAAAACCAAAATGCAATGGTAATCAAAGTAGATGTTTCTTCATACTGAAAGTGGCTTACCAATTATTTCTCCGATTCCCACCACAATGCCTGAAATGCCGATTAAGCCTTTTGCTGCATCGCCAAACTGCGTCGTAGCTCCAATGCAGGTTCCATAAACGCCACTGTAAAATGACAGCTCCAAACCTTCAATGAGACAACAGGAATCAAAACATTTTCATCATTCTCAAATGCTCAAGTTCTTAAATTAATGGATGTTTCCTTTAGTGATGTCTTTACCACTGTATGCCATGCAGAAACTTAATAACAGTATGGTTTTTGTTTTGAAGAGTTCCGCAATAGTCTCTAAAAGAAAACAGACAAAAGAAAAAAAAATAATAATAACTGATGAACCACAACAAAAATAGCCCGATTCTTTGAATAATTATTTAATGAAATCATTTTATAACAAATAGAGAATTAAGGAAATTAAGCCATATGAACTTACTAAACTCTGTTTTAGCTTCCGTCACAGCAGATGTTGCTCTTTGTGTATATCTAAAATAACATGATACAACAAAATATATAAGCTTTCAATGAAAAAGCAAAACAATCAGTATCATCATCGTTTTTTTTTGTGTGTGTTTTGTCTATTGTTTGTGTTTATAGCTGGGGTTATCATGGAGACACATAATTTCCAGTTATTACTTAAAATGAATATATATATATATATATATATATATATTTGTTAAAATGAGGAATATCATAATATGTACCATATTATTGTGGTGGGCACATTAAAAATATCAGCAGAGCAAGTATCTGGTCAGAATTATTATTTAGGATCTGTGAAAGAGGTCATTCATAATTACGGTTCACTCAATGAAAGAGTGAACTTACATTAATCTTGCCGATAACAGAGACTGTCCCTCCTCTTCAGACAGAGCCTCTTCCAGCTGACAGACCTTCCTCAAGGCAAGAAAACTTAGTGTCCCGAGTGCTGAGATAACCAGCAGAGCCGTAAACATGATCTTTCTGTCTTTATCTGCGATAAAGTGACAGAAACAAAAACAAAAATGTATAAACATAAAAAAAAATCATTTTGAAATACTGTCATTTGAGAGTAAGTAAATAGACAGGATATATTGTGTTTAGTAGTGATTAAATAAGTGCTGATTAAACATAAATAAAAAAATGAACACAATCAAATATGATGTTACCTGAAATTTCAGTTTTTCCATTCCAATCAAAATAAACGTATAGATTGCCAAACAACATACTGGAAAGAAAACACACATTTTCATATAATCCAATAATTGTAATACAATTGGTATTACTGATTTGGTTAGTATGTTTGCATGACTCCTCCAATATGGCTTCCTTTCTTCAGTTAACACAAAAGGCAGTGGCGTGCACAGACCTCCACAGACCAGGGACGAAATTGGAAATCCTAAAAGATTCCTCTGATCCTAGGCCAGTCTTTGATTGCTAGTTTAACATGTCCGATTGATATCAAATTTGACCTCAGATGAAATTCTTGCAGTATCAGAAGATTTGATGCACGGTCCAGACTTCTCCTACGATAACCGTCAAATCAAAAACCAATACAAGCACAGAACGTCATGACGCAATTAGTGAGACAACAACAAACCAACACTTGCTCCACACACACCCCTTTGTTTTTTTGTTTTTTTCAGTTTTCTTTTCAAGAAAAGCATGATTGAAATTAACGCTGGAGATTGTTTTTGTTTGCTCGCCACCATTTCAATCCCCACTGAACATGTCACGGCTTGAAGATGATGACATACCACAGACGGGTTTTCTTGCGTGCGTCTGTTTTTAACGCGTCTTGACTGCCGTACAGTCTGGCATTAATGACGACTGCATGACAGGGCTTATACAGCAGGGATCAAGTTTATTGTATAATTTGCCAAGCCACATTATTTTTAATTTGTTGTGTCTGTGTTGTTAGTAGATTACCCACACCTGATTATCATCATCAACTCTCCTAATTTGCGCTGCTCCTGGAGATTGTGTTGGTCATAATGGAAATGAGCGGCGTCTGTGTTCTTTAATTTGTAGAACTTTACATTCCCATCAACGCTTTAATGTGATTGCGGTTTCACGATAATTTGCCCGTTTAATGAATCTGGCCTTTAATATTCCATATTAGTTTAACTGTTGATAATCACAGCTGATTAAGGGTAATATGTTAGTGGGAAGTATAATTTTTGGACAACTGTGAATCAGGCTGAGCTCTCTGTAAATGTTTGCTGCTATCTCTTCTGGTACCTGCACTGCAGTAAAGCCCAAAACAATCCTGTGTTCCTGTTGATGGTGGAAGCATCCGAGTTCTCCACTAGAAAGTGCCCTTGGGCTGTCCAAAGCACTGTGGATAGAAAAAGGACAGGTTGCATTATATTAAATTGGATTATATTTAAATGAATTGAGAGCTAATATGAGCCGTCTTGCATACTTAATAATAAATATCCTCTTAACAAATGAATTATTACAACCTTTAACTATCATTTAACCATCAGCTTTGATTCATTTTGACAGATAATGATTGATTGACCAGTGTTACAAAAAAAAAAATGCAAGTATACTTCCTTTTATGACAGAAATGGCCTCTACCTTTGCTTGGGCATTAACAAATGTAGAATCTCTTCTGCTGTAGAAGTATGTACTGTACATAAAAGACTAACCAGACAGGCTGAGAAAATTAATGCTAGGTTGACGCATAAAGACGTTCCAGTCAATCATCAGCTTTTTGCCAAAACCATTTATTTCTATAAACATGTATATGAAATACACAATGTATGTGCTTGTGTGTTTTAAAAATCTACTTACAGGCTGCTCCAATGCCAATTACCACTGATGTAAAATAAAAGGACCATGTGGATGGAATGATGAATACAGCTATATAACCACTGAAAAACACACAGAAGTAAACAATACAGACAACTGTTGCACACTGACTTCATAATGTACAGTCACAAAAATATCTTTGATACTTGCCTATAAAGAATTCCACTGAAGAACATTGTAAACTGTGGTCCAATTATTGCAACGATAGTGGGAGCTAACACATTGCAGAAGGAAAAAACTCCATATATTATTCCAAGGCTGTGAAAAGAAAAAAAGGGGAAGATTTTATATATCAGAGTTTCATCAGAGTTTATTTTGCTCTTAAATTAAGATCTTAATGTTTTGTGCAGCCAGCACCTTCTGCTTCTGACATTGGAAAATGTGTGACTTTTTAGCCTCCACTCTTATAATAAATCATAACTAGGCTAAGCCTTAAGTGCTGCATTTGATCTCTCATGCATTTGTTAGTAACAATTACAAACTCCAGCAGTGTTCAACTCACTAAAATTGGAAATGTTTACGTCATGCCAACCTACAGTGACTTTTTCAACCATTTTGAATTTATCCAGTGTAGAATTCAGTGAGCTTGTGCTTCAGAGATTCTTCTCTTAATTTCTGTTTATTACCTGTTCATTTCTATTTATTATTCTGTTTATACACTGCAAAGTTTCTGGATTGACAATCGTATTTAAATGCACAATTGAATCAGAAACTGCGATGATTGACAGTGATAACCAATGGATGAGACAAAAAAAATGTAAGTAGTACTTAATTCAACAGTTTTTGCGTTTTTGATACCGAGAACTACGAAATTTTACTGGTATTGATACAGATTACTGAAATTTTGGTACAGTGACAACCGTCAAATTAGACTGAAACAAAGATGCTTTCCAGTGAATTGTATTATATTTAGGCTATATGTCCATCATAAATCAAAAAAAAAAAAAAAAAAGATGAAGGACTGGGGGAATAAATCTTACCTGTGATACCCACTTCCAGTGAAGTTAGTGCTATTTAAGCTTTTCACCACTGTTTGCTAAAAGGAAATAAAAAAACAAATAAATGTCTTGCTGTTCACCTAAATAGTCTAAATAGTATACAAATGAATTTTTAAACATTGTATTATTATTTTTTATTTAATGTAGTCTGTCTGTCAATCAATATGAAGTCTGTCACGTTTTGAGTTTATTTGTTGATGTTTAGAGTTGTAGAGTTTGTTTTTGTCCTTGTTCATCTTCTAGTCTTTTAATTGGTTCATTTCTCCTGTGTTTTTTTTCGTTTGTTTCCATGGTAACTGATTGAGTTAGTTCTGTTCAGGTGTGTATAGTTGATTTACCCTCTCGTTTGTGGTGTATTTAAGCCCAGTATTGAGTCATGTTCAGTTGTCTGTCGTCGTCTGTGTACCGTTGCTATTTCCTGGTTGTTCCGTTCTTGTTTTTGAGCTCCTGAGTATTTATGTTAGTTTGAGTTGGTTATTAAAGGAGAACTCCGGTCAATTTTAACATTGAGCTCATTTTTTTTGTAAATTTGGAGTGCTGTCAATACAGAGAACAACGACAAAAATCGGTGTTGCCTACACCGTGTTGTCCTCTTTTTAAAATTTGCACCCTGATCTTAACATCCTTGATGTGTCATTACAAGTGCACAACCAATGTGAGTGATTCCTTCAGGGTGAACACGGTGAATCTGACTACAGTAGATGTGAAAGATATTAATAAAAATTAAGTTAATTCGGCCAGCGCTCATACCTGTATTTACATCCTGTTTTCGGTCGAAGTCCATAGTAATCGATTGTCGAGTTCACGCGCGATCATAGGTAACTAAACATATGCGCGTGAACTCGACAATCGATTACTATGGACTTCGACCGAAAACAGGATGTAAATAAAGGTATGTGCGCTGGCTGAATTAACTTCATTTTTATTCACATTTTTCACATCTACTGCAGTCAGATTCACCCGTGTTAACTCTAAAGGAATCACTCACATTGGCTGTGCACTTGTAATGACACATCAAGGATGTTAAGAGGCTAAAAGCAGGTTTAGTACTTGCCCCATTTAAGTCAACAGGGTGCAAATTTTAAAAAGAGGATAACACGGTGTAGGCAACACCGATTTTTGTCGTTGTTCTCTGTACTGACAGCACTCCAAATTGACCAAAAAATTAGCTCAATGTTAAAATTGACCGGAGTTCTCCTTTAATAAGGACTGCTGCACTGAGATCCAGTTTCATCTCTGCTGTGACCAGGACAGCGACAAAGTAATAAAAACAGCATGTAATACAACTTTAAAATAGTTGTAGGCTACATGAATCATCATTGTGAATATTTTAAAGATGGTTCATTTTGCACTAGAACTTTCAACACATTTGGAATTTTTCTTGAATCTCAAATGTGTAAGGTATCCTTTTTCATGTTACATAGAGTTTGTGGGTTTTTCTGTGTGGAGTGACTGTGGTTAACATAAGTCCACCTTGACATTTGAATTTGTTCCTCCCATTAGTTATGCAGGATAATTCATCGACTGATGGGGGAAATCAAAAGCACGAGATGCGCCTGACGTGGATTTACCTCAACAATGGACTGATAGTTTTCAGTTTTATTGAATGGCGCTTTTTCACAATATAAAATACTGAAATAAACCTGAAAACTTGCCTTACAAAAATTCTTAGAATACTGCAGTACAACTGTGTGAATAAAATGATTGTCTGAAGGACATTTTATTGTCGTAAAAAAACTAGTAGGCCCATGTGCTTTCTTTTAGTAGACACTATTGCTAAACTACATTTTACTGTTAAAATTTCCGTACAGAAAAAGTTTAAACAAGTTTTAACGCAGCATGTCTTTGTAGGATCATACATCTTAAATAGGCTAGTTAATATCATGCAGTATGAATGCAAGATAACTTACTTCGATATTACCACAAGTGGTGAAAGCTGTAAAAATGAACAAAAATCCTATTCCCAAAACAACAACATTATATGTCCTAATGTCCGCCATCCTCGCCTCATTTAAATCCTCGTGTAAGATGAGTCCAGAGTTTCAGTCAGTGAGTCTTGGTCCATGTGAATAAAAACAACATCCAGGAAAACAAACTGTTACGGGGAAAAAAACAGAAGTTGAGTACTTGGTAATCTACTGCATGTTACAGTATTATTGCATTATCAATAATAGTTAAACGGTTGCGGAATGCGAATACAAGTTCGTGGTCACAGAAGTGCACGCGCCTCGTGACCCTCAAGAATGAGATGAAAGTTGCTGGAATGCAAAATCCATGTGATAGTTTCCGTGGCAACTACTTTTCAATGATTTGCTATAATATATTAGCCTACATATGTAAGTGAATACCGAACTGTTGCTTCAAGATGACATAATACATTTTCGTTGCATCGTTGAGCTAACTTGATACATTTTCGGTTTAATGTATCATTTAGGGCGACCAGTTATTCTAGGTTAGCTACAGCATTGTGCTAGTTACAGTCTGTTAATAACACTGTATCATTGCAATAACTTACCCGAATTCACAGACTGTAAACTTTACTGTAAACACGTAGTTGCTGCTGCAACTCTTGTGAATAGAATGTTCACCAATAATGAAATTGTTAGTTCCGTTGACTTGTTTACATGTTTCTTTCAAAGGTTGTAGATTGTGTAAACGCTGAGAGATTGCCAACCCCTCAAGGTAAGGTAGGTTAAGTTTACGCGTAGATCATCAGTAGATCTAAAAGCACTATCCACACAGCGCATGGCAATCACGATTATTTGGAAATCATCGAACGTTAACAGGCTACGTCACATCTGGAATAGTCGTTATTATGTTATAATTTTTTCACTTCAACCTTTAGAGACAAAAATACAATAAAAAAAAAAAATTCAAAGAGGGTTACAATACATGAAAAGCGAAGATTACAGAACTGACATCAATCTTTCTTAAAAAAAAAAAAAAAAATTATATATATATATATATATATATATATATATATAGAGAGAGAGAGAGAGAGAGAGAGAGAGAGAGAGAGAGAGAGAGAGAAATATCAGTGGCATAAGACCATAAGATTAATGAAATTCTAGATATGTATACTACTTGGATAGAGCGAGCGAGTGTGTTTGTGTACTGTCAACAAAATGAGCTGGCCCTGATCCGGCATGATTCTGGAACAGATCCAGAACAGAGCTGGACCAGATCTGGCCCACACTGGGCCAAATCGCCATAAAGTGTGTGTGTGTGTGTGTGTGTGTGTGTGTGTAAAAGCTGGCAAGGAATGGTAATTCAATAATAATAAAAAACGACCATCCCGCTAGTGCAAAGCGCTTTGCTCTCTTTTTTATCGCCTTTTATCTTATCATATATTTTAGTAATCATCGTAAATTCGGTATCATTCGAAAGCTTACGAACTCAAAATTCATGAAATTGAACGTTGCGTTTTGAAATTGGACGTTGCTTTACTATGGATCTAGTCCTCTAAATTATTTTAGCGGGCTCCTCCCCTTGTGGGCGGTGTCAGGTTTCATATTACAAAATTTATTTAACTACTTTAATTTAACAGAAATTTATTCATTTGCTAGAGGAGAATTCATTAAAAAATTACACACGATGGCTATTTTTGGTACAGCGCCTAAACAAAATCTCCTAGGAACTTACATTTTTGTGTTATCATCTTCAAATTTGAGAATTTTTTTTGTAAAATATATATTTTAGCCTGTATAAAATTGAATAAATATTTAGTACAGTACATGATGTACAGTACATTTATACTTCCATAACTTTTTCATACTTACATTTTTTTTAAGTGATTTCACTTCAGCAATAATCTGCTGCGGTCTATATTCCAACCGTTTAAGTTTGGATGGTGCATTTTTACGTCTATTCTCAAAAAGGAGAGTGACAGTTAAGGGGTCAATGTTAAAAAGGAAAACATATTCGAAAACAATAATAATAATAATAAAATTAAAATAAAATAAAACATTTTGTTTCTTCAAAATAATGACAAATGGAAAAAATTGGGTGAAATACTGTCATTAACATTTGAAGGTTTATAGTTTACTGGATAACAGTTATGAATAATTTACAACAACAAAACAATTAACAACTTTGTTTGGTCAGAAGAAACTGTTTGTCGAATATGCCAGAACTGTCACTGAATTTATGATTCCAAAAAACCCGCTCCAAACACTAGGGGCCAGTTGCATAAACTTAGCCACTGTGTTAAGACTGTGTCTTAGGAACTAGTTTGATCAACTAGCAGTTATATTACTTGTACGTTATATATATATATATATATATATATATATATATATATATATATATATATATATATATATATATATATATATATATATATATATATATATATATATATATATATATATATATATATATATATATATATAATTTGTATACAGTCGCTTTTAAGACTAGTCTAAGCAGTTTATGCAACCGGCCGCAGATTTTAAAATCGCAAAGTCACTACGGGAAGCTGCAGAGCTCATTCACTGACAGCACGCTCTTTCCCAGAAGCCTTTCCTCATATTGTACACAATCATCATGGCGGCGCAGGATGGTAGGTAGCATGAAAATGTACTTAAATGCCATTTCCCCTGTCTTTGCGGTGTTGTTTATAAGCGTATAACATCAGTTACAGTCATTTGGAACTTGTATTACACTGAATGGTTGTTGCTTTAACTTGTCAGGGTTAAATACTAGCTAGATATTCTGTGATTAGCCCAAACAGCCTTCTCGAAAACTTCGGCTGTGTCACAAAATCTAGTCAACTATCTACCTAGATGGCATTCTGGGGGAGAGAATTGAGCGCGCCTGAAACGTTTCTAGAACGTTCGATCATGGGAATCACGGGAGCGTTTGCAACGTTTAAACAAAGGTTTCAATCGAGCCCATTTCAATTGGGCACCAAGGATGATGTCTATATAGGCAGCTCACTTACTTTTGAGACACAGTCTTGATATGAGCTTGCGAATATTAGCACAGCGGGCCGGCTAAGTTACCGATGAGTCAGTTGTGCACGATTACAACACACAGCCTCTATTAGCTCCGTCATGTAACGGTTAACTTATTGGTCTTAGTTCAACAGTTGGGCTCAAATAACGAGGGGGGAATTTACTAGATGTTTCTGCGACTTTGGACTGGAGTCTGGATAGTCAGTTAGCTTTAAAAACTATCTATACTACAGGTAATTTATAAGTAATACATCTAAACTGGCATCTGTGGCAGAGGGTAGGAATCTAGCATAAATTAATCCAGCTAATAATTGTGAGATTTGGATAGTTACCTAGGTTTCACACATTAGTGTTATAAATATTAGCTGCTTTATGTATGTCCCAGGAGGATTTGTTTGTTTTATTTTTATACTGTTTGAATTGTCATTGCCATTAACTTGTCATGGTCATATCAGTAATCTACTGTTAAACAGTAATTTCCTGATCAATGTGAATAAAAAACAACTTTTGATTGAAAAACCCTCATCTGTAATTGTTCCCACAGGAAGTGAGGTAGAAGGAATGGAGGCTGAGGTCACGCAGAAGGTACCAGAAGAGTTGTGTGAAGCTGCGGGACATGGAGATGCAGCAGGGACTGAACAAGCATCTCTTACCGATGGTGAAAGCACATCAACTCAGATCGCTGCTGTGAGCAATGGAGAGGAAAGTGATGAGGGGAAAGAGATGGTGGAAGTGAAAATCATTTGGAACAAAAACAAATATGATCTTAAAATTCCTTTAGACGGCACCGGTGCTAAGCTGAAAGAGAAGATTCACACTCTCACTGGTAATGTAACTCTCTTATCATGAAAGTTGTGGGTTTTACAGCATATATATTTTAAAGTCGGCATGAAACCGAAGTTGCCACAGTCTTTATTGTGTGGTATATCTGAGTGAAACGGCTTCTCGTATGGGAAAAAATTAAGGGCGGGACTTGATTGGATGGTTGTGGTTTGCTGTTGGTTGATCTCATGTGAGTGACAGGTTGCTCCCGCCCTCACGCCAGTAAACACATCATCAGAGAAGAGAAGAGATGACGCTGCATGAGGCAGGGAAAGTTTTGATTAGAGATTATGAGGGAAAAAAATAAAAAATGATGTGCAAGCATAAATCATTTATAATAACTTAAATATGCTCAACTGCTAATGTAACATTTGGACAGAGTTTACTATATTTATCATTTCAAATTTAATCTAAATTGATAATTTGATGTAAAGATTATGATCAACTGCTTGAAATCAGTTTAAAAGAACAATGATAAAATGAGACTCCCATCTCCATGAAATTCTTCCAATATGGAAGAGCAGCCTACAAGTTTCCAGCATACATGCACAGAATGATCTAAAACGCTATTTTGTTTTTAAATGTGGAAAATAGATAACATGTCAATAAAATGCTTCATGGTAAGAAAATGACTTTATGATGTTATATTATGGAACCAACATAGTATACCAGGATCCGATTTTGAAATTAAATACCTAATACGATTTACTTTTATTTATATTTTGTATCATCATTAGGTCTTCCACCTGCTATGCAGAAAGTGATGTACAAAGGACTGCTACCAGAGGACAAGACGCTAAGAGAAATCAAAGTTACAAATGGTGCAAAGATTATGGTGGTTGGATCTACAATAAATGATGTACTAGCTGTAAATACACCAAAAGAAGTTATTCAGCAAGAGGTTAAAGCTGAGGAAAACAAAAAGGAGCCATTGTGCAGGCAAAAGGTGGGAAACTTGTTTGCATAATGTGAAGTTTAGAAGTTAAATTACAATGGTATATTACTTGGAATGCTTATCATTATACTGATGTACTTATAGTTTATAAATGTACTTGTGGATACTTTTTTCTCAGCAACATAGAAAAGTTTTGGACAAAGGAAAACCAGACGATGTCATGCCATCAATAAAAGGAACTAAGGTAAGCACAACCTGTGAAACATAAAATATAATTAGACTGTACAAGATTACTGCGCACATGCCATACTAAATTAATGATATGTCTAAACCTTAAGAACATTGTAATGCAATACGTTTTAATCTGCTGTATGTGCTCACAAACTTAATCTCCACTTGTGGTCTCAGACTTTTGGACCCCACTATATGTGATATTTCATATGCCATTTGTATGGGATTGGACAATAAAACTGAAACACCAGATTTTCAGACCACAATAATTTATTAGTATGGTGTAGTAGGACCTCCTTCTGACCTCCAGTACATCATCAGTTCATCTGGGGAATGACAGATACAAGTCCTGCACAGTGGCCAGAAAGATTTTGAGCCATTCCTCTTCCAGAACAGTCACTATTTGACGCTGACGGATGAAAACGTTTTCTGACTTGCTCCTCCAAAATACTCAAAAGTGGCTCAAAAGTATTTAGATCTGGTGACTGTGCAGGCCATGGGAGATGTTCAACTTCACTTTCATGTTCATCAAACCATTCTGTCGCAATTCTTGCTGTGTGAATTGGTGCATTAACATGCTGATACACGGCACCCCCTTCAGGGTACAATGTTTGAACCATTTGGTGCATATGGTCCTCCAGAATGGTTTGGTAGTGCTTGACAGTGGTTTTAGACCCATGGTCCACCCACAACAGTCCAGCTGTTAAGCCTCTTTGGGGGCTACTCTACACCGTAACGCCCATGGATGTGGGAGAGACAGTGAAGGTGGACTCAGGGAACAGTACATGTTCCACATTGTCCACAGCCCAAGATTTGCACTGTTGGCACTAATTAAACTGGCATTTGGCATTGGCGTGAGTGACCAAAGGTTTGGCTATTGCAGCCCGACCGTGAACATTGACTCTGTGGAGCTTCCCGATGAACAGTTTTGGTGCAAACAGGAGAGTCGGGTTGCACATTTGCATCCTGTTGGACGTGGTTCATCCTGCAGACATTACCCTGGATACCAAAGCTCATGATACATATATAGGCATAAAATTCATTGTTCAACTCCTGTATGTGTTCCAATGTAAAGTATGTCAGTTTAGTGATCATGTCCGCAACTGTAAAGCTATTTTTAAGGACACGGAATAAGTTTCTTGTGCATGCTAATGACATCAGTGTGTTATCTTATTTGTCAAACAGGAGCGTCTGCCAACAGTGCCTTTATCGGGAATGTACAACAAATCTGGCGGAAAAGTACGACTCACTTTCAAACTGGAACAGGATCAGTTGTGGATCGGAACAAAAGGTGATTTTTATCTTTTGATTAAAATGTATTTGTGATGCTTGCTTTACGCTGATCATGATGATTTCTGGCCTGCAGAAAGAACAGAAAAAATCCCGATGGGTTCCATCAAAAATGTTGTGACTGAGCCAATAGAGGGTCACGAGGACTATCACATGATGGTATGTGTTTATCACAACATTTCCAACTAACTATGCATTATATCACTATATCTGTCTTTTTTTTTTTTTTTACACCAGAATTTTGTAATTTTATAATATTAGTGATAATTGAATGAATTTTACATATACAGTGCCTTGCGAAAGTATTCACACCCCTTCATTTATCTTATTTTTTCACATTTTATGTTGCTGCATTGTTAAACTACTTTAAGTTACTTTTTTCACATCAGTCTACTCTACACTCCATACACCATAATGACAAAGCAAAAAACTGATTTGTGACAACTTTGCAAATTTAATAAAAACAAAAAGAAAAATAATTACACTGCGTAAATATTCTTACCCTTTTCTGGGACACTTGAAATTTAGCTCAGGAGTATTCCACTTCCGCTTGTAGATGAATGGGTATGATTTGGAAAGCCACACACCTCTCAAAAGAAGGTCTAACAGCTCAAAATGTATGTAAAGAGTGGTGACCAAGAAGCTGATGGTCACTCTGGTTAAGCATGATCATGATCATATGTGGAGGTGGGAGAAATTTTCAGAAGGACAAACATCACTCCACTTAATGGCAGAGTGGCCAGACTCACGCCTCTCCTCAGTGAAGACACATGAAAACCCACTTGAAATTTGCAAAAAAGCACCTAAAGGACTCTCAGACTTGAGAGACAAGATTCTCTGATCTGATGAACCTCATTTCCAAGCATCAGTACCTGGAGGAAACCAGCATCATGCTGTGGTGGGGGTGTTTTTCAGCAGAAGAGACTGGGGGACTCATCAGGGTAGAAGGAAAGCTCAGCGCAGCAAAATATAGAGAGAGCCTTAATGAAAACCTAGTCCTGAGCATTCAGAACCTCAAACAGGGCAGAAGGTTCACCTTCCAACAGGACAATGACCTTAAGCCAGAGCCTGGGCTTGAACCCATTCGAACATCTCTGGAGAAACCTGAAAATGGCTGTCCAACCTGACAGAGCTTGAGAGAATCTGAGGGGAAGAATGGCAGAAAATCGGCAAATGCAGACTGTGCAAAGCTTGTCGCATCATACCCAAAAAGACTCGAGGCAGTAAAGGTGCTTCAACGAAATACTGAGTTAAGGGTACAAATACTTATGCAATGTACTTATTTCAGTTTTTCATTGTACTGTACAAAGTTATCACAAAATATTTTTTTATTTTTATTTTTCTATTTTTTGCTTGTCATTATAGTGTAGTGTAGATTGATAAAGGGGCATAGTGGGGGGAAAAAAGGGGGGCGTGAATACTTTTGCAAGGCACTATATATATATATATATATATATATATATATATATATATATATATATATATATATATAACATTTTGTTTTTGTTTTTCACCATAGGCATTTCAGCTGGGTCCAACAGAAGCCTCACAATATTGGGTCTACTGGGTGCCTGCACAGTTTGTTGATGCAATCAAAGACACAGTTCTCGGAAAATGGCAGTATTTTTAACGTGCCTCTATAGACACTGAAGAATTGGGATTCAGAGCAAAAGATTGAAAACAAGATTAACTGGAGCCAACACAATAATCTGAAGAACTGATTTTTCTGAAGTATATCCAGAGCAAACCGAAGGATTGCTGTTGGACAAAATATTTTGGGGTTTTAAGTGCACTAAGTGTCAGCATCCCGTTTTTCAAACTGTTTCATCACTCGTTTTTTTTTTTTTTTTTTTTTAGAGCAATCTCAAGCATAAACAGAAAATTGTACAGAACTTGCATATACATTTCTCGTAGTTATTCTGAAAGAAATAAAAATTATTTAAGGAAAATGATCAATGCAGTAGAAAGATTTTATCTAGTGTATTCCTCGGTTTACCGTTCAACTCGAGCAAACTTGCCAAAGTCGACATTTCACAAAAGTTGTTGATTTTACAATCATCTTTTATCATTGCACAGATTATAGTTTACATGTAAAACAGCAATGGTGTAATGCTCAAATATGTAATTCATCCAGGTTAAAAGAATATTGTTCCATTTCATGTGGTTAAAAAATTCCTTAATTTTCCTCAAGACTTGTATTAACACATGGAGAGCTCATCTCATTTTATATTGAAAGCAGGAACCTTGTTGCAGAATTACAACCCTAAAGCCAAGAGTACATATGCTCTGCCTCTGTGCTTTCGACACAATAATCCTTTGAAGAAGGCAATATCTTTTTAATATTTCAAATCAGATGTAACATTAGGGAGAACAGTGTTGATATGCCCTTAATACACAATCATATAACCAAGTTGCTAATGAGTGACTATTTTGATCATGCATGTTGTTGTTGTTTTTTCAAACGGTGCTAACCAAATACATTTTTATTTCAATAAAGCCCAAAGGAAGGAATAATTTCAGTGAACTCTGAATACTGACATTTTATTTAAACAAATCTAAACTCAATGTGTCAGCTCACAGTTAACATTCCTCCTAAATCACACATTTTGGCATACGTATTTAGTTCAAGCTAGGAAGCTACATAATTTAAAGTAACCAATTATTTTTCATATTTAGAAAGAATACAGCTGCCTGTAGTTGAGCAGTTTGGTATGTGAATGGGTAACTGAGGGGTAAAGTGTGCCAGTCTCAACTAATAGTGATGAATGAGAATATGAGTACCGTTACAAAATGTGAAAAATAGTTTCACTGTATTCAATTTTTTATATATAAATATTAAACCATTACACTGCTGGTTAGCAAATATATGAAGTAAAAGACGACTTTGGAATGAGATTCTGCTTTAATAAGTACATTAATCTCTTTCATGTTCCTATATTTATTTGAAATGCAAAAATGTCATGTTCTCCCTTTATTCAAGTCATATTTCTATAACCCCATATTATAGACAAGCCTTCTAATTTCAGTTGATAACAGACATCTAGAAATATAATTAGGCATATTAGTTTTACTTCAATGCGTTATTTCTCCTTCACAGCTCACTTTGTTGTGCCAATTTTTGTTTTGCCTCAAATCTTAAAAGCTCTCATTTTATTGAGAGGTCCTAATTAAACGCATTTCTCAGATGTATTATTTTAATTGCTATTAAATAAATTGAATATGCATTTTGCTACTTGGTTTTAGAAGTCCTATTGCTTTTCAAAAATCTGCTGTCGTCGTGCATCACAGGTGTAGATCTTCGTTTAAGAAAAAGAAACAAACTTAAATATGCTTTTGGTATGTAGCAGTTTTATAATAACTGAATTATTGATTATTTAACCTAAACCTTCAAACAAGCATAATGAGGAGTGTTGGGGCTTACGCATTACAAGTAACATGAGTTACGCAATCAGATTACTTTTTTCAAGTAATGAGTAAACTAGCATGTTACTTTTAAAATTGCAACATACTGTAAGGCCCGCCCCGTCGGCCCAACGACGGTTTCCTATAGAGTGGGTGAAGGTTTCTTCCACGTTCGGTCTTTTCAGCGTGGCAAAGTAGTTTAATTCCAATTTACTTTTATTTGACTCCTTTTTATCATGACCTTAAATTTAGGTTAGATTGGATTCCCATGCTAAACATGGACAAAGTTTCAAAAATTTAATTGCACGTTTGAAGGAGTATTTCTGTGCCAAAAATTGTCCTTCCGGTTTGTCACAAGTTTCGGAAAGTTTTTTTCGAGTATGGGTATGTGTGACGTCAGATGTAACGAAATTTCCTAATATGGGTCCTAAGGGCACTTCTCCGGTAAGATTGCGGGCGCGCGCGCACCCGTAGACCAGAGAAAGAGAGCGAAAGCAGTTTGCCATCAAAGCGCCCTGCCCGGCTTTTGGGAAGCCAATGTCACCAAAGAAGTGTGTTTTTGGTTGCCAGGGCAAGACAACCCTGCACAGATTCCCAAAGAACCCGGCGTTAAGGAACCCGTGGATGGAGTTTGTTTTTCCTGAGCATCAACGGAGTTGTGTAGACTGTTTGTTCCCTGCATTTCGACGATGATTGTTTTATAAACAAAGCCCAGATCGACGGATTTGCAGATCGTCTAATGCTTAAGGATCGAGCAGTCGCAATGATAAAGGTTCGGTGAGTAAAACTGCTTCTAATCTATTGTCTCTGTGTGTTGTTACTAGCTCGGCCCGTTACCACACAGCTTTAGCTTCGCCCACACGGCCCGCCTCCAGCCGCTCGTTTTTTTTCCGGAAAGACTCGGTACATCCTATCTTTCTTAATATAATATAATAAAACTAAAGACTTTTTGGAGATATGAAGGATGCAATATTACTCTATAGGTACTCAAGATTAACAGGAGATTGAGTGAAAATGAGCATTTCACCCCCCCCCCCCCCTTTAACAATGGCAATTTGCATTAATCAAGGTCAGATCTGGTTGGTTCCACCTTTTGGGGACAGAAGGTAATTTGCAATAAAGACCTATTGGCAGATGATCTGCCCTCCAAAGAAAGCAAAATATCTCTAACCCTTAAAACCCTCATTACCTTTTGGTTAACTTCTGTGGGAATGAGACCTTTGCACCAGTCGCACTGAGACATTCTACAAGAGAGAGTTCAAATGTTAATTTCCAGAATAGTCTTTTGTCTTCTCTGCGAGTAGTCGTTCCTTAACCAGACGGCCCGGCATTTTCCAGTTTCTCCAGTCGTACAATATAATAACAAAAAAAATATCTTGCTTCTTTAAATAAGTAACGCAAGTTATTTTGTTTTCCCAGTATTTGTTTTTGAGTATTGCTGCCTTCACATGCTATCAGAATCATCGTAAATACTAGTTTCCTAGTTAACAAATTGGTCAAAACCTGTTAAAAAATGTCAAAATGTAAATGCAATGAGCTCGTAATAACGACTTCAGAAGTGGGAAGTAGGAAATGTTAAATATTGATGATTATAAGCCTTTCGTTCACTCTTGGTCCATGGTGAGATTGATTGTGTGCAATTTGAACAAGTTCGGCCAGTGTCTTTTCTACTGTTGTTAAGATTGTGTCGATCCATCAACTTGCTGGTCTTTTCCTTCGTCTTGATTTATCGGTCTCTCTAATCACAATGTCCTCTTTCAGTGATTGTTCCATCTTAATCGTGTGACCAAAGTAGGCATGGCATAATTTGATCATCCGTGATTGTAGTGACATAGCTGGATTTTTTTTTTTTTTTCAGCACAAATTTGTTTGTTATTCTCGCTGTCCATGGAATTGACAAGATTCTTCTCCAGCAGGTCTTCTGTCTCCTTTCTTTACTGTCCAGCTCTCACATCCATAAAAAACACAGAAAAAATCTGGCTGTTTGTGAGTCGTATTTTCGTTTTTAGGGATATGTCTTTAGACTTGAACATCTTCTGACTTTATTGTAGACTTTATACATAACCATTGAATACTTTCCCATAGTGATTCTTCTTTTAATTTCTTGAGTTGTTGTTGCATCCGAATTGACAGTAGATTAAAGTCTTTGACCACTTGTATTTCATCACCATCCAGTTCAAATATATCGTGGTCATATTTGTCCATCGTCAGTATTTTGGTTTTCTTCACATTAAGCACGAGTCCTTTATTCTGGCTTTCCCTTTTGACGTTCCTTAGTAGAGAACTAAATTAAATAATGCAAATTTACTTTATGCATTTAATCTCACTTTATTAATCAATGTCTTTGTTGCTGACCTTAAATGATCCAATTCAACCACACTAATAAGCAAAATTTACTTTAGATGAACATCTGTTTGTTTACTTAAGTAAATGGGGTCGCGCAGCATCACGTCTTTAAAATTCGAACACATTATTTTCTATGAGTGTAAACACACCTTCAGCACCATTCGGTGTCTGTCCATGGCGCCCAGCTACGGCTCAGGACCCTGTTTAAAATCCAGCCACGCCACAGAGCGCCATTTACAGTTTTATATTAAATCTACATTATATTTGTCTCATATCGTCGTTAACGTACTGACTTCACCCTGTGGTGCAAGATACATTTAGTTAACTTATACGTTCATTTACAGAAATCGGCTGGGTGGATGAAATTTGCTTATGTTATCGGATTTTCAGGTGAGATTCTCAATTCAGTTAACGGACGTCCTGAGGTGAAGTGTTCAGACTGTAGACTCAGCAACGATTGTATTTAATTGTACAGTACAATCATAACATAGTATACAGACATTTTCTTAATTTCATAATGTCCTTAAACATAATATTACTGGCCATAAACTGAGAAGTGCTCATCTGGTGTGCGATGCCTCGAGTTGTCCTATACATAGTTCCTACATTACGTCACAACATACGGGAATTTGCCGACCCGGCGCCATTTCTGTGGGCATGTTGTGGGCAGAACATTAGAAGAAGAAGCTGAAACGAGTTCATTTCGTGATAAAAAGTGAAAATGCTGCTGGGTCAATGGATGTTCAAATCGTGCCGGAGGTTCAGTTAAATTTGGATTTTACAGTATACCCGTCATTAGACTTCATGAATGTGAGAAAACTAAGCTTTTGTCAGAACAACGACGGAGGTTATGGCTGGCAATGATAAACAGGAAAGAAACTCCCTCCAAACACGCAAAAATTTGCTCAGAGCACTTTGTGTTAGGTGCACAATGTTGTGTTTTATTGCGAGTGTACACAAATATAAGTTAACACTTTGCAGTTTGAATGATGTCCTGTATGAACAAAATGACAAGGTATTAACCCTCTGAGGTCGACAAACGCGCCGGCGCGTTTTGCTGGATTTTCTCCACATTGTAGCACTTTAAACTTAAATTTCTCCGTCATTTATGGTCATACAGAAAAAATAAATATAAAAAAAGAATCTGTGGTATTTCTACTTTTGTATGTGTCCACTTCCAATCAAATCAAAACATTGTGCTTTTGTAAAATAAAGAAAATAAACAGTGTGTGCGTTCTGCCTCTCCGTCGCGGTGAACTTTTTTTTCTTGAGCACGTCTATAAACTGAAACAAAACTCAGCGAATACTTGTTACACATTTATGAGCCATACACCTTTATAAACATTTAAGTGTGTACTTTTAAATGATCGGATTCAAAACGAAAACAAATATTCTCTGTTTAAGTAATTTGTATAAAACCAACAAGATTTCCAGCTTCTCAAACGCTTCCTAATTATTTTTAATTCGGCCACGCCCACTCGCGCAAAAGATATTCACATGCAAATCTCCACATGGAACGCGATCGCCCTCATTACCTCAACAACAAAACACTTCACTTCACTTTTCGTCGAGTTTGAAAGACGTGCCTGAGCTTACATTGGATTTACATCAGAAGAAGAAGAACGATATTTGAAGACAAGAAAGATAAGGTAAGAAATTCTTACATATTAGTTTGCTATTGTTGCATAAATTTCACATTGCAGTTGAACTGTTGCTAGATATATGGTGAATATTATAATATTTAGACCCGTGTTTAATGTTACTGTGTTTGTGGATATCTGCTCAAACGTAGATAGGCTATGTATATGGTAGGCCTAACCATAATGTTTTATATTTGATCGCAATCGCGTTTTAATGTATCATATTTTTGATCGTGATCGCGTTTTAATGTATCATATTTTTGAAAAGCAAAACGCTCCAAACGGCTTCATGTTTTTACTATTATCTCATTTCATATCATCATAACGAATGGAAACATTTGAAGTAACATGATAATCAATATATTTTTCTCTAGCTTAGTTGTTACTGAAATCTTTTTGAAAATATATATAGGCTGCTATATTGTTATTATTTTATGCAGCACTGCGCATAGCCTATACCTACAAGGCACAACAAACCTGGTGTTCATTATATATTGTTGGAAACATTTGTGTGAGTGTGTGTGTGTATTCTGTGAATTTTAAAAAGCAATTTTAACAAGAAAAATCTAAAATGTATTCCCAAAATCGTGCAGGCCTTTCTCTTGATATCAGTATGTTCACTTTTTTTTTCAGGGCCCAGATGCCACTGAGTCCTGCTGACTTCAACATTCACAGTACATGTCTCTGTACATGAACATGGTAAAGGGAAAATCAAACACCTTAGAAAATGAAAGGTATGTACAATGTTTTTAGGAATGGCACAAAGGTCTCTTTCTTCAATAAGTGCTTTTTTGTTGTGTATCTTTAGATTATATTGTGTTGTAAATAAATCCAAACAATTTTAAAAGCCATTCTTTTTTAAATCTCCTCATTCTTTGTGCAAGGTTGGTCAGAATGATGGGCCCTGATAAGCTCCTAATAGGGCCATTAGGGAGGTTTTTTGTCTTTCTCAGGTGTGGAAAGCTTTCATATTAATGAGGTGATCCGCCCCTTCGCATATTGCTTTCTAACACAAAACACGTCGTAAAAATTTTAAATCAATATATTGTCTTCTCTGAATGAGCAGTCAGGGTGATTCTCACATAGTTTTAGAGCAAATATTCTAGGCTACGTGATACAATTTTCAAAAGTCTTGTGAAGAAATAATCAGTATGGGTTTCATGACCTTATTTCAGTGAGAATTTATTTTTGTATTTTCACAAACCACGCATAAATGTCATTATCTCAAAACTACAAACTTTTACATACATGCTGCTGATATATTATTGTAGCAGAGTTTGTGCTGAATACAGTGTAATTAGACTTTAGCCATGAAAATGTCACAAGTAACAGAAATAACCACAAATGTCAGAGCATGTCAGAACACCTCCAGGGCCCAGAAAACAGCTCAGACCTCAGAGGGTTAAAAACATACAAAAACAACATTGTTTCCACTGTTCGATCGCGCCCGCGCCTCTCTCTCACTCACTCACTCTCACACACACACTCTCTGTCACTTTGTCTCCATGATTTCCGTAACATTATAAACAGAAAGAAATATTCGAAATTTGCTTGTAAAACTTTGTAAACACAGCAGCTTATGCCATCAAAGATGGGGTCTCCGGGGAGGTCACGTGACATTAATTGGCCTGTGTGAACTATGTATTAACGCGACGCTACGCTGCACTGTACTAAGGAGTACTCGGCACACATTTATCTATGCGCATCTTTTTCTTTTCTTTTTTTTTATGTATGTGCCCTCGTAATTTTTAAACAAGTTAACTTCCCCTCCCTCTTGCAACAGCATTTCTTGGCCCTGTCCCAAATGGCACACTTCATATGGACTTGGGGTCTTGTTGCCGCCGTGTGTCCGTTTTAGGGTGTTTGCGAGCACCTCCTTTGCGGCCAATATCCACCCTCGATGCGCACTTTTGCCAGGCCTGCACTGAAACGAGCTACCCGACAGTCAAAGCAGGGTTACATCACGAATGTGTGGACTCGGAGGAAGATCGCTAGGGCTTAGGGTTCCATTTGGGACAGGGCCTTTCTTTTCTCCGAAGATGTGTTTACTGACGCGAGGGCGGGACAACCTGTCACTCACATGACATCTCAGCAACAGCAAACCACAGCCATCCAATTAATTCCCAATGGAGAAAATCAAGCCCCAACCTACACTTTTTCTTGTTCGAGAAGTCGTTTCACTCGTATGTATGTCAACTTAACTAAAGTTCATTCTATTATCTATTTAGTTTGTTTTTCAAGATATAAAAGCACTGCATTAGCTTTAAAAAGACTCATAATTATCCCCATACCATCTAGTGTGCATGTGTAAAAAATACCCACAGGTGAGTGTTTTTAAATTCTAAAAAAAAATGTTTTTTAATCTTACTGAAGTTGGTTGAAAATAGGATATATTTTTTAAACCATATTCAATAGTGTATTTCAACCGTATAAGTAATACAGTGATTTGAATCATAACTGTTGCTACAAGAGAGCAACTTGCAAAGGAGGTTCATCATAAATAATATGTAAGTTGTGCAGTTTTATGAAAATACTGTTGTTGTGTAATGGTAAGGAATGTTTAATCTGTGAGTGGTAGTACAAGTTTATCTTCATAGAATGATCTAAATGAACAACATGAACCGTAACCATGTGTCACCCGCCCAACAATAAACATGCATCACAAGATGCACCCGTTTCTAACATAGATCACCATCCTATTTTTAACCATCAGATGCCCTGCTGTGTTGGAAAAATAAATTACATACTTTCTGAAAAAATCTTGTTTGACAGTAACTGTGTGCAGCCATAATTACAGGGATGTTTTTTTTTTGTCATGTTTTCATACCTTTACACAACAACGATGAATATCAGGCACAGACGACAACATTGTCAAAACGAAGTGGTTGGCGATGTCACTCTGTAAAGAAACACTGCGCACCTATAGACTAAACATGTAATACAATGCCATCTTTTTTTTAACAAATTTCACGATAATATCGTTTTCAAAAAAGTTGAAACTGTTTTCAAAAACGTTGAAACTGTTTTCAAAAGTTTGCGTTTTAGGCCCCCAAAATGCAGTCGTCATGACGTAAATGAATGGGTGTAACGCATAACATTTTCTTCGTTTGTAGTTGAAGAATAGTTAGGAACTCCGCGCCTTAAAATGAGTCCAAATGAGGTGCGTAGACAGAAGAAATTCCAATTAGACAGGCATCATAAAAGCAAGATAAAATAAATGCTTTAGGCTACTGAAGAAAGGGCAAATATTTCAGTCACATGACCTTTATCAGTGCCAAGCTTACAATGAGAAGTGCAGGAGAGTAAGTAAGAGCCCTTCAGTAAAGCATTTATTTTATATTGCTTTTTTGATGACTCTTGAAGTGCCTTTCTTCGTTTTTGTAGTTGAAAAAGGTGTCATGTAAACGCCCACTAGTTCTATACAGTTTTTGCTCTTACCTAGAGCCACTTACGAAAAAAAAAAAAGTGTTATAATTATTGTTTTGTGTTTCAGTAAGGGGTCGTTTATATAACACTGTTTTCAAATGAAAACTTGTTATGTGTTTTGGCCTTTCATTTACACAACAAAGGTATTTTGGGGTTCAAAACGCAAATTTTTGAGAACATGTTTCAAAGTGCAAGTTTTTGAAAATGATACCATTATCGTTGATTTTGTGAAAACGGTGACGTCGTGTATTCTGTGTTCAGTCTATTGGCGTGTAGCAGTGTTTTCCCTATAGGATTTTTGGACTTGTCGAGACAGTTCCCCCTTCACAGAGCAAGTCAGGCTTTTATAGCTGTTACTTCCTCGTGCCGAAAAAGGATGGCGGCCTCAGGCCTATTCTAACGACCAAACAAATCCTCTCTCAGATTCGCCCAGGGGATTGTTTTTTGTCAGTGGATATGAAAGATGCTTACTTTCACATGCAAATAGCCCCCCCATCACAGGCCATTCTTGAGATTTGCCTTCGAGGAGCAGGCTCATCAGTACACAGTCCTGCCATTCGGTCTGTCACTGGCACCTTGTACGTTTACAAAATGCATGGATGCAGCTCTCTCCCCCCTGAGACAGCGGGGAATGCGCATTCTGAACTACCTCGACGACTGGCTCATTTTGGCCCTGTCAGAGGCCGAGTTACGGCTCCTCAGCCATCTAGAATGCCTTGGGCTCAGGATAAACTTCTCAGAGAGTGTACTGTCCCCCAGCCAAAGTATAACCTTCCTGGGAAAAGTTATCGACTCTGTTGAGGGTTGCCTCACGCCAACCTGCGCTCTCTCCATTCAACAGCTAGCGGCTTCTTTCAAAGCGGGCTCTTACCTGCCCCTCAGAACATTTCAAAGGGCACTGGGCCTTATGGCCTCTGCATTGTCAGTACTTCAGTTAGGCCTACTGCGTATGTGTCCCCTCCAGCGCTGGCTGAAGCCCCGAGTCCCGGCCCATGCGTGGCAGTTTGGCCACCTGCATATCAGAGTGAACCAAGGCCGTACCAAAGCCCTGGCCCCTTGGAAAGATACCAACTGGTACCAGTCAGGTGTAAGCATGGGTCTAGTCTCGAGGAGGAAGGTGTTCACGACTAGGGTTGTTCCGATTCCGATACTAGTATCGGAAATGCCACCGATACCAATAAAAATTCTGGCATCGGTATCGCCGAGTACATCTACCCATGTACCGATCCGATACCATTTTATTAAACAATACCTAGTTATGCACGCTAGCTTTGCTTAACGCTGCAAATCGGAGATCAATTCTTCTTCGCTGCTCTAAACAGTTGTTGCTTGTGGCAACACAGGAAGTTGTGCTGTTGCCACCAGCAACCACTGTTTAGAGCAGCGAAGAAGAAATGAAAACGCGCGCAGTATGAGCATTTCAGACTGGACCAACCAGCCAGTAAAACGGCGACATATCTCATATGCCACACTGCAATTTCGAGGCACAAGTATTAGCAACAAGGTTCGTTGGACCATTTTTCCTGCTGACCAAAATTTTGTTATTTCAAATGTAGGCACGCGGCAAGCGCATAATGTAAGAGATGCTGGCGCCCAACTTCAAATGGCAAACATAATGAAAACGGAACAAAACTGCGCTACTCGTTATTTTGTGTTTCACGGACCATTAAACAGTTTGGAACAATGCAGCGCGAGCCAATCTTGATCAAGCTACACTGTTACTACACAGCGCTAAAAGATCCAGTAAAGAAAGCATTTGAATTCGCCACAGAAGTAATAACATCACTGTGAGATATAGTGAGAAGCATTCACATTTCTCCGTTATGAACGGATCAAACAGCGCTGACGTGGAAACAAGAAACATTGTGCTTTCAAGTAACGTTAAGTCGGTTTTATTTTGATATTATGAATAAAATTGCTGCCCTCAAATGTTAATCTGAAATAAAATAAACCTTTGTTTATAACTACAATATTAATTAAATTTTTTTGTAAGGAGCTGTTTTTGTTTTATACGTCAAGTATTGCTCCGTCATTGCTCAAAGTAAAAAATGATCATACATTATGATGTTAGTTTTAATAAAAAAAAAATGTAAATCAAGGACATTTCTCTGGCATTTCTTTCTGCTGTATAGGTAGACGTACCAAACCATGACACCAGTGTATCGTATCGAACCGAACCGTGAATTTTGTGGACCGTTACACCCCTATTATTCATATATAATTTTTTAGATTACTAGATCTATTTGTTGCACTTTTTTATACAGTTATATTTAAAACTAAAATACCTTTTAGAAAATAATTATATCAATTCATACAGGGCTAGTATGAATTGCAGCTGTATAGATACACACCCAGGTATCAGATTAGTACTCGGTATCGGCCGATACCCTGAGTCCAGGTATCGGAATCGGTATCGGGAAGGGAAAAAGGGTATCGGAACATCTCTAGTCACCTAGCTTGGGGGGATCTGTGCGAGGGCAGGCCAACCTCTGACGAACAACATGCCAGTGGTGTCATATATAGGCCTGTCACGATTATGAAATTTGGCTGACGATTAATTGTCTAAAAAATAATTGCGGTTATGGCGATTAATTGTCAGTTTTAGGGCTTTGACGATTAATTGTCTGTGTTAGGGCTTTGGCGATTATGCCGATTAATTGTCTGTTTTAGGGCTTTGTGCTTCATTCATTAAATAATTGTGATAAATTTAATCCTTTGTAAGTTATCATTTTGCAGTGTAAGATTACAGTTAACACCTTTAAATATTAAATAAATATATTCAATAGCTATGACAATTTGTTTATTAAACTTAGTGAGTGTATAAATCAGCAGCAAAAAGTAATTTTTGAAAACATCTGCACAGTAATTGAATAAAATCTAAACATGTTAATAAAAAAAAATGTGCACAAACCATGATAATATGATACGCTTCAAAACAGAGCGGAACAAAGCGTGTATGCGCATCGCGGGTGCAGAATGATGTGCTTAATGCAACATGGAGTCGCAGTGCGCAGCGCTGCACAAGTGCGCATTTAAAAGTTCACGGCACAAAGTGAAGAAATGTCGACTGTCGAGGGCACAAATCCTAGTGTATATCAGTCCAACAGTTTATTGATCATTTGTTTCTTCACAGTTTTAAACTCCAGTTATTGCGCGTCTGATGCCAATTCATAGTCCTTGTGCTGTGTAGGCACACGGTAGCAAGCGAGTCATCTACAGATCAAGCATTATAACGCAATGTCACATTGGAGAAAGTTTTACCGTGTATCCTGTCGTAACCGGACGACGCGCGCTGTTTGAATGCTGAACGGAATGATTGACAGCTGCAGACGAGTTTGTGAACTTTAATTTAACAATGTAAATATACTACTGTCCCTCACATTAAGCTATGAAATGGCTTCAGATAACTTTGAATATGTTGCTGGAAAACGTAATTAGTGCTTGTCTATTTATTTTGGTCCATGACTCCCCCTTGTGCCATAGGCCTATAAAAGAGCGCAATAATCGCGGTTGTCTGAAACAATCGCGGTTAGATCAAATAATCGGTAATCAAATAACAGACGGTTATTTAATTATCGCGACAGGCCTAGTCATATATAAATCGCCAGAGTAGTCTCAGGTTAAGGCCAAGCAGCTTCTGCTTTGGGCACACGCCAACCTGCGCTCGCTAAGAGCGGCGCATGTACCAGGCATACTGAACCAGGGAGCAGACATGCTATCTCGAGACAATGTCCCCCTCCTGGGGAATGGTGTCTCCACCCTCAGACGTTCACTTAATTTGGAGTGTCTTCGGGAGGGCAGAGGTGAACCTCTTCGCCTCAGAAGACAACTCTCACTGCCCAACATTCTTTGCAAAGAACAGTGATGCGCTGGCCCACGAATTGCCCAGTCGCCCTCTTTATGCATTTCCTCCGGTCTCGATGCTCCCTCAGGTCATCGATCAGATCAGGGAGAACAAATGTGTAGTCCTCCTAATAGCCCCTCTCTGGCGGACCCAGACATGGTTCCCAGAGTTGATGCAGCAGCTAGAGACAGCTCCTTGGCCCATACCGCTGAGGAAGGACCTCCTTATTCAGGCGAACTGGACGATCTGGCACTGACGATAAGTGGAAAACTCTCCTTTGATTTTAGCTTCGAAGCAAATTTTGCACCCAATCCCATTAGCTCCGTAACTAAATATTTCAGGCAATTTAACCGATTTATCAGGGCCATCACTTGTATCCGTTTGAACTATTTCATTTAGCCATTCTTGTTTAAAAGTCAAACAAACCTTTTTTTAGGCTGTTGCAGAGATGTTTCATCTTTTCTTTTTGCCATTGCCGAGTGGATGCACGTCGTCTGCGCGGTCTGAACTTGTGCAGCGCGGGACCTTCAATTAGTCTGCGCGTCCGCGCATGCGCGCAGCTTAAAGGGAACATTGGTCATACCCCCTCCACACTCAAAGTATACGTGGCGGCCATAGCAGTCTTCCATGCTCCTGTGGCCAGCCAATCCTTAGGAAGGAACGACCAGGTCTTACGCTTCCTCAAGGGGTGTCAGGAGGCTGAACCCGCCTCGTCCTCCCTCTATACCCTCATGGGACCTATCCACGGTCCTCAGGGCCCTTAGGGGACCCCCTTTCGAGCCGCTTTAGTCGGCTGACTTAAAGCCACTTTCACTCAAGACTGCACTCCTACTAGCCCTAGCATCGGTCAAGCGAGTGTGCAATTTGCAAGCACTCTCCATGAACGCTTCCTGCCTTTAGTTTGGGCCCAATGACTCCAAAGTCGTCCTCAAACCAAGACATGGCTATGTACCCAAGGTGCTCTCAACTCCGTTCAGAGCCCAGGTCATTTCACTGTCTGCCCTTCCTCTGTCGGAAGACGATAGAGAATTAAGTCTACTCTGTGCTGTCAGGGCTCTCAGAGTTTATATAGAGTGTTCTGCCCCGTTCAGGCAGTGGGAACAGCTCTTTGCATGCTTTGGCGACCGCACCAAAGGGCTCCCGTTCATGAAGCAAAGATTGTCACGTTAGATAGTAGATGCTATCTCTTTGGCCTACGCCTCAATGGGGCTTCAATGCCCCATAGGTGTCAGGGCTCATTCCACAAGGGGTATGGCCTCTTCATGGGCATGGTCCAGTGGTGTACCAATTGAAGACATTTGTGCAGCAGCTGGCTGGTCTTTGCTGTCCACATTTGTGAGGTTTTAAAACTTGGAGGTGCCGTCTCTGCAGGCATGAGTCCTTTCTATCTAGGAGATCTTGGCCCCCGAAGGGCCCAAGCCTCTAGGTATCCTTTCGTGGGCTCTGACATCTGTCCGGTCCCCGTTGGTTTTGACTTTTAGTTCTACTATAAGCCTCGAGTTTCACAGCCCCAGACGGTAGTTCAGAGCGAAGTCGTCAGCTAATAGCACAGCGTTTTGAAATGGGTTCCCATAGCGTCTAGCGACGCGATACGAGTGGACCGTTCTCGACAGGGAACGTACTCGATTACTAACGTAACCTTGGTTCCCTGAGAGTAACAGGAACGAGTATTGCGTAGATGGCCGTGCTATTAAGCTTCACGTTCAGGTACTGTCGCTTCAGTCAATTTAACCTGATTCCTATGGCGATATGGGCCGCTAATATAGTCAGTAGCCACGCCCATTTTGGCGGTTTACATCGTGCACGAGGTGGGAAGCGCCCCGATAATTTTGCGCGTCCTCGCCGCTTCACCATAGGTTCATACAGTTCCCACAGTCCAGCCAATCAGCATGCTATAGCCTACAGCTCTGCACTGTGTTTTTAAATAAAGGCAATCAATATTCAATATATTTTAAATCAATATTCTCGAGAAAAGGAGTTTTCCCATAGCGTCTAGCGACATAATACTCATTCCCGTTACTCTCAGAGAACCAAGGTTACGTTAGTAACAGAGTACGTTTTTATGGCTGGATTGCGTCCGCGTTTTCTGCATTGCAAAAAGCATATCCCCTAAAGGTACTATGGAGCTCGCACGTCCTATTATATATATATATATATATATATATATATATATATATATATATATATATATATATATATATATATATATATATATATATATATATATATATATATATATATAATTTTTTTTTTTTTTTTTTTTTTGTCGTCATTCTTTCACATGACCACAACGCGTTACTGTAATTCCACTACTTTTAGCGGTAACGAGCAAGTAACTAAATATTATTTTTAATCAAGTAATGCAATTACATTTACTGAAATTTAAATGAGTTTGTTACTCGCATTACTCTCTTTTGTGAAAAATGAATGCTTGCAGACAAGACAGATAGACCTACTTTAGCTGCTTCTGATCTAACGTCGCAGGACCTTATGGTGATGCAATGATACACCAATCGAACAATGAGCATTAAACCACAGCATGGCTGATAGTGCGGATAGAATGAGCTTTCTCTCCTGGAAGTATGGACATTACTGAAATTTAAATGAGTTTGTTACTCTGTTACTCTCTTTTGTAAAAAATGAACGCTTGCAGACAAGACGACAGATAGATCTACTTTAGGTGCTTCTGATCTAACGTCGCAGGACCTTATGGTGGTGCAATGATACACCAATCAAACAATGAGCATTAAACCACAGTTGATAGTGCGGATAGAATGAGCTTTCTCTCCTGGAAGTATGGATATTACTTTTCGCTTGACGAAATTAAAGACAAAAATGTAGTGTTGAGTTTTATGTGCAATTATGTGCAGGTGTAAAGAACCTATCCACATAGCAATTCAAATCTTATTAAGCACCTGTTGAAGCAACACGTTTCGACAAAGCTAGTAGCGAAAGACCCCAGCCTATACGGTGCTGAAGGCGCCACTCCATGTAAACAACCAAAGCTAGATTTTACATGGACTGCAGTGCAACCAATAAGCCAGGCGGAGCTGAATAAATTGATTGCTAGGAATGTTGTCAATGACATGCATCCTCTGTCAACTGTCGAGTCAGTTGCCTTAAGGCAACTTATAAGCAAAATACTAGTGACAAATGGTGGCTCAGAGCAAATGTGCAGGAAGACGTTTTCCAGCTATTTAAGCAGAGACTATGCTAAAATGCAGGTCGAGCTAAACAAAACATTTGAGGGTTTACAACATGTTTCTACTACAGCAGACATCTGGACTGCTTACAATAAAAGCTTTCTAGCTGTAACTGCACATTGGATTAATCCGAACAACATCCTACATGGGAAATCAGCCCTGGCATGCCAGAGATTCAAGGGCCGACATACATACGACATTATTGCAACCGAAATAGACAACATCCACTCATTTTATGCCCTTTCTTTCAAAGTGACAGCAACTGTTACTGACAATGGCTCTAATTTTAAGGCGTTTCAAATGTACCAGCCACCTGAGGCCCCGTCCACACTACTGCGTTTTAGTTTAAAAACGTAGACCTTTTGCTACGTTTGCACCTCCCGTCCAGTCAGTCAGTCAGTCATATTTATTTATAGAGCACATTTAAAAACAACAGCTGTTGGCCAAAGTGCTGTACAAAGTGTACACAAATATCCTAATAAGTAGACATAAAACCACAAATAAACAATGCACAATACAATACAAAACCACTACGCCCACTTATGACCATAAGCAGCAGTAAATAAGTGGGTTTTGAGCAAAGATTTAAAATCAATATATGTTGGGGCATTCTTTATGTAAAATGGCAGATTGTTCCAAAGCTGTGGAGCGGCCACTGAGAAGGCACGATCTCCTTTTAATTTTAAACGTGTCCTTGGAACAGTCAGCTGTAGACTACTGGTTGACCTAAGATTTCTAAAAACATTATGGTGGGATGAAAGAAGATCAGAGATGTATGGAGGAGCCAGTCCATGCAATCCCTTATAAACAAACAACAGTGTTTTAAACTCAATACGATGTTTGACTGGGAGCCAATGGAGAGAGAACAATACTGGCGAAATATGTTCTCTTCTCTTTGTTCCAGTTAACAATCTAGCAGCCGCATTTTGGACTAGTTGAAGACGTGACAATAGAGACTGTGAGACACCCAAGTATAGTACATTACAGTAATCTAATCTTGATGAAATAAAAGCATGTATCACAGACTCCATGTCTCTGGGTGATAAAAATGCCTTAATTTTTGCAATATTCTTTAACTGATAAAAGCAACTTCTGACCACACCATTGATCTGTTTGTCAAAAGTCAGAGCAGAGTCAAAAGTAACACCCAGATTTCGAACATGTGTATGGCAATTGCCAGATAAAGGTCCCAATTTACTGGCAGCAACCTCTGTGAATGTAGATGAGCCAAAGATTAAGACTTCCGTCTTAGAATCATTTAACTGAAGGAAGTTGGCAGACATCCACTGTTTAACGTCTCTCAAACAATCAAATAAACACTGCAAACTAGAGTCATCCTTTGGATCTAAAGGAACATAACACTGAGTATCATCTGCATAGCAGTGGTATGATACATTATACTTGCTAAAAATATTATACAGCGGAAGCATGTATAAGGAAAATAAAACAGGACCCAAGATCGAGCCCTGCGGAACCCCATATAAAACTGGTGCACGAGGTGACATGTAGGGCTGGGCGATAAAACGATAACGATATGTATCGCGATAGACACCTAATCAATATCAATAAAAAATGCGTTCGATAAAACGTTCGATAATTTTTTTTTTTTTTTCGTTGGAACCAACCAGCAAAGCAAGTTTGATTGCATGAACAAAGGCACTCACTCTCTAGTAACTAGATAAAACAGAAAAAGTCAGCTCGCCTGACTTAAAGTCTGACCGTAGTCAGACCAATGTCGTCTGCAGATTATGCAAGACCGTCGTCAGTTTCTCTGTTATTCGCGTGCTGATGCGCTGTTCTAGCGTGTGCGTTTCTCAGCGCGTACATGTGAAGCTCACATGCACTAAAAGCCTGTCTACCAGCGCCTGAATACTAAGTTATCTTTCGAGTCTTATTTTGCTAATACTGTTATATACACACAAGGTTTACATAAACTAGTCGGATATGTCTAAAGTAAAAGCAAACTTGAGAAAATTGAGAGAAAATCTGTTTGTCAAATGCGTGTATAATAGACGCGTCGCGCGCAGCTCTTAAAGAGACAGTAATAGTAAACACGCTGCCGCTTGTCCTTAAAGGGATAGTTCACCCAAAAATAAAAATTATCTAATATTTTCTAATATTAATATTTTGAAGAATGTGGGTATCCAAACAGTAGCTGGTCCCCATTGACTTCCATAAAAATATACTATGGAAGTCACTGGGGTACATCAACTGTTGGTCATTCTTCCAAATAACTTTTATTTTCAACAGAAGAAAGAAACTTATTCGAGTTTAAAACAACGTGAGAGAGTAAATTATGAAAATTAGAATTTTTAGGAGAACTATCCCTTTAATGTTAATAAAACAACAAAATGTAAAGAGAAAATCACTCACTGCTCTTGACTAATAACTTTATTAATAGCTTTAATAAGTATCAATGTATAATTTATAGAAAATAGAAAGAAATAGATTTATAGAATTTATAGAAAGAAATCGTAATATTATATTTTTGCCATATCGCCCACCCCTTTATAAAGCATTTCTTACGTATTCTTTAATTTTGCACCTTAATGTTAAGAGATAATTGTTAAGTGTTCATTGTGATTTTAGACTTTTGAGTTTTCCATGGTCGTGTTGACATTTCTGCCTTTATAACTGATGGGATTATAATCAAAGGTAGGTTAAGTTTAAAATAAAAAAATCTTTAAATGTAATATATTTGTCTCCTGGACTGGTCCTTATTTTAAATATGTTATAAAAAAATTCAATAATTATCGATATCGACCGATATGAAACACTTATATCGTGATACAGTTTTCAGCCATATCGCCCAGCCCTAGTGACATGTAATTGCCCGTCTCTACTGAGAAGGTTCTATCTGTTAGGTATGAAGCAAACCAATCCAAAGCACAACCTTGGATACCAATTTGCTGTAAACGATTTAAAAGAATGCTATGATCGAGAGTGTCGAATGCCGCGCTAAGATCCAGCAGAATTAAGACAGCACATTTACCAGAGTCGACAATCAGAAATAAATCATTTAGTACTTTAAGCAGTGCAGACTCTGTACTGTGCTGTGATCTGAAACCAGACTGATATTTATCCAAAATGCCATTTTCCTGTAAAAAGGAAGAAAGCTGATTAAACACAACCTTCTCCAAAACTTTTGGTAAAAATGGCAATTTAGAGATGGGGCGATAGTTGTTCAAAACTGTTGGATCAAAGTTTGTTTTTTTGAGCTGCGGCTGCACAATGGCATGTTTAAAATAAGACGGAACTATCCCACTAACTAAGCTACTATTGATTATTGACAATAAGCTAGGAGTAATAGTAATCAAGTATATCTGTTAAAAGGCGAGGATAAACAACATCCAGTGAGCAAAAGGTGGACTTCATTTGTCGCAAAATTTGTTGCAGATGACTATGAGACACTAGAAAAAACTCAGATAAATGTGTTAAGTTCTGTGATGGTGATGACTGAAGTAGGTCCAAAGAAGAGTCCGAAAAACATGATCTTATAGCATCAGTTTTGTCGCAAAAAAACTTTAGGAAGTTTTCACAGGCCATAGGAGAGGGATCAGGATATAAATTAGAGATCGGATTCAACACATTATTTATAGTATTAAATAGTATTTTTGGGCTGTGTGCATTTTTAGCGATGAGCTCTCTGAAAAATATTTTGCTTTTGCAACTTTTTGATATTGGATCATACAATCCCTAACACATTCATAAGATATTTGTAATTTGTCCCTCTTCCACTTCCTTTCTGCTTTTCTCCATTTTTGTCTAATAGCCCTAGTGTCATCATTAAACCAAGGGTGTACACAGCTTCTAATTCTCTTCAATTTAAACGGGGCAACGACATCCAATATGTTTGAACATAACGTATTGAACATATTCACTAACTCATCTGGGTTTGCTCCAAGACTGTTTGACTCAATTTCGTGAGTTTTTGGTGAACTAATATAAGCATCCAGGAATTTTTCGGATGTAGATGAGTTAAAAGAACGAGCATACCGGGCTACCGGCACATAGAGTGGTTCAGGGCTAGGAACATCTATATTAAAAGAAATAATCTTATGATCAGACAGAAAAAATTCTTTGATTACTACGTTGCTGACTGAAAAGCCATATGATAAGATCAAATCAAGTGTATGCCCTTGTTTATGAGTAGGACCAAAAACAGACTGTATAAGATTAAAAGTATCAATAGTTTCTAGAAATTCTTCATAGGTTTAGAAGGGCAACAAACATGTATATTAAAATCGCCCAATATCCAAATCCTATCTGCATTTGGCACAACAGAGGATAAAAAATCTGAAAATTCACTAATAAAATCCTTATTATACTTTGGGGGTCTATAAACTAATATACATAAAATTGAATCACAGCCATCCTTCTTAAATAGCTGTGCTTCAAAGCTAGAAAACAATTCTGTGGCAGATAGACGGCATTTGAATTTATCTCTATAAATAGTAGCTAAAGGCGAGCATACACTGTGCGATGTCTGTGCGATTTCAGCAAGGAACCTACTCACACTGAACGAGTAGATCGCATGCGATGTAAAGCCAAAGCTCAGGATTTATGTGCTCACACTGTACGGTCCGAACGTCGAGCTGCGACTTGACTGCTCACACTATACGTGTGAAATATGCGCGAATCAGCACGATAAATCCTCATGCCGGGTTGCGCCTATGGACGATATCATGTAGCCTATCCAGAGATATTGTCAAAACAAGCATCAGCTATCAATATCAAGAAGATTTAACATTTCCAATTTATATATTAAATTATTAGTAGGCTAGTATTATTGTATTATTATTATTATTAGGGAAGGCTCCTTTTATTATTAAACTGATAGGCTATTATAATTTAATTATAATTAAATTAAACGCAACAATTTCATAGCGCATCACCGCATAACCAACGCGCTGTGAGGATAATAAAATATTAGCCTACATAGAAGCTTTACTTCTCCTCATTAAAAATTGTCTAAAACATTTAGGTCGATTACAATGAATTATATACATATAATTAATTATTAACAGTCTATAATATGTCCGAACACTGCAATAATTCATCACTGAAAATTAAAAACAGCTTTCTTTCCAAACATTTTTTTTAATAATAAAAGAGGCAAAGTGTACATCGCAGGTGGCTTGGAAGAAGTGGGTAATGGTTAATCCATTTTGCAGCATGAACTGGAGGTAAGCAACAGTAATAGCTTTGAACTTAAAGATCTCCCTTTTTTCGTTTTTTTTTTTTTTTTTTTTTTTTTTTTTGCTGCAGATGAAACTGTTTTCGCGCATGCGCAGTGAGGGAAAAAACACTGAGTTTAGGGCAATCGGTTCGTAGCTCTGCTTCAACTGTGCGATATAGTCACGAGGAGCGACCAAAATTTCAAACATGCCTGAAATTCATCCGACCATCCGATTGCCGGTCGTGAGAGGTTAATCGCCTCTCTTTCCCCCTGTACACTGCACGAACACTGCACGACAAACGACGCACGACAAAGCTGAAATTCGGCCCGACCTGAAAAAGAGTCGCACGAGTCAGAATTCGGCTCAAAATCGGACGAAAATCGCACAGTGTATGCCCTCCTTAAGCCCCCACCACGACCAACTGACCGTGTCGTGTTAAAAAATGTATAGTCTTTAGGACAAACTTCAGTGAGTGGACCAAGTTCACCGGCATTTAGCCACGTCTCAGTAAACAAAAAGTCAAGCCCAAGAGATAGAATATGTTCATTAATTGTGAATGTCTTGTTTGAGATCGATCTTACATTTAGTAACGCCATCTTCACTTAAGTGCAGTCTGTTTCCAGATATGTGGGCTGATGCTGCAACGGCAAGGAATAATCCAATGAACGAAGGTTGCGGAGATTTACTCCTCTTCTGCAAATGCGTAGTCTAGACAGCCTCCTTGACGATGGCACTGATCGTGGTTGTTCCGGGTAAACGAAGTCGGGACAGTATTTGAAAGAGTACAAAATCCGGCCATGGTCACAACTGGAAACCAGACCTACAAGATCCGCGTGACTCGGGCCTTCACGCAGCGAGGCACGGAGGTGTCTCCTGACGCGTGCCAACACACCGCCACGTGTGCCCCGTCTTCTATACCGTTTCTTCCTCTGATGGTAATCACAAGCCGGTAATTTAATCGGCATATTTCAGATGGCAGGAAGGTCGAAAAAGGAGGATCAGGAATCTTGTACCCCCCCGTAATTCGGATCAGAGAAAATTTCAACAGTCCTCCGTATATTGAGGAGAAAGGAACGGTCATAAACAAGCGCTGTGGTAATTTTTTGTGCAGATAAACACACAAACGAATAAACTTAGTACAGAGGACATAGACAACAGACGACGGCTTGCCAAACACCACACTGGCGCCATCTTGATTCAACTGTCACGCTCCACACTAAAACGGCAAAAACGGAGACTCAAAACGGAGAAGTTTAGAAACGCTGCTTACCCGTTTTTCGTTTTGAATCTCCGGAGGGCGTTTTAGTGTGGACGGGTCAAAACGGAGGACTTTAGAAACGATGACGCAGAGGCTCACGCTCGGCTCTATGATTGGGTGTCATCAGTCATAGAGTATACACAGGTAATATTCAGTACCAGTAAACTTCACCTGCTGGAACAGTTTCTTACAGTAAGAAACTGCCGCGTCTCAGGCGCGGCTCGCGCAGAAAACGCGTTCATGCTAAAAATAGAACCGACGCCTATTTTTCATGTGACACGCAAGTGTGTTGGAGGCGTTTCCAGGCAAAATAGAATAGGAAAAGATGTTTATATGTCATTTTGACACAAATACATATTAATAAATGACATTTTGATGTTTGAAAGTATTTTTTTTACAGTCTATGTTTGAAAGTCTCTAGGTTTACACCGGCAAGCGCATACCCAGTGTTGGTGACTGGTCACGTGATCCGCGTTTTCAGTCGTTTAAATGTGGATGGAGGTCAATTCTAATACGCAGCTAAAACGCTGGTGTGGACGGAGATCGTATTCGTTTTAATTCTCCGTTTTTAAACGAAAACGCAGTAGTGTGGACGGGGCATGAGTCAGACACTGAAGATCATTTGGAGGAGGATGAGGCGACTTTTACAAACATTGGGGATGTGCTAGATAATGCTGTCGATGTCAATGATGTGGTTTTACCCCCGCATCACAGATGCGCATTGCATGCATTGAACCTCATCTCATGCACTGATGTCGATGAGGGGCTAATGTCAAAACTGGAAACGAAATCTATCTACAGAAATGCCACCATGCGCAAAGCTGTGGAACAAGGCAAGTAGGTCAACGGTGGCTTCGGAGATTGTCAACAATGTTATGACTAAGCTGCTTGTACCTTGCACCACCAGGTTCTACGATGCTGTAGCTCAAATTTGTGAGATACCTGTGGCCGAATTAAATACAATATCCTCCCAACTTCAGCTGAAATCCATAAGTGAAAGTTTTTAAAGAGTATTGTATTGTGATGAAGCCACTTACTGTGGCTCTTGACATTCTGCAAGGAGAGGACAATTGTTTTTTTACGGAACACTCTTGCCCACTCTGGAGACGTTGATGTCCAAGACTCTGGAATAAAAAAAACACCTTGCAATCCTTGATGGCCTACCAGAGGCATTTCTTCAGGTAAGAGCTGCTATTTTATTTTGAATTTATATTTATCCAATCTGTGTCTAGGCAATGTGAAGTATTTATAAGTGCTGGTCAATTTAGTAGTGATTGCTCTGTAGTCAGATTTATGTTATATAAGACATTTTATTTACGCTTAATCTTTACGCCTAGGCTCTGAGATCTGCACACAAAAACAAATGGTTGCACGTGAAGTCAGAGCTGAAGAGAAAGCTGGCTCAAAACCTCACAACACCCTCCCCCTGTCGGTGCTTGGTTGGAACACTATTTGTTTCGGTTTTGAGTGTTTGGCTAAACCATTTGTTTTTGTGTGCAGATCTCAGAGCCTAGGCTGCCTACAGAGATGTGTTTTTTTGACGGCATGCTTATGGGACGGGCAGATAGCGGATCGTTAGGAAAGATTAGATGAATGTGATAAAAAAAATTTGGGCCTGAAATCACTTATACCACCTTTAAGACAAGAGTTGATGGAGAAAAATGTTTGTTTTTCCTCAGGTAACTGATATCCTGAAATATTTATATCTGAATTTGGTCACACTTTAGATTAGGGTACAATTCTTACTATAATCTCACTACATTTGCCTCAATAAAATCCTAGTTACTGCTTATTAATAGTTAGTAAGGTTGTTAAGTTTAGGATTAAGGGATGTAAAAAATGGTCATGCAGAATAAGGCATTAATATGTGCTTTATCCCAGTATTATGCATGCTAATAAGCAACTAGTTAATAGTGAGAATTGGACCCTAAAGTGTTGCCCTGAATTTTTTGTATTTTACCCGTTTTGTATTATAATGTTGTTTTTTGGGCAAAAGTATGGCTTTAATGTAAGTGTTTAAAACAATCAAATAACTACAAATGTGCTGTAAAATAACAGTAATCTACTGGCAGCTGTGGTTGCCAGCAATGTTCTGTTAATTAATTTACAGCTCTCCTTTTTGACAGTATGTTACCGTAAAAATACCATGGAAGGTAACTCATATCATTTGGGAAACCGATTGCTTCAAACAGTTTGAGTTCAAAAACATCTCTGTGACTAACATCTCTGTGACTAACGTAACCTCGGTTCCCTGCACAGCATGCACAGCATACACATGAGCGGCTAGCGTGGTCATTGGCTGCGGCAACTGTACGAACCTATGAAGGGGCGGCTCAGACGCGTAGTCCAATCAGGGCAAGTCAGAGCCCGCCAGAATGGGCGTGGCCAGAGGCTATAAATTCAGCCCATCGAGCCATCAAAGACTAGATTAAATCGACTAAAGCACAAGCACGGCGGTTTACGCAGTAGTTGTTCCCTCTTCTCAGGGAACCAAGGTTACGCTAGTAACCTAGACGTTCCCTTTTGAGAGGTTTCTCCTATTGCGTAAGTAGCTTACGCTATGTGAACCCCCTTCAAAACGCTGTGCGTGCTTGACTTCGCTCGAGGCAGATGCCTGAAGCCGTGAGAGTAAATTATGATCCCAATAAGCCAGTCAGTGACGGGCTTCATAAGGAAAAACACAAAAAGTGGCCTAATGGGGGCCAGTCTTAATGATATAGTGGTAATATATATGAACTATAGTTCTGTAACAGGACCGGAGATAACGGGCCCATGTTAAACAGAGAAAAAAAACCCTTTGTGATGCATGCATGGTAAAACATATGAATCATAGTTTGTGTAAAAAAAAAAAAAAAAAAAGCTGTTCTGACTGTCTGAATGAGGCAGAACACTCTAGATACACTCTGCGAGCCCTGGCAGGACAGAGTAAATTCGCATCTCTTTCGTCCTCTGGTGAGGAGAGAGATGTTAGGGAAATAACCTGTGCTCTGATGGGGGTAGAGAGCACTTTTTGAGGGGGGCGCGGGCGGGCGCCCGCTCTGAAAGATGCCGCAAGGCGCCGAACAGAGAGCGCACGCTCCGAAGAGAGGCGCGCTTTCATATGTACAGAGTCTATTACTATACCCAGAAAAGAGATGTTCTGGCTGGGGGATAGTGTGCTCTTGGAAAAGTTGATCCTTAGACCCAGGCATTCTCAATGGCTGATGATCCAAGATATGTGCGTTATTAGCTGTGCCTCTGATTGTGCTATAACAAGCCAATCGTCGAGGTAGTTTAGAATTCGCACTCCCCGCTGTCTCAGGGGGGAGAGTGCTGCATCCATACATTTCGTGAATGTACGGGGGGCCAACGATGGGCCGAACGGTAGAACCGTGTATTGGTATGCCTGTCCCTCGAAAGCGAATCTCAGAAACTGCCTGTGATGAGGCGATATTTGGATATGAAAACAGGCGTCTTTCAGATCCACTGAGAAAAACCAATCTCCCGGGCGAATTTGCGCGAGGATATGTTTAATCGTCAGCATTCTGAACAGGCACTTCGCCACTGCTTTGTTTAAGCATCTGAGATCTAGGATGGGTCGGAGACCTCCATCCTTTCTCGGGAAGAGGAAATAGTGGCTGTATAAATCGCTTTGTGTGGGGGGGAACTGCTTCAATAGCACCCTTCTCTAACAGTTTGAGCACCTCGGTGCAGAGAACATGTGAAACATCTTTTCTCACTCTTGTCTCAACCACGGCTGAAAAGCGTGGCGGTCTGCGAGCAAACTGTAGCGAGTAGCCGTGTTTTATTATGTTCAACACCCATTTTGATACGCCGGGGATAGCCTCCCAGGCTCCGGCCGTATTGCTAGGGGTTGAATAAAGGCTGGGGACGGGTCACTGCGAGATAGGGACCCGGCCGTCAGGCCGTTTTGAGCTATAGATGCCGTGTGTACAGCGCTCATAAGCAGGGGCGCACGCTGCACAGCGGACGTACCCATATTTACATTTCCAGCATGGGTTAACTGATGCGGGAACAGTTTTTATGTGTAGATGTGCGCGCTGAAGAGTGGGCACATAATCTACGTTTATTGTCTCTCCCGCGCTGGTTGGGGGGAGAGTGAGTGTCGAGTTGACAGTATTTGTGTGTAGGGGTGCATGTTGTGAAGCAGGCATGCTCACTATTTTTATTAAACTTTGAGCCGGGGAGATAGTTGTGGCTGTGGGAACAGTACTTGTGTGCAGGGGTGCGTACATGACAGTAGGCACACGCGCTACATTTATTAAACTTCCAGTGCGAGCTGGGGAAAAGTTTGAAACTGTGGGAAGTGTGCTTGTGTGTAGGAGTGCGTACTTTGTAGTGGGCATGTAACCATATGACACAGACAAAAAAGAGCTCCGCTTTATTTGTCACCGTAAAACCGGCGTCTGTTTGCAGGTGAGCGTGTTTTGTAACAGGCCCATTGACTGCAACATCAACGTTTCCAGCCACCTGAGGAGAGTACTGGGGAATGTGGAACAGCTTATATTTGCAGGGGAGCATATATTGCTGGGATTACATGGGAGGTGGGGTCAAAGTTGAGCCCGACCAACCCCATCTTTGGACGCTGCCAAAGAGAGTGAGTCACGCGGGGGCGGGACCGGCGGGAGCTTGTTTACTTTGGTGAAAAGATTCAGCGCAGCCGAGATTTGAACTCGGGTATCTGGCACAAAAGTCTTAGATTCCACCACTGAGCCACAGAAGGGGTGTGCATAAGCACAAGAGAATAAAGTCTGTCTCTGTAAAAAGTGAGCCTCGTGGCGGGGCAGGGCCGGCGTGGGCTCATATGTTTAAACTAGAGGTGGGCATAGATTAATTTTTTTTAATCTAGATTAATCTAGATTAATTTTGAAATTAATCTAGATTAAAATGGCTCATTTGAATTCTGCCGAAGGCATTCAGAATATGTGTGCTACCCAAATAATGACTATAAAAGTAAGTCTTTGAGAACAGGTTTCTCAAGCCAGGTGGCGCATTAGACCAGGGGCTCATCTCCTGTTTCCAAAATGCATCACAAACTGCTTGAGAAAGCTGTTCTACTCATAGACTTTAAAAGGTTACTACTGTACTGTTACCGTCCGTAGGCAACATTAGGTAGGCCCATGTTATTATCAACTACTATAGGCTATCAATTAGGGATGGGCGATATGGCCTAAAATCCATATTGTGATATACATTGCAGCCTCTTGCGATAACGATATATATTATAATAAAACTAGGGGTGCACGATATATCGAATCAATATCGTTATCGCGATATCACGTTGCTCGATATCATATCGAAAGTCTCGCGATATTTTGTTTGATGCGTCCCGTCCGAAATGCACCGTTGCATTTCCCCCGACTGATTTCCTGGTTCTACTTATCTACTTTTCCTGGTTCTATCAAGGAGAGGGTTAACTTTTCATGCTACAGATTTCCAACAGTGGTCAGAAAGAACAGGGGAGACACTTTGTTTCACTTCTCCCTTGCTCTACCACACAGTCCCCACAACACACACACTTGCCAGCTTGACGCACACACCAGCGCGCAAGTATAAACATCAGGCCACCTGGCCACTTCATGCGTTATCACAGATCGGATAGCTATCTAATTTATCAAAACGATTCCTTTTACACCTGTTCACATAAATGTGTTTTTTGCAAAACGGATATAAATTCGATCTTCAATTCCCGCGCTATATGCAGATTTAATGGAGTTCACGTCACCGAACACAGTTATGAGCTGCATTATCATTGGTTTAACCTGCATTAGCCTATCAGCGGCTATATCATCAGCTAAAATGTCAAAATCAAATACCGCACTAATAGAGAACGGCAACAGCCCTGGTAAGATAATTTCACTTATTTACTTTTAATGAAGATACTTGTGTGTAAAGCGTCTGCAACTTACTTTCACTTTGATTTGCGATAGTTTGCGCGTTGGCTTGACCGGTAGATGCTCAGCTGCTCATGCGGTGATGCGTGTTGCAGACGTAGCGTCGTCATATCTGGCCATAACATGACATGTAGTCTATAGCACGTTCTCACATGTTTATTTTTTTGTGTTTTTGGGAGGAGTACATTTTACATATGTGGGTTCAACAACCAGATGCATTTACACTTCGTCCAGTTTCATCTGGAATGCGGCCCAGATCTCCTCCTGAAGTGGTTTCAGCGATCAGATTCAAATCCGTCTCGAATGCGCTCAATAAACCCTATAGCCGCGTTTCCACCGCAGGAACTTTCCCCAGGAACTAGGAACTTTGGGCTGGTACTCGATGTGTTTACACCGCAGGAACCAGGGTCTAAATGAAGTTCCGGGTAAATATTTCCCCCTCCGATAGTCCCTGCTCACGAGGTAGTACTTTTTCAAAGTTCAGGAACTTTCAGGGGTGGGACTTGTGCGCTGCACAAGCTGATTGGTTGTGTTCACGCCGCATTTTGGTTGGATGACTCCACGCAGCATTTTCTTTATTTTTAACCTCCCTTTTAAAAAGTGGCTTCATGCAGTAAAGTTGTCTGTCTGCAAATATGGAATTTAATAAAAAAAACTGGGGGACTGGCGACGAGTTTCAGGCTTTATTATTTGGGTATTTGTGGAAGAGGAAACTTTCTGCGCGTTCGTCACAGCCATCTCACGGCCAATGTCCGCAATAGCTAATAACATACAATTTTATATTTAACGTTAGCATTACGAGCTCTGAACACGCTTTATCAGTGCTCGTCTCTTTTATGCCACAGCTTTTAATATTAAGTCATTATGTTTACACATTTGTCATCTATTTCAAGGCAAACCATGTTACAAATTTACTATAACAGGATTGAAATAGCGCATTGAGGTGTAACAAACAACTATTTACAAGACTGTCACTATTTATGATTGATAGACGGGGTTCAGGATTTTTTTAAAGAGTATTTACGCAAAAGGAAATTTTTGCGCGTTATTCCCAGTCATCTCACAACGTACCTTGTCTTAATTTTATACGCATAATCTTTCTGAACACGCTTTAGTATCAGTGCTCGTCTATTTTGTTATGTTAATTACCTCGTTAGTAAACCAATAACTGCAACACAGTTTGAATCTCCTCCAAACTTATAAATGTGGCGCTCAAAACTGATTACTGTCCGTCGCAGACTGGGAGGAGCAGTTGCGCGCAGTTTACCTTCCCGGTACTTTAGACCGCGGTGTAAACGCAGAAAGCAACCGGTCTGGGGCAAAAAAGGTTCCTGGGAAAAAAGTTCCTGGGACAAATTGTTCCGGGTAATTTCGGTGGAAAAGCGGCTTATGTTGTAAGGAAACTTGTTTTATTTGTTATGAATCTATTTTGATGCGTTTTCCCATAACTTTTGTAGTTTTACATATGTTTAAAAATATCGAACTTAATATCGATATCGCAATATTCATTATCGATATCGCAATATCACTTTTTGTCAATATCGTGCACCCCTAAATAAAACCATTTCAGAACAGGTTACACAGACCCTGCTAAACAACAGCTAAATGTTTTTTTTGTTTGTTTTTTTTTCTGAAAGGGTGTATGTAGTTTTGAGAACATATATTGTGCAAAACTGTAAGTATACAATATAATTTTGCAGATAAATAAAATTTAAGTACACTAGCTGCAGAGACTTAAGTAGGTCTAATGTTTAATATGGCTTGGAGCTTATGAAACCCCAACTTTAAAATTAGAATATTGTCTAACTGATGTCTTTTCAGTTAAAAAGAAACACAACAACGATTCTTAAAATCGGGCGCTTTTAATAAAAAGAGATTATGTTCTACACCACTCACTCAGATATATTGGGAATAATACGCGCGCGCTGGTATTCAGTGATATGTTTCGTTTTGAATTTGAGGTGGTAGAACGGATTAGTCAGGTGTTAACTTACCGAACTGTTACACCACACAGTCTACGTCGGACGGCTTAAATCCGAACCAAGTCCAAATAATGGATGTTGCACCGATCTTTTACACCAGCTTTAACTTTCAGCCGTGTTTACTTAAGATGACGACGAATATGATGCGTTGCAGCCGGGTGTTCCTCGCGGCCGTGGGTAGATTGCGTCATCATAGCTTGTGTAGCTTGAGCCAACTCCCAACCCAACTTGGAGAATAGATTAACAGCGATATTTTTTTTATCGCACGATAAGAGTCTTGCGTTAACGCAGCGCGTTAACGCCGATAACGGCCCACCACTAGTTTAAACGCTCATAAATACTCAAGCACCGTCATGTGAACGGGAGGGTGCGAGGGGCGGGTTTGCTTTCTGTGCGTAAAGCTGGCCGCGAGCTCAGAGAAGACCGCAGTATAATTTTTATCTGCCGCCAGAGCCGGGATTCGAACATGGGTCTCTGGCGCGAAAGCCTTAGATTTCGCCACAGGGGGAAATGACATAAGCTTTCAGTTAGCGTTAGTGTCATCATGTTTTGTGTTGCCGTTTGTTTGCAGGTGTTGCATGTATTATAACAGGCTCATTTGCTGCAATATTGATATTTCCAGCCGCCTGAACTAAAGAGGGGACTGAGAAATGTGTGAGAAATGGAGGTTGGTCCAGCCTCGGTGGGACTAAAACACTCTCTTTCCTCCTTTCGCCGGTGAGTGACGCACGTGAACAGGGCGCGAGGGCGGGGTAGCTTTCTTGAACGTAAAGAAAGCTAGCCCCGGGCGCTGAACATTGCTTGTGACCGTCCGCTCTGACATCCCTTGTCAGCCGCCCTTAGCGAGTGCAGCTTCTGCATGGTAACGGCCCAGACAGGAAGCGCAAAGGATGTGACTGTCTCCACCGATGAGAGGGCCTCTGCACGAGGCGCAGTGTGTGCAAGGCATTTGAAACAACGCCTCGCTGAAATTTCTCTTTTAGAAGTGTCGGAACACTTGATACGGAAAGGATACGGCGCGCCGGAATGGCCCAGCAGAACAGCGGTGAAGGTGGCGAAGGAAGCTGGATGCCTCAGTACTGCGAAGCAGTGGCTTGTCCCGCTGGGTGCCTGTCGACGGCGGCAAAGGCTTCGGCGGCAATCCGGAGTTTCAGCGAAGTGGAGGTTCGTTGAAGGAGATTAAATCTAGTCTTTGACGGCTCGAAGGGGCTGAATTTATTGCCTCTGGCCAAACCCATTCTGGCGGGTGATGCGTCAGGGCGCGAATTGCCCTGATTGGACTACGTGTCTGAGCCGCCCCGTCATAGGTTTGTGCAGTTGCCGCAGCACAGCCAATGACCGCGCTAGCCGCTCATCTGTGTATGCTGTGCAGCTGCACTGCGTTTTAAAAAAATTGGCTTCATATTCTCGAGAAAAGGAGTTTTCCCATAGCGTAAGCTACTTAAGCAATAGGAGAGACCTCTCGAAAGGGAAGGAATTTATACTGATAGTACTGTGAACCTACTTCATTTGAGTCCACTAAAAATTAAAATCTCTTAATATTAAACTACAAACACCGTGTAATAGTGAATTCATTAAAAACATGACTTTTACTAAAATCTTTGCAGTTCATATTTACCGAACTATAGCACACATGTATGTGCTAAAGTACTTAGCAAGGAGATTGTCACTGCATCAGCAACAGTTACTGCTTTTAAATAAACTAAAGCAACAGGCAGCATAACATCAGTATTTCTCTGCTCATCTTTGACTGAAGCACAGGCTCTACTCTCCAGCACAATGGTGACCCACAAAACTAATGAATTAAACTAACAGATCTCTCCTGTATCATCTTGTGCAAAAACACATAAAACACTTCAGATTAATACTTACTCTCCTTATTAGTTATTGACATCGCATTAACTTTTTTCTATGAACTTTCAGTGAAATTAACTTCTTTCGTTTAATAAATCTGACTGTTACATTTTACAGTATATTACTGGTTTTCCTTGATTTTACGGTAATCTACTGGCAGCTGGGTTGCCAGTAAATTGCTGTTTTTCTCCAGTTTTATGCCATAAATTAATTTACAGTTGATTATTTTTATTTAACACATTTAACCCTTTTAACCCCACTGCAAAATCTTCAGTTTTAAATGAACCCTTGTGTGTCCACACTACAGAGTGTTGGAGTAAGACTGAAGCAGTGTTGAAGTTAATGATATAATTAAGTGATTAATTAACTGATGATTGAGCATTAGGATGAACAGCTGGGGCCCTATTTTAACGATCTGAAACGCAAGTATCAAACGCGAAACACAAGTAACTTTGTGGGCGGATCTCGGGCGCTGTTGCTATTATACCGGCGGGATAAATGGAGATTTATCCTGCCGGTATAATAGCAACAGCGCCCGAGATACGCCCACAAAATTATTTGCGTTTCGCATAGTATATATATATATATATATATATATATATATATATATATATATATATATATATATATATATTTGGGGTGTAACGGTTCACAAAATTCACGACCAAGAGAAATCTGAATCATTCCCTTCCAGATCTTGCAGAGACGGAGAATGTGAGTAGGAATTGTCCATGAGCTTGGAGCAGGAGCAACTTTTGCTAGGTATTCTGATTAATTATATTGTCATTTTGCCTCTACGTCCCCCCGATTGCCCGCGAGCTTCTCCTCCCGTCCATGCGGTAATCTCTCCACTGTGCGACAGGGAGTCGCTTGGTTACGACGCAATCGTTAGCCTACTTTTACAAAAACTGCTTCTACGGGGCCACAAGGTAATAGAGCATTTTATACATTGTCATGTTTCTTTAGAAATAAATAATGGACAAATGGAGTCTTCAAACGCCTCAGATGTAAAGTTATTCACTGTCAAAGTGACGCCAAAATGAATGGGAGTCAATGGGATGCTAACTGCAGGTGAATTCTGCTACAAGATGGTGGCATATGGCCGGCTTCAACTTCCGGTCGACTTCCTTCCCGCCTGGTAGTAACAGTGTCGCTTGATCAAGATCGGCTCGCGCTGCACTGGTCCAAACTGATAAACGGTCCGTGAAGCACAAAATAATAGCGCAGTTTCGTTCCACTTTCATTACGTTTGTCATTTGATGTTGGGCAATGTTGTGGTCACGCCAGCATCTCTTACATTATGAGAGCGCTTGCTGCGCGCCTACATTTGAAACTAGAAAAAAAAGTTTGTTGAGACAAACTTTAAGTTGGCTTGAGAAAGCCGTTTTAGAGTAGTTTGATGTTTAAAGTAGGTTAAAGTTTGATAGATAGATTTGTTCGAAAGAAAGAAAGAAGGATAGACAAGTTATTTTTTAATTAGAAATATAGATAGATTAGTAAGAAAGAAAGATAAGTTAGTTAGAAAGATAGATAGATTAGTTAAAAAGAAAGAAAGAAAGAAAGATAGATAGATAGATAAGTTACTTAGAAAGATAGATAGTAAGAAAAAAGAAAGATAGATAAGTTAGAAAGATAGATAAATTAGATAAAGAAAGAAAGATAGATAAGTTAGTTACACTGTAAAAAAATCTTTTGTTGACTTAACTCATTATTTTTTGTTATCTTTTTGCATGGATTTTTTTTAGTTTTACTAACTTATTTATAAAAGTGTACCTGACAAATTTGGATAAGTTTACCTGACAAGTTATAAAGTACAATGAACTGATTTAATTTAGTTAAGTAAACTTCGAATTTAAGTTCAGTCAACTAAAGTTAAGTTTTCTAAACTACACCCAATAAGTTCAGCAAACTAAAGATTAGTTTTCTAAACTACACCCAATAAGTTCAGCCAACTAAAGTGGTGTTTTAAAAACTGCAGCAGTACCAAATAATGAATTACTACTAGAACATCAATTTGTAAAATACATTTGATTTAAAAAAATATGTAAAATTGACGATCACTGATACAATTTACAATAAGTTAATTAGTTAAGTCACCTTTATTTATATAGCACTTTTTACAATACAGATTGTATCAAAGCAGCACAGTGATAACATGAAAATAATACAACAAAGTTTGTTTCTAGGAGAAAATTGCGTCATCGTCCACCTTAAGTAAGGCAGATCAATAATATTGTTGAATATTAAATGTCCCTAACTAAGCAAGCCAAAAGCCAAGGCAACAGTGGCAAGGAACCAAAACTCCATCAGGTGACAGAATGGAGAAAAAACCCTTGGGAGAACCCAGGCTCAGTCACTCAGTTCACCTCTGGGCAAAGAACGAACAGTGTATGATTATGATTCAGGCAGCATTACAGGTCAGAAGTCAGATTGGATCAGAACATTCAGAATATTATCCAGTTTCATCTGACTGGAAGTCGGAGTCACGCCGGTATGGAGACGAGTTTGTTGAGGATCAGTGCTGATGGCTGTAGTGTCGATGAGGCCTTCACAGGGCTGATGAGGCTGGCACTTCAGGGATGCGTTGTGGACGTGTCCAGGCGCAGGTCCACCACCTGATCTGGATACGGCCCGGATCCGGCTGACTTCAGTAAACCTTGGAATAAACAAAAAGACTAACATTAGCGTAGATGCCATTCTTCTTATGATGTAACAAGTACATCAGGTGTTATATACATTTCAATTTTTTTTTTGCAATGAACTGCAATGAAATTGCAGAAAACAACCTTGTGAAAAGGTGTTTTACACCTGTCTCAATGCATGTCTTGTGGATTAATCTGTTACATTAAACAAGATCAACCCACAGCATTCAATATAGAAACATCCTTTGTTCCAAAAGATACCGTTTAAACATTAACACATTAAAGACCTATGAATTGGCTTAAATGCCATTTTAATATCAACTAAGTTACCAATTATTTATGCTCTCAAGCTTCAACAAATTCATCAATTAAATTAAACACTCTAAAATGCCACTCCCACAACATACCAACACATGAAACATCCTGTTCACAACATTCCTTTCAAAAAGAAACTATGAAAAGCATTAAAGGTGTTGTTCCAACCCTGTAAGACTTTCGTTCATCTTCGGAACACAAATTAAGATATTTTTGATGAAATCTGAGAGCTGGCTCACTCCTTCATAGACTGCTGGGTAATCGATATCTGCCAGCCCAGAAAAAATTGTAAAAACATTGTTACAATAGTCCAAGTGACTACAGTGGCTCAACCTTAAGTTTATCAAGCAACGAGAATACTTCGTAAAAAAAAGAAAAGAAAAAATACTTTTTTCAACTATTCTTTTTCTTCTGTGTGGGCCTCAAAATGAGTTCACGAGAGCGCCACAACCATTTCCAATATCAATAAAAACAGTAACATTTAAAAGTACAGATATAATAAGTTACTTATTTTACACACATCAATTCAAATTGATAGTTAATTTTAATGATTGCCAAAGATTGCAGTGAAAACTCACCTGTATCTGGTGCTCTGCAACTTATGTAGTGACTGAGGTAATAAATCCGGTTGGTGAACAAGCTTTTAGTCAACTTGACGGAACCTGTGAGTCAACACGAGGAAATACAATGAGCGAATCTTCTATGTGCAAAACACTCTGATTTGAAAGACACTCAATAATCTTAAATTTGTGACAATATCATGACTAATTCACCCTATTATCAAGATTTCTTAAAACATGAACATAAGCGTGATGACATGGCGCAAGATCCAAACTACGAATAGAAATAATGAAAACATTCAAACCACAGACGTATTAATTGTACATCACCCATATCGATTCAATATGACATTTACTTTTGTAATTCAAAGATTGTGGTCAAAGCTTACGTATATCTGGCGCTCTGCAACTGAGTTGAATTGAAGTGACTGAGGTAAAAAAGAAAGAAAAAAAGACTCATATTAGCTTGTGCAAAAATGGCATTATATGACCCCTTTAAATTTGTGACAACATTGTGAATAATTCACCCTATTATCAAGATTAAAACATGAACAAAAGCGCATTGAAATGGCGCGAGGCAAAATCCAAACACTGAATAGTAATAATGAAAACCGTGACATTTCAAACCACAGACGTATTACTTGCTATTTATATCACCCATAAAGATTCAATTTGACAGTAACTTTTTTTTTAATTCAAAGATTGTGGTGAAGACTTACCTATATCTGGTAGAGCTCTGCAACTGAGATGAAACTGAGGTAAAAGAAAAAATCCTGTTTGGTCCGGTTGGTGAACAAGCAGCTTTTAATCAACTTGACTGAAGCTTGAACACAAGGAAGTAAAAAAATCAGTGAATCGTCTATGTGCTCAAATCCATCCATGATGGATTGAATCTGACCATGAATAAAAACTGCTAGACAATTTTTTAGTGTAATTTAATTAATCTGTGCTCATAATTGTAAATAACAGGTTAGAGTGATATAATAATAAAAATGTAACAATACAAAGCAATTTTGTTAGTTGGACAGCAACAAGAATGGAAATAAAGCAAGTCAAAGTGCTTTCTTGCCGTTTCATTAACTAAATAAAATACAAGATAACTTGGGAAACTAAATGGTATTCAAACAAAAACTATTTTTGTGTGTGTTACCTGATGAATGACTCTGTTCTTTGAAGAGCAGCAGTATTTGAGAAGAATGCCAGCATTTACCAACTGGCCTGAAAACAATCATATATATAACTTGCACAGTACATTACATCATAATAAAACTAAGTACATGGTAGATTTCTACACTTACTAGAACATTAAAACAAACAAATGGAGTGATACACTGCACTTTAACAAATATGATATATTTTTAAGTACATAGCTAAAACCTTTTCGGCCTTGTCTGCCTCACATCAATCAAAAGTCAGCTTCCTTCAGTGCTGTTTCTGAAGCCTCTGAGGACAGTTGAGAAGAAAGTGTCTACTAATTTGTCAAAGGAGAATACGTTAACAACTCAAGCACACTAGCTAATTAATTAACAGTTAATTAATTAATAAACGTGAATATTTAACTAATGACTAACTTAGAAATGTGTGTAGTTACAGTTGCAGATGCTAAGTTAAGTAACATCAGTTAGCAGTTAACGTACCTAACTAAGTTAGACTAACTAAGATAGCTAGACTTATTTTACAACATAAACACACTCAATTTAAATCAACACCAAGGGCCTGTACCATGAAGGTAGCTGAACAAACTCGGGGTTACAGGATAAGTTTTGAGTTGACAAAACCAAACCGATGCAATCAGGCTTTATTGGTACCATGATGCAGCTCATCAACTTTCTCTGTCAACTCAGGCTTTGATCCTCAAGCTATGATTACTCCACGCGCGCGTGCACATAAAAGAGTGACGTCGACACTGAACAACCAATCGCGGGTCGCGATTTTTCCGCGGAGGAGCAAGAGATAATCATTCATAATTACGATGAATTTAAATATGTATTTCAAGCTCGAAACAATACGGTTTCTGCGGCCAAAGCAAGAGAAGACTGTTGAAGAAAGATTGATTTTGTTAATGTGTAAGTTAAACAAATACGTTCTATATTTATGTAAAGTATGTGTAGCCTATAGCCTACGTGTAATATAGCCTATAGCCTGTTTTTATAATATATAAAAATGTGCATGTACCGGTACTAAGAAAAATTAATATTCATTGATTTTTAGATGCAACCCCAACACCAAATGTTCTTGGTAAATAATTAAATTCAGAAAACCAGAATACACTGGTGGAGGAGTTGGCTCTGAGTAGGCAATAACAATAAGGGACGGCTGATTATGGATGGGATTACAGGTGCTGTACAATCTGACCCTGGTGCTGGCTCCTCTAAGCATGTAACACTGCAATACATTACTACTTTTTTAAGTTGTAAATATGGCTGACTGTATGTTCTGCAGTAGAGGGAAATACAGTGTCCCTGTTGAAGCCAGCACACATACACAGTCTCCCACACAGAGATCAGTATGCAGCAGACAGAACACCAAACATAACCTGCTTTACAACAGTTATGCTTTACATTGGCCTATTTTTATTTATTAGGGTGGAGGAAATGATGAAGACACTCTGTCTGTGTGTTCTCAGACAGTTGCTGATGTGAATGCACTGGGCTTTTTATTGTGGCAAACAGTTGAATGTGTGGCATAAAAAAGGGACTGGCCCTTACACATCTCTTTTATTGTTGGATTTTTCACAACCTGCCCCAGAAACTGAGGCCTCTACCTCAATGGGCTTCAGAAGAAATCAAACAGCTGGATAAAACTGATCTCAGTATGTATATAGTTGTGTATATAGTATATATATAGTATATATATATATATATATATATATATATATATATATATATATATATATATATATATATATATATATATATATATATAATATATTATTAGAACTTATTTAACCAAGTAACACTTTAGTATTAATGCAACTTTCTCTTGCTCTCTTTCTCCCTCCCATCCCACAAAACCAATAAAACAGTTTGAGACATATCTGCAGTTTCAATGTGCTTTTATTAAGTGTAATATTGTATGGTGATTGCATCTACATCTGCACCAGCTGGGTGGTCAAGTGTGATCGGGTCAGTTTCATCGGGGAGAAGCTGGTTTTGTGGTGTTTCTCGCTCCGTTCTACTGGTGGCTATATTGTGCAGAATGGTGCCCGCTCTGGTGACTCTGAAGCGCCGAACACAGTTGAAATGTGCCTTTAGGAGGCCAAAGGTCATCTCTATCTTTACTCTGGTTTTACTGAGGGCCACACTGAAGCGGTGCTGTGGCCCTGTCTGAGGGTCATGATAGGGGGTTATTGGGTAGGTTTTTCTATCTCAGTTCAAATTAACAGTGTTTTGTATTGTACCAAATTTAATTTGCTTTCCTCAAAGTGCTGACACAACACAGAATCATGGAACATTCATGAGTCAAGCACTGGAGCCAGGCCATTTGGCATCCAAACTTGATCATATATGTTCATGACCACAAGTCGTCTGCAGATGAAATGTTTAGTAGATCATTGTTATATCTGTTAATGTTACTATTAATTTAAAGATTCATCTCACAGAAAATAATCATCTCACATATTCACATGATCTCTACCTGAACATTATGGCTGTGATAGGAATTCCTATTAACATAATCTGCCTCATGTTCCCCTAGAGCAGTGGAGATTGGAGCAATAGACTGCATACATGTTGCAATGACTTGGGAATCCTATCATATGATTAACAGAATAATAATAAAAAAAAGATTCAAAATTATTTATTGTATAGTACACTTGTGAAATTTGCTTAAAAAAAAGTGTTCATGTGATGTCACCCTATCAATATATCTTACTGGCAATTTTATAAAAGCCCTCTTTTATGGACATGGTCGATAAATGTCCGGGGAACACTAATGAAACTTTTCATGTACTCCTGCAGAGCGAGGACCACCTTGCGAATGGTTCGACAAACCGTGTTTTCCCCTATAGCTTCTGTGCGTCACCCACCGTGCAAGAATGTAGCACTACCACTTGCAAAAAAAAAAAAAACCCAATACCATTTGCGATACAGTAAGTGCATGAATTCGACGTGTTAAATTCTTTATGTGCGGCTCAAGAAGTTCGCAAAGATAAGAAATTCCGCCGAAAACCTGTATCTTTCATACAAGTAGCCTAACTATCAGTTAAGGCAAGGGGATTTTGTCTAGCTAAAAATTCTTTCTCTACGAAGTGCTCGTCAAACAATTTGCGCTGAAATGTCCACCGGATTTGGAAGAAAAGGTGAAGTCATTGCAACAGACACTTGACATAAGTTACGTCACCTATATGTTTCTTTGCTCCCAGCTGATTGGTCAAACTTCAGTCTGAGATCTTGAATCCAGAACATAACCTGCCCCGGAGCAGGTTAGCCGTGCAGCGTAAGATACCATGGCAACGAACACCGATTAAAGCCGAGCTACTTTCATAGTACCTAAAACCCAGGGTTGGCGGAAACTAAGCTGAAACATAGCTGGCTAGCCACCTAATCCAGCTTCATGGTACAGGCCCCAAATCTTATGTTTTGGTAAATACTCTATTTAAAAAGGTTTCATGAATTTGCACTTACCCTCGTCTGATATAGGCTAAACGTCTGAAACACTGGACGATGTCAGCGTACGCAGTAACGAAGGCAGTGGGCTATAAAATACGGTTCAGATAAAATATGGCATTGAAAAACTTTGCCGTTGTTTTATGGTAAACATGTTATTTACATTGATTTTATGAATTCAAACTTACCTTCGTCTGATGTAAATCTCACAGAAAATACCGGACGTTATCAGCGCGCAAGATTTGAATGGAGCAGGAGCGGGAATTAACGGCTCGAAAACAATGTCGGTCTAGAAAATACAGTAAAAAATAAAAACGTTAGAACGTTGAACAAATGTTGACGTTATGTTCTGGCAAACGTTATTTAAAATAGTTTTATGAATTCACACTTACCATACGTTTTCTCAGAAAATACCGGACGCTCTCTGCGGCTGTGCGCGCAAGAACTGCAGTGAGTCAGCGGGGGGAGGGGGGAGAAGAGGCTCGAGAGTCGGTTCAAAAAAAGATTCCATTTACAGCCTGCGTCAGTCTTGTGTTTATATACTGTCTATGGTCTTGTGTGATTCAGTTCCAAATGTGAAGCCTGAAATGTCCGTAGGCTACGTGATGGACGGGCCGGCTCCGATTTAACCCCTAAATTACTGTTTTTATGCAGTGTCAGTGCCTCTGGCCTGCTGCCTGCATCAGCAAATTCACGATTAACAAAAAAACTACTGCCTTGTGCATCGACCAATCAGCGTGTTGTCAAGGCAGAATTTCAGGCACAATCATATTAAACAGACACATAGGGAATCATTTAAATTACTTGACATTTTGAGTGCATAACACTTAAAATCTTAATCTGAAAGATTTTTGCTGCCAGATGAGTACATTAAAATCAAATGTTTAATTTTTGATGCAAAAACTTGTAAGTAATGTTAAGTTATGACAACTTGATTTCTTTATTAACGACAACATTGGGGTTTACAGTGTAATGTTTTTAATGTACACTAATAAAATTGAAGTTTAGGTTTTTATGCAGTCTACCAGACAGCAAGATATATAGATAAATTAAGTTTAGTTTACTAAGTTTAGTTTACAAATTTACTTCTAATAAAGCATTAGAGTATAATTGAAGTAAAACCAGCAGAAAATTTAGTGCAGTTGTTTCAACTTACATTTATAAGTTAAAATAACAATTATACTTGTTAATTCAACAGAAAATCTAGTGCAGTTGTTTAAACATACTTTTTTGAGTTAAAATAACAATTTAAGTCGTTCATTCAACTTTCAGTCTAGTTGAGGACAAGAAAACTTACAATTTTTGTTGTCTGGACAATCTAGTTATCTCTACTCACAAAAATAAGTTTTTTTACAATCTAATCTATCTATCTATCTATAGAAAGATAGATAGATAGATTAGTTAAAAAGAAAGATATATAAGTTAGTTAGAAAGATAGATTAGTAAGAAAGAAAGATAGACTAATTAGAAAGATAGATAAATTAGTTAGAAAGAAAGAAAGAAAGAGGTAAGTTAGTTAAAAAGATAGAAAGATAGATAGATAAGTTAGAAAGAAAGATATATAAGTTAGTTAGAAAGATAGATAGATAGATTAGTTAAAAATAAAGAAAGATAGATAAGTTAGTTAGGAAGATGGATAGATTAGTAAGAAAGAAAGAAAGAAAGAAAGAAAGAAAGATAGATAAGTTAGAAAGAAAGATAGATTAGTTAAAAAGAAAGAAAGAAAGATAGATAAGATAGTTAGAAAGATGGATAGATTAGTTAGAAAGAAAGATAGATAAGTTAGTTAGTTAGAAAGATAGATAGATTGGTAAGAAAGAAAGATAGATAAGTTAGTTAGAAAGATAGAGTAGTTAAAAAGAAAGAAAGATAGATAAGTTAGTTTATTTATTTATTTACTTATTTATTTATTTATTTGGAACCCCATTAGCTTCCACAATGTGGTTGCTAGTCTTCCTGGGGCCCATAAAAGTGCTGAAACGTGTGTACAGTTAAAATACACAAATATAACATACATATAACAATCACACATATACATTTATCCACATATACACATTCACACACATACAGCATTTAAAAATGTCAATACCTATAACAGTTACAAATTAACTGGTGTAATACTATTAATTGTCATCTGTTTTAGAGTCTTCTTGAAATTACATATGTTGGATATATGCCTTGTTCTCAAGTCCAATTTATTCCAAGCAGATGACGATCTAACTAAAACTGTTCTTGTCATACAATTGGACCTTGCAGATGGAACCACTAACACACCTGAGCTCACCTGACGCGTAACATGTCCGTGACAATACCCACTAAAAACCAATTTGTCTACAAAAGATTTTGGATTGTTTTTAAATAGAGCATTGTGCATATAACAGAGAAGACTTATATTAAGTTTATCCTCCACCTTTAGCCAGCCCAAACAGGTATGCATTTTATCCACACTGGAGCGAAAAGAGCAACCAAGGGCTACTCTTGCGGCTCTGTTCTGAACGATTTGTAATTTTTTCAGATGTCCCTTTGCAGCACTGGACCAAATTACTGGGCAGTACCCTAGATGTGACAGAACTAAAGACTGGACAACTGTTTTCATAACCAAGGGTGGACAATATACTGAACATCTCCGGGAAAAAGCAATGCCTTTGGCCATTTTAGACACAATGTGGTCAATCTGATCAGCCCAAGAGAGCTGACTATCCAGCTTCACACCCAAGAGTTTAGTCTGACTCACCTGCTCTACCACAGATGTATTAGTTAGAAAGATAGATTCATTGATTAGTGAGAAAGAAAGATAGATAAGTTAGTTAGAAAGATAGATAGATTAGTAAAAAATAAAGTTAGAAAAGTTAGTTAGAAAGATAGATTAATAAGAAAGAAAGAAAGAAAGAAAGAAAGAAAGAAAGAAAGAAAGATAGATAGATAGTTAGAAAGATAGATAGATTAGTTAAAAAGAAAGTAAGATAGATAAGTTAGTTAGAAAGATAGATTGATTAGTAAGAAAGAAAGATAGATAAGTTAGTTAGAAAGATAGATAGATTAGTAAAAAAATAAAGATAGATAAGTTAGTTAGAAAGATAGATTAAGAAAGAAAGAAAGATAGATAAGTTAGTTAGTTAGAAAGATAGATAGATTAGTAAGAAAGAAAGAACGATAGATAAGTTAGAAAGATAGATAGATTAGTTAAAAAGAAAGAAAGAAAGAAAGATAGACAAGATAGTTAGAAAGATGGATAGATTAGTTAGAAAGAAAGACAGATAAGTTAGTTAGAAAGATAGATAGATTAGTAAGAAAGAAAGATAGATAAGTTAGTTAGAAAGATAGATTAGTTAAAAAGAAAGAAAGATAGATAAGTTAGTTAGAAAGATAGATTAGTTAAAAAGAAAGAAAGATAGATAAGTTAGTTAGAAAGATAGATTGATTGATTAGTAAGAAAGAAAGATAGATAAGTTAGTTAGAAAGATAGATAGATTAGTAAAAAATAAAGATAGATAAGTTAGTTAGAAAGATAGATTAATAAGAAAGAAAGAAAGATGATAGTTAGAAAGATAGATAGATTAGTTAAAAAGAAAGTAAGATAGATAAGTTAGTTAGAAAGATAGATTGATTAGTAAGAAAGAAAGATAGATAAGTTAGTTAGAAAGATAGATAGATTAGTAAAAAATAAAGATAGATAAGTTAGTTAGAAATATAGATTAATAAGAAAGATAGATAAGTTAGTTAGAAAGATAGATAGATTAGTAAGAAAGAAAGAAAGATAGACTGATTAGTAAGAAAGAAATAAAGATAGATAAGTTAGTTAGAAAGATAGATTAGTAAGAAAGAAAGATAGATAGTTAGTTAGATATATTAGTTAAAAAGAAAGTAAGATAGATAAGTTTGTTAGAAAGAAAGAAAGATGGATAAGTTAGTTAGAAAGATAGATAGATTACTGTAGTTCAAAAGAAAGAAGGACAGATAAGTTAGAAAGATAGATTAGTTAAAAAGAAAAAAAAGGATAAGTTAGTTAGAAAGATAGATAGATTAGTTAGAAAGAAAGATAGATAAGTTAGTTAGAAAGATAGAAAAGTTAGTTAGAAAGATAGATTAGTAAGAAATAAAGATAGATAGATAGATAGATAGATAGATAGATAGATAGATAGATAGATAGATAGATAGATAGATAGATAGATAGATAGATAGATAGATTAGTAAGGAAGAAAGATAGAAAAGTTAGTTAAAAAGAAAGATAGATAAGTTAGTTAGAAAGATAGGTAGATTAGTTAAAAAGAAAGAAAGATAGATTGGTTAGTTAGAAAGATAGGTTAGTTAGAAAGATAGATTAGTAAGAAAGAACGATAGATAGATAGATAGATAGATAGATAGATAGATAGATAGATAGATAGATAGATAGATAGATAGATAGATAGATAGATAGATAGATAGATAGATAGATAGATAGATAGATTGATTAGTAAGAAAGAAATAAAGATAGATAAGTTAGTTAGAAAGATAGATTAGTAAGAAAGAAAGATAAGTTAGTTAGAAAGATAGATAGATTAGTAAGAAAGAAAGAAAAGTTAGCTAGTTAGAAAGATAGATAGATTAGTAAGAAAGAAAGAAAGATAGATAAGTTAGAAAGATAGATTGATTAGTAAGAAAGAAAGATAGATAAGTTAGTTAGAAAGATAGATAGATTAGTAAAAAATAAAGATAGATAAGTTAGTTAGAAATATAGATTAATAAGAAAGATAGATAAGTTAGTTAGTTAGTTAGAAAGATAGATAGATTAGTAAGAAAGAAAGAAAGATAGACTGATTAGTAAGAAAGAAATAAAGATAGATAAGTTAGTTAGAAAGATAGATTAGTAAGAAAGAAAGATAGATAGTTAGTTAGATATATTAGTTAAAAAGAAAGTAAGATAGATAAGATAGTTAGAAAGAGATAGATTGGTTAGAAAGAAAGAAAGATGGATAAGTTAGTTAGAAAGACAGATAGATAGATTAGTTCAAAAGAAAGAAGGACAGATAAGTTAGAAAGATAGATTAGTTAAAAAGAAAGAAAGAAGGATAAGTTAGTTAGAAAGATAGATAGATTTGTTAGAAAGAAAGATAGATAAGTTAGTTAGAAAGATAGAAAAGTTAGTTAGAAAGATAGATTAGTAAGATAGATAGATAGATAGATAGATAGATAGATAGATAGATAGATAGATAGATAGATAGATAGATAGATAGATAGATAGATAGATAGATAGATAGATAGATAGATAGATAGATAGATAGATAGATTAGTAAGGAAGAAAGATAGAAAAGTTAGTTAAAAAGAAAGAAAGATAGATAAGTTAGTTAGAAAGATAGGTAGATTAGTTAAAAAGAAAGAAAGATAGATTGGTTAGTTAGAAAGATAGGTTAGTTAGAAAGATAGATTAGTAAGAAAGAACGATAGATAGATAGATAGATAGATAGATAGATAGATAGATAGATAGATAGATAGATAGATAGATAGATAGATAGATAGATAGATAGATAGATAGATTAGTAAGAAAGAAATAAAGATAGATAAGTTAGTTAGAAAGATAGATAGATTAGTAAGAAAGAAAGATAAGTTAGCTAGTTAGAAAGATAGATAGATTAGTAAGAAAGAAAGAAAGATAGCTAAGTTAGTTAGAAAGATAGATAGATTAGTAAGAAAGATAAATTAGAAAGATAGATTAGTAAGAAAGAAAGAAAGATAGATAAGTTAGTTAGAAAGATAGATTAGTAAGAAAGAAAGAAAGATTAGTTAGAAAGATAGATAGATTAGTTAGAAAGAAAAAAGATATATAAGTTAGTTAGAAAGATAGATAGATTAGTAAGAAAGATAGATTAGTAAAAAAATAAAGAAAGATAAGTTAGTTGGAAAGATAGATAGATTAGAAAGAAAGAAAGAAAGAAAGAAAGAAAGAAAGAAAGAAAGAAAGAAAGAAAGAGCAAGAAAGAAAGAAAGAAAGAAAGAAAGAAAAGTTAGTTAGAAAGATAGATAGATTAGTTAGAATGAATGAAAGAAAGACTGATTAGTTATAAAGAAAGATACATTAGTAAGAGAGAAAGAAAAATTAAATAGTTAGAAAGAAAGAAAGAAAGATTAGTTAGAAAAAGATAGAAAGAAAGAAAGAAAGAAAGAAAGAAAGAAAGAAAGAAAGAAAGAAAGAAAGAAAGGTGGATTGATTAGTTAGAAAAAAGAAAGATAGAAAGATGGATTCGTTAGAAAGAAAGATGGATTCGTTAGAAAGAAAGAAAGATGGATTAGTTAGAAAGAAAGAAAGATGGGTTAGTAAGAAAGAAAGAAAGAAAGAAAGAAAGAAAGAAAGAAAGAAAGAGAAAGAAAGGATTAGTTAGTTAAAAGACAGATGGATTAGATAGAAAGAAAGAAAGATGGATTTGTTAAAAAGAAAGAAAGATGGGTTAGTAAGAAAGAAAGAAAGAAAGAAAGAAAGAAAGAAAGAAAGAAAGAAAGAAAGAAAGAAAGAAAGAAAGAAAGAAAGAGAAAGAAAGGATTAGTTAGTTAAAAGACAGATGGATTAGATAGAAAGAAAGAAAGATGGATTTGTTAAAAAGAAAGAAAGATAGATTAGCTAGAAAGAAAGATGGATTAGATAGAAAGATAGATTAGTTAGAAAGAAAGATAGATTAGTTAGAATGAAAGAAAGAACGATATATATTAGTTAGAAAGAAAGAAGGATTAGTTAGAAAGAAAGAGGGATTAGTTAGAAAGAGATATATTAGTTAGAAAGAGATATATTAGTTAGAAAGAAAGATAAATTAGAAAGAAAGAAAGAAAGAAAGATTAGTTAGAATGAAAGAAAGAAAGATATATTAGTAAGAAAGAAAGAAATAAGGGTTAGTTAGAAAGAAAGATGGATTAGTTAGAAAGAAAGAAAGATATATTAGTTAGAAAGAAAGAAAGATAGATTAGTTAGAATGAAAGAAAAAAAGATATATTAGTTAGAAAGAAAAAAAAAGAAAGAAAGAAAGATGGATTGGTTAGTTAGAAAGAAAGAAAGATGGATTGGTTAGAAATAAAGAAAGATGGATTAGTTAGAAAGAAAGAAAGATGAATTAGTTAAAGGGGGGGTGAATTACTGTTTCATGCATGCTGAGTTTTTTACACTGTTAAAGAGTTGGATTCCCATGCTAAACATGGACAAAGTTTCAAAAGTTAAGTTGTACGTTTGAAGGAGTATTTTTGTTCCAAAAATACTCCTTCCGGTTTGTCACAAGTTTCGGAAAGTTTTTTTCGAGTATGGCTCTGTCTTACGTAAGATAGGGCGGAATTTCCTTATATGGGTTCTAATGGCACTTCTCCGGTAAGATCGCGGGCGCGGGCGCGCGCGCACTCGTAGACCAGGGGCCGGTTTCACAAAGCTATTTTAGACCGGTCTATAGTGTTAGACAAGTCTAAAATTTGCCCATAGACAGACTAATGCAATTTAGACTGTTTCACAAAAATAAAGACTGACTTAATTTAGACCAAAAAAATTAGACACCTTACCCCCAGGCTAACTTAGGTCTAAGACTCTATGTTACCTTGGCAACCAGCAGTAACAATCAGTTACATTACAAACTGCCAAAAGAAAAGGGAACCAAGTAAAATGTCCTTGTAACTGTTAGGGCCGTTACATAGTCAACGCGAGCAACGATTGACGCGCTCCCTTTCATACGCAAGCGTCACTGGCCATGCGTGAAATGCAATACACTGTGACTGTTCAACCGTCTATTTCGCATCAAACGCTCGCTTTATACGCGCGTCCTATTCGCCTTGGACACGCGAATGGATTCAAAATGTTCAAGCGTTGAACTAGACGCGATAGACGCGAATGTGACGCTCTATTCGCGTTTGGTGTGAACGCTACATAATAACAGGCTGCGATGTCAAGATTGCAATGCTGGAATGTGTGTGTGTGTGTGTCAGAGAGATAAAGGACGGGCGCGATCGAACAGTGGAAACAAAAACATACTCCGTCATTTATACTCCTCCAACAAACACATTTTCCACTGAGGGAAAACTGCACTCAGCGGTTGAATGCGCTTACTCGATCCGCCATGTTTTTTGTTTTGAAAAGTGTCTTATTTTACCCAGAATGCATTGCAGTGTAGTCCTACTTAAGATAGTCAGAGTCTTAAGTGCTTTGTGCAACGGTCTGATTTAGATGTCTATCTGAAGTCTGACTATCTACTATATCTAAGCCATAGTCAAAGTCTATCTTTTTGAAACCGGCCTCAGAGCAAGAGAGTGAAAGCAGTTCGCCATCAAAGCGCCCTGCTCGGCTTTTGGAAGTCAATGTAGCCAAAGAAGTGTGTTTTTGGTTGCCAGGGCAAGACAACCCTGCACAGATTCCCAAAGAACCCAGCATTAAGGGACCCGTGGATGGAGTTTGTTTTCCTGAGCATAAACGGAGTTGTGTAAGACTGTTTGTTCCCTGCATTTCAACGATGATTGTTTTATAAACAAAGCCCAGATCGACGGATTTGCAGATCGTCTAATGCTTAAGGATCGAGCAGTCGCAATGATAAAGGTTTGCGGTCGTGCGTTGGAACCGGACGGTGAGTAAAACTGTTGAACAAATGTCTCTGTGTGTTGTTAGCTATCGGCGCGTTAGCACAGCTTTAGCTTCGCCCACACGGCCCGCCTCCAGTCACTCGTTTTTTTCCGGAAAGACTCGGTACAGCCTATCTTTCTTTTATAAATATAATAAAACTAAAGACTTTTCGGAGATATGAAGGATGCAATACTACTCTATAGTTACTCAAGATTAACAGGAGATTGAGTGAAAATGAGCATTTCACCCCCCCTTTAAGAAAGAAAGAAAGAAAGATAGATTAGCTAGAAAGATGGATTAGATAGAAAGATAGATTAGTTAGAATGAAAGAAAGAAAGATATATTAGTTAGAAAGAAAGAAAGAAAGAAAGAAAGAAAGAAGGATTAGTTAGAAAGAAAGATGGATTAGTTAGAAAGAAAGAAAAAAGAAAAAGAAAGACAGAAAGATAGATTAGTTAGAATGAAAGAAAGAAAGATATATTAGTTAGAAAGAAAGAAAGAAGGAAAGAAAGAAAGAAAGAAAGAAAGAAAGAAAGAAAGAAAGAAAGAAAGAAAGAAAGAAGGGTTAGTTAGAAAGAAAGAAAGATGGATTAGTTAGAAAGAAATAAAGAAAGGATTAGTTAGAAAGAAATATGGATTAGTTAGAAAGAAAAATAGATAAGAAAGAAAGAAAGATAGATTAGTTAGAATGAAAGAATGATATATTAGTTAGACAGAAAGAAAGAAGGGTTAGTAAAAAGAAAGATGGATTAGTTAGAAAGAAAGAAAGAAAGATAGATAGATAGATAGATAGATAGATAGATAGATAGATAGATAGATAGATAGATAGATAGATAGAATGAAAGAAAGATATATTAGTTAGAAAGAAAGAAAGAAAGAAAGAAAGAAAGAAAGAAAGAAAGAAAGAAAGAAAGAGAAAGAAAGAATGGTTAGTTAGAAAGAAAGAAAGAAAGAAAGAAAGAAAGAAAGAAAGAAAGAAAGAAAGAAAGAAAGATGGATTAGTTAGAAAGAAAGAAAGAAAGAAAGAAAGAAAGAAAGAAAGAAAGATTAGTTAGAATGAAAGAAAGATACATTAGTTAGAAAGAAAGAAAGAAAGAAAGAAAGAAAGAAAGAAAGAAAGAAAGAGAAAGAAAGAAGGGTTAGTTAGAAAGAAAGAAAGATGGATTAGTTAGAAAGAAATTAAGAAAGAAGGATTAGTTAGAAAGAAAGATGGATTAGTTAGAAAGAAAAATAGATTAGAAAGAAAGAAAGAAAGATAGATAGATTAGTTAGAATGAAAGAAAGAATGATATATTAGTTAGAAAGAAAGAAAGAAAGAAAGAAAGAAAGAAAGAAAGAAAGATGGATTAGTTAGAAAGAAATAAAGAAAGGATTAGTTAGAAAGAAAGATGGATAGATAGATAGATAGATAGATAGATAGATAGATAGATAGATAGATAGATAGATAGATAGATAGATAGATAGATAGATAGATAGAAAGAAAGAATAGAAAGAAAGAAAGAAAGAAAGAAAGAAAGAAAGAAAGGTAAGTTAGAAAGAAAGAAAGATGGATTAGTTAGAAAGAAATAAAGAAAGGATTAGTTAGAAAGAAAGATGGATTAGTTAGAAAGAAAAATAGATAAGAAAGAAAGAAGGATAGATTAGTTAGAATGAAAGGATGATATATTAGTTAGAAAGAAAGAAAGAAGGGTTAGTTAGAAAGAAAGAAAGATGGATTAGTTAGAAAGATAGATGGATAGATAGATAGATAGATAGATAGATAGATAGATAGATAGATAGATAGATAGATAGATAGATAGATAGATAGATAGATAGAATGAAATAAAGATATATTAGTTAGAAAGAAAGAAAGAAAGAAAGAAAGAAAGAAAGAAAGAAAGAAAGAAAGAAAGAAAGAAAGAAAGAGAAAGAAGGGTTAGTTAGAAAGAAAGAAAGAAAGAATGAAAGAAAAATTAGTTAGAATGAAAGGAAGATACATTAGTTAGAAAGAAAGAACGAAAGAAAGAAAGAAAGAAAGAAAGAAAGAAAGAGAAAGAAAGAAGGGTTAGTTAGAAAGAAAGAAAGATGGATTAGTTAGAAAGAAATTAAGAAAGAAGGATTAGTTAGAAAGAAAGATGGATTAGTTAGAAAAAATAATAGATTAGAAAGAAAGAAAGATAGATTAGTTAGAATGAAAGAAAGAATGATATATTAGTTAGAAAGAAAGAAAGAAAGAAAGAAAGAAAGAAAGAAAGAAAGGTTAGTTAGAATGAAAGAAAGAAAGATGGATTAGATAGATAGATAGATAGATAGCTAGATAGATAGATAGCTAGATAGATAGATAGATAGATAGATAGATAGATAGATAGATAGATAGATAGATAGATAGATAGATAGATTAGTTAGAATGAAAGAAAGATATATTAGTTAGAAAGAAAGAAAGATAGATAGATTAGAAAGATAGTTTAGTTTGAAAGAAAAAAGATTAGTTAGAATGAAAGAAAGGAAGATAGAAAAGTTAGAAAGATAGATTAGTTAGAAAGAAAGATGGATTAGTTAGAAAGAAAGATGGATTGGTTAGTTAGAAAGAATGAAAGATGGATTAGTTAGAAAGAAAGAAAGAAAGAAAGAAAAATTAGTTAGAATGAAAGAAAGATACATTAGTTAGAAAGAAAGAAAGAAAGAAAGAAAGAAGGGTTAGTTAGAAAGAAAGAAAGAAAGATGGATTAGTTAGAAAGAAAGAAAGATGGATTAGTTAGAAAGAAAGAAAGAAAGAAAGAAGGGTTAGTTAGAAAGAAAGAAAGATGGATTAGTTAGAAAGAAAGAAAGAAAGAAAGAAAGAAAGAAAGAAAGAAAGAAAGAAAGAAAGAGTAAGAAAGAAAGAAAGAAAGAAAGATGGATTAGTTAGAAAGAAAGAAAGAAAGAAAGAAAGAAAGAAAGAAAGAAAGAAAAATTAGTTAGAATGAAAGAAAGATGCATTAGTTAGAAAGAAAGAACGAAAGAACGAAAGAAAGAAAGAAAGAAAGAAAGAAAGAAAGAAAGAAAGAAAGAGAAAGAAAGAAAGAAGGGTTAGTTAGAAAGAAAGAAAGATGGATTAGTTAGAAAGAAATTAAGAAAGAAGGATTAGTTAGAAAGAAAGATGGATTAGTTAGAAAGAAAAATAGATTAGAAAGAAAGAAAGAAAGAAAGATTAGTTAGAATGAAAGAAAGAATGATATATTAGTTAGAAAGAAAGAAAGAAAGAAAGAAAGAAAGAAAGAAAGAAAGAAAGAAAGAAAGAAAGAAAGAAAGAAGGGTTAGTTAGAAAGAAAGAAAGATGGATTAGTTAGAAAGAAAGAAAGATGGATTAGTTAGAAAGAAAGAAAGAAAGAAAGAAAGAAAGAAAGAAAGAAAGAAAGAAGGGTTAGTTAGAAAGAAAGAAAGATGGATTAGTTAGAAAGAAAGAAAGAAAGAAAGAAAGAAAGAAAGAAAGAAAGAAAGAAAGAAAGAAAGATATTTAGAATGAAAGAAAAAAAGATATATTAGTTAGAAAGAAAGAGATAGATTAGTTAGAAAGAAAAAAGAAAGGAAGGAAGGAAGAAAGATGGATTGGTTAGTTAGAAAGAAAGAAAGATGGATTAGTTAGAAATAAAGAAAGATGGATTGTTTAGTTAGAAAGAAAGAAAGATATTAGTTAGAAAGAAAGATGGATTAGTTAGAAAGAAAGAAAGATGGATTAGTTAGAATGAAAGAAAGATATATTAGTTAGAAAGATAGATAGATTAGAAAGATAGTTTAGTTTGAAAGAAAAAAGATAGATTAGTTAGAATGAAAGAAAGAAAGATAGAAAAGTTAGAAAGATAGATTAGTTAGAAAGAAAGATGGATTAGTTAGAAAGAAAGATGGATTGGTTAGTTAGAAAGAATGAAAGATGGATTAGTTAGAAAGAAGGATTAGTTAGAAATAAAGATAGATTAGTTAGAAAGAAAGATTAGATAGAAAGATAGATTAGTTAGAAAGAAAGAAAGAAAAAGATAGATTAGTTAGAATGAAAGAAAGAAAGATATATTAGTTAGAATGAAAGAAAGAAAGATATATTAGTTATAAAGAAAGAAAGCTGGATTTGTTAGTTAGAAATAAATAAATAAATAAATATGGATTAGTTAGAAAGAAAGATGGATGGATTAGTTAGAAAGAAAGAAAGAAAGAAAGAAAGAAAGAAAGAAAGAAAGAAAGAAAGAAAGAAAGAAAGAAAGAAAGAAAGAAAGAAAAATTAAGATAGAAAGAAAGAAAGATAGAAAGATATATTAGTTAGAACGAAAGATGGATTAGATAGAAAGATAGATTAGTTAGAAAGAAAGATTAGTTAGAATGAAAGAAATATGGACTGGTGAGATAGATAGATAGATAGATAGATAGATAGATAGATAGATAGATAGATAGATAGATAGATAGATAGATAGATAGATAGATAGATAGATAGATAGATAGATAGATAGATAGATAGATTAGTTAGAAAGAAAGTAAGAAAGAAAGATTAGTAAGAAAGAAAGATGGATTAGTTAAGATTAGTAAGAGAGAAAGAAAAAAGATTGATTAGTTAGAAAGAAAGAAAGATAGATTAGTTAGAAAGAAAGATAGATTAGATAGAAGGATAAATAGATTAGTAAGAGAAAGAAAGAAAAAAAGAAAGAAAGAAAGATTAGTTAGACAGAAAGATGGATTAGTTAGAAAGAAAGAATGATGGATTGGATAGTTAGAAACAATGAAAGATTGATTAGTTAGAAAGAAAGAAAGATGGATTAGTTAGAAAAATGGATTAGTTAGAAAGAAAGAAAGATGGATTAGTTAAAAAGAAAGATAGATTAGATAGAAAGATAGAAAAGTTAGAACGAAACAAAGAAAGATTAGTTAGAATGAAAGAAAGATATATTACTTAGAAAGAACGAAAGATGGATTAGATAGAAAGATAGATTAGTTAGAAAGAAAGAAAGATTATAGAATGAAAGAAATATGGATTGGTTAGAAAGAAAGAAAGATGGATTAGTTAAAAAGAAACAGATAAGTTAGAAAGAAAGAGATTAGATAAAAAGATAGATTAGTTAGAAAGAAAGATAGATTAGTTAGAATGAAAGAAAGATGGATTAGTTACAAAGAAAAAAAGATGGATTAGTTAGTTAAAAAGAAAGATAGATTAGATAGAATGATAAATAGATAGATTAGTTAGAATAATATATTAGTTAGAAAGATAGATTAGTTAGAAAGAAAGATATATTAGTTAGAAAGAAAGAAAGAAAGAAAGAAAGAAAGAAAGAAAGAAAGAAAGAAAGAAAGAAAGAAAGATTAGTTAGAAAAAGAAAGATAGATTAGTTAGAATGAAAGAAAGATACATTAGTTAGAAAGATGGATTAGAAAGAAAGAAAAAAGATGGATTAGTTAGTTAAAAAGAAAAATAGATTAGTTAGAAAGAAAGATAGATTAGTTAGAAAGAAAGAAAGAAAGCTAGATTAGTTAGAAAGAAAAAAGATATAAGTTAGAAAGAAAGAAAGATAGATTAGTTAGAAAGAAAAAGAAAAATAGATTAGTTGGTAAGGATGAAAGAAAGATAGATAAGTGTCATAGATAGATAGATAGATAGATAGATAGATAGATAGATAGATAGATAGATAGATAGATAGATAGATAGATAGATAGATAGATAGATAGATAGATAGTGGTAGATGGGGACTATCTATCTTGATGCAGTGGGGACTGTTTGATAACCTAATTCAATTTCTGTATATTTCATACCTGTTAGACAGGAAGGGCACATGCAAATTTTACATTTATTTTTGGATTTATGTGAGGAAAGTTTTAAGTTCACTTATATTAAAAGTTGTTATAATTTTCAAAAGTAAAAAAAAAAATCATTTTCATGGAGACATCAGTAGCTACAGTGATACTGGCCTTCATTCATAAAAAAAGCATTAAACAATTGTTTAAAATATACTGTCTTTATGATGTTTCTATATTACAGTGGAAATTGAGTCTCACATTATTTAAATTTTATTTGCACACAAAACATTAATGGTGAACATTTTTGACTTTATAAAATGATTCTCTCAAGTCTTGGCAATTGGCCCCTATTAAACAATAAAGAAAGTAAGACATATTTTTCTTACATAGTTTAGTAGCCTACTATATTCTTTTTGGCAGAATTTATCATTATAATCAACTTAATTATTTCCTGGATTTTGTAAAACATTTTTGCTTTTTTTAAAGTGCAAAAACTTGATGGGAAGTTCGGATCATTTTACTGACTCGCTTGTTATACTTCGTTCATTAAAATTAACAAATCTTTTTTCGAGTCGTTTCGTTCATTTAAGGGGCTTTAAATGTTATACTTTTAACAGCCAAATTCCCCAGACACATCCACCTACGCAGTCTTTATCATATTCTGAATTAAGAAATCATTAAAATGCAGTCAAAAATTATTTACAGGGAACGTATACAATTACTTTCCGAGTCTTTCGTTCATTTGTCACGTGACAGACGCAATGAACGTTCATGAACGAACTGAACCCTGCTTCAGATACGAGCTCCTGCAGAGGTAGTGAAAGCAGGCCAACTCTGCCACTGGGGCATAGGCTACAACAGGCCTAATGTGTGGAACTTGTGGTGTGGTTTTCTGGGGAGGTGGAGTAACTATTATGTGTCCCTTTTGAGGTTTTTTATTGTTTTGATGTTGTTGTTTTACATGTTTGTTATTTAATCACCTCTATCTTATTTTTTTTATAGTCCAATCAATAAATTAATTGTACATTTTGAAAAAACATTTTTTCATAAATCAAGGTTTATACTAAGTAAACAAGGACTGATGTTTTTAAAATTAGGGTTAGGGTTATGCGACCGCACTGATGACTTACAGAGTCTCACTCCAGCCAAAGTCCCAAAGTTGGCAACCCTGTATTCATACGTCTACAGAAATTCCTATTAAGAATTTAACAGAGGTTTAGATGTTGTTTTGTTTAATTTGTTGTTACCATAATGGTGATCAGTGAATGCTTTAGTTGGGCCTTGACCCTTGACTTAAACATTAGTTTTTCTTTGGCTGCTGTAACTGTGTGTTTTTGAGGCACATTTGTTGTGGCAGAAACAAAGCCAACAAAAATGAGATTTGCTGATTATGATGTAATCACATGATGTTTGGATCACCGATCTCATCCCGTGTCTAATCCTTTATCAAAAATTTGTTGTTTTAATACAGCTTAAATTTATATTACTACACGGTGAAACTACAGCAAAAGATCAAGCAGTGCTGCGCGATCAGTTATGAAGGATTTTTTAAACTCATCATTCTCTAAAAAAAATTTGATCTATGGCTTCAGACAGACACACACAGACATCAAGAATCAGCCAATGAATCTCAACAATGGTGACTGTCAACAAAAAAGATAACATCAAACCTGACAAAACACGCTACTAAAAGTCAACACAAAACCAACAGGAAAAATAAAAGCAAAAAGTAAAAATTAAAGAAAATAACCAGACAATTCAGCTGCATAATTTATTCATTCTGCAATGCATGCTGGGAGTCATGGATAATTTTTTTGTACTATGATTGTCACCATTGTTGAGATTCATACACCGATTCTTGATTTCTGTGTGTGTCTGGCTGATCTCGAAGTTCAAAATGTTCTGAACATAAACCTCTTAAAATCCTTCATATTTTCTGGATGTCAAATCACAGTGATACAATAATCAAAAATAACAAAACATCATCCATATAAATAAATTAGAAAATAAATGAGATCAGAGAATCGGACCACTAGATGATGATTGTGACCATTAACAAACAGCCATTGTCATCTGATCCTGTTTTCTTTCAGCTTTTTTACCAGAGCAAATGTATTTTAAAGACACAGATATCACAGCCAAAGAAAAACTTATGTTCAAAAGTCAAGGGTCCAGAGCCCAACTAAAGCAAACACTGATCACCATCATGGTAACATCAAATGAAAATAAAATGACATCTAAACCTCTGTCACCTTTTAACTTCTTTAGACGTCTGACAGAAATAAAGTCAAACTGGTTAGTAATAAGTGAAGCTGGTAATGCTGTATCCTCTGCTGAGATCTTCAGAGATTTAATGTATTTTACCTTCAGTTGATTTAATCTTTTTTTCTGTTCTTCTTGTTCCTCTTTCCTCAGTGATTCTGCTTGTTAACAGCAGTTGTTCATCAGTGTCTGAATTAACTTCACTACATTGAACTAATGTAGGGGATAGTGAATGAGCGTGTGATTTTGAACACTGCCTCTGAGTGTTAACTTTGAGCGCTGTTAATTCACAGTATATTCCTGTAGGCTACTTTCTCAAACGACAAAAATCACCCAGAATGCATTTTTTTTCTACGGTATATTACTGTTTTAATGGAAAACAGCATGTTACTGTAAAAATGTGGCTGTTTTTTTACAGCAATTTTTTTACAGTAGTCTAGCAATCATAAAACAATGACCTAAATTATTTCAAAACCAAAGAATGACTTTGTTTCTCATTAGAAAAATGTCTAGGCTGATGGGACCCCCTGATGCCAAATATGCTTACTGTATACACTTGTTTTTAAACCTTGTTTTAATACTCTTGTTATGTCTTTTGTGTCATGTATTTCAGGCAATCAAAACACGATTTGCACGTGTTCTTGAGAATAAAGATGCTCTACTGGCTGCTGCGACCCTACCCAAGTTCAAGTTACGTTGGCTGCGTGACCAGAATAAAGACCTGCTAAAAACAAGTCTAGCAGAATGCAGAGAATGTGCCCGAGCAGGATCAGCACCCAGGGGAAACCCAACGACACAGTACCAGCCATCTAGCAAAGAGGATGAATTCTTTTGCTTTGATGGGAGTGAGGAGGATGCCTATGTCTCTGTTGAAAATGAAGTAGCTGATTACTTCAAATCAGGAGCCACAGGGATGGACGCTCTGAATCAGTTTCCCTTAATAAAGAGAGTATCACTTAAATATAATGCAGCTACTCCATCCCTTGAGGTACAATAACTGGTTTGAGAGCTAGCAATGTCATGGCTACTGGTCAGAGGTGAGAGATGAGACTTGTTAGCCCATTTTAATGTTTGTTGAGAATCTCATCTCTAATCTCTATTTAGCTTTGCCATGAGGCATGTTTGTTTAACCATTTTGTTAAGCTTTTGTTAAATCACATATGCAATTATATGTAGCACCTCAAGGCACCTTTGTTTTCTCTTTTAATTAGTGTTAATACTGTAGGCCAATCACTTTTATTTCATTGGGCCTAATGTGGTAAAAAACAAAAAAAAAAAAAAAACACTTAAATGACTGAGACAGTTGTTATTTCGTTTCAAGTCTTAAAAGGGACTTTTGTACTACTGCTTGATTTGAAGGCCTGTTGTCCTGTTGATTACAATAAATAGGTCTAACAATTGTTTATTGTGTTTGACTGTTCAGTACTGTTCATATTTACATTTAAAAAGCATACATAAAAGTAACTTAAAAGTTACTTTCCCTAGTAGCTAATAGGGATGGGCGATACCACTTATTTTGTTTTCGATACGATACCGATACTTTCAAGGCCAGTATCGCCGATATCGATACCGATACCGATACCTCTAAACTGAATTTTTAAATTTGAAAATTTCTTAAATTATTGAATTACTAAGATTAAAATGGGTAATGATACCCACTTAACATTATATATTAAAGGTATTTTAACATTAAATATACGCCGTAATTGGAACTTATTAGATTATATTTTTATTTACACGTGATTACAATGTTTACTTGTAGTGGTAACCATGGAAATCTACAAAATATTATAGGCCTAGTTGAACTATGATCACTGTAATGTTAATTTCCATAAGGGACTGCCAGTGACCGGCTGTTGCACCCATAAAATGCAACCTTTTTATTCTGACAGTGAATGATTTATATTAAAATTAGTTACAGAATAGAACTATGAACTTTTAACATTCAAAAAACAATTTATTTGCACAAACTATGTAGGCTACAATTTAAATTAGTTTATTGTGAAATAGCTCAAACATGTGATGTTTTTCTGTCTTCTGTTAAGCATTGTTCTGGGCTGGGTTTCCCAAAAGCATCAATGGTTTCTTGTGATACTTTTGGGAAACACATCCCTGTTTGAATGCATTGTCGGCAGTGTGTGAACACTCTCTGTGATTGATTGCTTCTGACTTGCAGCATTTGCGTGTGTTCAGATAAGCAGGAAAATAGTTATACTACACAATTATTTGCTAAACATAGGTTATTCATCCACTTCAATGCATATTGTATGCATTAAACTTCTTGTCAAATAAACAAAATCACTGGTAAAAAAAAAAACTAGTATCGATATTTTTATTTGAGTATCGATACTTTCGATACTCGACGTCAGTATCGATGTATCGATACTTTGTATCGATACGCCCATCCCTAGTAGCTAATTACTTTTGATGTACAGTAATTGGTAAAGTAATTCAGTTACTTTTAAAAGAAGTAACTAGTAACTGTAACTAATTACAAATTTTCAGTAACTTGCCCAATACTGCACATGACAAAAACATGACGCATATCATTCTTTCACAAGACAAAGCAGTGGGAGGGGAAACACTGGCGGGTACGGTTTCTTTACAAAGTGACTTTGGCAGTTACTGGCCTGAATAATACAGCGTTTTTAATGTGAACTTGTGAACTGGGTGAACTTGTGATTGTTTTGACAATGTTTCCGTCTGTACGCGAAAAACATAAAGGATTTTTTATTTATTTTTTGCTTCAGAACATTGTTGTCATAAGATTGCTGTTTATATATATCTTTGTTAAAAATGCCAGAACAATTTATAATATCAGTTAATTTAATTCATTTTCCTTTAAATGAGCCATTGGGCAGCCAGAAACAAGGTTTTTGTATACTGTGAGTGGACATACCATTCAAAAGTTTGGGATCAGTAAGATTTATATATTTTATTTCGGCAAGGATGCATTCAGTTGATCAAAAGTGACAGAAACGACTTTTACATCGTTTACATTGTATTTAACCAGCTTCAGGCTTTTAACAAAGAACAATAAAGAAAAGGAACACACAATGTGTTTATTACTACAGGGGAGCATAAAGAGAAATATCTGATGGATTAGTAAAACAATATTTTTTTCACTAGCCTTTTGTTCGAAAGAAAAAATGCAATGGAAACAATGCAAACAATTACACAACAAGATATCTCGCACATCCAAATATTAGCACCATATTTTATTTTGCAGTAAATGAAGTTAGTCTCTTATGTTTTTCCTTACACCAAACTGTTTCCTGATGCACTGCAGACTACAGGGTCACAATAAAGCTTATAGCCTGCTTCAGAGCTGAAGTGCATCTTTATATGTAATTTGATAATTCTGTTGAAATATGGTTAAAGTGTACTGCCGAATGTTTTTTTTAAATATATTTTTAATTACACATTTGCAATAATAAAATTTAAAATTTAGTACATTTAGAATATATTAACTTTAAATGTAATATGGAATAACACTCAAATTACAATCAGGTAGGCCATACTTTACATGAACTTTAGTGTGTTAGTCAGCACATCAAAATAAATGCACTTCTTTAAAGCACGACAAAAGACTTAAGACTCCAACGTAAAACTTTTAATTTATCATTACAAATTTCACTTTTTAAAAGTGAAAGAAAACTGAAACAGTCAACTACAGTTTTTTTTTTTTTTTTTTTTTATTTGAAGCACACTACAAGTGCACACTAGAAAAAAGAAAAAGAAAAAAAAAACCTCAAAAATCCAGAATTTTCAGATGGCAGTCTAACAAGTTGAACAGGTTTTGATTGCCTTAAGTATTTTTTTCTGTGCAGAAGTGCACTTCTCAAGTGAAACCGAATCTAGTCACAGACCCAGATCAATTCACTTTACTTTTTACTTGTCATGTTTGTGTGATTCACTACATGAATACCATAGCAGTACAAGGAAATAAATAAGCATTTTAAAAAATTAATTCTCCACCAAATGATTAGAGCGGGGCACAACCTAACACTTTTTGACTTTCTCAGTTTGTGTAAATCCACTTGGGGTTAATTTCCCACATGTCTAGTATACAATTATGTGGTTTTGTTTCAGTGTATACTTTTTTCTTGATTTAACCCGAAAGAATGGAAGTGAAAGGTGGGGCATGTTGTAACATGATCATAAAACAGATTAAAATGTTATCTGATCTAATAAAAAAAATATACAAAACAAACTAAAATATTTTGTCAATAAATAATTATTAATCAATAATATCCACAAAATCACAATCACACCACAAAACACAGCTATACAGCATAGTTCAAAACATAATAATAATTAATCATTTCTGAACATTGACTCTCAGTCTTTATTCACCTTTTTCTCAAGGTTTCTCAATAGAATTCATAAAAGTATAGAATAGAATAGCATAGTTCTAATAGTTCACCTGCGCAACTGGGATTTAAAGTGTCTTCTGTTGGTTAGATAAGCATTAAAGAACTATCTCAACTGTTAAATAACAGATCCAGTATAAGATTCAAATAATACCAGGTTTGTCTCATTTTAAATAAACAGAAAACAGAGATGAAAAATGAACCTCAGTAAGAAAGTTTGCCATGGTTAAATAAATGTTCAGTGATATCTTCCCAAAAAAAATTTTTTGTTTTAATTTTGGCACAACTTTTTCTCTATAGAGTTGATATGGCAACTAGTAAATACACTAAGTTTCGTCATGCTAGCATGTGTGGAAAGTTTTAAACCATATATGTCACGTCTAGCCCTGCGTTAGTTTGTCCCCAGTTCACCCCTAGACACATGATCACTGAGTTTCCGTCAAGTTTTAAGCAGGTCTGTAAATTATAAGTAGTGGTAGTTTCTAAAAGTTACAGTTTCTTTTCCTCAAGGGCTTCGTGTTAATGCTCCGCATCTTTGAACACTGATACTCAATGCAGTGATTCCTGACATTTCTAAGATGATTTGGTGGTTTGATGTTACCCATAATTACTCTGAAAAGAACATTTTCTGCACAAGTGCACATGTATTGTGTCGAAAGAATCTGGAAAATCCATTTCCGGATTAGTTTTTTCAATGACACTTTTTTTAACCCCTGGTTTCACAAACAAGGTTTCCGCATTTTCACAGACTTCTTTAAACTGAAAGCAATCTGCACAGTCAAATCTTAAATTATGTCAGTGCCATTGGTTTGTCTCAAGATGCACACACATGTTTTTTTCTTTTCTAAGGCACCATTATTAAACCTAAATATCCTAATTGAGCTAAGGCCTAATAATATACTCTAAGCCCTGTCTGTGAAACCAGGGGCTGTTGCATTTACTGCTAAGAATAGTCTTAAAAGCTAGTCATCAAATGTTTTTTGTTTTGTTTTGTTTTTATAGACTGTTCATAACTTTTTGAAATCAGTTACATAGATTGGTCTAATATGATACGAAAAAGTAAGTCTGCTTGCCCCTTGGCAAACTACTATTTGGTTATATACAGGTGCTGCGGTCATAAAATTAGAATATCATCAAAAAGTTGATTTATTTCAAGAATTCAACTTAACATTTTCAGAGCACTTCATGCTTCCTTCATTTTCCAGCAGGATTTACACCTGCCCACACTGCCAAAAGAACCAAAACCTGGTTCAATGACCATGGTATCACTGTGTAATTACTGTGTGATTTCATGTAATTTTCTGGGATTTTGATTTTGTGGGTTTCATAAGCTGTAAGCCATAATCATCAAAATTATAACAAATAAAGGCTTGACATATCTCACTTTGCATGTAATGAGTCTATATAATATATTAGTTTCACCTGTTAAGTTGAATTCTTGAAATAAATCAACTTTTTGATGATATTCTAATTTTATGACCAGCACCTAGATCTTAAGACACAGTCTTTACATAATGGCTATATGTTTATGCAATATTATTCATTTTGGTCCTTAACCAAAAATTCCATCACAGATTGTATGAATAATCAAAATTCTTTCATGCTTTTTTAATAGTTTCACTGATATGTTCACACTAGTTTGTTACAATGCTGTCATTTATGTTTGATTAACATAATTTCACATGATCCAAACAACCAAAGCAATGTTCTCAGTTATAATCTTGTGGATGAGGATGTTGTAAAAACAACTATGCCAGACATTACAGCTAACATATCAACACGTCTCCTCCATGGGTTCTAAAAGCAACAGTTAAACTATTGTATAAGTATGTTGTACAGTTTAAGTGGGTTGCAGCTGAAAGCAGGTTAGACAATCTAAACTGGTTTAGTCTGTTGATGGTATGATCTATAATGGTTGTTGTACAGTAAATGGTGCCTGCCTCATTGTAACACATCCAGACTTGTGTGAAACCAAATTAAACTGCTTACAAATACACATTCAATAGAGCACTTCATGTAATTATGCACGGTTTATACACTACTGATGCAAAGCAGGGTTCAGTTGTTTTATTAGCTACTGTAAATGTCTGGGATTGACCTGTTTAGAATATTCGTGTTGAAGTAGATCACCTCAAAAGGCATTACACTGCATGTTAATGTTTTAAATAGATGATTAATGTTATGCTTATTTAAAACTTTACAACAAGGTTCCATTAGTTAACATGAACTAACAAGGAAAAATGCTTAATCTCAGTCCATGCTATAATTTCAACATTTTCTCATGCATTAATATAATCACAAAGTCTGTTATTATTATGTCATGGTCCTGGTGGAATTTGAACTAACAATGAACATTTTATTTTTTTATTAATTAACATTAACAAAAATACATAATTTCTGTTATAAATGTATTGCTCATTGTTAGTTAATGTTACACTTAACATGAGCACTTAACCTCATAATAAAATAAATTCTTTCCTTTTCCTTTAATCCTCCCTTATCGGGCTTATGCTACTCTGAACAATGCCTGAACTTCGCATTTTGAGCACTTCTTGTGCTGTTTTTGCCTCTTCACGACGACTCGCTTAATTTAGTCCTAATTTGTAAGTCGCCTTGGACAAAAGCGTCTGCTAAATGACTAAATGTAAATGTTACACTGTAAAAAATGCTGAGTTGTTTCAACCCATGTTTAGGTCGAATATCTGAGTTAATTTAAACCAAAGGTTAAAGGGGGTCTGTTTAATTTCCAAAGAAAAAGATATTTGCTGTATATAATTGATGAATCTCAGTTAAAATTAAACTTGCTTATTTTTGGTTGTTTTGACAGCAAAGGAATGTAATCGTGCATCTTGTTTGTCCCATTTCGAGAAGTAGCCTATAGTTGTTGGTCTTGTTTTGGATTTGCTGACGTGGGTAAGTTGACCCACACCCCTTTGATAACTCAGTTAATAGTGGAACTGCTAGGCTGCTGACTGACACACACACAGAGAGACTCCTGTCAAAGGTAAGTGCTTTTGTCCTCCTCGCATTCCTGTGTTTGATGTTTGGAAAAACACAAATAACAACATATATATATATATATATATATATATATATATATATATATATATATATATATATATATATATATATATATATATATATATATTTAGAATAAAGAAGAAGATAATTATTCATCACATTGATCATTAATGCAATTTTTCCCATGCAAGTTCAGTTTGTTTGAAATAATGCCATTGTTGCATTGTATTTGTTTTAGATCAGGGGTGTCTGTGTGAAAATGGCAAACTTTCAGCTTTCTGTGCTGTTTGCTTTAGGTAAGAGGAGCTGTTTTTTACTGATCTTATGCGAGAAATTATTATTTTTTTAAATATATCTTTAAAGAGACATGTTCATGAGTCACACTTTCTCTTTTGTAGGATTCGTCACACTGATAAACGGACAGGTATTTAGCACTTTCTCCACAACATTATTTTGTGGATGCTGCTTGTTAAATGTTAGAATCAATTTAAAAAAATGTATCCTTGGTAAATATTTATTCAATCATTTTCCAAGTTTTGCTTGATTGAAATTATAAATGAGTGTTCTTGCACGCTAACTTTGATAGAAAGAAACCTAGCTTGATTGTGGTGATGATGAATCATTTACCATTAACAATGAACGGTTTTATGGATTTTTTTTTTCTGTTTCTTCAGTGTGTGGTGGACTTTCAAAATGGTGCGTTTTGAATCATTTTTGCCACAAAACTGAATATTCCAGCCAACTCTTTTTTCATTGTTTTTATTTTTTTTATATTATTATTATTTTTATTTTTTTTACAGGCACAGTTTCTAATAACGGTTCAGCATGCTCTCCAGTGAGTTTTTAATCTTTTGATGCAATATAATGTGTGGGCGATATTAGGTTTCCATTTTATGTGAATCATTCCTCACTTGTTTCCCCATTCCTCTTTCAGCTCTCAGATTCAACGCTCAACAACATCCTCACCTGTTCAGGGATACAACTTTCAGGCGTATCGCAGGAGAATCTCACTAATCTCAAAGCATTTACTGACTCAGCCTTTGATTTGTACACATTGCTGGTATAGTAAATCTGAATATCAACCTATTTCAAACATACTAAAACTGCTTGTTAAAATGAAGTCACCTATTCAGTGCATTTTTAATCATCCAAACAGAAATCTAGACTTAACGCTAGTCTTGTGGCGAGCTCCATCAATAACACCAGGTTCAGTGGGCAAACAGTGGGAACACTGAGTGATGCGAGTTTTGCAAGGCTCTGGTTCCAAGTGAAGCTCAGTCCACACCTGTCATCTCTGTCCGGAGAGACTCTCTCCTGCCTGAGTCAAAGCAGCAGCCTCACCTGCCAGAGCTTCCAAGCACTGTTTGTATATCCCTAGGCTACATAAATCATGCTATTATTCTCAGATATTTTAGCTATTTGTTGACGAAGAAAATCAACTTAATTTACATTTTACAGGGTACAGGATCTAAGCTCTCACATCGGCCCTGAAAGACAAAAGATGGTGTATCAGAACTTCATAAAACCTTTTCTGGCAAGAAATACATCTGACGGTAGGCCTGCTGTATTTTGTGCAATAATATTGTTTGTTAGATGTCAGCTAGGCTACAGTTAAAAGACGAGGTTCTGGCTATGAGTTTGCTGACTTTGATTTTTTTTTTCTAAAGCTGGCTGTGCGAAAAGTCCAAACACCACCAGGGAATGGTTGATACAGAACTTCCAATCATTCTCTACTATCGCAAGTCTGGGAGATTTCACAGCTCTGAAAAAGGACTTTAATGGGGTAAGTAGATCAAACCGAGCAGTTGAATCATAGCATTAAAGCATGTTCACTCCAAGAACGATAATTGTAACGGTAAAGATAGGGCCCTTTTTTAACGCATCTAAGCGCATAAAGCGCAGGACGCAAATTCACTTAGTGCGTGTCCGAATCCGCTAGTTTAACGATCGGAAGTATGGTCGGCGCATCAGGCACATGGTCTAAAAGGGTTTAGACCCTGTCCCTATTCTCTTAATGAGTAATTGGTGTGTTTTGGGATTTACGTGCGTTAAACCAATAAGAGTCTTATCTCCCATTCCCTTTAAATGCCAGTTGCGCTCGCGCCATGGCAGATTCGCTATTTAGCCTACATGACGGAATTTGATAGAGGATAGACTGAACGCGTCTCCAGAGTGCAAACGGAACTGCTCGTGCGCAAGGTAAAAGTGCGCAAGCAGATCATCTATGGGACAAGCCGGATTCCACCATATCTCACAATAATAATCTTTTACATGGTAATCCTTTTATTTTAAATATTTGGCATGTTTGTGTGCTGCTGTGCGTCCTTGTGTGTTAAATAAGCAGAGTGTACGCGCGTTGTGGACGAGCCTAGGCGCACATACTAAAGCCTCTTTAAAGGTGCATTAAAAACTTTTCATGTTAAAAATACCCGTTTTTCTAACCCATACATGCTTAAACAATTGCCTGATGGGCTGAATGAGCCCTTCTATGATATCTGCGATTGCCTCTATAATCCTGTACAGTATGCTAAAATAAATAAGAGGGATTCGGGACGGAATCGACTGGGCGTGACGTCATGCGCGTTCACGCTCACCTGGCTATGTCTGGCAGGTTTGTGTATTCGCCGCCATTATCCGCATCAGCGAAGACAACTCAAGCGACTTTGGCAAAAGTAGAAGATGGATTCAAAGAGACCGGCTTCTAGTTCATCCCAAACCCCAACGCAAACTCAGCAATGGTGTTGACTTATGAATTTGAACATGGTTTCTTAAAGTATATTAAAACATCACATAGACATATGAACAACATTAAAAACTTGATTTTTGCCACAGGGGATTTTTAAGACATTTAGACGTTTAGAATAAACTGAATGTTATCATCCTTTGGTGTGGAAGCTAATATAGTCGTCATTATAGTTATTGTTCTCGGTGTGAACGGGCCTTTACTGTTGAGGTCATTCATTTGAATCTTTGTGTTTCTTTGCAGCTGGATGTCCTAGAGAGACTCAGTCCAGAGCAGAAAGCTGAGCTCATCTTTCAGTTGAATAAAACTAATAGTCTAAATGGTGATTCCATCAATAAGACCTTCCAGAGTTTCCTGCCGCCGCTCACAAACACAACTTTTAACATTACCATTGTAAGAGTTTTGTATATGATGATGATGAAGTCCAGTGATGAAACATGAATGAAGAAGATGATGCTAATTCTTGTCATTTCTGTGTGCAGAAACTCTCAGAAATCCAGGTATATTTGAGACAACTGGGAAGATTCATCACATCTTGTGTGACCATTGCTCAGACAGTAAGTTTGTGTGTGTGTGTGTGTGTGTGTGTGTGTGTGTGTGTGTGTGTGTGTGTGTGTGTGTGTGTGTGTGTCTGTGTGAGTGTGTGTGAAATGAAATAGTATAATAGGCCTATTTAGGCCGGGATGTCAGTCCTTACATTTTTGAACATATGAATAGTTTGAAATGCCAAATGATGAATCAAATTATCTGTATTTATAAAGGTTTGCTATTAAATAATCCCAAATGAATAATTCAAAGACATTACATTATTGTGGCAGATGAAAACAAGGAATAGACGTTAAAAAGGTGGCTTTAGATTCAATATAATACATATACATAGCCTAATCCTATTAATTGCCTCTCTTTTCTTGTGCCAGGAGCATCACATTTTTAAAATGCCTTTAACTTAATTGCCTTAATACGCATAAGCCTGTTTAACAGATGTTCTGTCTTTGTTCTCTTTCAGACAGATATAAGCAGTATCAAAAACCCTACGGAAACGCTTCTGACTAACTGGACCAATTTCTATGGCACCCACCAACCCTCAATAAATACATTTAACATCACCAACACCACTGAATGGTTCCAGAATGTGGTTATTCCTGTGGTGAAGAATAATCTGCAAACTAACCTGACTTCATCTGATGTCCAACAAATATCCACATTTGTTTTGTGAGTAGCACTGCATTATAAAATTAGAGCTCTCAGAAGAAACAGGAGGTAAAAATTATAAATGATTACAGAAAATTGTTGAAAGCGCAAAAACTTTTGAATCCTTATTTTTGTCTTGTTTTCCATTAAAACAAAAAGAAAATCTTATTAAAACATGATAAATTAATTTCACAAGGAAAATTGTTCAAGATGCTAAGAGAACTGTTTTCAGAGAACCAGGAATTAAAGCTAACTTTTGCCCCTCAGCTGAATAAAACTGCATTTAATAAATATATTCTCTGATAACAAGTTTGACTATTTTTCCCCATATCTCTAAGGATTATTTCATATTTGGAAAACAAGACAAACATTTACTGGAAAACAAAACTAAATGACTAATTAAGAAAAGGATTGCAGTGTATATGATTGCCACTAGTACATATGTACTACAATTAAAAACATATGTTCCTCACAGCATGTCTGATTTGTTTTAACTAATGCTGTGCTCTTTATACATTTTTCAGTACTTCAGAACCTCAAACTGCAGATCCTGTCAACATTTGTAAAGTCACCAGCAATAATAATTCCTGTCTTGTAAGTCTTTCATAAACCACAATTTTTAATTCTTATGCATAGTTAACCACACCCTGATCAGGTCCAACAACTGTCACACATCTAAAGAATGTGAAAGATAAAACCACGGCACAATGTTGTTTTGTTCGCATGTAGAAAAACTGGAACACCTAGTACAAGATGCAAATATCTCAAACAGATTTACAGCCCAGATATCAGCTGACTGCAGTTTTGGTATAAAGCTACTTTCTGGTCATTTGCAGATATCGCACACTGGAGAGAGTCTGGCGAAAGCGATTAATTGTGTTGCTAAATCAAATCTGAGCTTCACTGAGGAAAACCTGCGACTTCTGATCACTAATCTCACCACACCACTGCAGACACAGATGGAGCAATCCGTAAGGATACAAATAAAAATGAGGGGGGGGAAAATTGAGCATGTAATATTGAACTGTCTTTTTTGACAAGAAGTTTATTTTTGATTCAGGCAACAAGCTCATCTCAGAGCAACCTCACAGCCTTGTTTGCAGAACTTCCTGCTGAAAGCTTCACACCTGGAAATCTTGCTGATGTGGAGTTCATGAGATTCTGGTTCCAGATCAAGATGAAGCCTCTGCTGCCCAAAATTTCAAGAGAATTCCTGACTTGCCTCGCCACCCGTAACTTCAGCTGTCCGGCCTACAACGCCCTGTATGTTCCTCACATTCCGTTCAGCTGATATCTGAAAACTGATCATTATCTAATCACAAACCAATTTGCAGACTCACCCTGCTTGAGATTGAATTCACTTTCTGGTTGTATGCGGATCTAGAAACACTATGGAAACCTGTTTCCGCCATAGTTGAGTAAAAAATATAATTCTGTAAGACATAATAATGAGAAACGTTCTCATAATTATGACTTAGTATCTCATTATATTGAGAAAGTTTCTCGTAATAATGAGAAACTTTCTCGTAATTAAAACTTAACATCTAGTAATAATGAGAAACTTTCTCATAATAATGACTTAACATCTCATAATTATGAGAAACTTTCTCGCAATAATGACTTATTTTCTCGCACTTCTACGCATGCGCAAAGCAGTGGAGCAGAAGGGAGTGCCACGCTAGCGACATCCGCTGGTCAAAGCCTGTAAATGCATCACAGCAAACATTGCACGCTCTGCAGTGAATAACATTAATGATAAATTATCAGTATATGAGACCGGCTTCCATACTAGATAGTATTTTATTCATTTGTAATATTAATTTGTATTTTTGTGTATGAACAAGCAGCCACACAGAAGGGTGATCCATGGATTTCAAATAGATGGAGTGCACTTATGTGTAAATGTCCCCAAAGTCATAAACATCTTAAAGGTGATTTCTGTATTGATATCTTCCAGATGAACCTGCACATCTAATATCCTAGACGCATCCGCAAAATGCGTTATATTAACACATATAGGCCTACCCATATATTTTATGAAGATGTTACACTTAAACTTAACGAACAAATGTAATACAGGGTTCGTACGTTTTGAAAAAACCTGGAAAAGTTATGGAATTTGAAAAATGCAAATTCCAGGCCTGGAAAGGTTTTGAAAAAATAGAAATACCCAGAAAGTTTTGGAAAAGTCATGGAATTTTTTTTTTTAACATAGCATAATATGTGATTAATAATAACTGTTTTAAAAAAAAAAAAATTCCGCGTTGTCTTAACGTCCTTATATTCGGGTGGCATAACGTTCAGTTCACGTCCGAATCACTCACTTGTTGCGATGTTGCCTGAGGCGAGGTCGGTTCTGACAGAAATTTAATTGAAATGCCAGGAAAGTGGCACGAGCATGCTAAAGCTTTGCAAGCACTGGTGGGTCGAGAATGTAGCGGAAATGAGGATTGCAGCTCTGGCCGCATGTGAAACGATACGCAGTCTCCTGCACGCGAGAGGAGAGAAGAAAACAAGTAAATGCCAGTTCAATTGTAAGTTCATTCTTTATCTGCTTAGGAGTGTGCGATATTGTCTATGAACTATGATGATATTGTAATCATTGTTTAACTACATGTACGTCCGAGCCGAGGCACTGCGAGTGCGAGCTGACATCGCGTTTGTCTCTCATGCTTGCTTTCACACTGCGTGATGTGTCAGTGCAGTTATAGATGTCCCCAACTGAGTTTTTATCATATTATGTTGTCATATTAGAATATCACATGAGCAAGAGTGCCGTTTTCCTGTGCAAAGGTGCTATTTATTTTATACAAAAGTTAAATTAACAATAAAGTTGACATTGTGAGTTACTTTTTGGACACAATATTGTCAATTTTCACTTTATATCGCCGACGAGAATTTCATAATGAAGCCGTGGTCCAACAGACATGATGATTTATTTATTTATTTAATGAAATCCGCGTTTTGAACGAATCATTTTAACGATTCAGTGAACATTCACTTGTTTTTTTAATGAATCAGCCGTTTGAACGAATCGGTTGAAATTACTCCAACAACTCGCTTATTAAGACAGTGACTTGCCGCCACCTACGGGTGGTTTTAGTTTCATATTTAAAGTATCTTTTTTTAATTAAAATGTTAAAATTATAAATCATTTCATTTAAATATTGAATATCTTTATTTATGCAATTGTAAATGAAGTGTAAATATAGTAGGCTAATGCCAGTTTTGATGCCGCTTCTGTGTCAGCTCTAATGTCGACTGACATTTTCAGGAATACATAGTCATGGAAATGTGCCGAAAAGTCATGGAAAAGTCATGGAATAGTCATGGAAAAGTATTGGTTAAAATGTGTATGAACCCTGGTAATATTCCAACTTTAATCTGATAGTTGTGTAAATTCATGTAACACAATTTACATCGGTTTGCACAATCAGGCGTACTTCGTTACCATGGTAACCATCCTGCTTCTGCATTCCACTTTCACACCTTTTCGTGCGCATGGAAAAATATGGAAGATATACTGATGATTTTTAATTGATGTTATTTAATGATACTACAGCTTGCACTTCGTAGATCACATTGACTTTAATGAAAACAACTGTTTTGCAGAGCGTGCCATGTTTTCTGTGATGCATTTACACGGCTTTGAACAGCGGATGTCGCTAGCGTGGCACTCCCTTCTGCTCCACTGCTATGCGCATGCGTAGAAGTGCGACGAAATAAGTCCTTAGAGAAAGTTTCTCATTATCATGAGACGTTTAAGTCATTATTACGAAAAAGTTTCTCATTATTATGAGATACTAAGTCATTATTATGAGAAACTTTCTCAATATAATGATACTAAGTTATAATTATGAGAAAGTTATTTATCTTTCTATATAAGTTATTATATAAGTTAAGTCTCATTATTAGGACTTTTTTTCTTCTTCTTTTTTACTCAACCGTGGTGGAAACGGGCTTCCATAATATACAAAAATTCAAAATAATTAATAATAAATAAAAAAACTAACTAAAATAAAAAAAGATAGCAATAGTGACAATAGAAATTATTATTAAATTAACCTATTACAAACAATGTATTGTTTGTTTTCTGCCTTCAAAATATCTTGTTACTATTTCGGTGTGACTAAAATTGATTCAGTTTGTGAGTGAACTGTCTGAGTGAATCAAATTGAATCACGATTTCATTAATTTGCAAATCTGGCAACCATAATACTCATTATAAACAGCTGATGGAAAACACACATGACATAATTGTATCAATGAAAATTATTCTCAAGTCTGTGAACGGTAATGTCCATTGACATAATATTTTACTGTGGCACGTGCAGTATTTCACCGGGACTTGTAAAAAGGATCTAGTGACACCCCTGAGAAATGTGCTTGTCAAGAATACTTTTGTAATCGCTATCCTCTTACATCTCTGTTTTATTTCTGCAGTTTTGTGGGGCTAAATAATAGTTTAGGACTGATGAACAATACAACACAGAGATGGATCCTCAACGACTTCATTGTTCCGTTCCTGTCACAGCATCAAAACACAAGTAGGCTAAGTTATTTATCATTCAATTTAACAGACACATTAAGAGTATTGTTAGACTCCTCATAATTTAATTTGACACATAATACTTTACAGGACTCCATATAAATGACCAGTAATGAACTCAGTTTTTCATGTTGTTGTTTCAGGTGTCGATTGCACGTTGCCATTTTACAACAGTACGGACTTCATCCTGCAAAACTTTGGCGGATTCTTTAAGTTTGCACAGCTTCAAAATATTTCAAAATTTAGCCGCAATTTTTCCGCTGTAAGTCAAACGTTTTTGCTGTTAGTGATGATTCGAGTAAAGACTGACTGAACTCATATATAAAGGCTTTGTAAATGTGTGCCAGTGAAGCTTGTGTCTCATGTCGTCTGCAGGCGGACGCGCTTCAATTACTCACACCTTTGCAACTGAATGAACTGGTGTTCAGTCTTCCCGCTTCACCAGAAGAGCGAACGAACATCCTCACAAAAGTCTTTGACTTCCTTCTTCAAGCCCCTATCGGAGACAAACTAAACAACTTCCTCCCCTCTCTTCAGGCTCAGGCCAGAAAGGTGCATAATGCCACGATTTAGATGTAACCTGTGTAGAAATACTTCATTTAATAATAATGATATTAATTATTATCATGTATTACTTTTGAAAAAATATTTAAAACAAAATTATTGTTACTATTAGTGATGTTGTTGTTTGTTTATGTATCAACTTTATTATCCATTTTGTTCCTGTCCAACCATGTAATGTTTTCTCTTTTGTCTCTTTTGCAGGCAAACTTCAGTTGTGAAAACTACAAAATCTTGTAAGTTGTTTTTAAAAATCAAAACAAATAGCGATCTGGATGTATCAGTATTGATTAAGATCACGATTGTTTTGTCTTTTCTCTGTGAATCAGCTTTAACAAGATGGATCAGACATTATTATCAGTCCCTTCTAACCAGTCTGAAGCCCTGCTGACGATCAGAGACTCCGTGATGATGATTCCTCCCGATGGTGAGGCAGAATCGACAATAACACTTGCTCATAAACACGTTGATCACATCAGAATAACTGAATGCAAAATTCTGCCTGAATTAAAGTGTGAATTGTGTTTTATTTCCCTCCAGAGTGCATTGAGAGAGCGAGTCAAGTAAGTAATGATGAACAAAAAGATACATTTCATGTTCAGTAGATTGTGTCTGTTTTTATGTTTCAATAAAAAAAAAACAGTTGTAATGCAACATTTGTTCTCACTCTTGCAGTGCACAGCAACTCCTGTAAATGGTAAGCGACTGATTATATCCTACTTGATTTGAGATGTCAGTGATGTTTCTAAAACTTAAAGTCTTTGTTGTCTTGTCCTTTTCCAGAGACTTCCCTCTGTGCAAGTGTCGACAGGTGAGCTTTTCTGTCTGCACTCAAAAGAGTTAAAGCACTGAGGACACAATGGTCTGTAATACATGTTGCATGCTCTTCTGGTTTGCAGCTCTGCTTTGGATCAGTTCTTGAACACGACGGCTCAGAATGCAACAGGCCCACAGAATCTTTGCAACTACACTGTGTTGCAGTTTGCCTGTCTATCAAAGGTATTATTACACAAGAGAAAAACACTTCGCTTTTTTAGTCATTGATTTAGTTTTAATTAAAGCTCATTTGTGTCATCAGTTGTCACAGTTAAACTCTCAACAAGTGGCCGTCGTGTTGGCTTGCAAACAGCCCAGCAATGTGGGAAAAGAGACCTGGAAGCTTTTCTTCACCAAAACCAGCGCAAACCTTGATGATGCACTGCTCAAATTTTCCAACATGGTAAGAAACCTGTTTTTTAATATCACACTACTGGACAAATTCTTGGGGCTAGGAAGATTGTATAATGTTTTGGAAAGAAGTCTCTTATGCTCACCATTATACTTATCATTATTACTCGTCTTCAGTGTCACATGATCCTTCAGAAATCATACTGATTTGATGCTTAAGAATTTTTTATCATTATTAATGTTGAAAACAGATGTGCTGCTTAATATTTTTGTGGAAACTGTGATTAATTAGCATTCGTTTGACATATAAATATTATGTAACATTATAAATGTATTTACTGTCACTTTTGCTCAATTTAATGTGTCCTTGTTGAATAAAAGTAAATAAAGAAAGAAACTCTGACTTACCCCAGACTTTTGAAATGCAGTATATATATATATAAAATATTAAAAGAAAGTTACCAAAAAAACAACAAATAAAAGTCTGAATTAATTTTAAAATAAATAAAAAACACTTACCAATCTCATATTACATTATGTTATATTATGTTATATCATATTTAATGTGATATCTAAAATGTGTTTATTTTCCAGACTCCGAGTCCCAGCAATGTGTCTTGGTCTGATGTTCTGGATGTGCTTGTTGACGTCCGGGTCGATCGCTTTAGTCCTCAGAGACTGAGAGATCCTGTCTTCATTCGCTCATGGTTTCAGGGGCGACTAAAGCCCTTCTTACCATCAGTATCTCAAAGAGTCCTGTCCTGTCTCAGCAGCAAAAACCTCACCTGTGAAAGTTACCGCACAGTGTAAGTTGGTCTTAGTTATATTGTACGAAGTGACCATGTAATTTTCAGACACTAAGATAAAAAATGAAATATGGTGTTTGTTATCTTTCAGCACTGAGGCTTTTGTGAATGCTCCTCTACGAGATGGACAAGACGTTTGCAATCCACTGCAACCTAATGCCACTCAAAGACAGGATCTGGTCTACAAAGAGTTCATGAAAGCTTTCCTCTCTCGCAATGACACTGATGGTTGGTTTGGAATATTTTAACCCTCTTTGAATTCAACACAAAAGAATGCAAATGTTCACAATATGAAATCATTTGCACAAATATTGTGTCATGCCCCGTTTAAAAGATCAAGTGCCAATGCCAAATATCACTCACTCTGTGAGCGAGACAACTTACACATTTTGGGTTCACATTAAACTAACATGATGAATCACAATGAAAATGTTCTTGTGGCTCTTTCAGACCCCAGGTGCCTTACAAATTCAACCAACAGTACGCAGTGGATCAACAGAAACTTTGGGCCGTTCGTTCAGTCAGCTCCCCTAACGGACCTTGCGGAACTGAACAGAAACTTCACAGCGGTGAGTGTTAAATGTTGCAATTCATGCAAAATACCTTTGAAAAATACCAAAAAACAGCAACCATTGTGACAGTCAGTTTGTTTGTCAATTTAGGTGGATGTTCTACCTCTTTTGGGTCTAAAACAACTAGCTGAGTTTTCAGTCACTCCTGGTGCGCTTAAGGATCCTCCAAGTGTCACCAATGTCACGCAGCTTGTTAAGGATTGCCAGCTCTCCGCTTTCTTTGACCTCCTTTCCGGGAAAGTGAAGGTGTGAAAACGATGTTCATACTAATAAAACCTTTTTAAAAAGTACTAAAAAAACTTTTTAAAGAGTAACTATGCTAATGGTGCAATGATATTATTGTCTCCTGTCCAGGACGCCCGACTCACACCAGATGTAAATGCAGCACTGATAAAACAGATATTTGACAGAGCCAACCTGTCTAATATAAATGTCACCAATCAGGAAGTTGTAGACTGGTTCCAGAAAAGACTACAACCTCTGTTAGCCAACCTTTCAGAAAGCGTTGTGTCTCCGTTTTTTACCATCCTCAGCACAAGGGACTGCAATATCACTCAATCCGCGTAAGAACAAAATATCTGTACATTGCATTTACGTGAGTATATACATTGGAACAGGTTGAAAGAAAACATTATACACTGTTTATTTTCAATTTACAGACTGAGGCTGTTAAACAATGAATCTTCAATACCGGCAAATACCAAAAATGCGATCTACAACAGCATTCTTCAGTCCTTCAGAGGTATTTCTTCATTAAACATCACATAAAAGTCATTGAGTGATGATACAACTCAAAAAATAAACCAAAAAAATAATAAACTTAGTAATTTTATAAATATAAAAACAGTACATTTTATTCTTATAAAATGTAATAAATAATATTTAGAAAATATTTTATTTTATCAGTATCTTGTTTTATTCACTTAACATCGGATAAGATACAACATTTTATGTTTTTTTTCTCGCAGGGCCACAGCCTCTGAGGTGCTACAGAAACAACAGCTTTATCACGTTCCTAAACGAAAGCCTGTTCGGCTTTGGGCCGCTTCCAAACCTGACCACCTTCCTCTCGCTGATACCACAGCCTCGGATATCTGAGGTACGCTCCATATCAACTCTACAGTTCAGATGCTCAGTGTAGATGATGTAACTGTAACTTGTGTTTAATTCATGTATTTCAGCTCGTAAACTCTGCATCTCTTTCTGAGCTGGGAACCTACCTCAGACATCTGGACGTGGCGAAAAATGATTCACAAATCTGTGTCATCTTTAACAACTTTGTCAGAACCCCTGAGTTCTTGGAGACTGTGAGTTTTGCTTTATTTGCACATAATACAATGTTCAAAACACATTTATGTAGGGACACTTACAGCTAATAATATTACAGTTCAACGTTTTAATCATCGTGCTTTCTTGTTTTTGTTTTTTTTTGCAGGAAGATGTTCCAGATAATCTTAAAAGCGCCATCCTTCCCTGTGTCTGGCCTCTGGCACTGAAAAGTGACAATCAGACAGAAATTAATTTGTGGTTTGACCGTAGATTGAGGCCCTACTTGAAGTTCCTGAACAACAATACACTACAGTCAAAAGACACACTGAATGCATCTTGCCTGTCATACAGGAAAATGTCAGTGCAAATGGCTACAGTCAAATTTGTTTGCTTGGAAGTTTAAATGCAAAGTCTTTTGTAACTTTTAAAGTGCTTTCTCTGTTCTTCTAGGGTCAATGTTTTAGGCAACAATTTCACCTCTAATGGTTCTCAGATTTCCCGTGCAGATGTGTACACCATCATTAAGACCTATCTGAAAGCAGGTGAATTAGTCTTTTTTCTCTTCAAAAATGTACATATAATATATATATATATATATATATATATATATATATATATATATATATATATATATATATATATATATATATTAAAGAAATTAATACTTTTATTCACCGAAGATCAAAAGTGACAACAAAGACATTTATAATATTACAAAAGATATTTATTTCAAACAAATGAATAACTTTATTCATTAAAAAATCTTGAGCAAATATATGATGGTTTCCACAAAATATATTAAACAGCACAACAGTTTTTAACATTGATAATATAAAATGTTTCTTGAGCAGCAAATCATTAGACTGATTTCTGAAGGATCATGTGACACTGAAGATGAGTAATGATGCTGAAAATAAATGCTGCTGGGAAAAAATCCTTTTAATTTTTTTTTTTTTAAATAGTAAACTGCTATTCAGTTGTAATAATATTTAACAATATAACTGAATATATACTGAAATATATGTATATAATAAAATATAATAAAATGTTAATTTTCTTACATTTATTACATTTCAGACACTGCTCCAAAATGCTACAACCAATCTGACGCAACACTTAACTCAACTGCGTGGTTTGTAAACTACATTGGTACATTTATAACTTTTCTGAGTCTGGACGATCTCTACTCTTTCGGTTCTGAGAACACGGTATGAACTATATCCACTTGTTCACATAGATAAACCATCAATACTTGATTTATCATCAGACCATGTTTTGTGTGACATTATACTGGTGAAAGCGAATTAACACACATTGTTTATTCCTGTCCCATTTTGTTGTTTGCAGATAAAAATCTTCACAGTGAATCCTGAAAACTTAAAACTATTCGATCAAAAGACACTTCCAAAGAATGTGCTCAGCCGCTACACTGAACTCCTCTTTCGGCAAAACTCCAGCTTTAGTTTGTTTGAGTAAGTTTGAACTGAGACCAGATCAAAATCTCAGAGCGTTCTCCGAGTTCAGTTGTTGTCAAAGCATTAACTTTGTTCTCTGTGCTCTAGCTTGCCTTTGGTTTTGCAGTGCGATGCCCCAGTATCAACCTTTACAGCACTAAACGAGAATCAAACTATTGCTATTCTTGCAAACTTTAAGTCATCTTGCTCCAATGTGGATCCTGCAGTAAGTATTCCATTAAAACCCAAAGTCAAGTCATTTCTTCATGTAACTGTGTTGTAACTGGCTGATCTTCCTTATACACGTCTTCAGATATCTGCAGCCCTTGCGGGAAACATCAAAACCATAGATGCTAATGCTATTAGCAACTTGGGAAATGAAGTCGTTGGCTTAACAACTGCACAATTAAACTCTGCACCTGCATCGGCTCTTATCAGTGGGCTCTCAACACTGAGCAATGTGTCTGGATGGAGCTTTGGACAAGCCCAAGCAATCGTAAAAGTGCTTCTCAGTGGATCATTTCAGGTATTATTTAAGAATCCAATGGAAGAAACTTCCCTTCAAAGTTGTTGAAATGACCTCTTCATCAGAACCTCAACTTTTTTGTACTTTCTGCAGATCAACAATTCCAGCAGCTTGGTAAATATTGGATCCCTGATTGGAGGGATCCCTTCAACAATACTGACATCAATTTTGCCGGCACAAATTCTCGAAACATCTAAAAACAAACAATTTGTAATAAACATACTGAGTGCCCCAGATATTGTTCAGAAGACCTTTGTGACCCAGGTATGCGAACAATATTCATGCGTATTAAGAGACATTTCGAGTGCAAACCATATAAAGTTGGGTCTTAAACGTCTTTTCTATCTCTAGATAATCAAATTGAGTTCGACACCATCTGACCTAGTGGCAAACATTCCTGATGATATGGCTGTTCAGATTCCAAGAACCTTTGTGAATATTCCCTCCGATTTAAATGTAGCAGTCGTGAGACAGTTTAACAATAAAAAATGGAAACCTGAACAGGTACTATAACTTACAAAAATAAAACTGATTATATATTTTTTACATGTAGATTATTTTTCTGCTAATGGCATGTTTTTATTTACAGGCCGTTCTGTTCTTCGATACTGTCGCGAATGCTTTTAATGAAACTGATGAGTAAGGATATTTTTTTAACTGGTTTATGCAAAAATACATTATTGAAAGTAACAATGGTAAATGCATGACTTTTTTCTACAGCCTGTCAGTGGACGTTTTGCAAGGATTTACATGCTCCCGTGTACAGACATTTACCTCAATTAAAGCCAGAGACCTGATCAGATCCTGCCGACGGAGAGCAAACAGACCTAAGGTGGTACTGAGCGAGACTCAGGTGAGAGCTGACAAAAACTGGTATTCAAAAATGTGTTCAGTTGAGCTTAAAGTCAAACCGTGAACAAATTAACATGATTTGTTGCTAATTGTTTTCCTAGCTGACTTGCATGTACAACATTATTAGAAAGGACTCAGTTGTGGATTTTACCAACTATCCTCCTGATATGTTGCTGTACTACAAGTAAGCTCTATCTGTAATTTTATTAATGTTCAGAAATTTTTCAATGAACTATTCTGTTAAATTTGTCTGTTGTCCTCCTCAGTTATGACACAATCAACAAAACCCTCTGCAAGGCATATTTTGCTGAGGTCGGAGCAGCAGATCTCTCAATCTTTTCAAGCACACTGAGTGGAAGAAGGGACATCTTGTGGAGAAATGCTATAAATTGCTTTGTAAGTGTCGTCCAATGATTTTGATTATTTAAGGCCCAGACACACCAAACTGACATCAGAGAACTAGCAATTGCGGTGTCGCCTGCGTCTAGGCCAAAATGTTGTGCTTGAACACACTGCAAACTAGCATGTCGAGAGGAAATAACTCTCCATACCAGCAGATGGCAGTAGTCATTCCAAAAAGCCAAACCGTCAGTTTTGTTTTTCTTTTTTTGTGCACTGGTTCACTAAGCTAAACAGCCAATCAGAGCGATTTCTCCCACCAAAGGGCTCAGCCGCAGATTTAACATGCTCAATCAGCCGAAAAGCCACCAACACTGTTGTGTAATTGTCCAAATTGTGTGTAAAATGCACCACAAAAATCAGCTCAACGACGGCCCGACGATGCCAGATTGTCGGCTTGGTGTGTCACGGCCTGAAGATATTATGATTTAATATTTTAATTAAAAGTGTATATATTGTAAATTCAGGGCATTAGTGGAACAAGCATCCAGAAACAGGATTTAGCAGTGCTGGGCAACTTGGTATGTGCTGCGAACAGTGACTTCATTAAAAACTCAGACCCAGAAATCATTGAGTACTTGAAGAACTGCAATGATCTCTCAGCTGAGCAAATATCAGCCATGGAAGCTGTTCTTCTGAAGGGAACTTCAAAATATGGGCAAGTTATCTTTATATTAAAGGATTTGGAGTCAACTTATCATTATGCATAGAATCTTTTTTTCAGTCCTGATTCTGTTGATTAGTAAAAAAAAAAAAAAAAAAAAAAAAGTGCACTGGTAATGACTGTCTGGTAATGAAAGATTATGATTGTATTATTTAGACCATCAGGAAGCTGGAATCAGAAAACGATTAGTGATCTGGGAATTCTTCCCTTGTTCCTCTCACAAGCGTTTTGGAGATCATTCACACAGGTACATTCCATATGAAAATCATACACAGTTGAGCTTCACTGTAAACTACATTTGTTAAGTAAAACTTGGATTGCGTTTTACAAGAAAATACAGTTTTAGCCAAAATTGTACATTTAATTCTGTCATTTCTTTGTAATTATTGGTGAATTTTACTAGCAATTTCTGAGTAAACCTACACCAGATTTCAGTAAACACTGATTAAACCTGTAATATTTAAATATCTCTCTTGTTTTAAACAGAATGATTTGAGCATATCCCTCAAAAATTTCTTAAAATTTGTGCGTGGACGAAACACACCAAAACCACTACTGAAAAATCTGTTTAGAGCAATCATTGTAACCGGAAGAGCCAGAAGAGCTGCAGGTATGCCATATTTATCTCAGATATTAATATATATATATAGTCTCATATTTTTACAATTAAACAATGTTGTCCTGAGTGTGCAAGTGTGATCCACATCCACTGAGTTTTTCAATGTGAAAGTAATCTCTTTCCTGTAAATTTGCAAGGTTTCAGATTTATTATCTGCCATATGTAAATAACTAGAAGAATAACAACGTGCAGTAAACAGTAAAACTATTTACCATTGGTTACGTGATTTGTGATTGAAACCAGTTTATGATTTCAATAATAAGTTAAAATAAAAAACACCAGTTTGCATTATCATGACGGAGTGTTTTTGATCGGATTCAAGTTCAAGTTGCAAATGGCGCCCGCTCTTATGTTAAAAATAAAGTGGATAGAGTAGGGAAGCTTGTTTCCCCCACGGAAAAAAAATAAAAGTTAATTATCTCACAATTATGACTTTGTTTCTTGTAATTGCAAGTTTATATCTCACAATTCTGATTCTATAAACTCGCAATCGCAGAGAAAAGTCAAAATATTGTGAGATAAAATGTCACAATTACCTTTTTTTTTTTTTTTCGTGGTGGAAACGAGCTTCCATAATAGAGTAACATTTAACCACAAAATTTCCTAAATCATTTGTTCACTTGTTTTGATTTGTTTGTTTCAAGACTGTACCAAGGGCTTCATCACTAGTACTATCATCAGCGATGATGCCTTCCCCTTTGGATTTGATGACGCGCAGTTCAGCAGCTGTCTGAATGCTACTGTAGTGAGGGACAACCTCGCTAGCCTGTGTGAAAAGATTGTGGATAGCAACTTCCAGAGAACCATTCTGGACAAACTCAGTGAGGTAATATGTCATATATTAAGATCTGATCAAATCATCCAGGACATCCAGGACAGTTGTAATGTATATGCATTGCTCTTGTCCATCAGACATCACCAAATGGCCTTTCAGAGGATCAGGTCCTGGTGTTGAGGTCAGTGTCCAGGAGCGCAACAGCAAATGAAATAAGCAAGTGGAACATCACTAAAATCGACACACTGGCTGCGCTGATGAATTCCAATGATGGCGAATGGACCCCTGAACTGGTGCAGATTTTGACATTACTTTTCTGATAAATCTTACTTCTTTTACAGATGCCAACTATTTGGTTTTGTGTTAAAATATTCATTTATCTTTCAGAGTAAACAAATCATTACCAAATACCTAAGCGCTAACAATAGTCTGACTGCCAATGAGCTGAATGTAGTAAAAGGACCAAATCTCTGCTCTCTGACTGTCAACACATTGTCAACAATATCGCCAGACAGCATAAGGTAAAGACTTAAGCCAGATATAGTACTCTGAAATGTTTATTATTGGTTGGTGTATATAATATATATATATATATATATATATATATATATATATATATATATATGTATATATATGTATATATATAATATGCACACACACACATGCTATTTTTCAAAAGTTTGGGGTCTGTAAGATTTTTTCATGTTTTTGAAAGAAGTCTCTTATGGTCACCTGAGCAGCAATTATTTGATCAAAATATAGCAATATAACAGCAATATTTTGAAATATTAAATACAATTCAAAATACATTTGATTGAATTTTAAAAAGTAATGTATTCCTGAATTTTCTGCATGATTCCTCCCATCTTCAGTGTCACATGATCCATCAGAAATCATTCTAATATCCAGAAAACATTTCTTATTATTATCAATGTTGAAAACTGTTAACTACAGCTGATTCATTTTAATAAATTTTTGTGGAAACCATGTTGCATTTTTTCAGGATTGTTTGGTGAATAAAATTCCGCAAAGATTTCTTCAAAATAGAAATTTATTTTAACATTAAAAATGCCTGTACTGTCACATTTGATGAATTTAATGCATCCTTGCTGAACCCCACATTTTTTTAATGGTATTGTGTGTGTGTGTGTGTGTGTGTGTGTGTGTGTATATATTTTTCCTGACAATACATAGTTATATATTTGTATTGCATTTAATGCTTAATCACAAGATTTCTCTGTATTATCCTCAATAACAGCCAGAGCGATGCTTTGAATGTGTCTCAATGTTCATCTGACAACAAGAAGGCCCTCTTCACCATTGCTAAAATAGCATTTCCCATAAATGTAACCCGTGCATCGAGTTCAATTCTGTCCACTTTCCAGTTAATGGAACCCTTTCTTGGTAAGTGAGCACTTTAATTGTCAATTCAAGCCCACCGAATGCACATGCACCTTGACAAATCGTCATGCCACTTTTAAAATACCAGCTCAGGTGTACACACAGATTGACAAACAACGCTTTTCTTGTTTTCTTGTAGGTGGTGCAGATCTAGCTTACATTAGGAATCTGAAAATATATAATGTCAGCATGAGCTTGTCCACTTTCAGAAGTCTGGACACAAGCGTGATCTCGGTGAGCAAAGAAAATCATTTTATATTTGACATTTCTTCCTCTATGTTTTCATCATGTGAACACATCACAACGTCCACTTGTTTTATGTTACAGAACCTCAGTGTGTCAGACGTCGTGGGTCTTCTTGGTAACAATTTGCAGGATCTGAAAACATTTGAAAATGACACGGTCGTACGGACCTGGATCTCACTGCAGTCCCAGTCGGAGCTGGAAAAACTGGGTATCAATCTGAGTGGAGGAAAAGCAGACCTAACAACTGCTGTCACGACTGTCGCACCTACCACTGCTACCACTGCTAAGATTTCTTCAGGCGCTCCAGGTGAGGTGTCAAAAAATAGCCTTAAATCTTAAGATATTTTGAATGAAATCTGAAAGATTTCTGTCCCTCCAGACGGAAATGTTTATAATACGTGAACAAAAGCCTAAATTAAATCTGTTAATCATCAGATAAAGTGACCATGTCTCTTATAAACCGCTCCATTCGTATGGATTCGTTTTAAGATGAACGTTTTGAAGCGTCAGAGTTTAGGGTGAATAGACTTTCAGTGGAGGGACAGAAATCTCTCAGATTTCTTTAAAAGATGAACATAAGTCTTATTGTTTTGGAATCACATGAGACTGAGTAATTAATGACTGAACTAACCCGACAAGTTTTAAAATGCTGAAGCCTATTAGAAATCATAACTTTATGTTGTTGTTTTTCAAGGAATTGGATGCAGTGGATGGTCAGTTTCTCTCAGCATACTTGTACTCATTTTTACCATCATCAAAGTGGAGATTATATACTGACCCCAAATCAGCCACACAGTAATTTTACCAAATAATGCAACTATGAGACTCTCCAGTGGACTAAATATATAAATACATAGAATTATTACTATCTAGTCAACTTAATCTGTTTAAAATCACACATTTTTTTGGCTTGTCATTTGTCTTATTCTATAATTCATCCTATTCATAATTGTCCTATATATATATATATTGTAATTGACATATATGGAAAGAGGAATGTTTTACTACTAGTCCAAGGATGTATAACCTTTTGATTGAAATATGTATACAACTGTCTTACACAATAAAGCTTCTATATTTAAGTGCTTCGAATATTTAGAATCGTTATATGAATGCCTTTACTTTAGCATCACAAAAAATTTAAATGTTCTATGACTGGTGCCTAATTATTTATGATTTATGTCAAATGTAATCATACTGAAATGAATAAATGGTACTCTATGATGAACAAAATTACAGCTATTCGGTTTTATTCTTTCTTAGTAATTTTTTTTTTTTTTTACAGAAGATTGTAAAGAACCAAAATCAGAATGTATAGGTTGCTGTACGTATCTTTATTCCTAACTTTAAAATCAAGATGACCTTATATATATATATATATATATATATAGATAGATAGATAGATAGATAGATAGATAGATAGATAGATAGATAGATAGATAGATTTTGAAGTTAGGAATAAAGATACTTACACACGTATGATTACACACACATTGCTGGCTGAGTATTAACTGTTTACATGAAGGTTCCAAAAATTAAGTGAAGTAAATTAGATTATATAAAAAAACTAATTTAGTACATTTTTCATAATTTACTGTCGTAACATTCATATAAAGCTTACTGCTTATATATGTTCAGAAGGTTTTCCAGGTTTGTGGAATCGCACACACAAGTCATGTGCTGATCAATGAAAACTTGAGATCCACACAGTATGTGATCACTGGAACACATTAATTCTTATATGAATTATCACTTATTACTGTCTTTGAAAGGCTATTGTCTTTAAAACGCATTCAAATGCACAAATTCACGCCATTTCATATGTACATGCAATGCAGGGATACCTCAACTTGTTTTGTCATCTGAACCTCTTTGACCTAATATTTGTTCTTGAAGTACCCCCTGAGATTTTAAGGTAAAAGGTTAGATCAATAATAATAAATAAGTAAATAATAAATAATAATACAATTAACTTCACAGTTCTCTGATGTCAGATAATGGTCATATGACATGCAAGTAAACATAAATAATTTCAAATGATTTATTTTTTATACATTTTTAATTAATAGCTTTAATTAAACACTGCACGAACCCCCTGCAGTTCCATAAAATTGTATGCGCTTCATGTTGTTGATAATGGAGTGTATTGAAGGGGGCGGATTGGAATCCACTTCTGCTTCAATGTATATGTAATGAGTGATTATAATCAAGATATTAATCAATATTTTTCCTTCTAAATATCAAATGAGTTAAATGACTTCTCTGGAGATTTTACTTTGTTATAGAAGTTACCAGAGTCATTACTGAAATGTTCTTTTAATGTACTCTTTAATGTCAGTATTTGATATCTGAATGCAGCTTGCTCATTGAGCCCGGCTTCCAGAAATGAAATAGGGACATGTTTTGTATTTGAGAAAGGTCTTAAACGTGTTAAAACATATAGGGGTCATTGAAGTCTATAGTTTAAGGGACCATTTCTCAGTTAAAGACTGTATTTCCTAGACTAAAGTGTCCTATCCTGAAAGAACGAACTTGTTATCTTGATGTTTTGAGAGAACTCTCCTGTTTATAGTTAGATTCTGGCCAAATCCAACCTTGAGAAAGATGTGTGTGTGTGTGTGTGTGTGTGTGTGTGTGTGTGTGTGTGTGTGTGTGTGTGTGTGTGTGTGTGTGTGTGTGTGTTAGTCTTCTTGCTTAGAGGTTAAGGAACCACTGGCTTTGTTGGAGATTGACTGAGTTGTTGTTCGGGACATGCTGGCACCCAGCAACCCAAATCTGCGACCTGGAAGGTCATGACGTGCCTGACTTCAGGGTCCGAGTGTCAGCGGCATAATCTATGGAGATATGCTTCTGTCTATCTGTATGTGTGGAAAATTACTAGGTTTATGAATTTCTTAGCCAATCAGAATCATTTAGCCTGTAAGCAAGGACGTAGCTTAGACCTTGGAAATGGTATAACTGCTGTGATCTGTGTAACTGTAAGCGGGGCAGCCTACGAACTCCTGTGTGAGTCTTGAAGCTGACTTCTGCTGATGAAACTGCAAACTATCTTCAGTAAAAAAAAAATCTTCAATTTTTTTTATAATTCTGACTCCGGGTCTTCTTTCAAACATCTGGTCCTTGGGTCCTAAACTGTTAACCTCTAACAGTATTTTATTCTCTTTGAATATTTATATAAATATGGTACAAGATTATCCAATTCAAAACAATTTGCTAAACGAGGTCAACATAATCAAACAGTATTCTGATTATATTACTTTAAAGTCTGGTTTCACAGACAGGTCTTAGATTAAACCAGGATTAGGCCGTAGTTCAATTAGGATGTTTAAGTAGCTTTTAAACGCGTGCCTTAAAACACACTGCTGTGTGCATCTTGAGACAAAACAATGGCACTGACATATTTTAAGATATGTCAGTCAGTGCAAGTTACTTTCAGTTAAAACAACTCAAACATGCGAGTTGTCTGGGACTAGTCCCAGGCCTTGTCTGTGAATCCGGGGGTAAAATGTAATGTAATGGACTAAGTTACTTACTCAAATAATTGTAATGTAATCTGGAATCCGTAATCCACCCAGCAATATAATCCATCAATGTTACTGTACATACATAGTAGTAACAACAACAATACATGAAGAGTTCAGATGCAAAAACCTCTAAACGGGGGCGCCGCCATCAATTTTGGGCCCTATGAAAGAATATGGAGAATATACCGCACCCATTCCGTTAATAAAATCGATCTCTGGGGCCCCCAAAAGTGCCTGGGCCCTTAGAATCGTCCTAACTTTTACCCCCTTAGCGGCACCCCTGCCTCTAAGTGCCATCTGAAATTTTCTTCTAGAATGATCATTTTTATCAAGCTTGTATATTTAAGTTCAGTAATTTCACTTAAATGCCAATGAAAATGACCATTTAAGTGAAATTACTGAACTTAAATATACGAGCTTGATAAAAATGATCATTCTAGAAGAAAATTTCTAATGGCACTTAGAGGCTTTTGCATCTGAACTCTTCACATAGTTATATCAATGTTTTTGATATATTTTTGTTACACTTGTTCTACTGAATACTCTGAGCCTTTATTTTGAAATAAAGTCGTCACGTCCGGTTCATTTAAAATGAAAATAGCGCGCTTTTCACCACCAGCGGCAGACTGAGACTGCAGTAAGGATAAAAGATGATGGGAGCAAGCGTTCTCTGTGCAGAAAAAACTCGAAGTCCTCCAGTGAAAGTGTTATCCAGCCAGCTGCGTGAAGGGAAAGAGTGCCAGACATCCAGCGGGAGGTCGGAGTATGTTATTCGACGACTGGGAGCGGGTGAGCGGAGCTCGTCGTTACAGGTGTCAATGGTCTGGATGCAGGGGACAGTGCTGGAGGTGCAGCCCGATCACAACAAGGTGCTCATTCTGGACGAGACAGGAAACTTCCTCGTCGGCGGCATCAACAGCGTGCCGAAAGGAAAACCCTGCCTGAGTCCTGGTCAGTCGCTTTTCAAATGTTTTTAAGACCACCGTTAGAATATTGTCTTTGAACTTCCGTTTTTTTGCGGTCGCTCTGTGTATTTCTATGGCATTGCTGTCCAGGAGTGGATTTACTTAATGTAAAGTTAACGAAAGTTATCATGAGGATTGCAACGTTTAAAGCAGATGACTTAACAAATGTCAGTAGACCGGGAAGATTTTAAAACGAGCCGTGCATTCATAAATACGCGAGATCGCTGTGAAAAATACAGACCGGAAGTCAAAAGACAACGAGCGCAGCGCTGAAGGGAGCGGGGCTTCATAACATAGACATAATAAATACATAGACGCCCTATTGGCCGCTTTGGAACGTTGCTGCGATACGTCAACGCGTCCGCCATTTTGTGGAGGGCAAGACTGCGCTGTAATCAATGCAAGTGAACAGATGAGCTGCGGTTTTTCTGTATAAAAACCAAAAAAAAAATTACATTTATCAACCGATTTCGGTGGTTTGTATGTGGTGTACAAAAAAGTTCCATCTGTAGTTAGTTAAACTCTCGATAGTTAGACTTATAATTATTTTTTATTTTTTTTAATAAGGAATGGCCAAAGCTCAGGCTTGTCATGTATTTAGCTTTTCATTCTTGGATAAGAATTGTGAACACCCCCATACTGAGATATAATTTAATTTTCACATTAAATTAAATAAAGTTTTCTTATTGTGGGAAAAGCATATTCTGTCATTGACCTGATTTTAGCAATAACAAAGATAACTGATGGATCCTTTATGGTAATACATATGATATGGTACAACTACAGTGCAATGCAAATAGTAAATTAGATAAAGTGAGAGGTAGGCTAATAGTAAATAGTTTAGTCAATAAAATAAACAAACAGTATACAGTAAATAAAATAGTAATGAAAAGTATAATTATATAATATCATAAGTACTAATATAATAATAATAATAATAATAATATATTGATAATAGCATAGTTTATGTATAATACTATAATAATAGCAATAGAATATGAAATATCAATTACAGAATATAGACAATAAAAAAGAATAAGTTAAATAGTTACAATGAATAGTAAAATAATTTAACAGCATAACTATAATAGATTGATAATCGCAAGTGGTATATTATTATAATAACAATAATAAATAATGTAAATTTATACATTTTAAAATATTATTACATAGGCTATATAAAATAAAACGAAGCAACCCTGTCTCTTTTTGTTAAATTTCAGTTTTTAAAAGGTATAAGAAGCTATACAAGTCAAGAAATAAAGTAAACGATCCAGTCAAACATACAGCAGGCTACACTGTTAAAGTTAAATAGCCTAAATATATAAAGTTATGAAACTTCACTTTGCCCTCAGCCAAAACAATCTGCCAAGGAACAAATTATAGATTAATGAAACCAAAGATCGCCCGTTAGATAAACACGAGACGAATTATTCTCACTAGACTGACAGCGACGAACGTCAGAACTCAGAAGCGGTGTACGACAGGCACTATAGCCGAGGCAAGGCTGTTCTCGGCGGGGTACATGAGCGCTGAGCGCCCGCGGTGATCGCTGGATCAACTCCGAAACCGTCAGATAACATTTTTAAAAAGGCGCTATCTTTATAAATAAACCACAGATTTGAGCTTTAAACAACTACATTGTCGACTGAAAAACTCTTAAAACTACATTTCGTGACACAATAACAGTAGTATTTTTAAATTTCGCGGCCTTTCTCCTCTGAAAATAAAAATAGTAAATGAAATGCAACCAGAAACAAATTTTCAGTTTTGCTTGTGAAAGGTAATTCCCTGAGACCTGTTTTCAATTGTGTGGCGATTTGTAAAGCCCCAAGCAGCACAAGAAATAGGCATTTTTCTCAATTCTCGTTATGAGAGGTATGGGAAAGTTGCCCTCCGCAGTATGGCGGCGCCGTTGACGTACGATCCAGCGGCCAATAGGGCGTCTATGTATATTATGTCTATGCTTCATAAGGTCTGTAATCGTAGTACTAATTAGATAGACTTCCTTTTTTCTGATATTCATCTTTTCACTGAGCCTGTGGAATGATAAATATCAGGAAAAAAGGAAGTCTAACTAAATATGTGTTGCTAAATATGTGTTATTTGTTGCTTAATATTTTTAATAATAATTATTTTCAGGATTAATTGATGAATAAAAAGTAAAAAAAGAACAGCATGTATTCTAGAAGTCGTTTAACAATATAAATCTTGACACTCACTTTTTAAAAAATAATTTTAACCCATCCTTGCTAGTTGCTACAGATACTAATTTCTTTCAAAAAAGAAAAGAAAAAAATTACTGTCCCCAAACTTTTGAATGATTAGTGCATATTGTGTTATATATATATATATATATATATATATATATATATATATATATATATTTATCAAAGAATCCTGAAAAAAGTATCATAGCTTATAAAAAAAATATACATATAACAGCACCGTTAATGTTTCCAACATTGATAATAAATCATTATATTTGAATGTTTCTGAAGGATCATGTGACACTGAAGACTGGAGTAATGATGCTGAAAATTCAGCTTTGCATCACAGAAATAAATGATATTTTAATTAAGTATATTAAAATAGAGAGCCATTATTAAATTGTAATAATATTTCACAACATTGTTTTTTCTGTATTTGTGATCAATTAAATGCAGGCTTTGATGAGCATAAGACCCTTTTCAAAAACATTAAAAAAAGTGACGTTTCCAGTACTGTACATATAAAGTGAATATAAAATATAAGGTGCAAACCCAGTTTGCGTTCTTATACACTATTCTATGTCATTTTGTAGAAATAGTGGGAGTAGTGTTTTCACACGGAAAAAGTGCACTTCATGTCACAGACTTCCTACGATCTAGAGAGGGCGAGGGCATTAGACTCTCAGAACAAAATAACCGTATAAAAATCGTACACTAGAGGGATGAGTTCATAGTGCATAGTAAGTCATTTGGACCACAACAATACTGTTAGTGTTACTTTGTGCTTATTTACATGTCCTGTATGACTCGTGAATTCTGATTGGGTTACTTCAGCGAACATGCCACAAAGAAGATCTTTTCACCATTGAGGCATTTTTATTTTTGCATTTGCAGTGTTATCAGACTATCTTTCCTATGAAAACAAATAGATTGTTTTTGTTCGCAGGTAAATACGTCATGGTTATGGGTGTCATCCAGTCTCACAATCCAGAGCCAGTGTTGCGTGCTGTGAAGATGGCAGATCTTTCTGAAAATGCGTTGATTCACCGGAAAAATTGGATCTATGAAGTAGAAGATCTCCAGCAGATTTTGCCCTAAATCTTGTTTCACCGATGTGTTTTCTTTGTGCAGCTCTGTGCTCTCACAGTATTTGCTAAGCAAAGTAAGGGAGCAAATAGAAGTCACAAAACATGCACACAACAGGCGTTTTAAGTGAGAAAGCGTAGATGTATTTATTTATATACATGTGATATTTTTCTATGTCAGTCTGATTAACTGAGCATAATTGTACTGTAATTATGCACGAATCACATACAGAGAGTACAGAGATTACTTGACAATTGTGGCATTAATACAATTGTAAAAAAAAGAAAAAGACTACATTTTTTTTCAATTAAATCAGTTTACAAAGAAAAGACGAGTATGTTTAGGTGTGCGTTTATATTTCAATACATGTCAGTGTCGATACTCAGATATTGAAACGCCTCTTGCTAAATAAATGATTCACTGTAACCTTTTTTCCTTTATAAATACACAGTAGGTGTGTTTCACGACCACTTCAGAGTCTCCTGTGGGATCCTAAAACGCTGCTGCAGTTCGGACAGTAGTGTGTCACATCCTTCAGGTTGTCTACACAGAAGGGAATCAGGCAGCAGCCGTAGATGCATCTACAACACAAGAGACACGAGCAGAACAATCAGGGGAATGTCCTTGTGCTAAAGACCAAAACTGGATATCATGCAATGCTTTATCTTACCCAAAAATGGCCAGGCCCGCACAAGAGAGCCAGACTAATGCTCCCGATGTATGCTCCAAACGGGTTATCACGTTCTGTTGGCATACTGGACAGTTTGCCTGCACTGGAACATCCCCGAAAACCAGACCAGGCTGAACGTACACGGTCTGAACCGATACTGAAGGACAAGAAGAAGAATGCTTAGAAACACTGTGCTGTGTATGTTGTTTATTATTATTATTCAAAGTGAACGATTTCTTATACATTAACAGTTCAAATATCAGGGGCTTACTAAAAAATAGATGTACTGGGAACAGTGTGAGAGAGACAAAAAAACACATTAACATGATCAGTAACGGGAAGGCTAGTGAAAATGCCTCAGGTATTGATCATGGCTTTGTTCGAAAGCAGAAAAATGCTGGAAATGTTGGAAAGGACGCGTTCCAAGGTAGGTCCGAATCCAATGTTAGCTTCACTTCCTGTCTCCTGAGATCCCTTCATCTGATCATAGATGTTTCCTTTGCTCCCTATGACATCCCACAATACTGTGCTTTACATTCTGTGACAGTTAAGATAAAAATAAAGATCTGAAAGTTGGTTGGTGGTCAGTTTGTGTAAACTTTCCACTTTTGATGTTATTTCTAGCTAGAAATAAATATTCACTTAGTTTTCACCAAAGCTCTGTCTGTTTAGTTGTAGATCATTAAACTGTTACACTGCCTCAGAAGTCTGTCCGAAATCAGTTTCTTGAGGTGCTTGCGTGCACAAACACTGCCTGCAAAGTCGATCGAGGCAACTAAGCTTTCGGACGCAGTCAACGTATGTGTGCTTTTATTGGTTTTAACTCTTAGGAAAATGTTTAAAGGGATACTCCACTTTAAAATGAAAATTCTGTCATCTCATGTTGTTTCAAACCTGTATGAATTTCTTTCTTCTGCTGAACAGAAAGGAAGATATTTAGAAGAATGTCAGTAACCAGACAGTTTCTGGGTCCCATTGACTTCCATAGTATATATTTTTTTCCTACTATGGAAGTCAATGAGACCAGAAACTGTCTGGTTACTGACATTCTTCTAAATATCTTCCTTTCTGTTCAGCAGAAGAAAGAAATGCATACAGGTTTGAAACAACATGAGGGTGAGTATATGATGACAGAATTTTCATTTTAAAGTGGAGTATCCCTTTAATGAAAGATATATTTGTCCTATTGAAAAAATAAAGATTTTAAATATAATCATGTGAAAGGAAATGAATATATATATAAGTAAAAAAAAATATTAAAAGATTTTACATGAAATACAATTTCTTATATGCAAGATATTTTTATTTAAATGATAAATAAATATAAATATTTAAAAGAAATTATCAACATTTTTTTTTTTTAATTGTGGGTTCAGCAGGACAAACACAAATCTCAGTTGGTGTTCCAGAAAGCAAGGTTTACATGTACCCTACACTCTCAGTTGATTAACCCAGACCTTGCTCACTTGAGGTAAGCAGGTTCAAAAACTGGTGTCTGAAGTAAGTTCAGTCAACCCGGGGTATGACACTCAGAGTTAACGGTGACCACACAAAGACATTCTCAACTGAGTGCATTACCCAGGAGTCACCATGAAAACAGACCCTAAGAAGGCGGCTATGTCCGAAATCGCCCCCTATATCCTTAAAGGTATAGGCACTATTTGAAGGAAAAGCCATTTGTTGTGATGTCTGAAACCATAGTGGACATTATTGAGTTGATCCATTTAATCCCATAATGCACCGCAATAACGAGTTTACAACCGATATACTAAGAATACTCATAATGCACTGAGGTTCATGCCGAATGAATTCTGCGTCTGGCGGGAAGATGGCGTATGCAGATGAATCCATTTTCCAAGCCGCTATAAATTCCTACTGAATTGATTATTAAATTGTTTAAATAAGGTTTATATTCGCTAGTTTCCATGACAGAGTTCAAGATAAATCTTTTCATGTTACTACTGAAGTTACACCTCGGAGGTAAACTAACCCTGGAACATAACCTGCTCTGGAGCAAATAAGAAAATAAGTTGTTTTGGCAACTTAAATACCCTAACAGTTACCTCAGGTTTTGGAACCATAAGTTGAGGTTATCGGCTTCTGAGTAAACATACCCAGGTAAGTAAATCACACAACCTGGAAGTGTTCTGGAATACCTTCCTGAACTAGTTGCTAATAGGAAAAAAAGAAAATCCTAAATATGAAAGTGTTTAGCCTAATTAGAAAATCCAGATAAACCAGGTCCAAGTCGGTTTATGTGGTTCATCAACAGCAGAAGTCAACCAAGATAGATCTGTCTTAAGACAATTATCCTTACCTTCTGAGTGATGTATACAACCCGTATCTTGTAAATACTTGTTTTTTCTGAGTTTAAAAATGTGTGGTCAGATAAAGTCATGGGGGGTGGGGGGGAGAGAGAGTGAAAGCCATTACCAACAGGGGCGGTGATAGGTTGACCTTGTTGGGGTGGCGTTGGATACATCTGGCCGTAGCCTTGTTGTGGATATGGAGGCGCAGGTGCCTTCTGGTCAGCCGGAGCATAGGGCCCTGCTGGGTACATTGGGTTTGATCCCAAAGCCTCATCATATGATGGAGGAGGCGGGTATCCCACAAGTGTTCCTGTCTCCATTGGGGGTGCGCTAGCCATCGCCTCGACTGCTGGTTCAAATTCAAATCAACAAAAGCTTTTTAGTAGGCTAAATATAAGAACAGTGGTTATTGTACTACTGTCACGTTATTCAGAGTATTGCACAATTCCCGACGGATCAGCGCAAGCTTCACTTTTCTGAAAATATAAACTCTAAAAACAAAACAAAACTACAAATAGCAATAAAGTTGTGAGAGTTGTAACATCAAATCGATAAAGCGACGATCGGTCAGAAGATAGAAACACTTACTTGAAAGGAATACACACTTACTGTTTGTTTCGTTTTCTTGTGAACAGACTCGCCAGCGATAAAGGAAACGTTTCCTGTTTGTTACTTCTGTTACGTACGCGCTGTATTTCCGCAATACAGATGAGTGGGCTGAGCTCTGTTTAAGATCACACAGGAATGTATCGATTATATTATATGTGTTATGTGAAGTCAATATCTATACATATAGTATAGGACAGGACAGGTAAAGACAAGTAGCCTAGCAATTGGGGGTTTTTACAAAAGCGAGATGTTTCGACCTTCCCTCAAGTTCCGTATTTGGTCACATGAGTTCCAGGCAGCGCGTCCCCCCTGAGACTGTTTGTTAGTGTTAACTCGGTCCAGCTCTACTACTCACTTTTATCACTTTATTTGTGCTCGTATATCTTTACCTTGGGGGGAAATATAGGAGCTTCTCTTGGTTAAATGCCTTGATAGGAATGATACAGCTTTTGGTTTGGCTAGCATTGTTTCCATTATTTCTATTTCTATCCATCTGTTTACATATTTATTTGCATTTGCATGAATATGTAAATGTCAGTAGTACATATTGATAAAAAAATTAAAAAAGTGCATTTACATCCTTTCTTTGAAAGACACGGAATTAAAAAAGTAAAACATTGTGCATTTAATTATATTTGTAGGTAATGTAAGTAGAACAATTTGTTTTATTTTTATTATATATATTTTGTTTTATTATATGACTATATATAAACTAAAACTTTTATTTATATATGCATTATATGTGTGTGTATAAACCATATATTTAGATATAGATGTGTCTGTACACACACACACTCACAGGCTCTCTCTCTCTCTCTCTCTCTCTATATATATATATATATATATATATATCTCTCTCTCTCTCTCTCTCTCTCTCTCTCTCTCTCTCTCTCTCTCTCTCTCTCTCTCTATATATATATATATATATATATATATATATATATATATATATATATATATATATATATATATATATATATATATATATATATATATATATATATAAACAAAATAGTTTATGTTGTGTTTTGCTTTTTCTATTTTTATCTTTCTCCCCCAAAGGACTTCGAGAGATAGTGCACATGTCTGTAAAAATGACCCTCCTGCAGAAGAGAGTATACGTGCAAAACATTATATAGGCTATGTCTGTAGGTGGAAAGGTGTAGAAAGATGCAATGTTTCATGTTCACAAATACATCTTTTACTGTCTATGTACATAAGTTAGTCTCTTTCCATTTATCTGTGAATGCAAAACGAATAGCACCCCCATAGGAAGTCCTTCTGTACTGCATATACGCACCATTAGATTTGATTGGATATTTGCCTTTTTGCAGGCGTGATCTCATTTCCTGCACAGTGACAAGCTGTGTGCATTTATTTATTTATATATATTTGCTCGGACTGGATATGTAAGCGACTGGATTTAGATGTTGCTGTATATAACATAACATCTGGATCACTGGACGCGGACTGTGTTTTCGCATCTGTCAGCGCGCGCGAGCGTGAACTATCGTGATTGCACGAAATGGTTCGCAAAACGCACATAAGTGTTATTCTTTGATAAACATCGGCCTAGTATAGGTAAGATTGACTTTAAATTACCTTCTGTTCTTCTTTTTATATCTCTAATTGTACTCGATAAAAGCTGTCCATTACGTCTAAGGCTTGTTTAGATCGCGTAAAATCGCTGTTTTGTGGCAAATGTCTATTTATTCCCGTTAAAAAGCATTGTTTGGGCAAAAATAATAAAACAACGGCGGCAGCGATACTTGCTGCTGTCGTTTTTTGTTGTTATAGCTCTGTGCTGCATGAATGTTGTACGGTGCTTCAGTTAGTGCCACCGGAAAGGCCTCGTGCCACTCTTATTAATTCAAGCTCGAGCGCATTTAACACTGGCGCGTGGGCAAAATGGAAAGTCTTCGCCAAGATGCTCGTGCAAATGCGTTGCATAACCTGTGGCTTTAAGGAACCATGGCGTTTAATTAACCGTGACGCAGCTAAAGTTGAAAATTGAAATGTTTGTCGCATATCTCAAGAAGCAGAACATTTTCAGGAAGTTTCTTGGAATATGTGATTATTGTACACTAAAAAAACAACACTGGCTGCTGTGGTTTCCGGAATGTTTCTGTTAAAATACGGTAAAAAAAAAATGTAAACACATTTACAGAACAGCCTGTACATTTTACAATTTAAAACAAAAGATGTTTTGACTGGAAAATCTTACTGCTCTTTTTTTGCTGAATTAAGGAACTAAAATCTGTTTTATACCTTTAATCGCAAGTCCACAAGCTATGATAAACACTTAATTATGGAAGTTGCACAGTGTCTTGTAATGTATAACCTACAATCACAAAACACCATCATGATAACTCAAATGACTCCCATAATGCAAACCCATAATGTACATATATATATATATATATATATATATATATATATATATATATATATATATATATATATATATATATATATATATATATATATATATTTAATCTGCTATTAAACATTATTATAATTATTAAACACATTTTTTTAACACAAATGTGTCACACAGGGAATTCTGGAAATGTCAGTTTACGGCTTTTCACTGCAAATAAAATGGCAAGTGGGTATAGCTGCAGACCCGAGACCTCCAAAATGAGAAGATCTGAAGAAGAAATAGGAAGAAGCCACCCCCCTGATTTGGAGATCTCCAGGCTGCAGCTCTGCCCTTCTCAAAAATGGCACAGTTAACAGTATTTTACTTTGAAATTAAATGTAAGGTTAGATCTAATAGTTTTCCCTCAAATGTAGTAAGGGAACTTACCACCAACCAGGTTTTTACTGTAGCATTTTTAGTCTTTTACAGCTAAATTTACGTTTTTTTTGTTTTTGTTTTTTAAAGTGAAGAATCATCCTGAGTTTGTCAGTCATCTTTTGTCTTTCAGATGTAGGAGGAGCGATCAGCCAAACCTACACGAACCCTGCAGAACTGCCTCTGGTGGACTTGTGAAGGCCAGCAACTGAATTTCCCTCGACTGACAGGATGTCTATCACGGATCACAGCCCCACCACTGGGGTCGTCACCATTATTGTAATACTCATCGCCGTCGCCGCACTGGGGGCTTTAATTCTTGCCTGTTGGTGCTACTTGCGGCTGCAGCGCATCGGCCAGTCTGAAGATGAGGAAAGCATCGTCGGAGAAGGCGAAACCAAGGAGCCCTTCCTGCTGGTCCAGTATTCGGCCAGAGGCCCGCGGGTGGAGCACAAGACCAAGCTCACTCCTAATGGCACCGAGAGCCACACCTAGTTCCCCTCATCTGCCTTCGCAATGCATACTAGCCTATGTAGTGGGTCCAGTTTTTAGACTCCGTCAGTCTCGAAGAATTTCAACCCTTACAATATCACTCAACACTGAATGAACAACCACTCCGTATTTTAAAACAAGCTGATAAACGAAGGCAAACCTAGTGCATGCAGTTGTCTAGTTGCTTTGACTGTTGATTTGTTTGCCCCATTTTGTGGTGGTAGAGCCCTGTTATAATGTGAAATCAACGACCGTAAGCGTTTTGTGCAATGCTGTTCATTTGTAAAGCTGTAGCCGAGTTCTGAAGCTAAATCAAGATTCATTCGTTTTCTTTAGTTGTATTTTTACTGTACCATTTCATTCCAGAGCTGGCTCTGGTGTTAGGAAATTCAACACATTTCAATGGACTGATGTCTAAGCTTTAAATGTTTTTTTTTTTTTTCAGGAAAATATTTTAGAATTCCATTAGAAATGCTTTATTGAATTGCAATAAAAAAAAAAAGGAATGTCGTTTTTCATTACGAATAAGCACTTCAGGATACCATGACTTGCCAAATTATGTAAATTAACTTTTGAAAGCTCTTACATTATATTGTGTCATGTTTAGGATCATGATTTCATTAGCTCTTTCTATCTTTCATGTGATTTTATATCAGCTGGTTCCGGTCTAAATCTGCTAGGAAACCACTAAAAGAACGAAAAGCCAATGACTGAGGTCTTTTTATTCTTGTTGAATACTGTCGTGACCCCAGAGGCGTTCGTTTTTTTTTTTTTTTTTTTTTTTGTGGTTGAGCACATTTCTACATAGCGAAAGGGTCATTTGAAAGTGTAAATATGATTTTTATAGATGACCGGATGCGCAGCTGGATACTGAAAAGTCATTGTCTTGAGTTTTTAATCTGTTTCTTCACAGTATTATTTAATTCCAAATATGTTTGTGATAACGTCATGTTTGCTGTTTGTACATGTAAGATGAAAGTGAGACAAATGATTTATTTTTATACAATATTCATGCAAATGTCAGTCAGGCATTTAGAAAGAAAGATGAAGCCTGAAAAAGCAGCGCTACTATGATTTAATTGAAGTTACTAATATCAAATCTTTAGGGTTCTGTCACACATTTGAAGTCGACAGATTTTTTTTCTGAATTATGTGCTGTTCAATATACAGAAAAAACAAGGACAGTACATGCATGTTAATTTAATTTGAGATAAATAAGCTACTTTTTATCATTAAAGCGCTTAGTATATTGCTTATGTCACTCCAGCCTGTGTGTCTGTCCAGTGTTTGACTGTACTGAACAATAAACCTCCTGTTACTGGGCAAATGTCTGCTCGTGAGTTTTCTGTGTGTTCGTTTTAAATGTAAATCTTTTCTCTTGTGATATTTTGCATGAGTGATGAGCATTTATGTGTGGTTTTCTTTTAACATCAAATGTTCTAATTTATATTAGTCATACTAGTCAAAAACACTTCCTGTTTTTGGTGCAAGACCAACAAAAAAGCAGAAGGCAAACCGCATTTCAGCCCACAACTGGAAAGAAATATGCCTACCACACATCTCTATGACAGTGTGCATTACTCTATTCATTATTGTCTTAAGTTTAGTTGACAAATAGTTTTTACTTTCAGCTCAGTGTGTTTTATCTGAAAAGACAAACAAGTAAAATATCTCATCCTATTATTTTTTAAAAACTATTTTTTTAAAAGAGGTCTCTTCTGCCCACCACGGCTGCATTTATTTAATCTGAAATACAGTAAAACAGTAACGTCAAATTACGTAACGCCGTAAACCCGAATAAGTTGGCAAAACTCAAATAATTTGAGGTAATCAGTTACATTTCATTTTTAAGTTAAGAAATTTTACTTTTGAGTTTAGCGGATCTTGCATATTATTATTTTGCACTCATACATTTTAATTGCTCTTAACTTGAAATATCTGTGTAAGCTAATTCATACACAGTTTGAGACTATAATGCAATCTCAATTTAAATATTTTAAGTAGTGGAAAAACTTAACTTAATAGGTAACACAATGTGTTGACAGCATTAGCATAATATAGCACATGCTGACCGTACAGCAACATAAAACACTTATCACACACTGTTCTCAAACTAAGGTCATGCTCCACTCGTCACCATGATGGCAACCCCCCCAAAAACCCAACATAACAGAAAGTCTTCTAAACTAGAATAACAAAATTCATGCATCTCATCTCGAGTTACGGCATGCACGGAGATTGAAAATGGTATGTATGGACTTATCTAACTCTTGGGGATACGGTGAATCCTTTAAAACAAGTTCATAAAACTTGACTTACTTAAAATGTGTCAGTTTTGTGAACTCAAAAGAAAAAGAAAGTTCTAAATACTCGTAAAAGTTAATTTGATTGAACACATTTGTGTAATATGAGTTGGCTCTACTCAAACCAATTAATTATTTTGAGCTTTAGGGTTTACAGTGAATTTAAAATAACTGTTCCATTTGAATACAGTGTTAAAACGTAATATATTTGTGATGGATTTTTTTATCATTTATTCTATCCACATATTCCTGTGATGGCCAAGCTGAATTTTCAGCATCATTACTCCAGTCTTCAGTGTCACATGATCCTTCAGAAATCATTTTATTATGATGATTTGCTGCTCAAGAAACATTTCTAACTAGTTGTAATGCTTAATAATACGGAAACCTCAAGAATTGTTTTTCAGGATTCTTCAAAAGAACAGCATTTATTCGAAATTGAAATCTTTTGTAACATTGTAATGTCACATTTGAACAAATTAATGCGTCCTTGCTGAATCAAAGTATTCATTTTAAAAAGTTTACTAGCATCTAGCAGTTTCATTAGCACAAAAGCAAGCAGTTAAATTCAAGTTAAATTAAATAATTATTACAGAAATACACAGCAGATCCAACCCCATAACCCATCAGGTGCAGCTGGCAGGATATCGCCTATTCATGATCTCCCCCTAGTGGCTAAAACATGTCTTGAGAGTCACGTACAGTCCTTCCCCTTTTCGATTATTAATACATTGATGTGCTATGACTTCCTTCACCGTTTTGCTTTCAGGAACTACGGACGCTGAAAAGATGAAGACTTTATTGTGTTTATGTCGGTCCATATAATACCAACAGGCATTAACACAGCAAGCAGACAACACAGTAAATTGGTGCGGATGTAGAATAACAGAGATACAGGACCGAACATTCCAAAACAAATAATAAAAAGGGCGAGAATTTGTCTCAGAAACATTCAAAGGGATTCTCAGAGGGCTTCTCTCGCTATATGCCATGCCTATACTGCACTTCTGCTTTGGGTTTCATTAACAAAATCCAGCTCCTGAAAGGTGATCCGCTGTGTGCTATTTAATAAGAGAAACACAAAAAAGGCGATGGTGCGTTTACTTAACCGGTGATAAAAGCAACAAAGCCGTGATTACTCAGAACACAAGGCCAGCTCTGTGCTTTCCATGAAAATCCAGAGGGAGGATGTCCTCCCTCTCCACGGACTCGCCTGATTCAATACTGAACTCCAGACATCATAGTTCCAGAACACCCGGCATCAACAGATTCAGATTCATTAAAACATTACTTAATATCTTTAAGCAGAAAACTATATTTGCCAAAGTCATTATCATTTGGTGCTATCAAGTGATCTTTTCTGGCTTTGGCGAGTTTCATCAAAAGGAATTCTCTTCTGTCCATCCATTCCTTCAGCTCTTCATCTCCATGTGCCAGTTTACAAAGCTCTTCCTCTGTGCAGGTGCCCTTGAGGAACCTGGAGGGATGGAAGCCAATCCATTAGGGACAACAGTTAACCGTCACCGTGATCTGAGTGGCGTTACACATTAGCGTTAGGCTCACCGCTCGCAAACTTTGAAGGTGCCCGTGGGGAAGCGATACTGCCAGCAGTTCTGATCGTCCTCGGAGTTGAACACTCGCTCTTTGTGCTTCTCGGAGGTGATGTGCTGCTGCCACTGCTTATCACTATTGCAGTTCTTCCCACACAACCAACAATGGTTGCCAGCCTGACGAGACAGCATTTAGAGGTTACGAGGATTGCATTCACGAAGAAAGGTTTGTATGAAGAAATGAGTTCAGTTATTTTTCATGAAAGGAAATGTGCAATGAATTACTACAGATGTCACCGTTTTCACAAATAAGCTTTTTGTAGTTTACACAGAGACCATAATGGTATCGTTTTCAAAAGTTTGCATTTGCAGGCCCCCAAAACGCCATTGTTGTGTACAAGAACAGCCAAAAATACGTTTTTAGTAGAAAACGGTGTCATGTAAATGGCCCCTAAATATCCTCAACTGACTGCAAATTGGCATTCAGATCTGCCTCCATTCAGTTAGCAACACCCAACTTCCTATGACCAATTCCCTATTTTTTTTTCCCCACTCCAGAAGCCTTTTTACTCGGATATACGTCACAACAGGGAAGACTATCGCTTTCAAGCCCCAGAAAGATACTGAAGACATCATAAAAGAACTCCAGTGGTTTAACCTCAATTTTATGAAGCTAAGAGTGCTTGAAAGTTGTAGTTATGTAGACTGTCAATTCATTAAAAAGACCTTCATTTGGGTTTTGAAAATGAAACGAAATGTCTTACGGATTTGGAACGACATGTGAGGGTGAGTAATTAGACAGAATTTTCATTTTAACCACTAACTTTAACACTAACACTCTTTTTTTTTTTAAGTCTGTATGCTTTAATTTGTCCTAATAGGTAAAGGATTTGCTCATGAATATTAATTGCATTGTGACAATTGGCAAGTAGGCTGCAAAACAGATGCTGTCCTGAGAGTGTGTGTGTGTGCTTATCAGTTGATGGCTTAAATATTCATGAATCATGGTAAGTTATGAGACACAGCGCTCCCTTTAGGCTACCAAGCAATATTACGCAACTAATATTCATTCACAATACCTTACCAAATAAATTTCACATGAGGTGTACATACAGGACGTGTTTAGTGCTCAAAAACGGCTGTGTTCAGCTGCAGGGGTCGAGACGCATTTTTAAAAGTTTGAAAAAACGATTTTTGACCTGACACGGCAAACTGTGGTCCAAGAAGGTGAAAACAGAGAGAGACAGCAGAACAAACAATGTATAATAGAGCCCTAATAGAGTGTATGTGCTGTTCTTGACAGCCAGCATTTTGTGTACAGGACCAAGTGTAAGTGTTTGTGTAAGATGGACCAAGGTTGTGTCAGACAGAGGTGTGATAATGATGTTTCCATAATGTTTCCATACCACGTCCTCAGCGTAGTCCGTGGGCATGTGAATCTGTTTGCCGTTCTCTCGGGTTGCAATGTTGCTGCTCTCCTCGCTCCAGCCCGGCTTCTGAGACTGCAGCCACATTTCATACAGCTGCTCCATGTCTGCAACTGCATTCACACGACCATTATAAGAGATGCATGTCTGTCAACACTAGGTGATAATATGAGTCAATCTATCACATCAAGACCACAATTCAATTGAGCATTGATGATAATGATCTTTGAGCATCAGATCATCCTATTAGAACGATTTCTGAGGGATCAAGTGATACTAAAGACTGGAGAAATTATGCTAAAAATGTATCTTTGATCACAAGATTAAATTACATTTTAAAATATATTACAAAAGAAAACGGTTATTTTAAATTGTAATATTTCACAATCTTACCGTTTTACATATGCAGGTATGAAAGCGTATGAATAAGCTTACAGCTATTTGGCTAATGATTAACACTGGCCTGACTGACGTCTGCAGAACAGGGAAGTTGTTTGAGAGAAAGTTATTTAAAGGCACACTATGCAACTTTTTGTTCAAAATTAACAGAACTTAAATAATGAATCAATACATCAATCCTTCGGAAACTTGTTTTTGTCTTTACCTCGTTAACTGTGGTAACCCTATTATAGGTGTTTATTAGGGCTGCACAATATATAGAAAAATTATCATTATCACGATAATAGTATATGCGATATCCGTATCGCAGAGATGTGCAATAAATCGCATTTATTTTATGTGCCAAGCATTTGTGTGATGCATGCATGCATAGGTTGTTTATGCAAATTCGACCAATCAAATGGGGCCTTACTATCTTTATACCCGCCTCCCCAGTAGGTGCTATTATGCTATTGGCTAGATCGGGCCCAAAGGGGAACCTAGTGGCTCAGAGCAGAGTGTGGAAAATAAAAACTAATGGCTGGAGTAGAGACAAGTGAGGAAAATGACAACAGCGAAGAACCTGTGCCTAAAAAGAACTGTACGTCTGAAATATGGCAATATTTTGGCTTCGATTCCGGGCCTGGAAAAATGTGCTTCCATTTTGATCGCGCTTGCCGCGCGCCTGCATTTTAAATAACGAATTTGCACGCGCAAAATACGCGATATGTGAACATAAGTGACGGTGTCACTAAGTCGTGCCGAAAAATTTTGGCCACGTCGAGAGGAAACTAATCTCCACAGTAATCTGGAACGCAACCTCAGGGAGCTAACGTTATATGAAGACTTCAAAAAGTGTAAGTCCAAATCTACCAAAACTGCTAACGAAATGCCAAGTAACAATAACAGAGTCTCACAGACAACCATTAATCAAAGTGTTGCATGTGTAACGTTAACTCCTTAGGAAAAAACTGAGATATTCTTCTGAAGATCAGAAGAATATCTATTAGCCTACCTGTTTATTTTAGTACGATCATTACATATATAAATGATAAAAAACTTAATAAAAATAGCATTTCTCTAGGGAAATGTTATATCGCAAGAAATATCATCAACGCAATACTCAACAACATCGCATATCGCATATTTTCCCAGTACCGTGCATCCCTAGTGTTATATTTTAGATCTGCTAATGGTTTTCACAGGAAATTGCGTACATACAATCACAACCTGTGTGTGTCTCGTCATTTCCGTAAATAGAGGAAAGTTGCTCAAGCTACTTTGACGTGTGTATGGTGTGGGAGTGGCAGATGTTAGTTGTCATGAGCAAGAAAGGTTGACATGAAGCAGCTAAATCTCAAACCTCTGGGAAAATCACCCATTTAAAATAAACACAGAACAATGAAGAATGAGAACGCGACAGAGCTCGTAATAAAACAAGAATCAACATCACCTTGGCTTTTCTGAGATGGCCTGAACTGAGGGATTTGAAATGTTGTAAAAGCGATGCTGAGATGGTGTTTTTATTACTCAACAGTTGATTGAGGTATATAATTGAACTGATATATTACCATATGTATCTCTCTAACAGAGTACATTGTAAAGCATTATCTATTGTAAAGGATAATTTCATTATGGTTGTTGTAGTGCTGTTATTTATTTTCCAGAAGGTAACATGAATATTAATGGGTAAAGCTACAGTAACGTCTTCAGCTAGAGTCATCTTGAGATCCTTTCCATCTAAACTGGTTATATCTCTTAAAAGAGGTGATTCTCTGCAGAATAATTTTTTGTTGGCTGTTCACGCAGACATAAGTCATCAGTGTTCACGTACGAGAATGGCAGGCAAACAGCAACAACCTAAACTTTCCTTCTGACCTGACAACAAGTGGCACTGGCAAAGGATCTGCGATCTCTCTGTCTTCATCTGAGACAAGCACACTCTCATCGCGGAAACCCTGGCATGCAAGAAATATTACTACACACTGACAAGTTTTGCTAGCTAAACAAACCGAAAACTTGCTGCCTCTAATTCCGTTTTTAAGAATTTGTTTACGTTACTTCCAAAAGTGTTATTCCGCAAAATGCGTGCAGTGTTATTTCTGAACCGATTTAGGGCCAAAAGTTACATAGCGTACCTTTAAAACCAAGGGTTCTCAACTCTGGCCCTCAAGGTCCACTCTCCTGCAGAGTTTAGCTCCTTGATCAAACTCACCTGCCTGTAACTTTCTAGTAATCCTGAAGACCTTGATCAGCTTGTTCAAGTGTGTTTGATTAGGGTTTGAAGAAAACTTAGCAGGAAAGTCGATCTCAAGGACCAGGGCTGAGAAACCAACTTTAAATAAACAAATGGTACATACAACCACTCACTTGTGTGGCCACATTATGACTTCGATACGATACCCGTCTAAAATATCTCTATACCAATACTGAATCAATACCACGGCAAAAACTAAAACAGTAAAAGTAACTGAATAACAGAACTTGAAATTCTAAAAAAATTAAAAACTCACTTGACCAGCATGTTCCTGCCCTGCTTTTTGACCATTCCCTCTCCTTTATTTAAAAAGAATTACATGCCACAGTGTGAACGCATCTCCTTACAGAGATATTTGCAATTATCACATTATCATGTCAATCAATCACATTCGCTAACCTTTCACAGTTCTGAACAGGTTGGGATAGGGTTGGGTGAAATGATAAAAATCTTTTTTTATGATTTTACAAGTAATTTATTTAATTTCACATTTACTATATATATTTTAAATATATTTTTATAAATCACAATATAGTATAATATTATAGTATCATTTTATTTTATTTTATCTTTGCTTTTAAAACTAAGCAAAGATGCAAATAACAAACAATAAGAACAAATACAACATTAGAAAGATACAAATGAAATAGTTTTTTACATTTTTCAGGTAGACTATCAAGAACAAAATTAAATCAAATGTGACAAAAGAAAAGCACTTCAAATGCTGCAGTTAAATAGCACTCGCTGTTTCTAATTAATCTTTAATATTATGCATTTTATGTACTGATTCAATTCATATTTCGACTTTTCCATCCAAAATGTTTGTTTGTAGCAACAAAAAAACGAATTTGTTGTCTACATCATGGAGTAACAGCCATGAATGTCACTCACAAACATTACTAGGCAGCCAGTAGAGGGAAAGCCCACTAGCGACCTCACCGCCAGCCACTGGAGACATGCAGCTACAGTTGCTTGTAGTGTTACTTGCTTTGTCACGCTGTGATTGATCACGCCCGGTGTGAATAGCTCCATACGGATCTATTGTTTCGATTCTGGAGTGTCATCGCAGCGTAAAGTTGCGTTGCTTAATTGCATTCAGTGAGAAAGGCCCTTAAGCCCGGCTGACCCTGAGGTAACATCACACGTCCCACGCCTTATTTTCTCATACATGCATTTTTTTTGCTTTCTAAGGTGTCAATAACTTGAATCCATCATGCGCTGCACGGATACATTTTCCTCCCTGCCGGAAGTGGAAGCCGAACGCGGCACACTAGCCCTGACTCCTGCTGACACGCATCGACGCAAAATCAATCAATACGACTCTTGTTAGAATGCTGTCATTCTTAAAGTACTCGTAACTAATGAAATGTGGAATCGTACCATTTTTAATAGCAGGGTCTCGCAATTATCTTTCTAGTACAGGTATAGTGTTCAACACTACCACTCTCCATGTATTGGGTTTTCATCATCTGGAAATAATGACCAATGAAGCTAAACTAAAACAAAAATAATCCCAATACAAGTGTGTCCCTAAATGCAAGTCATGCAACTTTAGCACTCAAACACATAATGAACTTACTATTGTTTTCTTTCATGAAGGTCCATAGATCTCTTTCTTCTGTGCTGTGAGCAAATGTGCAGTTTCCAATGTACTGGCACTTTTTTCCTGCAGCCACATGCAAGCAAATCTAAAAACATGCATTAATAACAATTATTCAAGAGACAGTGACAATTTATGAACCATCCATGTATGTGCATATTGAAGAAAAATGGACTTTAACATGAAAACACATTATAACACTTACTTCAAACTGAGCAGGAACAGGTTTTTTTGTTGGGAGAGGTCGAACTGTGGTCCACTTTTTCCGTTCAACAGAACTAACCAGAACCACTCGTCTCTCTTTAGACCAACTAGTTAAAGTGACAAGTCATGAGTTAACATACATGGGCATAATAGGGCCCCCTTTAATATTCTGCCATTTTTCAGCCTTTTTTTTGTTTTTGGGCTTTACTAGAATGGCCAGATGTTTTGGACTGCGTTTCTCAAAAGCATTGTGAGCCAAGTTGATCGTGGTGGCAATGGCTCTACAATGTACTTAGGCTTATAATGCTTTTGGGAAACGCAGCCCTGTTAATTTCCCATCTCTATTACGCCCCTCCTTCCGAAAAGCACAATGTGCTCTGATTGGTCAGCTGGACCAGTGTGTTGTGATTGGTTGAAACTCAACACTACAATCAAGGCGTAAATGCGTTTTCATCTCCCATTATTAGCATTAACTCTTTTTCGCATAAGTCAAAAACCACCTCAAGCGAGAGTAAAACATTTTTTTTGTGAATTAAGGGATTTGAAACAGGAAATGTGTTAAAGAATGTACAAGCTATTTTTTCACATGAAATGAAAGTGTATGGTGATTCACGTTCTTCTGTTCGCTTTCATTACATGGAAAAGAGCAGTACATTAAACATTTCTCCTTTTGTGCTGCACAAAAGAAATTGAGTGGGTTTGATACAAAATTCAAGTGAATGACGACAGAATTTCCATTTTTGGATGAACGTATGAGCAGGACTCACGTATGCCTGGCCTTGGCACTGCAGTACTTCTTGTTTTTGTCCGGCTCGCTGACTTGGCCGTTCCTCCAACACTGAGCACATACAAACTGCATCTTCAGGTTAACTGGCCCAAATCTGCGCAGGGCTGGTGGGAGCTCCTACGGAATTGCACAAGCACAATATAAGAAATCTCTCACAGAAACACGGGTATATACGCGTTCTATTAGTACGCATGTATAAATTCTACCTGGGCTTGAACAGCAGCATCCATATTCCAATATTTCTGTGACTCCTGAACAATACCTTCGTGTGAGATACCTTTAACAGATCAAAACAATACAACAGTTAACGTTTCCCATCAATCTTGATGTCTGATAATTCATGAGGCTTAAGTAGCTGCTCACCTCGTTCACTCTGCATCATCCATACTTTGAGCTCGATGAGGCTGTGGGCGTAAAAGCAGGAATCCTCACGCTGGCAGCCGTATCGTACCTCATGCCTACACAGATCCATCTGGCAAAGAGGGATGTATGGACGAACTTTGGAGTACCTGACGGTTTTGTCCCTTAAATAGTGTACAAGGCACCTAAAAAAGAAAAAGAAAAAAGGGTGTTAGTGTCTATACAAGTAATAAAAGATCTCACCTAGGGCCAGGCAATATAGACTACAACGAAAATGTCATCACTTCCAGGCTCTCTGGAACACTTCGGTTTGATTGGTCAACTGCAGCATCTTTGGGTAAAATGTTTTTGTATAATGACCACTAAAACTGTTGTTTAAAATTATGCAAAAAAACTATTGAAAAGAAATAAGTCATTTGTTCATATTTTTATTTTAATATTGTTCATTCTATCTATCTATATATATATCTATATATCTATATATATATATATATATATATATATATATATATATACATACATACACATCTATCTATCTATAAAAAATTAAAACCATAATAAAAAGCATTGATTTTTTTTTTTTTTTACTAAAACATTTCAAAACATGCGAAACACTAGGTATTCGGAGTTATGATGAATCTTTGATTCATGCTGATTCACTGAGAAAGTAAAAAAAAAAAAAATGTATTAAACTTTTGAACTCTACTGATGTTTAAATCATAGACAATTAAATCTGTGTCATGGCATGATGGGTGTGAAGCTGACCTATGGTCAGAGTTCAGGAAGATTAACGGGCAAATAAAAGGTACAGAATGTTGGTTCATTTTCACCAACAAAATAATATTAAATATATAAACACTGAATATATCGCCCAGCCCTGATCAGATGCATTCATTATTTTCAGACCAACTGCATTCACTGCAAAGCATGAAACTGCACATTTAGTGTCTGTACATGTCTTCACAAGAAGAGATGCTTACTTCTTTTCCTCAAACGCATGCTTTGTCACTGGGTGAGAGCATAGACCGGGGTTGTCCTTATTGGTTTTGCTGATTATTCTGGGTTTGTGATCAAAGCATACCTACAGACCAAGTCACACATGTTATTTTTACAGCTCCTTCAAAGTTTAAACCAATGCAAATTTCAGCAATGATGAAAAACAAACACGGAAACCGAAAATCCATTCTTTTGAAAACCGGCCATTCCAGTTCAATGATGAAATGAGAGGGTGTGTTAAAAGACAGACAGTCAGCTGCTGAAAAAAAAATATCTCCAACAAGAACGGCCGAACTCAAACATAAAAAACTTAATTTTGGTCAGCTCCCTTTCAGGTGTATCATGGATTAGTCAGTAATTACAGCTACAATGAGCAAGCCGTTCGAACAATGGCACACTTTACCTCACAGAGGAACATAAATATCCCATGGTGCTCCTGTAGGATTTTGGGCACTGTCACATTGATCTTAGGTCTATATCCGTAAGGATCACACAGATTATCCCTGCAGATGAAGCCTTTGCGTTCTAGTGTCCACACATCAATTTCTTCTTGGCAATAAGCAAAGGTACAGTGGCCAAGATACCGGCATTCTTGTCCTATCGCCACATCTATAAAGAACATTTTGATGATTGTTAGTAAAAAATGAAATAATCTGCAAAACGGCAAGATAAGGCCACAAATGAGAACAGTGCAAGCACCTTTGCAAATATAATAAGGCCCCATGTACTGGTTTTTAGTGGGTCTCGGGCGAATAAGCTTCCACGTTGGAAGTTCTGCATGTTTGGTTCTACCCAAAAGCAAATCTTTTTTGCATTTGTGGTCCTCTGGAAGGTAAGCATAATCCAGCACTCCAGGTCCTGTGAATACAGTCATAAAAAAAAAACCTTATGCAAAACGTCATTGTTTGCATATTTGCATGCGAGCACTGCAAACGCTGCCTAGCAACACTTCCTGCATGACTGACGCTTACCGGTTTTAATGTAGCATGAAGAGCAGGCCTGTTTAAAATCATGTGTATCAGCAAGTGGGTTCTTGGCAAGGTCTAACTGCGGTGGATAATCCTGCGCGAATGTCCCATCGGATGTACTGAAACCCATCCCAATGGGTGGAATGGTTGGCACTGACATGTCGCTATTGCCCAGCTGAAAGAGCAAATAACGGAGATTAACCAAAGAGAACCAAAGAGCTGAATATTCAGGAAAATATTGAAATAAATTAACTCTTACCGACATAAAATGATGCTGGCTAAAGACTTTATCTGGTCCATAAGGATAAAAAAAAATAAAAAAACAGGAAAAGAAAATCAGAAATTATAAGTAAAACCAAACAAAGAAATAATAGTTTCAGCAGACACTGACATCAGGGTCCAAAATTAACACTTGTCAGGACACCAAATAGAGGTTAACTAAGGGCTTTAATGATTACATTAAATAGCACTTTACTAGGATCTGCAAATATTGTGTTATTACAGTTTCAGTGAATGACAATGACCCGCAGTGTTCATCACAAATAAACCAGGAAAAGTGCGCAGTAATAATGCCACTGTCATGGAGTGCTGCAGTGATGATGTATTTTTATAGGCCAATCCAGATGTGAACATCAAGTGACAGTCAATTGGATTTTCCAACTGGCTTTTGGATTACAGAAAATAAACTGACCAACAAAAGTTTGATTCTTGCACATTTGTTCATCATAAATAATCTTCAGAAATGAACAACTTTTACGAATTTGAAACCTCAATACAATCGCTTAAAGTAAAAAACTGCAAACTAACTCGGCTACACCACGGTCACAATGATTTATCTTCCAACAACTCTTTCAATCTCAAGTCAATAAGTTGAAAGTTTAAGTTATGATTGTTTGAGCGTGATTATAATCCCAAGCGAGGCTGTAAAAGTGGACTAGTGAGCAGATGAGTTCACCTGCTCGGTGTGATGATGTTTTCTGTCCGACAAGGCGACAATCCCTGTAGTCCCATTTAGACACTTGTTAGCAACCGCTTCTTTCAAGAAACATAAAAGCTTAGTAAAATCTCGAGTGAGGTATTTACTAATGAACTTTCATGTTGTAGAAAAAGCCATGGCAGTATTTTGAGCTTACAGTGCGTTCTGTTCAACAGACCTTATTTCAGGCATTTAGCCAAACCCCATTTTGTTTGGGACAAAAATGCCAACTCATTCGTGGGTTTTAGGACTCATTCCTGCAGCACTCTATAATGACAGTTTACAGTTTATTTGATGGTGAGAAATAACTGAGACTGGCAAATTATCTTAATTCACTCAGCATTTGCAGGTTGGGTAAAACTGTAATATTTTACCCCTTTTTTTAAATTGAGAAAGCAGAGCAACACACCTGTCTGAGAATCTGAAATCGACAAACTATCCAATGAATCCAGGCCTGAGGAAAATGTATCCAGACCAAGAGAATACGATGAAATTGGCTTGTGGTACGGAGCGGGCAAATTTATTGTGCACTGTGGAGCCATACTCAAAAACGGATGGCTCAGATGAGAAGGCATGAGTAAAGGACTCCGTAATGAACTACTGACGGAAATACTGGTCGGTAAAGGAATAGGTCCGTCCACTGTAGGAATATCCTGGGTGGGGAGAAAAAGGCAAACATCAACATGACTTCTCACATGCACTCAAAACTTGTGTTGAGCAAAAATGCGTTACTCTATCTTACCAAAGAATTAGAAGGACTTGCTCTGTCCAACAGCTCGTCCAGATCATCCCCAATAATATCTGTATCATAGTCCAAGCGGGTGTCTGATAATACATAAGAGTCATTGGGCCTGGTTCCATTAACCAGAGGCATATGTAATGACATGGAAACAGGCTCTGGGTGATGGGTCTCAACTGGGACTAGCGGTGGTGAGATGACACCGACGAGAGGCTTAGACTCGACTTCTTCCTTCTCATTTACAGTAGAACACACTGGCATATTGACTGGTACTGGGCAATCCATACCCTGCGTAGACTGGCCCACTTCTATGGAGACAAGGAGACAGTGACGAGCTGACTGCAACTGATTCACAAATTTATGATATACACTTCCGTTTGGTGTTTGTAAGATGTTTTAAAGGAACACTCCACCATTTTTTGAAAAAGGGCTTATTCACCTTCTTTCCCAAGTAGCAGTGCTTCGCCTGTGCTTCCCCTAATATAGACCCAAGTCAATATCTGCATAGGAAATCGCCTAGTGTTAATCTGCATCACTATTTGTACTTGTGAATACGCAGGCCACAATAAGTAATTAGGTGGGTTTTATTTATTTTTATATCACTTTTACTCAGGACATGCTAGCTGGCAACAAAGGATTCCATTCATTATGCTAAGCTAAGCTAGCGCCGACCCTGTCAAACTAAAACAATGCATGCACTGAGACAAAAATGCATTTGCCCACCTATCTAAAGGTAGGAAAGAAGGTGAATAAGCCCTATTTCAAAAAACGGTGGAGTGTTCCTTTAATGTTTTTGAAATAAGTCTCTTTTGCTCACCATTTATTTGATCAAATATGCAACAGTGATATTTTTTGAAGAATATATTACAAATTAAAATAAATGCTTAAAAAAAAAGGATTCTTTGATGAATAGAAAGGTCAAAAGAGCAGAATTTATTTGAAACCTAAATCTTTTGTTACACTATAAAGTCTGTCACTTTTGATCAATTTAATGCATCCTTGCTGAATAAAAGTATTAACTTCTTTAACAAACAAATCTTACCGACCCCAAACTTTTTAATGGCAATATATGACATACACTGACTTACCCATTTCAATATCCTCCACAGAGGCAGAGTTTTGAGAATGCTGTTAGGAAACAAAGCAGCTCAGTAGGGTTGCTGAAATTTATCATTTTAAAAACACACATGCACATTCAGCATCTTACCTTATCATTAACCGCACCAGATAGACTTGCACCAGGCAAAACATTTAAGGCAGGCTGATTTCAAAAGAAAGAAAAAAAGACTGGTCAAGGCCAAATATTTACAGATTATGAGCTTTAATGTTTTTCACCATAATTCTAACCAATTCAATTATTTCCCCCCTAATTAGCTAGAAAGTAGACACTCATCAGATTATTTTGGTTCCTATTTTTCCCCCTGCATTCAGAATTTTTTTTTTTTTTTTTACCTTGTGTCTCACATAAGCCTTACGTATTTTCAATCCCAACATTTTGGCAAGCTCCTGGGTCATTTCAATCACATGAGTGTCCTGTAAAGCAAATGAAACATGAGGAACCAAGTAATGCGAAAACTACTTGATTAAAACCTCAATGTAAAGTGCTCTGACCTGAGGCACTGCCATAGAGCATTTAGCAACCGCCTCATAAGCCTCTTGATGTCTTCCCATTTCCTTCAGACATCGAGCTTTCCGGTAAAGTGCTTTGTAGTTGCTTTCATTGAGTTGAAGAGCTTTTTCAGAGTCCTCTAGGGCTTGATCGTGCAGTCCCTGCATCAATAACCACAAACACATTACAGGCAATTAAAAAAAACAACTGGGACAATTAACCTTGCAGCATAAGCAGTTGTCAAACACTAATGGAAATGATACACTGTTTGTATTCTACCATTCAAAAATGTTACTATTATATACACTAATGAATAGAGCTGCATGATTCATCGTTAAAAGATTGCAATCTCGATTCACTGCGATCTTATTCCGAAATGCCAACGATTCAGCTACATCTATAAGATCTTTGACAAGCGAACATCCAAATCTGCGTTGACCTGCCGCTGATCAAGAGTACAGTTATCATGTATAGGTATGAAACAGCTTTACAAAAAAAAAAAAAAACAGGACATAAACAATGATGTCTACGGTAACGATCAAAATAGACTAAATCACCTTTTGAAAGTAACGATGCGTTTAAATAAAGAATGTATCAATGACATTGTTACAATTACGTCGTTACACGCGACAAGTGACTGTTAAATTTATTTATTTGCCATTGAATCAAATGATTCCTACAAAAATGCTGATTCTTCCAGTAATGAAACAAGTGAAGTATTTATGAGCGAGTCATTGAATTGTTCATTTAAACCGAGTTATGTGGAAACAGTGATTCTTTTTCCCATGGTCCTTCCATGATTAGAAAGTTCAATAGAACAGATATTATTTGAAACAAATCTTTAGTAACTTCATAAAATGACTACGGCCACTATCAAACAATTGAATGCATCCTTGCTGATTAAAGTTGTATATCTGTGTACATGCAAGCGAACGCATATTCTTACAATGTTCAAGTAGGACGCAGCACGGTTCGCATGAAGCTTCTCCTTTATCTCTTGAGGGATGAGGATGTCCTCTGATTCTGCATACTCTGCTATGTTTAAGGCCTCTGTGTATAATTCAACAGATCGTGCCCATTCGCCTTCAAGGAACACATCATTTGCCTCGCCATACAGATTCCTCACCAAACTCTGAATGAACACCTAAAGGAATGAATCGATGCTTAATATAAACATCTAATGCACAGCTGCAATCAGTGCTGGATTGACTGTGAATGAGACGCACTTACCTCATACTGCTCCTGAGAGCCAGGAAAGGGCAGGGTAGATCTACAATTAAACAAGATAAGGAAAACACTGACACTATGAAAACACAGGTGCAAGGAACACGAGCAATGATAGATTTACTGAGAGAGAACAAGTCATAATGAATCTGTGATGGTTAGGTGTAATAAATCTGTGTAATTTGCATTCCATAAATTGTTTGAACTGCAACCAAATTCTTTTCATAGGACAGAAATAAACACCAGTGGATGAAGTCTCTCTCAAACTATTTCTCTCGCTTTTCCTCCATAACAAAAACTGAAGTCTTTTTCTTCATGATCAAAGCTCTCTTCATTCACAGGTTTATACTAATAGTTAAAAGCAGAACACTTACTGAATGAATTGTAGGCCTTTCTGAATGTCCTGCCACCGGCTGCTTCGGTCCTGGCATGGGGCTGACATCTTCCCATACGCATGTAGGACTTGACTATGGTCAACACCTACAGTTTTATACAGAGATTACTCAGATACATTGACTTAACTGATGCATTGAAATACATCTTATAGTGCAACGGTACAGTAATGGAAAAGCATTTCCGTTCTGCTCTCTGTTGAGCCACGAGTCTCACCCAGCACATTATTGCTGCCTTTCTTTTATTAGCGCAAATTGATTCTTTAGAACAGTTCGTTTCAAATAACCGATTCAGCAATTGAACAATGGCTTAGTGAAAATCAATATTGACCTTGTATTTGAAAAAGGATCCTCATATAAAAACACTACTAAAATTCAGAGTAAGTTCATTCGCATTCGGAGATCAACTATTTGTGAAACGGTGCGAACTGCGCCCTCCATGATGACGAGGAAGTATCAGCAAAGAATTTATTGATTTCTAGGTACCGAAGCAGACCGAAATGGTACCGAAATTGGTACAGAGAACCGTGGATTTTCACTGGGGATATTGGTACCGAATACTGAAATTTTGGTACCGTGACAACACTACTTACAAACAAGACATACAACATACTCTTTAAAGGCATTTTAGAGGTATTATTAATTATGCGCATGTTCCAATAGATATAGGCCTACACAACACACTGTTGTTTACCAACAACGGAATAGTTCACCAAAATATGAAAATCATCCCATAATTTATCACTGGCTTCCGGCAGTGGGCGTACACGCATTCACGAGAGAGTCGAGTCCCGGCAGAAGGGTAACCTCTGACCCGACATATGACGTAGCTCCTCTTATATCGCAATCCTCCAACATTTTCTTTAAAACATCTTGTTTTTGACTTCTAATTCGTGACCAGCATTTTGTTAAGTGCTATCCTCTCCGCTTGTCAATTCTCATCCAAGCTTAAGCTACGTCTACATCCTACGTCGGGTCAGAGGTCACTCTTCCGCCAAAACTCGACTCTCTCGTGAATGCGCATATGGCTGTTGCCGGAAGCCAGTGATTATAGTATATAAAGTTTTAAATATGGATATTTTTCTAACAAAAAAAACATCGCTTTGCTTTAGAATGCATTTATTAACCAACTGGAGCCATATGAATTACTTTTATGATGGATGATGCACTTTTTGAAGCTTCAATACTCAGTATTCAAACACTACTCAAAAGCCATTACAAAGCTGGGAAGAGCCAGAATATCATTTAATATAACTCTGATTGTGTCATAAAGAAGTCATAAACACCTAGGATGGCTCGAGGGGGAGTAAACTAGGGGATAATATTCATTTTTGGGTGAACTATTCTTTTAATGCATTTTTCTTGAAACAATAATTTAGCTCGTAAAAAAGTCGTTTAGAACTAACTATAATGTACTTATAATACAAACAATGCTAAAATGACATGACATGACATAGGGCGATTACTGAAATGTTCTCGGCCTATGACCCACGGATATAATTAACAGTTCAAAGATTTGTCGATTGTTGACTCGGTTCAGTCCGGTTATGCAAACGGATTCATTCAAAACACCTTACTCGAAAGAAAACACAGTAAGGAATTCAGTATGAAACATAACATACTTCTTGAATCTGAACCCACTTGACGGAAGACAATGGGGATTCACAGAAAACTGGCGTCTGATATTGGTTGATTTAACCACATTGAAACTTCTCGCATAGGTCATAAAAAGTCTCATTACAAAACTCTCGCAATAAAGAAACGCTGGCCGTGTCTCAAAGCGAAGTGAGCCGCCTACTTCACCGCGGTCCATAAAGGAATCTCCGAACGCGCCTTCGACGTGCAAATGTAACGTTACAGTCTAGATAGGCAGCTCACTCGGTATTGAAACACAGCCATTGTATGACCAAATTTTTTCACAAACTGAAAATTCCAATGGGTATTTTTGCTGTGAAACGGGCACCGAAGCTCTGACCTGTTTTTCCCGTAAAGTCATGAACACGTAGATCTTGTGTGCTAGCCAAGCGGTTGGTCGTTCAAACTCTTGTGTGAAGAGTCGCTAGGTAAACTAGCATGATAGCATTTTACCGCGCACCTCTGCCCACTCACTCGGCTGAACAGCGGCCGCCCAAGTATATGTATGTAGGCGAACAAACCTATTTATTACTACTTTAACAACGCTCACCTTAAGTAGACAAATGACCAGCAGGAAAGAGACTCTTCCATACAATCGCTAATGTTTTCATGTGTTCGTCAATCCTGCCTCTTCTTTGGGCAACGTGATCTTCGTGACGTCTTGCTCACTTTTTCGGTTAGTAGTTGAAGATGGTTACAGCGCCCTCTCTCGGACACACTCGGAAACGGCCAGCGTGATCTTCTCCGTTCTCCACCTTCTGCGTTCATTTTCATCTACCCATGACATGATGCTAACTAGAAAAATTGTATTTTGAACATTTATTTAATCTGCTATTAAGTAACTATGGTATTTACCGGACCACGTACACATTTTTTTTTTATCTGTCTTCTTTGCACGTGATATATTACGATAACACAGACAAAACGTTCTCGATATTTTAAAATGTGTAGCGCCAAGGTTGCTGCTAATGAAGACTAGCTGCGTAAGGAAATGTAAGTAGGAAATGGGGATAATGTTTAAAAAAAAAAAGAAAGCAAAGAAAACAAGCCCAGATAAATAAAGGCAGGCCTATTCAATTGCATATAATAAGCGCTAATTTGTATGGCTAGGCTACTTATAAATAAATAAATGCACGGACGTGGAATATAAATTTGAATTATTTAATTGGATTTAAATTATTTTGTGAGAAGAAAGAGGGCATGATGACTGATAAGACAGAACATAAGTTTGGAAATAGTAGCCTAATAATTTTAATGTCAACACAACATATTCTATCAGTTGCTTTGAATTTTACACATGCATTGAGTGATCTGATGAATTTCACTCATCTAGGCTATAGCCTATGCTTTTGGGTTTGTTAAATATTTTGTGGAATATGTTTTTTGATAATACGTGTCAATGAATCATGCGTTTTTACTGCCAAGAAACAATTTTGTCCGATACTTGCAGGCTCGCAGTTTTATCCGTAATATCACCTCAATTTCCTAGTCTGTTAGTTGAGAGGTCATTTTTGCATATTTGGTACTTTATTGGGTATTTGTACATTCTTATTTGGGGTCAATAATTGTTCCCTTTATATTAGGTATGTCCTGGATCCCTGCCTATCTACTGATCTTACCCCTTTTTTCCATTTTTTTTTCTATTATGTTAAATTGTGTTCTGGAATGTTTGGAATTTTGTAATATGTGGTGAAACCTATAAATATAAAGTGAGAGAGAGAAAAAAGAATATTCTACTACTAAACACAACGTGCAAAATTCAGTTGAGTTAAAGAGCTAAAATTGAGTTAAAGAGTTCAGATTTTCAAAATGGTTTAATTTATCCAGACTTGTGGCCTGAATCAGTTTATGAATAGATTGTTTACAGATGGAGAAGGTAAATATAGCCTTGTGCTGCTGCTGGCGTGTTCGATCATGATTCCAGTTGGCAGCTCATCCAGCTCAAGCTGTTTGTATGGAAAATCCAACCAGCCATCATAGGGCGGTCCCGACTGAGCTGAACACCCAACCAGTCATCAGACAGAGGGGGCACATTATCCAGCAGTCTCAGACTTTAACTTTCGACTTAATTTTAACCCCGAGGAAACATCAGCCTCCAGCAGTGAGAGAGAGAGAGAGAGAGAGAGAGAGAGAGAGAGAGAGAGAGAGAGAGAGAGAGAGAGAGAGAGAGAGAGAGAGAGAGAGAGAGAGAGAGAGAGAGAGAGAGAGAGAGAGAGAGAGAGAGAGAGAGAGAGAGAGAGAGAGAGAGAGAGAGAGAGAGAGAGAGAGAGAGAGAGAGAGATTATAGTAGGAGTGATGTCCTGAGATTACTCAGCATCTAAAATAAGCCCAGCACTGAGGAAGTCTGTTTATCCGAGACTGAAGAACAGAGACTGGACTATTACCTGACTGTTTTAGCACAATGACTGCGCTGTATCACACATTCCTGCTCTTTACAGGTGAGGCTGCTCACATCACATTTAACCATTCCTTCTCACGCTGCTTTCTTCTTATATAATCTGCATTTAGTCATTTAGCTAATCAAAGAAATGAGATTAGGGTGGACTGCCAGGACACCTGTAGTGTGTGTGTGTGTGATGCCCCCTTAAAAACAATGTGCATTTACTTTTAATCTATAACATATTTAGAAATAAGTTTTGCATGTGCAGGATGATGATGCATAAACATTTGCTTATTTAGTTGTTATAGAACAAAATGTATAATTATTCAAAAGGCCATCTTACCCCACTACTGGGGTAAGAAGCCTCCACTGGCCAAACTTTTACAGAATGTATGACCTCTGATATAATTCTTATTAAACTTTTGGTTACACTTTATTTTAAGGTGTCATTGTTACAGTGTAATATTTAAGTACTGTGTAATATTAAGCAACTAACTCCAGTGCAAAATTATATATTATATTAATTTATAATAGCCTACATACTTTTTATTTCTATATATTATTGAGAATAAAACGACTGAGCAAATGCATTTAATAGCAATTTTTCAAATATGAACGTATTTTTTGTATTTTTAAAATGCAAAATGTTTTTTTAAACCGTAAAATGACTTTGAAGATGCAAAGTATGAATAAGTTTAAGATTTATTTATTTATGCAGAGTGGACAAAACAAAGTAAAAATTCAGATCATATAAAAAAATGTTCTTATGACTGAGAGCGAAACACTGGTCATTTAGACTTAAGAAATCCCACACAACTGGAATCTAACACGTAATCGGTGGAATCTGACACTGCATTGGTGAAAAATGGCCCTATTCTTTCCTTGGGAAACTCTAGACAATAAAGTACATGAATTTAAACTTTTACAATAGTTTTATAATAAATTACTATCAGTGTAAAATATTTTAGATATGGTATCATAACAAATAGCATTATATGTGAGAATATGGCAATATATTTTAAAAGGATACAGCATCATGTTAAAAGTAATTGGATAAAAGTGTCTGCTAAATGAATACATGTAGGTGTATGTAGAAAATCGGTGACATTATAATGAATACCTGCCGGGATAAATTCCCCCTTTTGCTCTTTTCAGTCAGCATGGCTTCCCTGCAGCCGCAGAGGTCTCCAAGGAGTAAAAGGGGTCTGCTGGAACTAGCTGGGGTTATCAAGTGCAGCACGGGGCGATCAGCTCTATCCTATGTGATGTACGGATGTTACTGCGGTATTGGGGGTGAAGGGTGGCCCAGAGACAGAGCAGACTGGTAAGACGCCTACAAACATCAGTGCAGTTCTGTGTAATGCCAGCAACAAATAAGCTGTGATTGCAAGCACTTCTCTTTGCAATGGTTGGATTTGCTCAGTCTTTTTTTAAATTTACTCCATGGTCACAGCGTGTCCATATCTGTGGCATTTTCCATCTGGAAAAAGAAATACTCCCAGCTCTCCCACACACAAAATAACTGTTTCCCTTAACCTCAGTTTAGGATGCAGAAACCAATTTCGCTGCTCCCAGAGAAAGAGCTCTTCGGAAGTAGACAGCGAGATAGAATAAGAAGAATAAACAAACCTGCTAATATTATTGCACCACATTCCACAGCGGTATTGTTTAAACTAGTCTTACAGAGTCAGCAGTTTATCTGGCCGACATACCCAGCCGCTCTCTGTGTGTGAGATCACGTTGTATTTCTGCAAGTCTACTTGAATTATACGTTACATAATGAAGAAACAATTCAAAACCAGACAGAACTGGGCTTGGTCCTTTGTGTCGTTTCATTAAAGGTAACCTCAAGGGCATGCGTTCTTCTCTATAGGTGTTGTCACAAGCATGACTGCTGTTATGGGGATGCAGAATTCGCGGGCTGTCAAACGAAAACGGACAGGTATCAGTGGACGTGCGATGACAAGCAGGCTGACTGTGGTATGATGTGCTATTCAGATCTTAAACACCATATTTACATTATTTTACACTGTAAGAATTATATGATCAATAAGTTATGACAACATGTTTTTACATTGCTTTAACTCACCAAAAAAGTTAAGCAATTTTCAACTTTTACAAGATTCAACTCATTTTTTCAGTCAGTTTATTGTAATTAAGTTGAAATGACTTAAACATCCAAGTTGATTGTACTTAAAAATGTAAGGCAGCATTTTTTACAGTGTAGAATCACTTTTTACATTATAAGATGGGATCTAAATGTGAAACGTGCAGTAAAGAGGAAACTGGGTGGGTAAAAATTGTTTTGTTTGGTCTTTTCCTTCAGCTTGAGGAAGTAGTAGTAATACAGGGTGCGTATTATAGCAGATGGGACACTTCAGGCTAAAACCACGGGATATTTTAAGATCTAGTTCTTGCAGTAAACACCATAATGTGCAGTAGGCAACACTCATGAGATTTACAGTACATTGCTTAAGAGCCATAAAAGTTATGGTTTTAATTTATGGTTAAAATATGGTTTCCTTCACTCTATATGCAAACTACTCATTTTACACAGCCGACAATTTACATTTATGTGTCTTCAACGCAGACGCGCTTAATGACAGATGTGCGAAAATCCTCTGCCGATGTGACAGGGAAGCGGCCAGATGCCTCAGAAGGGCACCGTTCAACCGAAAGTACGCTATGTGGCCGGATTTCCTCTGTGGATGTGTTCATCCCACCTGCAACATTTACTAATGTCAGGACCTAATTTGGTTAACAAAAAAAAATCTTGTAGAGCTTGTATTGTATGTTTGATGAATATTATTTTGAATTTATATTGTTAAAAGGATTTCCATTTTCTACATATGTATTTTATATTTGCATAGTTGACTTTCAAAAGTGAATGGATTAAAGTATGTGCAAAATATTCACAATTTTGCTCATCCTTTATATATAGCCAAATTACAGTCATGAGTGTTTTCTGAATGGCACTTCACCATTTTGGCCTGTAGGGGCGACCGGGGCTAGTTGTCACACTAGTTGCCTATAGTATTTCTCAGGATAGGTTTAGTTTAGACAAATGTGTCACAAACAATAAGTTACGTTCTGTTAGGACCTCCTCATGCAGACCCCACAATACACAAAACACTTTCAATACACAAGACATAGGCTATACAGGTTTTGCATTTCCTGAGAAACAATGTCCCTTTGATGTTCCAATTGTAAGTACACTTTTGGTTCACACCTTTACAGACAGAAGCAGTTGATTGCATCTGGGGCAGATTCAGTGTAATTAAATCTGATATTCACTTTTACATTATGCATTTTGCAGACAATTTTTATCCAAAGCGACTTCAACGAACAGAACGTCGAGGAGCCAACTATATTTTTATATACTCAATGCAGGATTATTTGACGACTGGATTAGGAAGAAAGCTAGAGAAGAGTAGAAATGCTTAGAAGATTATGTGTGTGTGTGTGTGTGTGTGTGTCTGGGTGTAGCTTGCGGGGGCTATAGCGACTGAAAAATGCTACTAGTTTTACAAATAAATGATATTTTCAACTTGAAAGTAAATATGCCTTTAATGTACATTTCGAATTGTTATTTTGTAAATAAATGAATGAATCCAATCAAACTTGCGTCTCCACAATCTCATTAGAGTTAGAAGTTATCACATGATGAATCTTCATTTTGGCGGTAAAAGCCCAACAGATGTCTGTTTAAAGCAGAGGGTGAGCGCGCCGTCATCCGATGGATCTGGTTGCGTGCAACTCCACGCGCTTGCTGCTCTCTGTAGTCAGTAGATCACTTCAACATTAGGCTATATGGAGTTACATGGAGTATGAATATGTAGGTGTACTATAGAAATGCTAAAATGCTGACTGACAGGCACTCCATGGTGACGCGATTTTCCCTGCAAAAACGTCCCGAGTAAGTTCTTAAAATAAAAATCAGTCTACTGGTGTTCACAACCAATAGGAAGTCGAGGAAGGTCTCGTTTTTTAAAGTTTCATCAAAACAGCTTTGTCATTGACAACAGAAAAAGCAATGAATACATGGGAATTATTACATATAGCACCTTTAATGGCTTTTTAGAAAAATTCAACAGCAAAACAACTATGGTGAAGTCAGCTAAAATGGGCCACGTTTTGGTAAATGACATATAATACCATCAAATAAGCTATGTATGAGATCTAATGATATTTTTTATAAATTAGCATGGGTCTCTTAAATGTATATCTTTTTTAAATGTGAACAAGTATAATTGTTTTAAAATGATGAGAGTTAGTGTATCAGCAGGTACTTCTTGAGCCACGGCACAACATTCAGGTAAAATGGGCCAATATAAAAAGAGAACAACACAGGTAATTTACGCTGAAATCATTTTATTTTAACAGTAAATTGACACTAGTCTTTAGTGTGCCATAGCAACACCATGACTCTGTAGACTATTTCATTAAATAGAAAGTTGAACAAATATTTAATTAAAAAATACAATTAAAAATGAACTGATCATGTTGTGTGTGTTTCTGCGCATTAGTGTTTTTTGTGTGCATGTATGTGTATGCTTGTCAAACATTTGCATTTGACTAAACATTTTACAAAAAAAAAAAAACACAAAAATCCCCATTAACATTTCCTGTATAGCACTAGCAACCCCTGTCATTTCGCCTCTGACATCTTCCTTTCTTTCCCTTTCTCTTCTCTCTTCTTGTCTGTTTCCTTTCTTTGCTTGTCATTCTGCCATACTGTCTATGCAAGATATCTAGACATATAAACCTATTTTCACCCTCAATTTCTGTGTAACTTCTGTGTAAAATTGTGTGTTTATGCAGCCCATTTTAGCTGAAAATAGTGGCCCATGCATTTTAGCTTAACATTTTAGCTTTCTTTTTTAAATTAAACTTTTTTATTTGAAAGAGCATGTCAAAACATTGTTCATAAACCTTTTCTTTGTTGGTAAGCTTACTTATAATTACTTATAATTACCTTATAGCGATGAATGAAATTTACTATGTCAGGCTTACCTTACAATTTCTCTGACAAGCTTGATGTAACACTCTGCCCTGCATGCCTTAAAAAACTCAGACCAATTAAAACTATTGTTACATGTCAACAAGTGTTGAAGCAACAATGCAAGATCAGTGATTGGCTGTAAAAAAAAAAAAAAATAAAGAGATATGACGCTACAACCTTATTTGGCCCATTTTACCTGATAGCCCATTTTAGCTGCACTTCACCCAAAAAACTCAGCAAAAAATGGAACAAACAATAAATGTTGTACAATATCAACACTGCAGCTAAAGCCCTGAACTTCCTTGTAGTGTATTTCATAAATGAATGAATAAATATGCATTTACTAATGAATAAAGCTATGCATTTACTGAATGAGCACTGTGCCACTGTTCGTCCGACTGTTTGTACTGTACTGTATTTTATTTTATTTTTCTAAACTGTTTTAATTATTCTTATTTCTTTTTATTATTTTAATTTCTTCTATGTAAAGCCCTTTGAATTGTCATTGTGTATGAAATGTGCTACATAAATAAACTTGCCTTGCCTTGCCTTGCCTTGCCTTGCCTTGCCTTTCCTAAATAATATCACAGATTTTTATATTGATTGTGCAGGATTTTTATACAGATAACACTTAAAGGAGAACTCCGGTCAATTTTAACATTGAGCTCATTTTTTTTGTACATTTGGAGTGCTGTCAGTACAGAGAACAACGACAAAAATCGGTGTTGCCTACACCGAGTTATTCTATTTTTAAAATGAGCACCCTATTGACTTAAATGGGGCAAGTTTTAAACCTGTTTTTAGCCTCTTAACATCCTTGATGTGTCATTACAAGTGCACAGCTAATGTGAGTGATTCCTTCTGAGTGAACACGGGTGAATCTGACTGCAGTAGATGTGAAAGATATGTATAAAAATGATGTTATTTCAGCCAGCGCACATACCTGTATTTTCTTCCTGTTTTCGGTCGAAGTCCATAGTAATAGATTGTCAAGTTCACGCGCGTGATCATAGGTAACTAACCCAGAGCCATAGAGAGAAAGAGTTGCGACACTCTTTGATGTCGCCGCTATGGCTGTCACGTGGTTCATGTAAGCCCCAATAGTTCCAAAACATACGCTGGCTGTCATGCTCTTCTATGGGACAGACAGCAGCGATTGCATTATTGAACGGTAAATATAAAATAAAAGACACACCCAAGTACTTTTTCAGCTGTTATTGCATTATTGCATTTTGTTAATGTCAGTTTTGCATTTGGACATAAGTTTTAGGCTATATTTTTGGAGGGAAAAGCTTAGTGTTCATGTTCGCATGGGTAGTAGCACTGGCTTTAGCGGCTCTAACTTAACTTTTCCATATCATTCATCTGATGATGGACGTCTCATGATATTTATTTTAGCACAACTGGGCTGTAGGCTATTGACTCACGTGATTTTGCTTATAAATTTTTAATCAGCCATTAGCCTACCTTCGTGATCACGCAAAGAGGTCTGCCGTGGTGGTCCGTTCAGAGTTCGCTTAAATATTTTTTTATTAAACAATGACAGACAACAAAAATGTGTGCTTGTGTGGGTGTGTGAACAAGAAAAACAAAAACCAGGGGCAGGTGATCCATGAAACAGACAGGACTGGTGATCCCATAATAATCCTAGAGGTCCAGCATTGTTCTCACAAGCCGCTTCACTCAAGACAATAAAACATAATGAAAAGTTAGTATATCCCAAAAAATTAAATTCAATAAAAGTTGCTATAAAGGTGGTAGCGATTCATTACCGAACTCTTACTGTCACAGCTGACGAAGTCGCACTAGCTAGGAGGCAATGCTTGAAAATTGGTTGAAACAACCAACATAAAATATAAATAATTACGCTGTGCATGTACAAATGAAGACCAGTATAAGCATCGCAAAGGGCCTCTGATACAATATAGACAGTTGACAATTCAAAAGAGGTCGATATTTCAGAAACTTACCTCTGGAACAACTCGACGCGCAGCAATGTAAGTGAATGGGGTCCAACGCCCAAATGACAGTGTTTGGAACTATTCCGATCTTCAAATCCCGGAAGTAGGCGGTTAAAAGCACCGCCATTTTTTACAACGGAGGTCTATGGGAGTGTCGCAACTCTTTCTCTCTATGGCTCTGACTAAACCTATGCGTGTGAACTCGACAATCGATTACTGTGGACTTCGACTGAAAACAGGAAGAAAATACAGGTATGTGCGCTGGCTGAAATAACATCATTTTTATTAATATCTTTCACATCTACTGCAGTCAGATTCACCCGTGATCACTCTGAAGGAATCACTCACATTAGCTGTGCACTTGTAATGACACATCAAGGATGTTAAGAGGCTAAAAGCAGGTTTAAAACTTGCCCCATTGAAGTCAACAGGGTGCAAATTTTAAAAAGAGGATAACACGGTGTAGGCAACACCGATTTTTGTCGTTGTTCTCTGTATTGACAGCACTCCAAATGTACAAAAAAATGAGCTCAATGTTAAAATTGACCGGAGTTCTCCTTTAATTCAGTGGTTCTTCAACCAGGGGACTGGGGCCCAATAGGGGACCTCTGCAAACTGCCAAAGGGGACATAATATGATTTAAAATGGACAAAGCAATCATGAAAATAAGCCAAAGCTACACAAAATTTCAGTTGAACAATTTTTTTTTCCTTTGAAGAACTTGGATTTTTCTTGGATTTTGGTCTCGAAAAACCTGGGTAAATGAGGTGTGATTTCTAAACCTGGAAAAGTCATGCATTTTTCTAGTTATTCCAAGCCCTAAAATACTTTATCAGGTAGAACTTGTGACTAATATATATTTATACCATGGTCTGGGTGAATACTCGATTCTGATTGGCTGCAGGGTGTCCATTAAAAATTGATAGAGGACACCTAGTAAATAAACTGTCAGGCGTAACCAGGGAAACCAAGTTATTGTTTGTGAAAACTTTAGATTTCGATTGTAAAACTAATTAAAATATAAACTAATGTTTAAAAAATGTGTTATTTGGCAAGTGACCATGGTATAAGCGGGTTAATGCCCGACGAGGTGTCCACCGTCCGCCGCGCAGCATCATGCATTTCTCTTACATATATATATATATATATATATATATATATATATATATATATATATATATATATACATACATTTTGTAAATCATGAACAACTGGAAAAGTCATTTGGCCTTAAAGAATATTGTTCTGAACCCTTTGACTTAACTTTTAACTTGACCTCAATATGTTCAACCTCTCATTACATATTCAGTCATAGAAAAGGGGAACATATTTAGCATTAATACACAGTTTATGTCTAAGAGAACTTCTATGTAATGTTAAAGAGTTATGGCACTGATCCAGCATACATAGGCCTACAGAACAAGATGAATGGATCATGCTGGAGCTCAAATATGACCATAGCTGGTCTGGTGTGCAGTTTCTTTTACCTAAAATGAACGTGTTAATATCCAGGGAATGATAAGAATTCTCAAGCTGGCAGAGCTTGTGTTGTCTTTTCTAGGCCAAAGAGGAAATCTAGCTCCCCCACCCTTTGTCCTTAAAAGTCTCCTCATAAATGGTGTGCGTCCTTTGCTTATCCTCGCTCTCATTCCCAGCATTACACAGAAATGACATCAAGTTCATTAATAGAGCTTCTTGTCTTTTATGTGAGTGTATGAGCTGAATGAAACTAGAGCAGTGGAGGGAATCACAGGCCTTGACTGATGGCTATTGGTTGCATGAAACTTACCTCTAGGTGGCACTATAGCATATGTTTTCATTTACACACAAACCACAGACAACAAAAGGATTTTGGTCCTTTTCACTTTATTGTTTTATCGTTATCATCGCCATTACAAAATATACACCATAATAGGCCTAATCAATATTTTAATTATATTATATACATACAATACATTGCTTTTTAAATGAGATTCCAGTCAAGCCCGGACTATATAGCCTATAAGTCGTATTTCATGCATGCAATGCTAATAGGAGAATATTGTCTTTTAAAGATACCTCTGACTCATAGGCTATGCATTTTGGTCTAAACAATACTTGCCCCGACGTAAACCCTGCTGTACAAAACCATATTAATAAAGATTAATATTAAGTGCTTCTTCATAGTGATTCCACTGTCTGCACAAAAGTAACTCAATTGTTGGCTCATGTGTAGATGAGGTAATTTAATAATACCAGCATGTGTCTTTTGTTTGTTGCAGTGCTTGTTAAGGGATTTAAATGGACATAACTGACCTTTGTATCCCATAGTTTACTCCTTACATAATGGCTCTCATGTAAAGTTCCTCACAGTCTGTTGTCAGGCAGGGTGAAGCTATCTGAAACAGGAGAAGATCTGCCCAACAGAGCCGGTGCCTGAGACCTGAATATCTGGGGCAAGTTCCACAAACACTCACTCAATTGTGTCCTGCCATCAGCGGTTAATGAGCGATGAAGTTATGGAAGTCATATGCTTCTGCAGTCACATGGAAGGAGGGAAAGAAGAGGGGTTTTAATTTCACGTCTGCATGTCAGCTTGTTTACTTCCTCTGAGAGCATCTTGAAATTGTAGACAATGCTCTTACTTGTTTGAGTTTTTTTTTTTAACTCATTGAGCATGGGGTGTTCTTTATCTATCACTATAAAGTGGCTGCTGGAACCTGAAAAACAAAAAACTGTAACTTCAACTTTTGTATTTGTACAGGCCGGGTAAAGATGACGCTAATGTCGGAAAGGGGTATCTAAACATGCTTGAACCATGATACCTTTAACCACTTGTAAATAAATCATCTTTGCATAACTTTTTGTAGTCTGACACAATACAAGTCAGTATATTGATAGATTTTACACAAATATCTCAAAATATAGTGTCCTCAAAATGTTTGATAAAAAGAAACCATCTTTTCTCTCAACTGTTCTTTTCTTTGCAGAATACGGTCCCAAGTTGTATTTAGTGAAACTTCACTACCATTCAAAAGTTTGGGGTCAGTAAGAATTTTTTAATGTTTAAAATAAATGTTAAAGGGTTAGTTCACCCAAAAATGAAAATTATGTCATTAATGACTCACCCTCATGTCGTTCCAAGCCCGTAAGACCTCCGTTCACCTTCGGAACACAGTTTAAGATATTTTAGATTTTGTTCGAGAGCTTTCTGTTCCTCCATTGAAAGTCAATGGACGGCATACTGTTCACGTCCAGAAAGGCAATACAGACATCAACAAAGTAGTCCATGTGACATCAGTGGCTCAATCTTAAGTTTATAAAGCGACGAGAATACTTTTTGTGCGCAAAAAGTAAACAAAAATAACGACTTTATTCCACTATTCATTTCCTTCTCTCTACGCCTCGAGTGAGTTCACGTAGTGTTTTTGCGCAGCGCGTCTATGTTGTACGTCACACGTAGGCTCACTATCGGCCGACGCTGGTCATGTGTGATGCGTGTGACGTACAACACAGACGCGCTACGCAAAAACACTACGTGAACTCACTCGAGGCCTAGAGAGAAGGAAATGAATAGTGGAATAAAGTCGTTATTTTTGTTTACTTTTTGCGCACAAAAAGTATTCTCGTCGCTTTATAAACTTAAGATTGAGCCACTGATGTCACATGGACTACTTTGATGATGTCTGTATTGCCTTTCTGAGTCATTAATGACATCATTTTCATTTTTGGGTGAACTAACCCTTTAATATGTTTTAAAATGGTATGTGATGTCAAAAATGAATTTTCAGCATCAGTCTTCGGTGTCACATGATCCTTCAGAAATCATTCTGTTGATTTCCTGCTCAAGAAACATTTCTTTATCAATGTTGAAAACAGCTGAGCTGGATATTTTTGTGGAAACCGTAATACATTTTTCCAGGATTCATTGACGAAAGTTCAAAAGAACAGCATTTATTTGAAATAGAAATCTTTTGTAATACGATGAATCTCTTTACTGTCACTTTTGATCAATTTAATGGATCTTTGCTGAATAAAGGTATTGAATTCTTTAAAAAAAAAATCTTTTGAACACATGAATTAAGCCATTTCCTCTCAAATTCACACAGAATAACTAATTAACATCGTGGAAATGTTGCACTGATATCAATAGGAAAGTATGAAAATAGAAAAAGTAGTCTACATTTTTAAACCCAACAAACTGCTAAAGCTACTGCAGTAAATTTCATTTTTAAATGTTGGGGGGGCTTCTGTACATGTTCCCAGAACAACACACGGGAAAGGCCACATGCAAAGATGACCATAAATTAGTACAATTGTCCTTAGAAAAAAAAAAAGTGATCAGTTGACTTAACTTTAAAAATTAAGTAAATAAACCATGCGTAATTGAAAAAATCAAGTCATGTGAACTTGACAATTCCACATAACGGATTGGGTTTCATCACTTTTTTAAAGTTAAGTCAACTGATCACTTTTTACATAAATATTACAATCTGACCCTTTAAGCACCTTTAACCTGTAGCTGAGGAGAACAGGAAGGTCTCTGGTGGCTTCTTCTGAACTCTTGGAATCAAGAGATCACAAAGATTTTGTTAGTAATAATGTATTCCAACAGATAATAAATGAAACATTTAGAAACATCCAGTATACAGAACATGGTGACCAACTTCTTTAAGATGGTAATAAAACGCTGTAATATTACCACAGTTTCACCAGGGGTGTAATTGCTTCTTTTCGAAAAGCACTGTATAATTTAGTTCCCATGTGTAACCCAGATGATCACCTTCATAATAGCAAGCCATATAATTACTCTCAAGATTTAATGACCTGCACTCGAACAGCTCAAATTGTATCAGTGGGTTTATTTGGAGCTTGGCATTAGTATACTCTTAAAAAACATATAAAACATATCCTTCCAGAAAAAGAAAGCATTATGATCACATGATAAGGTTTACCAGGGCTTAATTGGTGTAACATGATAGCATATTGCTGTGGCTTTCACACCATGAAAGATGGATCTAATTGAAGTCTCTGGAGAACCCAGCAAGCACATGGAGCTCCTCTAACTGTTTCCCACCTGGCAATCGGCGGAAGGAAAGAATCTCTAGCTTTTTTTGGTCCCAGACCCTAAGCAACAGCCCAATGAGTATGGTGTGTGTATCAGCTGACCTGCAGTCTCATGACTTTAGTTAACATTTTCCTTTTTTTTTCTGTGATTATTTGCCAGTAGCCAGTCAAGTCAACATTTCAATTATAATTGTATTTTTTTCATTGGTTTTCCATCCATTTTGTTCAAATTGCAAGACTGTTAGGATGGTTTGTGTGAATGAACGTTTGTTTTGGTGTGTTGTTGGTCCAACATGATACTGCTAGTTCAGAGAAGCCAGTTAATTTACTAGATGAGCTTTTATTCAATTAATTGTTGCTTCTTTGCCACAAATGCAAATCCTTCACAAAAACACTAAAAAGATTGAGGTAGCTTGAGGTAATAAGTATTACATATTTTATTTAATGATTGTAAAAACAACTACACAGCGGGGAGAGTGGGGCAAGATGAGCCAGTGGGTAAGTTGACCCACCCCCTTTATCTTGGCAACTGTACACTTTTCTTGTCATGTGACCATATATTTTGGAACAACCCATAATTTCTGCCAGATGAAAAGGAGAAACACATGCATGGGAGGAGTGAAAGGTACCCATTTATTTTAAAAACTGTTTTTGGCTTGTCAAAGTAAAAATGTTAGCTGTTACATCAAAGGAAATTTGTCCAGGTCTAAAAATATATATGATCCATATTGGTGATTTAGCAATGCCAAGAACCTTTGGATTAAAATGTTTATTAGTTTCAGAGACATTTATTTGTTCATTCTAATTCAGTTTGTATTTAATTTTACTGTAGAAACACTTTGGTGTTCAACATATTGTTTCAGAAATTCAACTTCATTTGGTTGGTTTTATGTTTTTAAGTTAGCTTTAAGAAAATAAATATTATTTGTAAAAGGAAATTTGATTATTAAAGTTGTTTTTAAAATAGGTAAATTATAAAAATTTCACATGGGTTTGATTCAGATTAATTTAGATGGTCAGTTTACACACTGGTGGATCAACTTACCCCTAACCAGGGGTAAATTGAGCCACAGGAACACTTTTGTCATATTTTGTCATATGGCTTAAAAAGCCATATTCTTAGAACTCTTTGTCATACATTCTGATCATTTAAAATGATATGAAACCTCCTGAAATTACTGTACTTTACTTTCATTGTACTTCTGCCTACTTTCCTCTTATCTTGAGGACCATCAGGTAAAAAATGGATCATCTTACCCCACTCTCCCCCTATCTTGTGTGTGGGCGATCTATTCCCATGGTATTTCATGATATATAGTTATTTGAAGATATAATTAAATTATATAATTATAACTGATATATATTTTTTATAATTGTATATACAGTAGGGAGAACAAGTATTTGATACACTGCCAATTTTGCAGGTTTTCCCACTTACAAAGCATGTAGAGGTCTGTAATTTTTATCATAGTACTCTTCAACTGTGACGGAATCTAAAACAAAAATCCAGAAAATCACATTGTATGATTTTTAACTAATTAGTTTGCATTTTATTGCACACACTGCAGCAGGGATTTTGGCACACTCCTCCATACAGACCTTCTCCAGATCCTTCAGGTTTCGGGGCTGTCGCTGCAATACGGACTTTCAGCTCCCTCCAAAGATTTTCTATTGGGTTCAGGTCTGGAGACTGGCTAGGCCACTCCAGGACCTTGAGATGCTTCTTACGGAGCCACTCCTTAATTGCCCTGGCTGTGTGTTTCGGGTCGTTGTCATGCTGGAAGACCCAGCCACGACCCATCTGCAATGCTCTTACTGAGGGAAGGAGGTTGTTGGCCAAGATCTCGCGATACATGGCCCCATCCATCCTCCCCTCAATACGGTGCAGTCGTCCTGTCCCCTTTGCAGAAAAGCATCCCCAAAGAATGATGTTTCCACCTCCATGCTTCACAGTAGGGATGGTGTTCTTGGGGTTGTACTCATCCTTCTTCTTCCTCCAAACACGGCGAGTGGAGTTTAGACCAAAAAGCTCTATTTTTGTCTCATCAGACCACGTGACCTTCTCCCATTCCTCCTCTGGATCATCCAGATGGTCATTGGCAAACTTCAGACGGGCCTGGACATGCGCTGGCTTGAGCAGGGGGACCTTGCGTGCGCTGCAGGATTTTAATCCATGACGGCATAGTGTGTTACTAATGGTTTTCTTTGAGACTGTGGTCCCAGCTCTCTTCAGGCCATTGACCAGGTCCTGCCGTGTAGTTCTGGGCTGATCCCTCACCTTCCTCATGATCATTGATGCCCCACGAGGTGAGATCTTGCATGGTGCCCCAGACCGAGGGAGATTGACCGTCATCTTGAACTTCTTCCATTTTCTAATAATTGCGCCAACAATTGTTGCCTTCTCACCAAGCTGCTTGCCTATTGTCCTGTAGCCCATCCCAGCCTTGTGCAGGTCTACAATTGTATCCCTGATGTCCTTACACAGCTCTCTATTATTAGCCGGTTGTCCTGCATCCTCAATAAACAAGCTACAGTTAGTCCAAAATGCCGCCGCTAGAGTTCTAACTAGATCAAGAAAATATGATCATATAACACCGATTTTATCATCACTACATTGGTTACCTATAAAGTCCCGTATTAATTACAAGGTATTGCTACTGACTTATAAAGCCCTAAACGGCTTAGCTCCAGTCTATTTAACGGATCTTCTATCGCCCTATAATCCATCGCGCTCTTTAAGGTCACTAAATTCGATGCTTTTGGTCATACCTAGGATATCCAGATCCACCAAAGGACGGAGAGCATTTTCACATTTAGCACCAAAACTCTGGAGTAGTCTTCCGGATACTGTTCGTTGCTCAGACTCGCTCTCCCAGTTTAAAACTAGATTAAAGACGCATCTCTTCAGCCAGGCATTCCCCCGACTGAGCCCGGGTTCTCCCAAGGTTTTTTTTTCTCCATTAGGTCACCTGATGGAGTTTTTCGGTTCCTTGCCACTGTTGCCTTTGGCTTGCTCAGTTGGGGATATTTAATTTAATTAATCAATCAACGATACTATTGATCAGCATTACCAAACGTAGACGTTCCACTAGAAACAAACATTGATGTATTGTTCTAATTTATTGCTGCGAAGCTGCTTTGATACAGCCTGTGTTGTGAAAAGCACTATATAAATAAACTTGACTTGACTTGACTTGACTCTCTGGTCTTGGCCATTGTGGAGAGGTTGGAGTCTGTTTGATTGAGTGTGTGGACAGGTGTCTTTTATACAGGTAACAAGTTCAAACAGGTGCAGGTAACATGGGCGTAGATTACGCGGGGGACGCGGGGGACGTGTCCCCCCCACTTTTTATAAAATGTAAATTCGTCCCCCGCACTTTTTCATAGGGCAAGTGTGTCCACGACAACCTTTCGCGGGTGTGTATAGCCTACATCGAGATTTAAAATCCAAAGAGTCAAGGATAGTCTATCTACATACGTGACTTTCACGTTTCCATTGTAATCAGTCACTCGCGCATCACGACACGCCTATCCGCGGCCAATCCATTTTTTTCATAGAGGTCGTCGCAATGAGTTCAAAACGGCAAAACAACTCTTCACTCCTTTTTCACGAAAAAGTCAAGCACTGTAAGTAAGTTGTCATGTGGTATCCGAATTGGGTTGCACAATGATTAATAACTCTGTCTATTTCTCTTGTTGAATAATTAACAAGTTTAGCCTACTACTAAAAATATTCACTACCCTCAAAACGTGCACTTATTTTCAATCTTTTTTTATTCGTAATGTCTTTTATTTTCACAGATGTTATCAAAGCTCTTCAAATTAGAATAAACATGGTGATTGTTAATGCTGAATTTGTATTTTCATGCATTAACAGCCTGCTTGAATCAGGCAGCGTTGTAACATGTGTACATGATGACAAACTTTAAGTTCTCTTGAAAAAGCCTAACCAGAAAGTTTGAAGTAGTTTTAAAAGCTTGAAGTTTGAAGGTTTTCAATTGGAAAGTTTTAGTTTAGTAAGACAAATAGACAGATAGATAGATAGATAGATAGATAGATAGATAGATAGATAGATAGATAGATAGATAGATAGATAGATAGATAGATAATACATAGTATTATATTAATAATATTAATAATAAATAGGGAAATAACAGATAGCCTAATGCAAGGATGATTCTGATTTAATTTAATTTAATGTTAAGTGGTGATTGATTGCCTGTAGTTGATAATACACTGACGGTAACAAAGTTTTGCTGTTTTAGTTTGAAATGAAAGATGGAGCATAGGCTACATTTAATAAAATTAAGGAAAAAATGCCCTTTATAAAGGTAAAAAATGTATTCTGATAAGAGTGTTTTCCAACAGTGATGTAATGAAACATTGACAATTTAAGTTTGAAGGGAGCCTCTGTTTAGTCTATAGAAAATGTAATTTTGGCAAAAGAAGAACTTTTATTTTAAATAAATGTTATTTTTAAAGCAGCCTACTTCAGTGTGACATTTTACCATATTGTCATGCTTAACACTGAGAATTTGAATAATTGTAATTGTGATGATCAAATATCATAGGTTTGGGCGGTTTGCGGGTGGATTATTTATTTTTAACAGCAGATTCGGGTGACTCAAAGTGCACCAGATTAATGAATTTATCTGTAAAATGTAAAAAAATTCTTAGGGGGGGGCATGCCCCCGGACCCCCCTAGAGGTACCGAGCTCCACCCACAAACACAGTAGGCTATATAATGGTCTATGAAAAATACAAATTTTATTATCTTATTATTAAAATACATGATCAGGATTTTACCACCTCCGCCTGTTTGGAGCCAGGAAAAACCCTGCATGTGCGATATAAAGTAATGAACATCTTTCTGTCTTTCGTTCTTTCTTTCTGTTTTATTGCTTTAAAAATAAATTGCATATTAAGCCAATTAAGCAAAAACTTGTCAAAAAAAGTCTGAAAAAAAAACTGGTATTACACTTGACATTCTGTCCCCCTCACTTTTGAAATGATGGCTACGCCCCTGGCAGGTAATACAGGTAATGAGTGGAGCACAGGAGGGCTTCTTAAAGAAAAACTAACAGGTCTGTGAGAGCCGGAATTCTTACTGGTTGGTAGGTTATCAAACACTTATGTCATGCAATAAAATGCAAATTAATTATTTAGAAATCATACAATGTGATCTGGATTTTTGTTTTAGATTCCGTCACTCACAGTTGAAGAGTACCTATGATAAAAATTACAGACTTCTACATGCTTTGTAAGTGGGAAAAACTGCAAAATCGGCAGTGTATCAAATACTTGCTCTCCCCACTGTGTGTATATATATATATATATATATATATATATATATATATATATATATATATATATATATATATATATATATATATATATTATACATACATACATACATATATATTTCTCAGATCAGAAATGAATCTCAAAACTACTTGTTCATCCTCCACATCATCTAGTCACTTGTGCACATCATAAAAGCAGTTTCTCATTCTTTTGAACAAGTTGCGATTGCTTTGGTACATTCATGCAATAGATTATGAACAATTGTCTGCGGTGTCCTACATTATCAGTTGCTAATGCCATGTTGCTCAAAATATATTAAATAGTTCTCTGTGCAATAGTCTTACCACTCAAAACATCTAGTCATTAGTTCATCGTATAAGTCATTAAATGCAAAATGGTTGATCTAGTTGTCATAAACTGTCAAGCACATTTTCTACACATTTCTATTGGACTTTTTGTAAATGTGCCATGAATTGATGAATAGTGCAGGCGATTCTTGACTTTCACCAATGAAGAGAATGTAGATCAACCAATGAGAAACCAGTTCTCTGAAATAGCTCAAAGTTGCATCTCATGAACCTTCAATTGGCAAGCATTTATACAGTGCTGCATGCAAAAGCAAAGTTCTGCCTAAGGGGTCTTTCTAAGGGGTCTTTGCCTTTCTAATGTTGTATTTTTGCCTCTATTTCTTTTTCTTTTCTATATTACAATAATATTGTAAGGATTGTTTTTTTTTTTTTGTCAGACCACTAGTCCAGTCTCTTTCAATCAATAACTCACGTACAGTAGTGTGTAAATTTGTACTTTTGAAATGGATATATGGCATACAGAAGAAGCGCAGCTTTGTACATTTCAATGCAGTAACTGTCATCAAAACTGTTGCCATAGTTTACATCAGGTAATACTAATCTTATCCGTACACAATGACACAAGGACTTGTCATTCTGATGGCACTGACATGTTCATTGACACAGATATTTACTTTTGAGAGATGAACTAAAGATTTTGAGCAAGATACTGGCTTTTGCATGTAATCCATGGTGTTTTTCTTTCTGTACGAATTGTTTTGAGAAATGCACTTACTGTTTTGCAAATGTCGAGGATGATTCGAGAAGTGTACCAAAATGAAAAACTGTAACATAAATGAAATAATTCTGTAAGTGCAAGGTTTCCCTAAAGATATAAATGCACAATGCAATGTTTTGAACAATGGACAGTCTGTGTTAAAAATGAAAAGAAAAACTACATATAAAGTGATTGCAAAAAAAACTGTACATTAGAGAAAAAAAAAGTATTTATAAAGACACTCAAGAAAAATGTTTCATTTATTACCTATATCTGGCATTGTAGATAGACAGACAGACAGACAGACAGATAGCCTAGATAGATAGACACAGATAGATAGACAGACAGACGGACGGACGGACGGACGGACGGACGGACGGACGGACGGACGGACGGACGGACGGACGGACGGACGGACAGACAGACAGACAGACAGACAGACAGACAGACAGACAGATAGATAGATAGATAGATAGATAGATAGATAGATAGAACAGACTGATAGATAGATAGATAGATAGATAGATAGATAGATAGATAGATAGATAGATAGATAGATAGATAGATAGATAGATAGATAGATAGATAGATAGATAGATAGATAGATAGATAGATAGATAGATAGATAGGAATTGTAAGATATACTGTAGATAGATAGATGTAAAAATGACTTGGATCTGTGATTGATTCTTTCGTTTGATTTGACTGTTGAGAGTAATGTCTGGACTTGTAGCATACAGTGAATCTTTTTTTTTTTTTTTTTAAACAAGTGGCTGTTTCTCTGGGAGCATTGACTCAAGTCTTAACCTGTCTCATCTGTTTCAGTCTAAAAAGTCTTCTCTGGCCCTGTTATATAAACACGTAAATGAAAGACTACAACTGATCCATAACTGCCCTATATGTCTTTTCAAATATTGAACACACTGTCATGTAATTTATGCGCATCTTGTCCTTCACTTTGAACCTTTAAATCCATTTGATGGGCTGAAACACTGAGGATGTGACTCAGAAATAAAAGCCATGTGCACTGGCTTCCTTTCTCATTTCCCCTTGAAAAAGGCCCAAGACACAGCAGCCACAAGAGCACACAGGAAGTAAATCTTCAAGGACAACCACTTGGGAATCATCGCAGCGAGATTCCCCTGAAACCCGAAGACTTCCAACAGCTCCTCGCTGCGAACGCAGACAAGAAAAACGGCAGAGATGAGACAAACATGCTAGCAAATGAATATCAGATGACTGCCAGCCACCTTAATGCATGAAGCTAGGCTCAGCTTTTATTCAGAATAGACATTCATTCATTTGGTTTGGCTGTGAGGGGGTGGCATGTGGTTTTAGTTAAGAGCTGAACTGCTTGGACCGCTCGCTACAGCTTTGTCTAATGTGTGTGTGTCTCTCTCTCTTGCTTCTCGCTGACCCCATGACTCATGACAGCATGCTATGCTCCTCTCCAACACAACAGGAGCATTACAGATACTAAGAATGCAGACTAATGGTTTGCCACGCGGTAATACCCCTGCAGGAAGAGGATGCATGGATCATAAAATTCAAGTCTTGCAAGGCAATCGTCGACAATAGAGCCAGTCAGCATTTTCCTCGCCACCCCCCTGATCTCTTTAATAGATCAAGGGAATCAAAACACCTCTCATTAGATAACTTCACTTGTACTGCAGTTGACATGTACATCTTTATGTAATATAGTGAGGTGAGGAGCTCAATCGGGATGCCGTTTTCACCACTGCATTTTGAAATGTCTTTAAAGGAACAGTCCAAGTTAAGCTCAATCATCAGCGTTCAACAACCATCATTTCAACTCGTCCATCATTTTCTTTAAAAAAGAGGCAAAAATTAAGGCACTTACAATGAAAGTCTAAATGAAGACATCTTTTTTTTTGAGAATTTGAAAGCAGTAAATGACCTTGAAAAATGTAATGGTTTTACTTTTTATAAAAGCACTTGTATAGTTGTAAAGCTGTTTGAAAGCTGTTTAAATAGATGGCAATGAAGCTATACAATTGGATACAACTTATTTACACAGAAGAAATTAATACGCTATTTTTTTAAATTGTTAATGTCTTGTGGCTTTTCAATTAAAACAGTATTTTAATGTGTTTGGCCCCATTCACTTCCACTATAACACTGTGACAGATTTTTGCCTTTTAAGAAAAGGAGGAACAAGTGGAAGTGAATTTTTGTGGTAATCAACACTATGCCACAAATGCTGTAGATTGTCTTGAACCTGGAATATTCCTTTAATATATATATTGCAATAATGCTCCACTGTGAATAAAAACTCCTGCCATTGACTGTAGTGAAATCAGATGTTTGCAGCAGCAGTCAGAAGACAATTTGCTGTATCACAGGAGCATGTAGCCAGTGTGTGACGGGCTCGTGATAACCACAAAGGCAGTGTAGCCAGCCAAAGAGCATGATCCACTACTGAGCCCACTGGCAAATCAAAACAACAAAACCAGCATTGTCAGGTCTGTAATCTCTTTTAAATGCTCACCAGATGGCAAGGCAACTTTAATAGCTTGTTTGGTAAAGGATACACATTTTTGAAATGCTTCATACTGTTAATGGTTATGTTATCTCTGTTGTGGTGGCAAACTAACTTTTGGGCTTGCCATTAACAAACAAGACAATAAAAACAAGAGACAATGTTTTAATATGGCCAACATTGTCGCTAAAAGCAGCAAAGCTATTCATTTAGCTACATTTCTCAGTAGTGAGATGGCAGCATTGCTATTTTCAAAATCAAGTTTTTCATAACGAAGCTAAGTAGCTTGATGACATCTTGATTTTCTTGATAACATTTCAGCAATAAAGACGTCTGTTCAGTATTCGCTTTGGGCTGTTTAGTGAAGTCAGAAAACAGAGAACGGCCCTTTCGAATCTTACCTATAAAGTTTTATTAGGCATAAAATTTTTCTAATTCTAATTCTCTGTATCCACCTTATTTTTTAAAACAACTGAAAAATAATGCCCACCTCTGCTTAGAGTTTAAGCATTTAACAAATCTAATGCATTCAAGGTTCTTGTCATCGATCCAGATAATAAAAGACTCCCCAGAACCCTCCAACCAATGGCGCCATGTCTCCAAGGCCACCTTGATTCTGAGAGAACCGCACCGATGCGTCGACCTGAGGGGTCAGGGGCAACAACTTTTGAGGTTAGAAAAGGTAGGTTTGGCTGCACTGGACCAAATGAATGACGTCTTGGTGGAGGTCATGGCAGTCAGAAGGAGAAAGTATCAATATGAAGGAGAAGGAGAAAATATCAATATGTCATCCAGGTAGACAAAAATGAACTGATTGACCATAGCCGCTTTTCCACTGTCGGGGGTGAACGGTTCTTAGAATGGTAAGGAATGGTAAGGAATGGTAAGGATGGTAAGTTCCAGTTGTGTTTCCACTTGAGCCTGGTACGGCACGGCACGATTACAAACCATTCTCGGCCCGGAATTCTCAGCACGGTTAGCTAACTGTGCCAAACCGTGCTGGCAGAATCCGTGAAGTGACGTCGCCACTCAGGATTGGTCACTTGTCTGTTGCCTGGCTACCAGTTTCTCCGTAGCTGGTTAGACACGCTATTTGAGTGAAGTAAACAAAGCAATAATAAAATTAAAAGCAACAGCTGATCATTCTGCATAACTCGGTCACTATTTAAATCTCATATCATCAGTAAACCATTGTGTTACCAAGGCAATGACTAACGCGTTTGTATTACATTCCAAAGAGCAGCCGCTATCAGCCCAACAGTGGAAAATGAAACCGTAACCGTACCTGCTGGCCTGGATCAGCACGGAATGGAACGGTTTCGCAATGAGAAGTGTTCGGCCCGACGGTGGAAAATCGGCTCATGTCTCTCAGCATGTCATTAACTAGTGCCTGGAAGACTACGGGGGCGTTGGATAACCCAAACGGCACAACCAAATATTCAAAATGCGCCCTGTGCGTATTAAACGCAGCCTTGCACTCATCCCCCTCCCGGATGCAGACCAAATTATAGGTGCTACGAAGGTCCAACCTCATGAAAAAAGAGACTTGCAGCAGACGCTCGAAGCCAAAGATGTCAATGGCAAAAGATAAGTATTCAGCCCCCGATAGTCTATTTAAGGCTGCAGGGAACCAACCAAGAAGAACCCCAGATCTGCAGGGGAAGAGGAAAGGCAGATGAGTTTGGCTACCAGAGAATTAGAAATATATTTCTCCATGTCCTCCCTCTCTGAAGTGGAGAGCAAATATAACCTGCCCTTCGGCGGAGACATACGTGGAAATAAGTCTATAGTCAAGTCAAGTCAAGTCAACTTTATTTATATAGCGCTTTTCACAATACAGATTGTATCAAAGCAGCTTCACAGTATTAAATAAAATAGTACATCAGTGTATGTTTCTGGTGTAAAACATCCACGTTTGGTAATGCAGATCAATAGCACTGTTGAATCGATTAATCAAATTAAGTATCCCCAACTGAGCAAGCCAAAGGCAACAGTGGCAAGGAACCGAAAAACTCCATTAGGTGACCTAATGGAGAAAAAAAAACCTTGGGAGAACCCAGGCTCAGTCGGGGGCCAGTTCTCCTCTGGCGTTTATGAAGTAGAGACCGGATTTAACTGTAAGATTAAAATATTATATGAATGCCTGGCTGAAGAGATGCGTCTTTAATCTAGTTTTAAACTGGGAGAGCGAATCTGAGCAACGAACAGTATCAGGAAGGCTATTCCAGAGTTTTGGTGCTAAATGTGAAAATGCTCTCCCTCCTTTGGTGGATCTGGATATCCTAGGTATGACCAGAAGCCTCGAATTTAGTGATCTTAAAGAGCGCGATGGATTATAGGGCGATAGAAGATCCGTTAAATAAACTGGAGCTAAGCCGTTTAGGGCTTTATAAGTCAGTAGCAATACCTTGTAATTAATACGGAACTTTATAGGTAACCAATGTAGTGATGATAAAATTGGTGTTATATGGTCAAACTTTCTTGATCTAGTAAGAACTCTAGCGGCGGCATTTTGGACTAACTGTAGCTTGTTTATTGAGGATGCAGGACAACCAGCTAATAAAGCATTACAGTAATCTAGTCTCGAGGTCATGAATGCATGAACTAGCTTTTCTGCATCAGAAACAGATAGCATGTTACGTAACTTAGCAATGTTTCTAAGGTGGAAAAAGGCTGTTTTTGTAACATATGAAATATGATTTTCAAAAGACAAGTTACAATCTAATATAACACCCAGGTCTTTTACTGTAGAGGATAAAGTAACAGGACATCCTACTATGTTAAAGTTGTATTGAAGGAGGTTTTGTGGGCGGTTTTTTGAACCGATAAGTATTACCTCTGTCTTATCTGGATTTAATAAAAGAAAATTGTGCGTCATCCAATCTTTTATATCTTTAACACACTCTGTCAATTTGGATAATTTAGCGTTTTCATCCGGCCGTGATGAAATATATAGTTGAGTGTCATCAGCATAACAATGGAAACTAATTCCATGTTTCCTTATAATATTTCCAAGTGGCAGCATATATATTGAGAATAATAGAGGGCCTAACACAGATCCTTGCGGCACTCCATAGTTTACTGGAGTTATGATCGATTTTTCTCCATTTAAATAGACAAAATGGTAGCGGTCAGATAGGTATGATCTGAACCAGCTTAATGCTTGTCCTTGAACACCAGTATAATTTTGTAGCCGATCTAAGAGTATTGTGTGATCTATAGTATCGAACGCAGCACTAAGATCAAGTAAAACTAGTATTGAGATACAGCCTTGGTCAGAAGCTAAGAGTAAATCATTTGTGATTTTAACGAGCGCAGTTTCAGTGCTATGATGCGGCCTGAACCCAGACTGAAACTTTTCATAGGTGTCATTTTCTTGCAAGAAAGAGCCCAGTTGGGCAGACACAACTTTTTCTAATATTTTGGACATAAAAGGAAGATTTGAAATGGGTCTATAATTTGCTAGGTTATTTGGGTCTAATTGTGGTTTCTTAATTAGTGGTTTTATAACTGCCAATTTAAATGTTCTTGGAACATGACCTAAAGATAAAGACGAGTTAATAATATTGAGGAGAGGCTCTTCCACTATAGGTAACACTTCTTTCAATAGTTTAGTTGGTATGGGATCTAATAAACATGTTGTTGTTTTAGAGGAAATGATAAATTTATTTAACTCTTTTTGTTCTATAGTTGTAAAGCACTGTAATTGTTCTTGCGGGGTGATAATCGAGGCTGAATTATAAGGCGCGATTGAAGATTGAACGTTTACAATTGTGGATCTGATGTTTTCTATTTTCTCAGTGAAAAAATTCATGAAATCATTACTACTAAACTGTAACGGAATATTTTGTTCAGGTGACGCTTGTTTATTTGTTAGTCTAGCCACGGTGTTAAATAAGAACCTAGGATTGTTTTGGTTATTTTCTATTAGTTTGCGGAGATGCTCAGCCCTGGCCGCTTTTAGGGCCTTTTTATAGCGTGACGTACTGTCTTTCCAAGCGATTCTAAAAACCTCTAAATTAGTTTGTTTCCATTTACGCTCTAAATTACGGGTTTCTCTCTTTAGAACACGAGTAGTATTGTTGTACCATGGTGCTTTAATTTTCTCTCCGACCTTTTTTAGTCTCATAGGTGCAACAATATCCCATTTTCCAGAGAGAACGGTGCTCATAGTGCTGGTTAGTTCGTCTAGTTCATCTGTTTGTTTAGGTTCAGGCAGCAGCTGAGACAGATCCGATAAGCAATTTGAAAAATTATCTATGGTGGATGGAAGGATTGTTCTGCCTAATCGATAACGCGGCGCAGCATGATATATTACCGGGGTACGTAATATGCAAGTTACCATGTAATGGTCAGTTACATCATCACTTTGCGGAATGATATCTATATCGGTTGGATCGGTTCCATGTGATATAATTAAATCGAGTGTATGATTAAAACGATGAGTCGGTCCGGTAACGTTTTGCTTAACCCCAAAGGAGTTTAATAAGTCTATAAACGCAGCCCCTAACGTATCATTTTGATTATCTACGTGTATGTTAAAATCTCCAACAATTAATATTTTATCGACATTGACCAATAGATCTGAGAGAAAATTTGCAAATTCTTTTAGGAAATCAGCGTAAGGCCCTGGTGGTCTATATACGGTAGCCAAGGCTAAAGATAATAGGGATGTTTTTCTATCATCTAAGAGCGTAACATTTAGTACAAGTACTTCAAATGAAATAAACTTATAACCCGTTTTCTGAGTAACATTGAGAATATCTCTATAGATAGTTGCAATACCGCCGCCACGACCAATCAGACGGGGCTCGTGCTTATAGGAGTATCCTGATGGAGTAGACTCATTTAGACCGAAATAATCATTTGGTTTAAGCCAGGTTTCAGTAAGGCAAAGTACATCTATGCTATTATCTGTGACTATTTCATTTACAATAACTGCCTTAGGTGTGAGTGATCTAATGTTTAAAAGACCTAGCTTTAGAAATTGTTTTTGTTTACTAATAGCAACATTTTCTGTTTTAATAACAATTAGATTTTTCCTAGATCCTGCAGTAGATTTATTATTTGATCGCACTAAACGAGGAATAGACACAGTTTCTATGCAATGTTCTACACTAGTATTTATATCAGTTAATTTGGTGCAGCAGAGACTATGATTTGGACTTTTGGTTACTAGTCAAAAGGTATTTAACGTTTTGGAGATGTTATCTGACAGAAGATCCGATCCGAATCTGTTTGGGTGTAAGCCATCAGCACGGTATAGCCTAGGACGCTCCCAAAACAGATTCCAATTATTTACAAAGAGCAGTTTCTGCTCATTGCACCATGACGTTAACCATTCATTTAGCGCGAATAATCTACTAAACTTGTCATGTCCTAGACGGTACGTGGGAAGCGGTCCTGACACAATGATCGTTATATCAGGCGATGTGCTGCGTACCGTATCGATCAGATTCCTGAAGTCTTTCTTCAGAACTTCCGTCTGGCGCAGCCTGATGTCGTTCACTCCCGCGTGCAATACCAATATAGCACAGTCATAGGGACAGTGTGGAGTAAGAGAAGCAGCTATTGACTTACTGAACACCCTCTTCAGTTCAAGGTACTCCTTGTGCATGTCAGACAGGCCCAAAGGTTCATCCTGCAACACAGAACAAGACACAGGGGAGCACACAGACTACAGATAAGAAGCATGACCATAATTGACCGTTCGCAAAACCCCGCCCTCGAACGCTCCTCGTCCAATCCTAGCTCAGCAACTGTAACTAAGGAGAAGGACCTCCGTCAAACATTGCGATTTCAGCACATGGTGAAACGATGCGCCTATGGCACCTGCAAGTCTGACACTAGGTACCCCAAAAGTTTAGAGGGAGGGGTCGTTTTTTTCGCCTTTCCAAAGCTCAAGACCCAAGCGGAAAGATGCCGACAATGGATTAAGCATTGTGGGAGACCTCACAGCTAAATGCCTCGAAGATTAATAAGCATACATATGTCAGCGTATATAATACATAAGCGTCAGTCACGCCCGTTTCACATATACTCCGTAGTCCGTTTACAGTGCGTTTGCAGTGCGTTTTTTTTTTTTCGCACCCATGTTAACAGGTAACTTAAAGCTTCCCCACTGCACGCGGATGCTGCAATCGTTTCCCACCGAGTCTATTTTTGCTGTGCTGCACGCGCTGAATTAAAGTGACAGCGCATGGTTCTTGGTCAAAACGAACACAGATTGACATGAAAATATAATAATCTCACCATAAATGCATTTAATAAAATAAAATGTAGTAAACTCACCATAGCCTAAATGTATTTTTGGACTTGCAGACTTGGAGGAGTTCCGTTTACACACAAGCACACACACACACACACACACACACACACACACACACACACACACACACACACACACACACACACACACACACACACACGACTTGTTTAAATACATTTATATTGTTAATAAATAACAATAAATTGTTGTTGTACCAGCAATATCTTCAAGTTTTGTTTTTCACTGTATTAATCTCAAATGTCATGATTTGCCAATGCAAGAGAGTTAGCCTACTGGCACCTTTTTTCCCCCACTTCAAGCACTGGCCTCGATTGTTGTAATATTCCCGTCTTTGCTTATTTTAACATTTTGAACATGTCCCTCCACTGCATATTGCAGCCATTTCTGTCGTGCCCTGGAGGATATGTCTGCTGCATTACTATGGAGCTCAACCCAGCCATGTGTCTGTTTCTCAATTGTTTGACGGTCGTAGTAACAATAACTAGGGGGCGTGGCTTTTGCGAACGGTCAATTGCTCCAGGATAACACAGTATTCTGAGACCAGTTTCTGTGAGGAATATGGAGCATGAGCCAGGGATGTCCAAGAACCACCAGGACAAGAGGAGAGTCAAGAGTCAAGCATAAACTGGGCATGTTCTGTATGATTGCCAGAGATGGTTAGACTCACGGCACAGTAAAATGGAATAGGGAGGGTAGTGATTGACTAAAATAGGTTGAATTAAAGGAATAATGGGTATCTTGAGTTGGCGGATTAATGTTAAGTCCCAAAAATGTCCTTTGGAAGAACTATAGTACAAACAAAGTCCATGAGCCTTTCGTCATTCCTTCTCCTTCTGGAAGAGCTGAGTTCTGCCCACCTGCATGGGTTCCAGATCTGAGTTGGGGCTGACCATAGCATTGGGGATGGCCTGAAAGTAGTCTGCAGTCTCTGGAGCGAATCCTTGCCTAGAACAACCCATGCAGGGCCATGTCCCACTGCGCTTCCTCATTCCAGTTGCTCTCTGAAGCCAGCGTGCAAATCTCAATGGAATAATCAATCACAGATTGATTCCCTTTGCGTAGCTCTGCCAGCACGCTTCTCTACCGGAGACAGTGCAGTCAAAAACCATCTTGAGTTCCTCCGAGAGAGGAGCAGCACTGATGTTTCCGTTCACATACTCCCATTACCCATTGACCCGCTCGACCAGCCAGCAGCGTAATAACTAGAGCCACTTTAGACTCCTCGGAGGGAAATGCAGATGGCTGGAGAGCAGAAAACAGAGAACACTTAGCCAGAAATGGACGACACAAATGTGGCTCACCAGAATAGGCTGCTGGTGGTGGTAGTCGAGGTTCGCTGTGATGAGCTGGGAGGTCTCCAGGTGGGGGAAACTGACGGGGGGGTTAGGCGAAGTGGGCAGGTTCACAGTCTCGGTCTTCAGTTGCTGGAATTGGGCAGACAACTCGGCAACCTGTGCTACCAAAGCCAGAACAGTTAGACCCGCCACCATGATTTGTTCCTCTTGGCGTTCCATATGAGAGTTATTGCTAGCCAAAATGTCTCTCAGTTCAGAAGCACTCACTGGATCCATCCTGGTCAGATCGTTATGTCAGGGAAAATCACGAGCAGGATCCAATTGAAAGTGCAATCAATAAGGTGCTTATTAAACATAAAATAAACCCAGGGAACAGAACACAGAATGGTCAGACATTGTAGAGAAACGATGACGATGTAACAGGCTTTGGCAGCACAATGCAAACTGCAATGGACTGGAGAAGCAAACTGCAGACTGGTAGAGCCACAGAGAAATCCAGGAGCAGAGAAGGCAACAGGTAATCCAGAACACAAACGAGGAAAACAAAACTGAAAACAACTGAAACAAACTTTGGGCAAACAAAGAAATGCCAGGACATGAGCAAACAATGATCTGGCAAGGAATGACTGGGAGTATATATATGTGATGAAGAATGACAAACCGGTGCGATTGATCTGATTATCTGATAAGCACATCAGTGGCAACGGTGACGGCCAAAGAGGGAAACAAAATAAGACAAAATGAACACACGCACCCATGAACCTTGACATATTCGGAATAATCAGCTAAATTACATCAAAGTGAAATTGAAAGACTTAAGCTGCAGATTGATCATTCTCAGATATAGATATGCTCCAGGGGATGTCTCATGCTCTCTGATGACATGCACCCTGTTTTCTGTTCATACTTTCTGCTGATTTCTAAATATAAATGTAGGGCAAGAAACGGTAAACATATTCCTCTTGCGTTGCGCAAGGGCAACTTGTCACGTGTGCTTTTTCTATATATCTTACCCTGCTGAGACCTGTGAGATTCATTGCTCGGGAGGGTGTTTCTACAAACCAGTTGGTGCACCAGCAGAAGAATTATTGCACGTTCGTTCATATCTTGACGTTTAAGATATACCTATTAGCATTTACAAGCAGTGCAACAGTCATTTTTGGTGTATATTTCCTACTTCTTATTGTTTGTTTTTATGAAGAAATATGCATGAATTACTTCTGTCATTATGTCGGCTGATTGAGGGCCTATCCAATGCACTGTATGAACTGTACATAAATGTTTTACAGTACCACTGTGAGCCATACTGATGATTTGGTTGTTTACATTAGTTTTTAAATAAATGTAATAATTGCATTCTCATCTCATCGTTTCGAGACAAGTTTATTTCCCAATGGATTCAGTTCATTTTGTTCAAACCTCTCAATGTCTGATCTTCTGTTAACTAACAGATGTGACAAACCACACTCTAAAAATGCTGAGTTGTTTCAACCCAACTTTGGGTCAAATATGGCAAAATTTTAAATTACATTTTTAACCCAACGTTTGGGTTTGTCCATATTTGACCCACAACCCACCATTTTTTAGAGTGTATATTCTAAATAACATTCACTCTATATAGTCTATCACATGAAATTATCATTTTTTAATCCATTAAATTAAATTTCCTATAGTGCTGAAACTATAGACAGGTGATGTTTACAAAACGTACATCTTTTTTGGTATAACCATGCAGCTTTGCCCCAAGAAAAAGAGTGAGAGATGTAGATTACAGAAGAGAGGAAAACATTTTGCTGCCTGTTTCCAAAGTAACAAGCATAATAAAAAAATCACAATAAAAATCATGGAATAACAGGCACAAGCTGTGAGTTCTCACATTATTCTCTAAACCAACACTTCTCAAGAGGTTCACTTGTTTGAGCAAATGATACGATCTTTTAATGAGTTCACAGTCTTTTAAAAATGAAGCTAATATAATGGCTTAGTTGATAATAAGATATAAATGGACTTTTCTACTTTTATCAAATAATTGAAACTGACAGTGGTGACAGATCCATGCAGAAACCATGACTTTGCTGCTAACAAGCTTAACTTCTATTGGTGTACAATGAATAAAACAAGCACAAACATGGAGGGCGAGGGGGGAAACACATGTTTGCAAGAATTTTGACAGATTCTCCATTTTAAGTAGTGTGAAGGCTCTTTTTGTCAGGGCAAGATTCTACATGGGGTTTTTGACAACCCAAACCATTTCATGTAAGACTGTTAATGTGAACTGCCAACTCAGCACAAATGGCTCTCCAGAGCATTCTTTAAAACTGATTCAGAGGCCTTAATGACGTCAAAAGGAACAATGAGCAAGTGACTTTGCAAGAAATTTAACACTATGTTTAAGAGAGATTTCAAGATCTTTGACAGATTTTATTAGTTTAAATACACTCTTAAAAACAAAGGTTCTTTTTTTTTTTGGTATTTATGGTAACGTGAAGAATTTTGATCAATTATGGCACCTTACCATTACACAAAATGTTCTTAGTGAAAAAAAGGGGTTCTTTAGATTTGTAAAATGTCCCACAAAGAAAAAAAAAAAATGGTTTTAGCACTAAAAGGTTCTTTGGGGAACCCAAAATGATTTCGCCATCACAGCGAAAATCCCCTTTTGGAATCGTTATTTCTAAGAGTATACTCTAAAAAGTAGCAGGAAATCATTTGTTGCTCTCACTGTTTGCTTTCTAATTTATATCATTCGACATTAACATACAGAAATGTGTGCCGCTGAAGTCTACGGTTACAGACACCACAACTTTTGTCATGTGAAGAGAGTTCAGTGAGGAAGGATGAACTGTTGGCTCTGTGGGGTGTCAATAATTACTTTCCCATCTGAAACTCTCCCTTTCTCCTATTACCATGAGTTGAGCCGTAACAGAGCCACAGAACAGAGAAAGCACCACAGCTATTTCCAGCAGGACTTGTGCCCAATGCCCAGAGATTTTAAAGACGCGCAAACCAAAATGCCTGGCAATGTAATGTTACTATATAGTGATTATGAACCATAAAGCATTTAATCCTAATAAAGATGACTAAAAATAGACACGGAGTATGTGAAAGTTTACTACTTAATATTCCCAAGTATTGCAGTTTGGCAAAGCGTAACAAAACTATCCCCTACTCGCATGTGGCATTAGCCTCTTCACATTCTTGGAATCACATCCTGTTCCCTCAACTAGCAATAGACCCCTTGTTCTTATAATAACATGGCATGATATGTTTTGTGGTGCGCTAAAAGATCACTAAAGGGAGTTGCTTTTGCTTTTTCCACTTGTTTTTGATTTGACATGGAAATATCTGAGTTGTTGCTTCTTGTCATATAAATTCCCATATTATTTACATGAAGCATACCAGCATTACTCCAATCTATTCGTTCATTTTTGTCAGCATTAGCTCTGGGCAGCGTCTTATAATTAAATCTTGATTGACATGAATGAATGCTGCGGAGTGTCAAACTCCATAGCCATTCATGAGCGGCATTATTAATAACGACAGGCAGATCATTTCCATAGAGATTTACTTGGACTTTCGAAATTTCTTTGGTGCTTGACTGTTCTGTCTGTTTGAGCGACCCTCAGGGGACGGGCCCGTTCTATAAGTTTTAGCAAGAAGATCAAACTGTGCATGACAGAAAATGGAGACAGAAAATGAAACCAGATTGTTGCCACCATCAGCTGGATGACAGAACGCTTGAGTAGATGCAGCAGATGCTTAAGGCATTTAGTGAGCTGCCTTCGGTGCAGCACCACATAATTGAGCACCAAACATAATATGGGATATTCCCAAATGAATGGATGAGGTGGCTTTAGCAATGTCCATTTATGTATCATACATAAGTGTAGGCAGACACGTTCTGTGGCCACCAGTCGTTTGGAATACACAACTCTTTCTATGCCAAAACAAAATTCATCTGCAATAGAAGCAAGCTATGCATTCACAACATATGCATGTAAACATCTCATTTCTAAATGGTGATCAGTGCAAGAGCAATAAGGATTTTTAGGGGCATTATGATGGTGAAACTGAAACACAAGTGCCCCCAAAAGCCCCTCATTCTCCCTGCGGCATTACATTGCAATTCCAGATCATGCATTTGCAAACACACAGAGTTGATTTTGTGACTAAACATGTTTGAACAGAACTTTTATGCAATAAAACCATTTGCCTCACTTTCATAAGGCACAAACATGTCAATATGACATTAAATTGAGAACATGTAATCCATACAGTTGATGAAGAAATAACTTTAAGTTGAACTATTTCCCCTTGTCACGCTGTGAGAGTGTGTCCCAGAAGCGGGACTTTGCGGGCCAGTTGGATTGAGATAGATACTCATCTTGCCCTCAAAGTCCCGTCACTGAATTCACAATGCATATTCAAACATCAACAGTTAATAACACATCCACCACTATTAAACTAAGACTAAAGCATTCATTTTCTCTATAACAACCTCTGAGCATCTGGTTGATGTGACAAATACTAACCTATCTTATAGCTGTATATTACTGTCATATCTGACTGATAACAATACATGTACTTCCTGAATGTAACAGTGAAACATGCTTTTTCAGTGACGCTGCTTTGAAACAAACTGTATTGTAAGAAGCACTAAACTATTGAATATGACAAATGCCAAGCATGGTTATTAATTTGACATTTCCAGGCTTTTTTTTTTTTTTTTAAGACATTTGATCACAAATAACAAGCAAGTGACCTTCTTGAGTCATGGCTTCAATTGAAAAATGTTACACATAGGCTATGCAGTAATTACAGTGGCTACAAGAGCTATCGCACGAACTTCTGTTCTTTTCAAGCATATGATTTGAGGAAAGCTTTTTTAAAACCCTATCCGACCTATTAAGAGCTTTCTGTTAGCAGACAACTGGGCGTCATTTGAGTCCCAGACAGTGTGTTCGACTCCCTGGAGAGTTCAGGTACTCTCTCAGACACAATCTGTCTGCCTCTGTCGGGAAGCAACATCCGCGAAAAGAAGCGATATGCACAGTCTATAATGTCATGCGGTTGCTTAAGAGGACCCGTCGCATACAACATCTCTATTTGTCCCTTTTTAAATGCAAACGCAAATTCCCATTGTAACGGTTAGCAGCAGAATATCTATTATGACATCATCAATGGTATTAATAAGTATTCTGCCCGATGCCCCATTTCCGATCTCACACACCTGCCATTAAAAAAAGACGCGCAAATCTGCATATCGATGCAATATCGCTTGAAACTTACCTCGAACGAACTGAGGGATTGAAAGAAACATCTGTCTGCTTTGAGTCAGATGTTGTTTCTTTAAGTGCGCGCGCTATACGTGCTCCTGCTGGTGAGATGAGCGAGCGTCTAGAGGAGCAGACTGACTCTGTGCATGTTAAGATCTCTCTTGCTCGTGCATTGCTTCATGGTCACGCTACTATAAAGCAGGGGCCGTGCAGGGGGAGATGCCATTTTCAGCAACACACGCCAATTGTGCGCTAAATTCCGCGCGGACATTCTCGAGTCTAATGATCGTCAATGGGTGGCAGTATGTAAAATCGTACACACATGCGAGTGTCATGCTGTCCGATGCTTTTCTTTTGCTTTAAAAGGGAGCGGAGTCAAACACGTGGAACTGGATATGGAGCTGGCAGTTTCTGTTTTCCTAGAAGTCATTTCCAAATATAGAAACAAGGAAGGGACGCGTTTAGATACCCCTGAGTTGTTATGACCGAGTTAACATCTTTTCGCGGGTGTTTTTTTTTTTTTTTTTGGTCAGCTATAGCATCCATGCATTTAGTGTCATTTTGACCGTGATGTCACGTCAGTTAAACGGAAGAACTTGATTACATGCACGATGCAATTAAGCTTATATAGCCTAGCTAGAATTGCCGTTTTGCTCTGCGCCGAACATCACAAATATGTCAGACGTGATTCAAACGAACGTCTCTAAATACATGGAAATATGTGATTTATTAATCTGCAATCAAACCTGTAGGATTAGAGCACTGCTTTGTTGCTCTCTGCCGCCCTCTTTTGTCGACAATGCCGAGCTCGTGACAGTGATGACATTTCAGTGACGTCACACAACATACAACCGCGCTTCCGGGTTCCTCAGACAAGTGGTACTGATGATGATGGATAACGCAACATGCCTTCAAATAAATAACATGTAAAAGTAAAAAAAAAAAAAAATAATTAAAGAAAGAAAATTGAACATACTCAACAGAACTACAAGATGTAGTTTCGTTGTTTAATAAACATTTTACCGCATTATAAGAGTAAGCTAGGCACTGGTCAGATTTAATAACAGCGCTTTTTATTTCAGGTTCAGCAACTGAAACATTTCAATTATCATTGACATTCAGCCTACATGTATGCATTTTAGCAGACGCTTTTGTCCAAAGGGACTTACAGAAGAAGAACATAGCATTCATCAAAGAGCCAACAATCGTTTTCTTAGTGTGTGTTTGTGTGTGTGTCGAATTTAAAGCTCCAAAACATCTTAGGAAATGGATGACATTCAGTCTGTCACATAATCACATCACATTTAATTTCAAGCTTCATTTGAAGCTCTAAAACAAACTCTGCGAACAATCCGGAAGTGACGCCGCCGAGTTTGTTTATACACGGTGTGTAACGTCCTCTATTGTTCTTTTTTTTTTTTTTTTTTTTTACTGTTTGTTAATTACTATTGTTATGTTCATTGCTTGTAATGTGACTGGCAAACAAACAAAAAACACTTCATTTGTAGGGATGGCATGGCAGCAAATCTTGAGAAGGAACCTGCTCCATCCATCAATCTACCCGAAATGGTCAAGTGATCCAGTCAGAAGACGTTGAATGGAAGACCTGGCTGGGGTTAGAGGGTTAGAGGAGCTGAACTCTGCCTGGACGGAGCAGCCCTTATACTAGACCACAGTATAGAGACAATTACTTAATATGCCCATGTCTTAGTGAGTTTCGTCCCCAGGATCTTGAGGCAAACCAACAGAGCTTTACAACATTTTGAGATATTTTGTTCATCAAGCCCATACATTATGAGTCAATGTTGTTGGACTGTAATGGACTTTTAAAAGGCACGGACGGGGTTCGAACCCGCGATCTTCGGTTTACGAGACCGACGCCTTACCACTTGGCCACCGCGCCTGCGCTGTGATGCCATTGTTTTTCTCTATTTCAAAGCGAGATACAAAGCATAGCAACATCTGTCGTTGCATCGAAAGATACCCGCATCGTAAACAGCATTTAGCGTCTGTGTGTACATTTTTCGTCAAAACACACATAACTACTGTATGATTTACTTAGACTATTGTAATGCTGTTTGTGTTTACCTATCGTATTAAATGAGTCCGTATAAATAGTTAATTTCCGATCTTCGTTCGAACCAATTCGCAAAGCGTTATTTAGTCTGTCAAAGTCAGGTCTCTGTGACATTGAAATTATATATAACAAGCTTTTGACGCGTGTAAGTATACAAATAATACACAGAGGCAGTATTTAGCACTCATTTACTTTTGGAAACACTGTTGATAGATGAGTCGGATGTATCAGTGAATCGCTGTTTTGAACAGCTTGAACCGATTCGCTGAAATGAATCAAACTTCTAAAGGCTGTAAACTCATCCAGAGTTACATCGGATTCGTTTCATCCACCAGGGGAGGCTGTTGAATCGTGGCTTTAGTTATGATATCAAGCAGGGAGTTTTTGTTGGTGCACTGTCATGATCGCCATGCTCATTAAATAAAATCCGCTGAGCTTTTGTTGACCTGATCGTGATCCTGGAAAAAACAAAACATCTGCACAGATTAAACCTTAGACTTTGGACTGGATTGCTCCAAACAGGTTTGTGAGTTATTCCGCATTTTTGGAAATAAAAAGTGTGTGCGTGTGTGTGTGTATGTATGTATATATAATGATATATTGCCTTCACATAAATTAAATTTTAAAATATATTAAAATAGAAAAACAGTTCCACAATTTTTTTTTTTTTTTTTTTTTTTTTTACTGTATTTTTGATCCAGGAAATGCAGCATTGGTGAGCAAAAGAGTTCTTCTAAACTTTTTGACCTGTAGTGTATATATAACATTATAAGACATCCACTGTATATATATATATATATATTTTTTTTTTTTTGTGGTGGACTTCACAATAATAACTTTAATTAATAACATTTAAACATTAATGAATTCTAATATAATTGATATATTTATAAATTAAATCCTATATGTTTTAAATATGAGTTTACAGACCCCTTGCACAAAAGCATTCGGCACAGTCCACAACGTGGCTTTCAGACACATACAGTTCTTGAATGTAAGGTACTGCATGATCATTATTTGGCACACACTTAAGGTCCAGACCATTTCACACCAGTTTCAGTTTTGATATAATGTATGAGTATGAGAATATGCCTCTTTTCTTTTCTAAATGATCTCAGCAGTGAATTCAATGTTCTTTTCTATGAGGCAAGAAAACGGTGAAACGCAGATTTCGAAGAAGAGATCCTTTTGAAAGTATGTCATTTGCATTTTCCGTTCAGCTCAGTGAAGCTCATAAATGTGTATTAGAAATATATTTTTCCCTCCCTAAATACAAGTGCATAAATCTATTTATTCATCCAGTTCAGTGGATTGCATCAGTGTTTAGAATTTGAGAGAAGAGCTGCATTGGTTTTTGTGGTATTTGTCAAAAGGTTCTGCGCTGGTAAATTTAATTTTGTTCCTGCTGAACTCATTATATACTTTGCGACCTCTATGTCAGAATCCGTAAACAAACCCTCATAGTTTGTATTTATGTTGCTGCTTCCTATGTGGTTGTCTGCACTGTGGTTCTTACACCTCTGCATGGAAGTGTAGGGTGAAAAATAAAATGGTTTTGAGTAGCACAGATGGTTTGGTCAGATGCACTCCTTATATCTCTCTGTCCTTTAATCTTCTCTTGTTTTGTGTGCGCTCTTTCATGGCAGGCCCGGGCTCCAATCCTACAGCCTGAGGGGAGGAATAAACAAGAGTCTCTGGGAGAGACAGCCAGAGGTGGGAGGGGGAGAGCAGTACACAGATGGGGGTGGGAATGCAAGAAGAGCTCATTTTTGTTGCTGAAACCTGAGCATGCTGAGCTCTTGACTGAGATTTCAGAGCGAATAGGAAAGGCACTGTACAGGCAAGGGCCATATTTTGAATAATGCTCTGTGAGTGTTATATTTTCAAAGCGCTGTGTGATATCTGCCCATAATGTTTGTGCTGCTTTTGATGTATGTTAGTGTAGACAAAGAAGAAAAAGGTAGCTATAATGATATTCATAGTTCTTACATTTCACACAGTTCATAATTTAATATGCACAATGATAGGACATGCATAATACAATGACAGTGGTTATATATTAGGGCTGTCAAGCGAATAATCGCGATTAATCGCATCCAAAATAGAAGTTTGTTTTTACATAATACATGTCTGTGTACGGTGTACAATTATTTTCTATATATAAATACACACACATGCATGTATATATTTAAGAAATATTTGCATGTATATACTGTGTATATATATTTATATTATATATAATTTATATTATATATAAATATTTTATACATAAATAACACATTTTCTTAAATATAGATTTGCATGTGTGTGTATTTATATATAGAAAATAATTATACTCCGTACACAGACATAAATGATGTAAACACAAACTTTTATTTTGGATGCGATTAATCGCGATTAATCGTTTGACAGCCCTATTATATATATATATATGTGCATTCATATATGATCATCACCATTGTCATTGTATTATGCATGTCCTATCATGACATTGTGCATAGTTTGTGTGTGTGTGTATATGTGTGTGTGTGTATATATATATATATATATATATATATATATATATATATATATATCCCAACTTATAAGATTTTTTTATTTATAGATTCACTCACTCTCACACACACACACATACACACATATATATATATATATACACTCAATTTATATACAATTTGAATATTATATATATATTTGTGTGTGTGTGTGTATATATATATATATAATGTTAATTTAGTCTAATAAATAGTAAGCAGCTTATTCAGTCAAAATACACTTCTGCATTTTTTTCTGTTTTTATTATCAATTTTATGCTTTATTTGCATATTTTTCTTTCTAAAAAATACATAGAGCTAGTAACATTTTTCTAAACAACGTTTGTCTTAATTTTTTCTTGTAAAATGATGAATGTAAATTGAATGAGTAACTGTTAACAGGGATTTATTGTCAATTCAAATAGTTCTTAGTCACGGAGGCATCAAACTTCTAATTTTTAGTAATAAACAAATTATGATATTAAAGATAACTAGAAGGCTGTCTGCTTTGAAAATTTTAATTGACTTTGGTTATTTGGTTTCGTAATTTCATAATTGTTTGGTCAAAGTCACATTTATTTTGTGTGCTTATATATATTACTAAAACATGCAGATTTGCAAATCAGAAACGACTTCTTTGTCATTTATGAGGTGGGGTTTGATTCGTCAAGCACACTATGTCTTAGTTTCTGCCAGGAGTGAGTTTGAGTCAAAGGGGGATGGAGCGATCTTTGAGGTGTTGGATCTGATTGTTATGCAGAATTGATTCAGTCTTCTGAACACCTTTGCTCTCCATTGATCTTCAAATCAATGCAGCGCTGCAAACGTATCACCATCCCTGAGTCTCAATATCCCTTAATGAGGCATTTTTATTCATGCAATAGTCGACTAAAAAGTCTGTTCGTACCTTCTTTGTGAGAACAGGGAATTCTGAGAATGTCTTCCAGCTGTGAATTATGTTAGGTGAAGCAGTTCACTGTTTGAGGTGAGGAAAGCCTTTCTCTGTAGCTCTTTGTAAGACAATTCTGATAGATGATCCTGAGGATAAAATGACAGACTGTCTGTCTTACAAAGGAAAATAGATTTCAGCATGTGACTTGCAGTCTTCCAGAACCCATGATTCTGTTGATTTATCATTGCCGGTTGTCAATTTTATAGGAATCTAGTGTCCTTTTGTTGTTGGAGTGCTTCAGTCGGCATGCTAATGTTCGCTCTATTTAAGAGGTGTCCCATTAAAGTGATATGAACTGTTAGCTGGCCTTATTTTGCCAGCAAGAAACTGGATACTCTTTTGACACACCTTCAAAGCCTCAGGATATTTCACTCTGTTTTTGCTGACACTTTTAAGCCACTCCTCCTGACATTTCCAGTCTGTTTCAGTCCTTGAAATGGATACCTTACTATTATTTGACACTTTTCTGTGTTCTTATCTGTTTAATCTTGGGCGAAGATGTGCACTGACTACAATTATATGAACCATCTACATTTTTACTGTCAGAGATTGTGTTAATCACATGTTCCACAATCATTTTGTGTCAACAAGAGCGGCAGTAAAAATGGATGAATCTCTTGTATTATTCAGAAGAGAATCCTCTTCTGAATAATACATCAGTCTGCTCTATAATGACCTATACATCTGACCTTAGCAATGGTATGGCTAGGTATTGTTTGTTCATGAGCCAGACAAAAGTATTTTGACTCTCCTCTGGTGCCTGTGTTTTTTTATGCTGTATGCTCTGTGTGTGGGTATTGTGCAGTATTTTAATGATGTCTTGCACCAGTGTATTATGTGCCCTTTCGGTGCCGAAGGGAAAAAGAGAACAGTCTATCTTTCATCATCGGCAAAAGATATTTCCCACTGCATCAACTGATGAGAATATTTCCTCTTTTTACTTAATAATCCCACTATTAATAATCATTTGAAGCTTGTTTGGTTTGTTATTTACCATTTACCATCCAGTACCTTACCTATAACAATTGGGCTACTTATTTTGGGAATGAAATGAAAAACAAATGTAGCTATCCTAGCAACACTGTTGCTTTTGGGGCGAAAATAGCTCTTATTAATTGACTATAATAACTGTGATGACCTGGATAATCCTGACAAAAACAAATGTTATCCTCTGGGCTTTGAGATTTATTCAGTGTGCATAACAGATATTATCAAAATAATTGCAATTTTTTAAAGTAGCATGATTAAAACGTATTTTCAGACACGCGCGGATAAGTCAATTTAAAGGTACAGTACCATTCAAAAGTTTGGGTTGGAAAGATTTTTTTTTTTATGTTTTTTGAAAAGTCTCTTGCTAAGGCTGTATTTGTTTGATCAAAAATACAGTAAAAACATAATATATTATTACAATTTAAAAGAACAGTTGTCTGTTTTAATATAGGCTGTTTTAAAATGTAATTTATTCAGTCTTCAGTGTCACATGATTCTCCAGAAATCATTCTAATATGATGATTTGCTGCTCAAGAAACATTTCTAATCATCATCAATGCTAAAAACCAGTTGATGAATTGAATGCATCTTGAAAATAAAAGCATTAACTTCAAACGTTTGAATTATAGTGCAAGTATTTTAATAGAACTACAGGACTTATTTATTCAAAGTTGCATTTATTATTCTAATTACATTTGTGTTCCTTTAGTAAAAGAAATGTCTAACGTAATAGTGCTATAGTGTTTAAAGGAGTAGTTTTTTATTGATAAACAATGAGAACGACTCATTAAATATAATGTATCTGCGGTCTCCCTCAGTTCAGAAACCCCCCACCTGAGTCGTCCCCCCCCCCATACGCATGAGGGGCCACTGAGACTAATGGCCAGCTGCTATTTTGCAGTGACTTTCTTTTCTCACTAGTCACATCGCTGTTCTTGAGCGTGCGGAATCAAAAGTGTCTTTTCAATAAGAGTCCACGGCTAGCCGACGCAAGCCCAAAGACAGCGTGATGTGAAGTCCTGAAAACAAGACTAAGTGTGTGTGGTAAATTTGTTTGAGAGTGGTGGCGCCAATGCAAATGCAAGTGGCAGGCAATACCAAGGATCCTCGCCAGGATGGTTTGAATGGAAAATCGGTCATTGTGGGAAGGGTTTGCTGGGTCTGACCCTGGCTGCTACTAGACAAGCAAGTGTGAAATCCGAATGAAAGGTAAGCAGCTGATAACATTGCCCAACAAAGGCAATATCATCTTTCGCCTTCTCTACGTTTTCCTTTCCAGCACGCTCATCTGCCTACACCGATTCTGTTCGTCTCGTCTCGCTATGTATATTTGTGGCTTTTTCCCATTGTTGGTTTGTTGTTGTTTTCTTGCGACGAATGAAATGCTTCCAAACATCAAACAGCATTGGCGTTAAGGTTTGAAAAGGACCGCTACTCTGTGGTCTTTGTGCTTCCCTTTTCATCCGGCTTAGAATGGGCAGCATATCGGACAGCACTCGGCTTTGTTTTTTTTCTTTCAAAGCTTATTTAATTTTTGTAATCGCCACCCCAAGGTTCGTCACACTTTGTGATAATATCCAGTTCCATTTCTAATGTTTACTTTGCAATTAGGAGCAAATCACTCATGCCTGTGGGGTCTGTTGCCATAGTTACAATAGGGTTCTGAGGTCTATCATCTGGTCCTTGCTTCCACCAATCAGGTTGCAGAGCTGAAGCTGCAACATAAAGTAAAGATGCACATCTTTCAGCAACACAGTAGTAAGAAACAGAAAGAGATCCATGAGTATAAGAAAGTACTCTGGGGTTGGCGAGTAGGCGACTGCGCCCAGTCATGGCGGACCGCAGAAATCACAGCGGAGGAGACACCCAGCAGGAGAGGCAGGTGAGAGCATCAACCATTTTGAGACTTAACTCACATTATTGTTCTTGGAGTCGACTCTGTGAAATGTGTCAGAGATGGTGGTCAACGAGATTAGCATCCCCAGTCCAAATAAATGCTGGTCATCCTGGAGCTCGAAGGATAATAATAGTCTGGACGGCGCAAATGAAAGCGAGAAAAAACGGCGCGGCCGTAGTTTTCAATATGATTGTTGAAGCCTCTTCAGATCAATTTTTTCCCCAAAGCGCGATCAAAGAACTCCAGCTGGGCTGTTGTTCGCTTTTCGTATATATTTTTTCCGTTAATTTGTGGATGGGAGGAATCGTTGCGCAAACTTAATTTGATCGGTCCGAGAATGCATATGTCCATGTCTTTTGTGTTTTCATCTGTGCGTGTGTGTGTGTGTGTGTGTATGAAATTGGCCTAGATTAATCATAGCACTCTAAATCTCATTACTTGGAACATCTGAGGGAACGCTGTCTTTAAAGGGCTCTTTGGAGGGGGCTTTCAAATCGGGCCTTCATCAGATCAAAGGCCTCAGATCTGGGATGAATATTTGTCCTCAGCGGATATGTCTCGAGATAATCAAGCATGGTCAGAGGATCCATCATTGGGTGAAGCACAGCAGCAAGAGCTCCATGTTCTCGTTGATTCCCGTCCGTCAACCTGTCGATCCCACCATGTGATTTTCAAAAGAAGACCCCTCAAAACAAACCGAGAGAGGGGGCTGGGTGGAAAACAAGAAGATAAAGAAAGATGGAGGGGTGGACCATCGCCAACTAAAGCCAGTTGTGCTTAAAGATGGCGGCCGGGGATGCTGCAGACTGCGTATAGCACGAGACTCCATCTGTTGAGACAATCAGGATAGTCTACATTGAAGAACAGCTCAAAAGTTGTTCTCGCTCACACTGAGGTAACTGTAAAGATGGCATGTGCATCAATTGTGTACCGTTGATAATGGCGGCAGTTTCTTCTTCCTCCACGTAGCGTTGTTTGTCGCTCTTTTCCCACTGTCTTTATTATTTACGTCTCTCTCGGCCCTCTTGCTCTCAAAGACGCCGCTTCAATTGTTGCGACCGCTTGCTGTGCATTTCTAGCTCGTAGTGTTGGTGATCGTAACAAGCTTTTAAGCTTCTCTGGCTGCGCATTTGTTAGCATTCACGATCTGAATCTTTCGCCCGTTTGTTGCTGCAGCCCCGTGTCATTAGCGCCACATTGTTCGTCAGCGAAATAAGCTAAAGCGCCCCCGAATGTAGCATTTCGTGCATGTTTTCTTATGGACACATTAATCAGTAGTTTGGCGTTAGACAAACCTCAAGCAACAACCTGTTAAATCCTCTGTGGCTAATCCACTCTTGGCCTTGTTAGCCACGATTTATTCAGCTATGACAAAAGATATCAGCAGGACTCCAGAGTGCATTCTGACAGTCTTTAGATACCACCTTTCTCCCAAGACTTGCGAGCGCTAAAAAGAGCAGCTTATCAATACACCAAAGACATTTTCCCTTTCTGATGTCCCAATCATTCAAATATAAATCAGCTTTTCTCAAACCAGACCCTCGTCGTCTTTGTTTCGCAGTGCTCCAAGCCCAACCATTTCAGGCATGTGCTTCTTTGTCTATTGTCGGTTCTATCTCGAAAATCTCAGTTTTTCCCTCATAATTCAAAGCCTTATTATTCCACTTTTTACAGAAGTGCTAAAAGGAGCCTTGAAGTAACTTATTTGAAGGAATAATTATCTTTTGTAGAAATGAGAAGAGCAGCACTCAGCTTTAACATCTAAATGGGCTATTGTCAACTGATCAGGCCCCTCAAAAGATAAGCCTATTTCAAGCACAGCCTACGAGGAGGGGTAAATTTGCACTGGCAGCTGTAACAAAAACCAACACAGAGGAATGCTGGCCAGAAATGGGGTTTCTTTCTCCTGTCAAGAGGACTTATATCATGACATCAGAATAATCATTCAATTTTTTTTTTTTTTTTTTTTTTTGCTCATGATGCTTCTTGTTTGTTTCACTTTGTTTCCAATGCGAAGTTAAAAGTGGCAAGTTGCACAAATCAAACATCTGTCTGATTTCTGAAAAGGGCAAATTATAGCATATTGCTTGCGAGTTTCTTAATATAAACAGTTAATATTTAACAATGCTTCAAAATCATTTAAATTTTCCACCGTGACAGACTTTACCTTTCATTTCAAGTCTTTCATCACACAACTAGACACTTTTAGACTGAAAAAAGTGGTGCAGGATTTACTTTGAAACAATTTTCACTCAGAAATTGCTAGTTGATTTCACAAATAATTACAATGAAATGGCAGTTAACACATTTAATTAAACGTAAACTCTAAGACTGAAATAGTATTTTCTTGTAAAACCTACTCCAGTTTTATTTGCAACTGCGAAAAAATCTTTTTTTTTTTACAACAAAATAGGCATGGTCAATGTTTTGTGCTTTTGTGTTTGATGATTAATGAATATACAGTTTGCTGGAATCAAAATTGGTTCATAGCTAAAGGAGCACCTGCTGAACTCACTCCTTTTCTTCAAATCCTCATTCACCTAACATGGCTGTCATCACCTTTTTATTGAAGGCTTGAGTCGCACATTAGTGTGTGACAGCCACTGAAATGGTTACGCCGAGGCGGCGCACACAAGACCTGGTGACATGCAGCTGAGAGACTGGAATGTCTATTGTGTAGTTTATAGGCTTGTTGCGTTACAGTCATCGGTGTCATCGATGTCAGGAGCAATGAAATCAATGCTAATTATGAAGGTTAAAGCTGTAAGGGGAAGCAATACAGATCTATTAAACATTAATTTAAGCAAGTATGAGTTTGATAATGTTTTAAAGATCTATAAACAATTATTATAATTATAAACAATTAGTTATGCAGGTGTGTGTATTGAGATATCGTGCAACAAGTAACTGACGGTGAAGATTACTTTAAAGGGTTAGTTCACCCAAAAATTCTGTCATTAATTACTCATCCTCATGTCGTTCCAAATCCATAAGACATTCTATCATCTTCAGAACACAAATGAGGATCTTTTTGATTAAATCTGAGAGCTCTCCGCTCCTCCATAGACAGTCTACACACACTGTAAAAAAAAGTACAATTTTTAAGTACAATCAACTTGGATGTTTAAGTAATTTTAACTTAAATTACATTAAACTGACTTTTTTTTTTTTTGAATCTTATATAACTTATAAAAAAAAATTGCTTAACTTATTTTGATGAGTTAAAGCAATGTAAAAACTTAGGTAGAGAGGTAGAAAGGTAAAGACATCATTAAAGTAATCCATGTGACCTCGTGGTGCTCTCGTGAATGTGCGTTGGAGATTAATATTTTGTAAATACAGTGGTAAATTATGTTGTTTTGCGCAAACAAAGCACATGTGTCACCTCATAAAACTGAGGTTAAATCACTGGAGTCACATGGATTACTTTAATGATGTCTTTACCTTTCTGGGGCTTGAATGTGGTAGTTGCGTAGACTGTCATTGGAGGGACAGAAAACTCTCAGATTTCATCAAAAATATCTTCATTTGTGTTCCGAAGATGAACGAGCGACTTACGGGTTTGGAACAACATTAGGGCGAGTAATTACAGAATTTTCATTTTTGGGTGAACTAACCCTTTAAATATATGTGTTATTTAAAAGATGAATGAGAGAAAAAGTAATTCGAGTGTAGCGTCTGTGAAACTTCTGTTAGGGGGGTCCCTGCAGATACCCACTCCTCTGAGCCGATGGGGTGGTCACAAACATTAGGTTCATGGAAGAGCGCCATGGGCTTGACTTAGCTTATCCTGCTTAGCCTGCCAGATGTGAGATGCCACAAAAGGATGGGAGCTACCACATGTTTTAGTCAGAGGTGATTTAAAAATGAAAATGAATGACCTCGGGCAAAGAACTTATTTTTTTCCTGCCACATTTACTGTCATGCTTTATTTTCATATTCGGTACCTGCCCCCTTTTATGAGGATTTTAACACTGTAAATGTATGTCAATTGCATGAAATAGACTGTGCTGTTCTCTTCTGCTTTCTAATCTGCATTTATAGACAGTCAAAGGTGAGGACTTAACTTGTGTCTTCCCTTCCCCAGTGTTACTGGAAAAATTTCCTCGGTCATGTCCTGGCTGTTAAAATTAGCAAAGTAATATTTACTCTCTCATTTATATATATATGTGTGTGTGTGTGTGTGTGTGTGTGTGTGTGTGTGTGTGTGTGTGTGTGTGTGTGTGTGTGTGTGTGTGTGTATATATATGCTATAACTGTTCCAATATATTTTAGTGATATTGTTTATTGCAATATTTTTGGTCAAAGTTAGAAATCAATGTGGCTAATCTCAGAAATACTGTAAAACAGGAAAGATGTAAACATAAAGCTGTTTTATGTTCTCATTTTAGTGCCCAGAGAGAGAACTGGGATTCATCACATTACAATAAGTCACATGTTGATGTAACAAACATTTGAACAAGAACGTCACTGGCAATGCTAGAAAACATAGGTAATTACTTTTATGGGCCTGCTATCATGCCTTGTGTCACGTACCACAAAGTTTCAGAGTTGCGTTTATGGTGCGGGATGTCATTGAAGCTGAAAATTACTCTCGTTGATATAGACAAGCCAGAGTGACACAATAATCTCATTAGTTAGACCTGAAAACCTTTGGAATTTACGATTACCAGTGTTCAGCTGAAAGCAAAACTACTTTTTTGCATATATCTTCCTCATCTCATAATCTTACCAATAGATCATACCAACAGGTTTTTGGAAACTAAAGGAATGCACTTTAAAAAATAAAAAAAGAAGCAATATCATGCTGTATATAATGTCGTTGCTCCAAAAATATTGAAATTTTGCCTTTAATGTCTTTGAAATCTACATGCCAATTAAACATATAACTTTAATAAGTTACATAAGCCAAACTGGGAGTATAAAAAAGCTGATGTTATAGTCACATTATGAAGCAGGGACAAATGATATGGAAATACATATTTTGATAATACATGATACATATTTTCAAGCAATGGAAGATACGGTAACACTTTATTTTACAGTGTCCTTGTTACGTATGTTACATGTACTTACCATAATAGTAAATTATGCATAATTACATGCAACTAACCCTCAACCAAATCCTAATCCTACTCTAACCCTATAGTAAGTACATGTTGTTAATTAATATTACTCAGTACTTAAATGTATAATTACATTGCAACAATGACACCTTAAAATAAAGTGTAACCGAAAATACACATTTTTATCACACATATATTTTCAGCACAAAGTTTAAACAACAAAGAGACACTTTTTAAACATATAACAACTGAATTTGAATTGTGGTTTAAAACCTATATCCATACTTCGGTACAAAAACTTATCCCATGTGCCAACTCCAGCAATTTCACAGTGTCCTGGTTACATGTGTTACATTTACTTACTATATCATTTACAGTGAATTAAGCATAAGCATGGCATGCAACTAACCAAATCCGGTAACACCTTATTTTGTGTCCTTATTACATGTTACATGTTACTGTAGTAATAACTTTAATAATAATACACATATTAGTATATAATTAGTAATAAAGTTATTCATAATTCCATGCAACTAACCCTAAACCAAACCTAATCCTAACCCTATAAGTACATGAAGTTAATTATTGTTACACAGTACTTAAATGATACCTTAAAATAAAATAGAACCCCAAATCTAGCAGACAACTAAGTAAATGTTGTTAAATAATAGGTTACACTTTATTTTAAGGTGTCATTGTTACAGTGTAATTATATATTTAAGTACTGAGTAATAATATTTAACAACATGTACTTACTATAGGGTTAGGGTAGGATTAGGATTTGGTTTAGGGTTAATTGCATGCAATTATGCATAATTTACTGTTATTACTATGGTAAGTACATGTAACATTATGTAACAAGGACACTGTAAAATAAAGTGTTACCAAATAATATTACTCAGTTTTTAAATGTGTAATTACACTGTAAGAACACCTTAAAATAAAGTGTACAGTAAAACTGTTAACAAATCCAGGCCAAAAACACCAATGACAATCAATTGCAGAAGAGATAAGACTTACAAAGGAAGACATTTTTACTTTACTTCACATTTTATTTACTTAAGTTAACAAGTAAAAAAAAAAATCAGTCTGCCTGATATTATGTGTAATTATGGAAGGAAGTGAATTGCTTTGTTTGTGCAATAAGGTTACTGAGAGTGCATTGTATTACATGCTGTAAAAAAAAGTGTCTGCTTTCAATTTTGAAGTACAATCAACTTGGATGTTTAAGTCATTTCAACTTATTAAACTGACTTTAAAAAAAGTTAAAAATTGCTCAACTTATTTTGGTGAGTTAAAGCAATGTAAAAACATGTTGTTGTCATAATCATATCATTTTTTACAGTGCAGGTGTTGAATTGATTTACCATTATATTTCTAACGAATATACTCTATTTTTGACATCCCTGCATCAAATTCATCAAGCGTTCTTCGTTCTGCCCTTGCGGCTTTATCTGTTGAGTGTGTGCTTTTTTGACTTTTCTTCTAAAGATAATGGGTTTATTCAATAGCTTTCTGACAGTCTGTGTTTTGCACTGGTGAGAGGAGAACTGGAAAACATGAGCAAATTGTTGTTGTTTTCTTTGTCTTGTGCAACCTACCAGCAATCACACGGCAGCTGCTTTGTAGAGGAGCAGGTACTTAAGCTGAACGTGCACCTGTCATGTCATTTGTCTAAGACTACCAAGGCCACTCAACAGGTAGCAGAATGGCAGCTACAGCTGCCAGTCACAACCTCCGTCAAAACTCACGCAGGAAGCTCGCCGAACACAGCTGTCAAATGATTCCAATAGTTTTCTCTGGGACCGTGACTTTCACCGCATGTAGAAGAACGACGAAAGAACAATCTGACAGTCACCCATGTGACTCTGACCTCTGGTTACAGTTTCCCAAATGACTTTATGTGGATTCCTGCTCGCCTCCGACTGTAACGCCCTTTGTGAATGTTCCAAAGGCAAGAATAATCTGGCTTTGAGCAATTACTAAATACTCTCCTAATCTGTCCGATCTCTCCAAGCCGTTTCCAAACACCTCTATTTCATGCTATTTACCTCTTGATTGTTTCCAAGTGGTTGCTCCGAGGTTGTGCACGGAGTTGGTATGCGCTCATGGCCATGTGTTGGCTCGTGGTGGGGGGCCCAGTAATCAAAGCCAGGCCTCAGGAAGGGCAAGGATAGATCTGAGTTTGCAGCTGCTGATGCCATCTGATTTGAGCACTGGCCCAGTATTCACTAGCCCATACATAGGGAAATATGTCCTTTGGCTAAAAAACATGATTTGAAAAAATATCACTATATATATATATATATATATATATATATATATATATATATATATATATATATATATATATATATACTGTATATACCATTTTTGGAAAGAAGTATCTTATGCTCACTCTGGCTACATTTATTTGACAGTAAAATTGTGAAATATTATTATAATAAAAAAACTGTTTTCTATTTGCATATCTTTTCAAATGTAATTTATTCCTGAGAGTGTAAAGCTGAATTTCCAGCATCATTTCTCCAGTCTTCAGTGTCACATGATCCTTTAGAACTCATTTTAATATGATGATTTGATGCTCATGAAACATTTCTTGTTGAAAACAGCTTTCGGTGGTTCATATTTTGGTCGAAACTGTGATATATTTGTTCAGGATTCTTTGAATAATGTAATGTTCAGCAGAACAGTATTTAGTATCTATCTATCTATCTATCTATCTATCTATCTATCTATCTATCTATCTATCTATCTATCTATCTATCTATCTATCTATCTATCTATCTATCTATCTATCTATCTATCTATCTATCTATCTATCTATCTATCTATCTATCTATCTATCTATGGTAGTGTATCACAGTTTCCACAAAAATATTACTGTTTTCAACATTAATTATAATCATAAATGTTTCTTGAGCATCAAATCATCATATTAGAGTGATTTCTGAAGGATCATGTGACTCTGAAGACTGGAGTAATATGATGAAAATTCAGCTTTAACATCACAGGAATAAATTACATTTTAAAATATATTAAAATAGAAAACAGTTATTTGAAATCGTGATAATATTTCACAAAATTGCACGCTATTTCCATTAAATATATGCCTTTGTGAGCATAAGATACTTCCTTGAAAAACATTTAAAACAAATCTAAATTATTCCAGACTTTTGACCGCACTAAATGTAAAGGCTTAGTTTGGAGCTAGGTTGCTTTAAAAAATAAATACATAAAAGTACACAGTTGAACATTTCTAATGATTTGATATTAAAGTTTTTTTTTTTTTTTTATACCTGTGTTTTAGATTCGAATGGACACAGTCAATAACCTGGAATGGACCGATATTTTGGGGACAACCACCTTGGATTCTCTGAAAACGAGGAGGATGCAGTTTTTACTGGAACTTGAAATAATCAATGATATTGAAATGGAATCTTCTTTCAATGGAGGGAGAGTTGGGGGATGCCAGAAAACACAAGACAGAAATATACGATTTCCTCAGGTAATGCATTTACCTTTTCATTATTAACCAACTGTAGTATGGAAGTGCAGTGCACATATACATACATGAATGCTAGATTTTTACAGAGTACTTCATAACAATAAGAGCCTTGCTAATTAATATATATATTTATATTTTAAAATATACACACATTCATGTTTTGGGTCAGTAAGATTTTTTAAAACTTTTATTTAACAAGATCAAATTGACTGTAGTAGAAGAAAGACAGTAAGATAGATTTCTTTTTTTTTTTTTTTTAATAAATGCTGTTCTTTTGAACTTTCTATACATCAAAGAATCCTGAAAAATGTGCACCACAGTTTCCACAAAAATATTAACTGCATGTTTTCAGCATTGATAATAATCAGAAATATTTCTCGAGCAGCAAATCCTCATATTAGAATGTTTTCTGAAGGATCATGTGACACTTAAGTAACAATGCTGAAAATTCAGCTTTAAATAAATAAAATATATTCAAATAGAAAACTTTTATTTTATAGTGCAATAATATTTCATTTTATTATTACTTTTGAACTTTTGAACATTACTGTATTATTGTAAACAAATCATTTGGTGAGGTCAGCAAAATTTCTTAGGAGAACTTGGCTTGGCAGACCTTGACAAATGTTCCTTTAATGTTCTTTTGTGAACATTAAGGTGCGTCAAATTCCAAGATGAATGCCTAACTACGCCCGGTCTTGATTTCCCATGAGCAATTTGTAATATGTCATTAAATTCATGGTTCCACACAAACTACTCTTTCATTTTCAGATGAGCTAATCAAATAAAGTCATAAAAAGGAGGAACAGGACTTCACATTCCAAAGGCCTTTGATCTTTTTGCAATGAATCCATGAGATTACATGCCTGATTATATCCAGGTGTTGAGTCATAACTTCAGAGGTTCAGAGCATACGAAGTAATATTCGTCTTTAAGGCCTGCTAATTTTTTTCAAAGTCATAAGATAGGAATTCCTTCACTGAACTAACTTATACATCCCCTCTTACTTTGTGCATATCATTTTCAGACTCTCTCGCATGTCCATCTGTGTCCAGTCTGATGACATTTTCTTTCTTGCTCTTATAGTCTTCAATAGGCTAAAAATGGGAGAGAGGATATTTGTATTTCCAGTAATTCATCTGTAAGACTTTGAAAACATGCATAAGGATTGTAAAGATACATGTACACACCTTCTGCTGCATACTTTTTCATGACTGAAAGAAAAGAGCAGTGTTTAAATCGCCTACATTCTTTCTTTCCCCGACATTGCTTTCATCTTTTGTCAGATGGAGAGATATAATCTGAAATGCACCTTGATTTTAATCTCCTTTCACATTGAAAGACTAGTGGAGGCTTTTTTTCTTCTCTAGTTTCTCATGTTTTTGAGTGCTAAACTCAGTTTTAGTTATGTTTTGGTACATTTCGTTGAAATTTTAACGAGAAGATGAAGATTGATCTTTTATTCCACAACAATGTATATTGCACACAATAGGAACACTGCAAAAAGTGATTTTAAAAACTTAAAAAAGTGAGGAAACCAGTTGCCAGTAAATAAACCTCCATGCGAAATTGAAAAAATTAAGTTATGTGAACTTGACAATTCCACATAGCTTAACTTAATTTTTTCAAATGCACATAAAGTTTATTGACTTAATAAATTTAAGGCAACGGGTTTCCTCACTTTTTTTTTTTTAAGTTAAGTCAACTGATCACTTTTTACAGTCAACTCACTTACAAGGAAGGGCATTACGTGCACCGGGCAAACATCTGAAAAACTTTATTTGATTACAGCACCTTTGATCACAGCTGAAAAAAAAAAAAAAACAACAGATAGCATGTCACGGAAGAGCTGTGAAATGTGTGTCAATGACACTGCATAATTTATTCAAGGTTATAGTCCACTATGACTATATACATCTTCAGATTAAGCCTATTAATAAAGCATACAGACTGGCTCATGAGCAGACAAAAATGTATATATAATAGAGGTGCACTCATATAGTGTGGTCTTGGGCTTTATACTGACCAGTCAGTTTGGCTGCATGAAGTGTGTTTACCTATGCCTCTTCACACTAAAGTTGTTTGATTATCTTTTGTTGTGTACCTGTTCATCTACTTTTTTCTTCTCTCTGTCTCACACTATATATAATGCACATTCTTGCATTCAGTCTCAAGAATTTTTTGCATGTTGTTGTGGTGGTTCTGCCAGGACCTCTCTCTCGCTCTACAGCGGCTGTGTGTTAGACGGAGGCATTTTGTGGTGTGGCAGCTGTGGCCGTTGTGTGTTTGCGCGCGGTGCTTGATCTCCTGCTGTTTATCCTTAGTCTGTAGAAGCTGCAGGTCATTGCATATGTTTCATCACTATAGCAGGGAATGATTGCTTGTTTGGATATGCAAACGTTGATCACTCTAGACTATGCTGTTGACTCACGCTCTAGTGTAATACTGTGTCTGTATACATACATATTCTAAGAAAAGTCAGTAAAAATGTAGGACCCAATAGACCTAGCCAGGGTAGACGCCATTTTGAATCCTATGCGGATGAAAATGAGGCTGTGAGGGATGGACTTACACGCTCTATAAAAGTATAGTGATTTTCGAAATTCACAACTTTCAAAACTGTTTTATGTAGTTTTGTCTACTGAAAGTTTATTTTTTTTTGGAAAGATGTTTCATTAGCTGAATAATTATGTTGTTAAACAACAGTATAATCCATTGAACACAATGTACTTCAGTCCCTCACCGCATCAATCTCAGTCCTGTCAAAAATAATATATATAATTTAGATATATGTACTGTATTAATGTTAAGGAATTGTTTCCATATTGTTCACAGGTGTTTTATTTGCATTTTAAATTACACATTGCATTGTGTTGTGTTTTAGGGTTAAAGGAAATGCCCGTTGTCCTGGCAAAATGAGTAAATGATTTTTGTTTAATACTATTTGGTATGCTTGTTTTGTTTAGATCAGCACTTATTGAAAGTGGAAAGTAAACAATATATTAGTATTAATGGTCAAACGCATGACACGGCTGGTCATGTGATGTCAACATGGCGGCGTCCATGAGGGGGCGACCTGCTCATTGTAGAGTAAACAGCTTTTTCTAGAAGACTGCTGTCTTATCTCAGTATGTGTGCACCGATTAAATTATATTTCTTGAAGTGCTGTTCACCTCGAACCCGTTTAATCAGCAAACATTCACGAGAGCACCTTTAAAGTGCAATGGACGTGGGTTGAATGCGCTCTCTTCACACTCCAGAGTCTTTTTTTCTTCTTCTTCTTCTTCTTCTTCTTCTCCAGGCGGCAGTGTGATTTCTGGCCGTGCGCGGCGCTCACATCTCCTGCTCCTCTCTCACTCGCTCTCTCACTCGCACACGGGCACAGGAGTGTGAGAGACAGCCATGGAGAGGTGGAGAAGCGACTGTTTTCTTTGTTATTTTTAAACTCCGAGATCCGCATCGATGACACGATTCATATCTCGCCGCATACAACGCTATTCCCGATGCGCTCGGAAACGGAAAGTAGATTCTCACAGGTACAGTACGGAGCACTTTTTTTCCTCCTCCTGGCTTGGGTGTAATGGGGGTTTGCGGTAGCAGAGAGAGAGAGAGAGAGAGAGAGAGAGAGGGAGAGAGGGATGAAATGCACCGTCGCTTTTTTCGCTGCTCGCCGTCGAATCCTCTGCGAGGTCGAGCGCGCGCGCTTATAACGCTCTCGCGCTCGGTTTATCAGCGCGTGCTGGAGTGCGAAAATCAGTGTTGCAAAGTTGCACACTAGTCCCTGGGCTGCGGAAGGGCCTGGCTGTGTGTGTATGTGTGTGTGTGTGTGGAGTTTGTTTCTTACTTTCCCCTCCCCCATCCGCTCCTGCTGCTGCTGAGGCCGACACATGAATGCGATGAATGTGGGGCTCACTTCAAAGCAGATCGCGAGGGCAGCGAAAGGGGTGTTGTAATGTCGTCAGCGAAGGAAAAACGCAGCGCGAGCGAACGCGATCCCTTTTTAGATGGCCGTTTCCCCCCCGTGCATAAGTGGGATGATCGGATATATTGGCGTTTTTAGTGGTTAAAGATGGCTAGCGTGCTGTGACAACGTGTTCTCACACTAGTTGAGTCTGAACCGTTGAGTGGATCAGCAGAACAAGCTCACTAGAAATGTCGGCTCGTGCACTCAAAGATGGTGAAAGTGTTTTTCACCGTCTATGCTCACTTGTTCGGGAAGGTCTCGCGCCGCACGTACTTCCTATCCTCGCGCGTTCCGTTCTCTGATGCGGTGGATGTTCGCTGCGTTTATGTTTTTAAGTTATCACGGCTCGTTTTGTAGTTAGCTAGTTAGTAGCCTCTTTCAGTTTAACACCCGTGGTGTTTACCGGGGCTTTGTTTTCAATTAACAGCATTTGTGTGCGTAAAATGTTTATACATTCGCGTCTTGTGCTGGATTAGCCTGCTAGCTCATCGCCATTGAAGTTCGCGCTGTTAAAGTTATTGACTAGGAAAGCTCAAGGTTTCTCTCCTCCTTAGCTGGCTTCATCAAGAACATCAGACGAAATGTAGCTGGCAGGCAGTCACAGGTTTTAAGGTCGGAACTTGAAAGTGTTGGATTTATGGTTGGTGTCGTAAATCGTGTCACAGGTGAGTTCAGGAGTGTTTGTGCCATGATGGCTGCCCTTTTGCACTGTCTTTGCTTTAAGATAGATGCCTAAGGCCGACATGCAAGTCTGATAGGGGTTGTAGAGCGTTTAATTAAACTTAGATGGTGCAGGTTTTAAATGGCCAGAAGCTGTACTGTTAGAGCCATTATTACAGTGTAATTGACTCTCTAACGTTGGAAATGTTCATGTCTTCTACGGGAACGCTTTATTTTAGCGTCCTCCTTATATGCACTACTATATTAATAACAGATGCATTATGACATGAAACCAACTCCATACTAAGTACACTAGGTTAATTTAATATTGCCAGTATTTATTTGACTATTTACTCTGTAACAAGGACCCTTTATGTGAAAAAGCTCAGTTATGATACAAAAATGATCATTTTACTTGATACATCTGCAACAGTTGGTCATAATGTTATACATCTTTATATTTTCACATAAAATCCTCAATAACACACTATGATACCCAGTCAGTTTTAGTTATTGATGAGACTGTGGTCTCCTTAATGTTATTCTCTCTTATAGGTATCTGATTGATTGTTGATATAAAGTACCCAAATTCAGGTTAAAGTTATGTCAATTATGTGATTCTTGACATTAGCAACACTGTATTCTGCATCAAGCAGTATTACTTTGCTGAACTGACCTTGTCTAGCTTCATTGAATGTTTTTCCATGCCTCTCTCTCTCTCTTTACTTCTCTTATAGGAGGAATTCTTTCACAGTGGCATTAATAGAAGTCTGGATATAAACTTTCTGCCTTGTGGGCTGTACTGGGACAGGGTGCAGGGACACTGTGAGCATGAGCTTAAACGAGAACTTGTGTTATCTAGCAGACCCGGGCAGCAGCTTCACTGAGGATGCCCCCAGACCCCCGGTCCCTGGGGAGGAGGGCGATCTGGTGTCCAGCGATGGACGGCCACAGTACAGCCACAGTTTTTACTCCTCCAAGAGCGAGAGCCTCAAGAACGAAGCCCCCATAGCTACACCCAGAAGACCCGACCTGGATCTGGGCTACGAGCCAGAGGGTAGCGCCTCCCCGACGCCGCCCTACTTGAAGTGGGCAGAGTCCTTGCACTCGCTTTTGGACGACCAAGACGGCATCCACTTGTTCAGGACTTTCCTCAAACAGGAGGAGTGCGCCGACATGCTGGACTTCTGGTTCGCCTGCAGCGGCTTCCGCAAGCAGGAGAACAACGAAGGCAACGAGAAGATGCTGAAACTCGCGAAAGCCATTTACAAAAAGTACATCCTGGATAACAACGGGATCGTGTCGAGGCAGATCAAATCAGCCACCAAGAGCTTCATCAAAGACTGCGTGATGAAGCTTCACATCGATCCCGCCATGTTCGACCAGGCTCAAACCGAAATTCAGACTATGATGGAGGAGAACACCTACCCTTTGTTTTTGAAGTCCGACATATACTTGGAATACACTAGGACGGGCGGAGAGAGTCCCAAACTGTTCAGTGACCAGAGCTCGGTGTCAGGGAATGGCAAAATCCTGCCGGGCTACTTGCCAACTGTGAAAGAAGACGAGGAATGGAGGTGCGACCAGGAGCAGGAGCAGAACTCTGAAAGCGACCCCACTCCCAGCAACAGGCTGACCCAGAAGCTGCTCATGGAAACCGTGCCTCAACGGGTGGCCAACAGTAAAAGATATCAGGACAACCGTGAGTACAGGTAAATCCCTGCAGCTTTGAAAAGCCTGTCTCTCTTCTTCCATCCCCCTTCCCCCCCTCGTGGTGCAATCGCAGTCAGAAGAAAAAGATAAAAAGGGAATCTGAGTTAAGCACAGCCTTCCACAGGAGATGAGAGGAATGCAGTATAGGCAGAAACCTCTAAGTAGCTGCGACTGAGGTAGCAAGACAGATACTGGGTCGCAGCGTTGTCTTTGCCTACTGCGAGTTGGTGCAAGTGGGTGTTCTTTGTGTTCTCCATGCAGGTGTCTCTTGAATGGCAGGCTTTGGAGCAGAATAAAGGTTTCTTCAGGAGAACCACAACATGGATTCTCTTTAGAATGTGCACAAAAGCAGAAACTGCATTGAATATTTTGCAAGCAAGAAAGAAAGAATGTGCACTCTCCAAAAAGTTTTGCGGTATAGATTTAACAGATGCATTCGGGGACGGTTTATGTATCTGATTTAATGCCCTTTGAAGTCCATAGCTGCGTATGGATTTGTTGTGTTTCTGAATGTTTAGATCTCTATCTCTCATACCACCCATAGTTTGCTCGGCGAACGAGCGTATTGGAATGTATGCTTCAGGTATTGTGTTTTGCAATGCATTTTTTTTTTTTTTTTTTTTTTTTGTGCTCAGATATTCCCGAGGCATTCCTCACCACCAGTTGTGACGGCCCATTGTGCTCTTTTATCTTTCTCGTTCATATCGTGCATCGCACCAACATCGTTTAATCTGGAGGACGTGCTTTTTTTTTTTTTTTTTAAGCCGTGCTGTGAAATTTACAGCAAATCACTTGATGCATCAGAGCCTCGAGTCCCTCCATATGAGCAAAATGGGATTTAGAGATGTGACTGCTAAATACTTTAATCCTTGTCCTGCTGGAATAGAAAGCGGTGCATGTGGGCCTTTGAACAGCCTCTGCTGAAGATTACAAAGCTTTCCGCCCTAGATTTAAAAGCAAATATATCGACAGGTGCTTTCACAATGAGATATCAAAGCAACAAGGCACTCCAGGTATGGGTTGTTTTTTGGCTTTTACCATGGTAAAACAACTTTTTTTTTTTTTTTTACATTTACATGCGGTGTTGTAATCAAGCTACAGCAATTTTTTGTGCAGTCAAGCTACAGGCTTTAGCTGTTCAGCTATACATATGATGCATTGCATAATTGAGTATTTGATGGATGATATGCATGTTGCCATATGACCTCTATCTTTTAGAGCATGCACAAAAGGCCAAATTGTAGTACAATTTGAATACATGCTGGACAAAGCTGAGCTAAAATAGCATTATCCAGCTCTGATATTCCAACTTAAAGGGATAGTTCGCTCAAAAATAATAAAAATCTGTCATTTGCTCACCCTCATGTCATTCTAAACCTGTATGACTTTCTACTCTGGAACAAATAAGAAGAGATTTGAGAAATGGCCCTTTTGTTTGTCCCTCCAATAGAAGCCAATGGTAACCAAAACCGTTTGGATACCAGTTTTCCTCAGAATATCTTCCTTTTTGTTCCACAGAAGCAATTCATACAGGTTTTTTACAAAATGAGGGTTAAATGATGACAGAATTTTCATTTTTGGGCAAACTATCCCCGGGTTGGTGCGATTTCAGCCAGACTGCAGTGCTTGCATGACATTTTAAAAAGACAAATTATTATTTTTGTCCAACTGTTTTCAAAACCTTTTTGACTCCAAGGCCCCGGCCATTGTCCACAACAATATTCAAAGGCCCTGTTTTTTTTTTTGTTTTTTTTTTTCAGTTGTTCATGATTTACTGGATGAGGATTACGAATAATAATTTTTACATCTTTTTTTTTTTAGTCTAAATTTCTACCTGATAAAAATATTTTGCAGGTTTGCATAACTAGAAAAATATCCAATTATAAAAATGCCCATGGATCACTTATACAAGTCTAGAAATCACACTTTGTGTGATAAAAATTTTTATAACGCATTAAAAATGAGGCTACCTCATATAGGTTTTTCAAGAAAGAAAGAAACAAAAACTTGAGAAAGTGAATTAAAATAAGAAATGTCTTGATTTTTGGTTGTTTTTGTCTCATTTTAAATAAGTTTTAAGGCCTCTTGAGGCCCTCTTGGAAGTTTGCTGAGGACCCTAGTGGACCCGGGCCACTGATGTAAATGCATTTACTGTAATGCACAGCTTTGAGCAGCTTATTGCTTTTATAAAACTAAGACTGTAAGATACAGTAAAACAGAGATCAGAAAAATAGATCATATTAATCATAACAGTCAGAATAAATAGTCATACTGTTGTCTGTTTGCAGATGTGATACAACTTAGTAACCACATTAATTTTAAAAGTGGTGTTTTATAAGGAACTGAACCTGAAGTCTCTCTTTTTTATTTATTTTGTACACCATGTTTTTTCCCCTCTCGGAGCTAAAGCTTAAATTCTAAGCAGGCATGGAGGAGCAGGAGGAGGATTTACACAGCTTGATTTAGCCTCTGTAAAATGCTCAAGCATACATTGTGCTCTGATGTGCTCAACTGCACTGTGTTCACTGCTGGCACTCCTCCCGCAAAGAGATTGAAAATTGCGGAAATCTACCCCTAGAAGTTGACCCAGTTTTCTCTCAACTGTCTGAGACAAACCTTGACATCTGTTGATGGTGCAGTAACCCTGTTCTGTCCAAAACCTCAGAGCTTTAGATGTTCAGGTGAGGTATAAAGATGAGAAACATCCCCAGGAGTGTTCTGAAAGGAAATGCGCCTCTCTTTGAGATTGTTTTTGCAGCATCTTCTTCCTTTCCTCCTTTTGACTCGCATCTTCTCCCGACAGTTTGTTTAGCATTCGGAGGGCTTTGTGTAGCATTTTAATTTTTGGATGTTGTTAAAGGATACTTAAAAAAAAAATAATAATAATTTTAAATGACAAAACGAAAGACTCAATGACGGATAGATATTGTTAAACTGCAGAAACTCCCTCTACACTCCACCCAGCTCAACCTATTCTCCATTGCCTCTGGACCTGATGTGTTTTTAATTAGCGGGAGCAATGCATTTGTGAGGCTGTGTTCAAATGATTTTTTCATTAGGCCTACATGAAGTATTTGGCTGGAATTACAGAAAGACATCACGTTTATTTTTTAAATAGCCTTTTAGGTAAATGCTTTAGGGTTTCATGCATGTAAATTTTGCAGGAGTCATATGTCTTTGATTTGCTGGCAAAAACTAGGAAGTGAGGGAATTCAGAAGTTTCTTTGGTAATAAGGCCACAGTGATTGTCTGTAACGTGCATCTTTAACTCTAGAAATAATTCCTCGGCTATACCAACCAAGATCAAAATATAAACCTAAGTCTAGACATTTTAAGAGGAATTTGGTCCAGCAGGACTCATTATGAAAATGTTTTTGTTTGTCTTGCTTAAAACAAGTTGTTACTCCACATCAACAGCTTTAAAGTTTTATTGCATTTCATAGCCAAACTTGAATAAAATAGTGATTTAACAGCATATTAAAGGGTTAGTTCACCCTCAAGCCATCATAGGTGTATATGACTTTCTTTGTTCATCCAAACACAATCTGAGACATATAAAAAAGAATATATCCTGGCAATATCTACCAAGCTTTGTAATGGAAGTGAATGTTACCTGAGATTTTGAATCCCCAAAAAGTGCATTCATCCATTATAAAAGTAATCCATACGATTCCAGGGGGTTAATAAAGGCCTTCTGAAGCGAAACGATGCTTTTTTGTATGAAAAAAGATATATTTAAATAGATTTATATAGTTATAACCTTTAATCACTGTGAAGAGTGAACTCATACCTAATGACGAATACAGAAGCGCAGAGGAACAAAAATCCTTACAAATCAAAACAAAACACCGGTCACAAATTAGAAGTCTAAAAGAAGATTTTTTTAAAGAGAAACGTCTGAGTATTTCGATATAAAAAGAGGAGCTTGAGTTTGTTGTCCAGCCCTATTTGTTTTAACCATGAGAGACGTCTACTCTCACCTAAGCTTGCGCTACTCCTACATCCTACGTCGAGTCAGAAGTCAGTCTTCCTCCAGAACTTGACTCGCATACGGCCGTTACCGGAAGCCAGTGATTTATAGTTTATGAAGTTATAAATAAGGATATTTTTCTGACAAAAACGCATGGCTTCGCTTCAAAAGGCCTTTATCAACCCCCTGGAGCCATATGGATTACTTTTATGATGCATGAACACACTTTTTTGGGCTTCAAAATCTCAATCCCATTAACTCCCATTATAAAGCTTGGAAGTAATAATAATAATACTTAATAATAACAATTTAGAACTCAATTTTGAGTTCTGAACACTTACATTTTTTTAATTCAAAAGATTTTGCTGCCAAATAAGTTAAACACACCTGTTTGACTTTTGATGTCAAAACATGGTATTTTAAAGGTGCTGTATGTTATGTTTTTTGACTGTACTACTAAAGCATACAAATACCATATGTTTCCCAAATCTCTGCAAATATACTAAGTTCAAATACTTGTTTATCTGAAAAACAATGTTACAGCCAATTATTCTATTTTGAAATTCCAATCTTCTTAGGAATGTCTGCTTTTGTTACGATGTGTGTGATCCGGTCCACTGCCAAGTTACCCAGTAGTCTTGACACCCCTGGTTGCCAGTTGGTGGAAAATACAGCGTACTGCAGCCATGAAAGCCAGTACATGAACTGGGTCAGAGATCGTAGATTCTCCCCGACCTAAAAAGCCTCTACAATATAAACAATGTGAACATATACATTAGCTGATCATCTTTGTGTGAGGTTTGTGGCTTTCCATCGTCCATTGCGCTCGTTGCTTTTGCACGTCCTCAATCTGGCAACCCGTGCAAGGTGGAGGGGGAGGCGACTGCAGTACCTATTTCAACCTTTAGCTGTTAACATTACATACTGCACCTTTGAGTAATGTTATGATAACTTTAGTAATGACAACATTAGGGTTTACAGTTAAGTGTCGGATTGGCCAAAATTTAATATCTGTGAATCCCTAATAGTAAATCTAATTGTAATTTGCATTTAGGATTAATATGGTCATAAGTAAGGTGTTAGTTCTTGTTAATTGATGAATCGGATTTCACTCAGTCTACATCTAATATCAAGATGAAATGTCAAGTGGAATGTCAAGCTGTCTCCATGTGTTTTACTAGGGAGATTGTAATTTTTATATGTCCAGGTTAGTCTCAAAGTAGTGCTGGGCGGTTTACCGGTTCATACCGAATACCGGTGTTTATTTTTGTTACGATATGAATTTTTAATATACCGCAATACCGGTGTATGTCGCTTTAATCGGAACGCGGCGCTGCGCGACACAGTCTCACCCCTCATTTACAACACACGTCTGCGGGCGGCGCATTACAGCTGCGACAAGGTTTTATTCCGTCCTCCACGCGGTGCGTCAAAATAGACTAGGCGCCTATATTTAGCGAAGCGGCGCGGAGAGCCGGAAGCTTCGATCTGAAACACAAGCATTGACTAGAATGGGCACGAGACGTGTGGGGGTGAGAGTGTCTTTTTTCTCGCGGCGCGCGTGTTTTTATACTGTATTAACGTATCTGAAGTGAACTGACGGTCTTTAGAAAAGTTTCTTTGTTATTACGATTGAATCTTTCTTTATCTTTCCTGATAAAGCAGTGTTTATGAGCGTTGCTGCTTTGTGTACAGCCGTTACCGGGGAAACCACTGTTTCTGCCGCTCCTAAAGCGCGTCCTGCTGGCACCTCTTTGTAAACAGCCTTGCAAACCTGTATTATTAATATTAGTGTGGATTTTTTCTATAATATTCACTCATGACAATAAAATATGGCATTATAAGTAAATCTACTGCAGTATTTCCTCTCTCACTCAGTAGAAAATGTGGTTAACACCCATCATGCTTGAAAAAAAAAAAAAACGGTAAAAACCGTGAAACCGGTATAATTTAGAAAAAAATCGTGATGTTGATTTTTGGTCAAACCGCCCAGCACTATCTCAAAGACAGTTGTTTATTAGCCGGTCAGTGATTTCTCTTTCATTTGTGTGATACGTGGCTCTCTAAGAGGGAAAGTGTAATCTGAATCTCAGCCTCTCTCTTTTACCTGTACTCTTGAGCGCAGATCTGCCTTTGAGGGTTTAATCTGTAGGAGTCTGTGTGATCACATGTAAAATGGGATGACAAAGAGCTCATAATTATTCTGAGTGCGGGGAGGTGCACAAATCTTAGGCACAGCAATGTAACCTGTGCCTAGGTAATGGCTCCAGCAATGTAACCTGTGCCTAGGTAATGGCTCCTTTCAAATGCGCATCGTGCTTTTGTCCCAGTGAAGCTGGCTTTGGATGCAAGGATTTTTAAGTGGTAATGGGCTGCGAGGGGAGCCAGTTAAATCCTAATGTGTCTGTGCTTTTTATTTTTTACCTTAGAGAGAGCTTGCTTTTTCTTTGTAGGAGATGTCACAGTAATTAATGTGTTCGCTCAGTTGGATGTTGGCATGTGTATGTTATTGAGGGGAAGAGAAAGCAGATCGATTCGTTTTGAAACGCAGTAATGATACAGAGATTCCAGATGCCCCCTGCCTGTTTTAGAGCCTTTGTTTTGTGGAGAATCAAATGGAATGGGGAATGCTGGGCATGTGGAGAGAGCTGCTGAAGGCTCGGGATCGTCTCTGAAGGCTTCTGGGTATCTCTTATACGGTGAATATTGACATTGCTGCTGCTTGAATCATTAGAAGACTGTGGATGGGTTGAGAGCGAGGGATAATCACTGGAGACTGCAGAGAGCCTGGGTCTCTCACTCTCTCTTTTTCTCTCTCCCTCTCTTCTCCCCCCTCCATTTTTCCTGTTCTATCTGCCTCTGTCGGTTTCTTTCTGCCCCTCTGCTTAGGCTGGTCATAAAGAGATGTTTCTGTCTCGTTTTGTGAGAGGTTCAAGCAGCGCCTAGCTGGTCCCTAGTGCCACACAATAAACAAGCCTTGTATCGCTCTTATATACACAGTGAGAATGCCATATTCTGAAATAATATCGTCTGGTACATTTCAAAACACATCCTGCTCCTTTTGTGGTTGCTTTAAAATTACATGCGGGCAGTAATGAATAATTAGAGAAGCATTTTCATTTCTGTCATACCTGTTCTTCCTAGAAGGAATCCGTATTGCATGGTTGACTACATTCTTCCATTGCTGTTATTTACATCATCTCTGTCATGCTCATATTGGCCATCCTGGATTCAGTCCTCAGTTGGCATGATGTGTGTTAGCTGGGGGAATTCATTCTGAGCAGAGGATGCTGTCATTAATATTACAATGATGTAAGGGAATAGTTTTATATTCTTTCGTATGACATTTTCAATATGTCAGCAGAAAGTACTGTGCTTTTGAACACACTTGTTTATTTTAAAAGTGAAATATTAATATTAAAAAAATGTATGAGGAAAAACCTGGCTATGTGCCATAAAAAGAACCATTAAATAATAGTAATTAAAACAATATTTACTGAAAAAGGGACCTATGAAATCATAAACCCCCCTGAATTCCATTTTATTTTATTTTTTCCAAATCTCCTTTTTAGTTTTTCTACGTTCCATTTTTATGGTAGTGTTAATGTTCAATCATTTTAATAATCAAAAACCGTGTTCAATCAATTGAATTAATAAAACTAAGGTCAGGCTCTGATTGCTATTGGCCAATAGCTTTATAGTTTTGATCGTTGGTTTCTATGAAGGCCGATCAGATGATGTAAAACTCGCTGGACAGTTGTTCTGCACAGCTAAAAATGCTCCACAACATTCTCCGGACTGGCAGTTCTACCAGGTGTTAGGCTTGCTGCAATAGTTGGTGTTGCCAGTGTTCAGTTGTAACTTGCACACCGTGGCAACGTCACCCACCGTCGCTAATTTTTTTTTTTATAGAAATAAAAAATAATTTAGTTCAGTTAGAGAGAACAGACACTACAATTAAAAACCGAACGTGTCTGCTCAATGCAGCGTGAGCCGATAGTCGCAGCACAAATCAGTAGCAGGAGTCAGATTTCATTTATCACGTGTGACCGACAAGACGATGGCGGAAGATTTGGTTTCAAAGCGAAATGGAAAAGCGCCTATTTAAGCGAGTTTGTCATTGTACTGTTTTGTTGTGTTTTTCATTAAGAGTAATGAACCTACCAATCAAGCAACTGCCGCTCCTGAATTGGCAACTACAAATTGAACTACAAGTGTGAACACACCCTAACTCAACGAAATGCATCCTATATGAGATTACTCAGATGTTTAACATAACATAATATTACAACTTATATCTGCACAAAATGATGCGTATGCACAATTGAACTTGAAGTTACGTGCTAGTCAGAATGTGTGGATCTCCTGGGGTGGATGCGCTCTTCCCGTAACAACACGCTAAAACACGATAACTAAACCCAAATAATTCACAGCGTTTTGTAACAATAGCCTAGTATTCTCATAATGTTGTGATATGTGACAGTCCTAATCAAAGTTATTAATGTCTTGCATTGCTGTCTGAGCTGCATGCGCTGAAACTACATGATCACCGGTAAACTAAAGTGTTTTTTTTACCACGTTAATTAACTTAAAGGGATACTTCACTGATTAGCATTAGCTTTGGATCAGTAGAAACCCGGTAGTATTTTCGAATGACCGTGCTTCCCTTCCTCATGTCCCCCTGAGACGAGAGATTTCTGTATTGTGTGTCTGGAAAAAACCCTCCTTGCGTCATCGGAGGCTTTTTTGGCCAGAGGCTAGAGACTACAGACAGTAGTAGGAGCTCGTTCCGCATGTTTTCAACCCGCCCATAGGGGGATCTCACGATAAAACGCCGTCTTTTCAGTTTCGAGGCAACTAGAAGCCTAGTTGTATCATTTCTTCCGATACTGCCCTCTGTAACCGGTAGTCGTGGCTTGGGAATGGCCTTGTAGGGCAGCGAAGTAAGTGCATTCTGGGAGTTGTTGTCTTTCATCCACATGAACCAAAAATAAATTTTCTGGCTTTTCTCAGTCTAGAAGGCACCAACTTAAAATAATTTCACATTTCTACTACATAAATGACCCAATTTAAATACACATTCATCTTTCCAGCGGGGAAATATTCCTTTAACCAAATGCATCCTATATAAGAAATCGTGTAAAATAAACATTACAACTTACAATTGCACAAGCGGTACAAAGAATACACAACATTCTTTTACAGTAGTGCTCTCATTATAATTGTAAGTAGCCTATATGACAGGCTTGCGCTGCACATGTCACACTTAACTGTATTTTCCTTTTTGGAGTGATTCCAATTGTATTTCAAGCTATTTAAAACAATACTGGCTTATAGTGGTAATTTCATGTCTTTTTATTTTTAAACAAAAGTGTTTGCTTGCCAAGCGTTAGTTTTCCTACATCTTAGCTTTTAGTTTGGGGTAGGGGTGTGACGGTTAGTATATAACCGTGAGACCGACGGTTATAGTTGAACACCATCATTAGAACTCTATAACCGCCAAAACCGTGTTATTAAAATATTTTTTACAAACATTTTTTATCATAGAGAATGTTTAAATACTAATTAAAAACAATTGTTAACAGTCTGTTATTAATGGTCTACGTCGTTTCCAACTGTATTTGATTCTTTGCCAAGTACCCCTTGACCGACCGCCAATCATTTGAGATAGAAATAACAGCTATGATATAGTGATGTGCCATCATTATGAGATTTATGAAACAAATGAAAAACATTTGCAATAATAAACATTAGCAATAAACATTTGCAATCGGGAGACATGGTTTTTACCACTTAATGAAGTTTTGTTTTGTAAATCGTCAGACATGATTTTTAAGTTTTGCTTTGTAGAAAGCCTTTCTTTAATGCGAATTTCGGTTTGTACAAATTGTATCTTAATTTTAATAAATGTTTCATCAACCAATTGAATGTATTTAATAAATAAAAAGCAAATAGCCTATAGCAGACAATATAATAACCGTGACATGGAGGCGCGGGTGCGCCGCGTTCACTTGCATTGCATTGTGAACTAGAGCGCATCTCATCGTAAATGAATGAAACTCAGCGTAGGCCTAATACATTAGCATTAAATATCTTTGCTGCATCATTTCTAGAACAGACAAGGGCTTTCTTGCGGCTCGCATCAGCAGAGCATTGCATCGTCCATAGACCGCAAAACAATCAGCGGATGGCGGGCGGGTGCGGCTTTGAAATCTGGTCAAAAAACGTTGGTGCGGATGATGAGTTAGCCTATGTGATAAGGTTGCGGATGAAATAATACTCCATCCGCGTATCTTTATCGATAACAACATTGAATACTACACAAATATTATTATTTATTTTTTTTTTATTTAGGTGATCAAGTACCTAATCAGTGTCTGTTCGTTTATTCAAACTAAGTTGTCCTATAACAGACTAACGTCGTTTCGTTGTGGTTTGAAAAGCAATCTCTAACTTGTTAATTCATGGCACAATGTTTCTCCTGGTTTCCACGTCAGCGCTATTTAATCTGATATCTGTGGTGTATAACAGAATTTGAATGCTCCTCACTAGATCTCGCTGAGATGTAAATACTCTTAACACTTTATCACTGGATCTCCCAGCGCTGCGTAGTAATGGTGTCGCGTGATCGAGATCGGCCCACGAGTAAACCTGTTCGCTGCGAGATAAGAGGTCTGCGCTGCACAGCTCAAACGAGTAGCGTGGTTTTGTTCTGCTTACCTTTCGTTTGCCATTTGATGTTTCTTATATGCAACAAAATGTGCAGCTCTTATCAGTTGGGCAACACTAGTGGTGGTGACACCAGACCAATGCAACCTTTAACAAATTTAGTCGCACCGGCAGGAAAAATGGTCGCAGTTTGGAGCACTGATCTACCAAAATGCATAAATGTGACCATTTCAGAAGAGAAGGATTATAGCTCAGAAGTCTTATTTACTACTTCTACAAAGCTGATCAGAGTCCAAGTAAAAAAATAAAATAAAATGGGCAATTATGTAAGTAACTGTTTATGAATTGTTCTTTAAAAAGGTAATTCTGTGAGGAAATGTGGTCTGAAAATCTACAGAGAGGTTTGGAAAATTTGAGTCTGGAAAAGTATGGAATTTTGAAATAGAAAATGTGCAGGAACCCTGTAGCTATAGAGATCAGGCATTAACCAGGTAATATTTTAAGAGCATTTAAACAGTGTTACACTTATTCATGCTGCAGTTTTCGCATGACAAGACGGTGTCCTCAACTGTGTGGCATGTTATTCTTCTTTGTCGGCGCAAGATAATTTGGTTTTCTGAGAATTTGATTGTCTGCATTTTGCCTCCACGGCTCCACCCAGCTGAAACTTAATTTTGAAAATGTTTAAGGTTAATTAGATGATGAAACTCTTGATTAGCTGTTTGCTATCATTAATAGAAGGCAAGTCCTTTTGTTAAAGGATTTTGTCTTCAAGAATAAGACAGATCTGGTAGGGCACATGCTGTCTTTATGAACATTTTGTCTTAAGACATTTTTGTATGTAATTATAATTGTATGATGTAAGGATGCTTCAGGTTTTTACAGCTGACAAACTTGTTTTGTGTAGTCTGATACCAATCCTTATTTGTTTTTGTTTGTTATTCTCAGAAGCTCCGTCATAACATGTTTTTGTAAGCTCTCTGCTTACAGACACTTATTTAAAATAAAAATGAAATGTATATATTCATCGATAATCAGTAGCAGTGAGACTGGCCTTCATTCATAAAAAGATGCCATTTAAACAAGTATGTTAACTACACTGTCTTTATGTTGTTTCTACATTAATTTGGAGATTAACGGTGAAAATATTACATTATAAAATATATAAAAACATGAGTGTTTTTAATATCGATTATTCACAGAACAACATGCACATATCAATTGGAAATAAATAATTTGAAAATGAATTAAAAAATCTCTAAATAAAACTGACTGACTTTAGTTGGCAACCTCTTGATTCTGTAATCGTATTACAGTATTTTTCACAAATAAAGAAATTGTCTTAAAAAAAAAGAATACAAAGTAAGTAAACACTGTAACCAACAGGGCACTCAGTTGGCTAATCTGGCTAATACGGTTTGTGTGGACTGGGAATCATATTTTTTTCTAATAAAGACAAGGTAACACTTTACATACAGCACAATGAAAATGACAAGAATATGTCACAGTGGGCAACTGAATATAGTACAGCATAGTTTGAAATCAAAGGCATTAAAGTTTGTCGATTGTACATATCCAGTAAAACTGACTCTCCTGTCTGCATTCAATTCACACAGACGCACACATTCATGCAGGCTACAAATGCTCACTTGTTCAGAATATCTGACAGCTCTTATTCGACTAAGTCTACAAGGTTTGTGAAATGAAATGTTAATTTGATATTTAAAGATTTGTTTAAATTAAATGCATATTCTACTTGTTGAATGCTGACGGTAAATGAGAAAGTATTATAGTGTTTGCCTGTCTGTTACTAATAATATATATACGAAAAGGTGTTTTAGCGTTTGCTTTTATAGTTACTTTCTTTGTTTAACAGTTTTTTCTATCATGTCTAGACTATTAGACAAAACTGTTAAACGGATCATAACTAATGAAGACTGAGAATGGGAGCGCTGGCGTTCTCAGCCTCGTCAAAAAAGTCCCGCTTCCAACACATCGGCCAAACAGAAAAGTAAAATATGGCAAATATCGGATGATTTTAAGTTTAAAATATTTTTTTTTTAACAGGCCTAAAAGGAACAAATAAGCCCACGCAAAATATCCATATTAGCATACATGGGCCTATGAGGAAATAATTACATTGATAACTCATTGGTGTAACACTTGATGTGGGTGACACACACTGTTCATGATAGACAGTAACTTTTTCATTGTTGTCATTTAATAATTTATTAATTACTTTTATTAAACTTACCCAATTGTATTTAATGTCTAAAGATTGTAAATTGAATTTACATCCCTTGCCTTTTCATTTGGTTGATGTTGATGGTATATTTTTACCTCTGTTATTTGTTGCCCCTGGAAGGTGATGCTGAATTCTTAAAGCAGGCTGGTGTCTATTGCATTATTGAAATGTGATCGTACTGGTCAAGTTGAGAAACCAACAATCAAGCCATAGAAAGTGATTACAATCAGCTGAGCATCCCTCATATGCCGTTATGTCTGATACTCAGAAATGAATGAATGGAATGTGTTTCACTGAAATGACCAGTATTGTTTTCTTCATCACGTGTTTAACAGGAATCTCCTCTGTCCCATTTCTCATCAACAGACACGCATCATGGAGGGAGCCAGTCAATCCGTACTACGTGAACACCGGCTATGCGCTGGCTCCTGCCACCAGTGCCAATGACAGCGAGCAGCAGAGCATGTCCAGTGATGCAGACACTCTCTCCCTGACCGACAGCAGTGTGTACGTACACATCTATAGACACACAGATACACACAGATCCATTCTCACCACCGCAAGCTGGCGGAACGTTCCGTCCGAGAGCTTAGAGCGATTCAATTTCACCACGTCGTCCCGAGTCAATTTAGCAGGATTTACCTCCTCCTAGAAACTTGCAGCCAGTTCTGCAGAAGCCCAGATATTTCGGCCGTCGGACGGAAGATGCGCAGACAAAGCTCGATGTAACGTCATTGGCAGCTGTTAGTGGAGGCTGGTCTCAGAGCAGTGTCTAGTGCATGCAGAATCAGTGCCATTTTCCCCCAGCTCTGCTCTGGGAACAGAAACAAATCTGCTCTCCTCTGAGGAGGACCATCTGCTCATTATCCACACCAATGAAAGCTTCTAAATGTCATTACTTATGCTAATTATAGAGCTTCAAATTGGGAGGTATGAGGCGCTGCAGGCTGTAATTTGAAGGCATTGACTTGTTTTCCTTCAAATTAACTTTCCCTGAAAACAAAGGAAATGGCCTTCACGCCGTACCCTACACAAGCAGGTTACAGAAGGGAACAGGAAATGAAATATTGAAAACAAGCAAGGCCTGAAAATAAGAGCTCATAAAAGAATAAGCTGTGCTTTGGCCTTAGGTGTAATCAAATTTGTCTCATTTCATGGCTACCAAAATATTTTTGGTTTCATGCAATTAAATGCCTGACACAAGAGGACGTGGTCTGCTGGAGAAAATATTGCAATATGAAATGATTTTCCCTCCATTTACGTGGGAGTGGTAATCAATGTAAAGCTAAAAGTTAAGTTTAAGTATATACCGATCTACTCTAGATTTTTGCCCCTTACCCTGATTTCTCCCGGGATGTAAAACACATTAACCTGCGTTCTTTGGGCTTATTAGAAATTCGCTTATGTGATAGGCTATTTGACAGGAAAGCGTCCTTACTAGGGCTGTCACTTTACGTTCGAAAATCGATTGCACAATCGATTGGACCAACCAGCGCAAGTTTCGAAAACGAAAATAGGGAATCAATTTTAACGGTCTGTTCTCGGAGCGCGTCCAGCTCGTCACGATCTTGTCACGATACGCCCGCAGCGAACGCGCGTCACACAGCAACTGCAGGCTCTGACAAACACACATAACAGCAAATTATCCTTCTGCATAATGCGTCTCTTTTTACTACAAAACTGTGAATTCTGCCGGTATGCAGACAGTCTCATGCATTCAGATACAAATTCGGGCTACGCGTCTACAATCGCCAACGTAGGCGAAATTTGTTTGACATTTCTAACCGTAAACACAGCCATGTTGAAGACTGAGGTAATGTTTTTCATTTATGCTATGGCAGTCCACTCTGCTTATTGTTTTTCGAGAATGTTGCACTCCTGTTTGTCACTGTGTACGAAACTTCACGCCATGACAGTGAACTTGTGTATGACATGTGAACTTAAACAGATCATGTTCTTAGTAAAATAAGCAAGCTAACATGCTGTGTATTTTGTATCTTTCATTCTATTTATACACTCCTGGCCAAAAAAATATGGGCCACGCCAAAAATGGAAAAAATATTTGATGATTTTAATCACAATTCACTGGTCAGGAAATTAGCACAAGTTGCACAAATACTGTAGATAAAGTATCTGGTGAGACCAAATATCCACAATATGGTTTAAATCTGGACTCTGACCAGGCCAAAACATGAGCCAGATAGACTTGTTTTCAAGCCACTTCTTGGTTGTCTTTGCAGTTTAGACCGGAGCATTTTCTTGATGAAAAATAACATCTGATCATTCCTCTTTAGATCACAACTTTTCATTTGTGGGAAGCAAGCCATTCTGCAATATTCTCCTGTACCCCAAAGCATTAAATTACTTTTGACAGTGAAGTATCTCACCAATACTAGCGGCTAAAAAGGCTCTCACACAATGACACTCTTCCTCCATGCTTCACTGTGCTAGAGATGCATTTATTATTATATTTTTCTCCAGATTTTCAAAGACACCGCTCTGGAGCGTCACAATGCAACGTGTGCTTCATTCTGCCAAAATTTAATTCTGTCTTTGATGTTTTTCTGAGACCGCAACGGTGCATTTGCTTAAATTTTTACTAATTTCCTGACCAATTATCTGTGGTTAATCTTAGTGTTTAGCCATTTTGGGCTTGGCCCATTTTTTTTGCCCAGGAGTGTATATACAAATTAAATTTTTACGTCTTTTATTTTGTCAAAAAATGTAAAGTGTTGTAAAGTGCTTGACGTCATCAACAACAGTTCTAACCAACGTGGTTCCAACGAGGATATGCGACAAAGTTACTGTGGTTTTGAGAAACAGTTGTGACTGGCTAGTTAGTTTCTCCAACGATGCATCGTACTATGGCAGTTAAGCAGCGAGTTACATCGTTGTTTGGGAAACGCACCCCAGGCCAACGAATCCACATGACCAACTTGCAAAATCTGCATGGGAAAATCTTTCACCTGAAATTCCCATTCATGTGGAAATAACTAGATTTTGCCCTTGAAAAATTAACCGGACAATGGTAAATGTGACCATACCTTCAGACTGTCGTTTAGCAGAATCGTACATTTTCGTTCTTTTCGGGAGGGTTTCGATTGGAGAGGCAGCAACAGGGAGTGTGCCGAGTTCAGAGATGGCTGTTATACAAAAAACACATTAAAGGCACATCAGGGCAAAAACATGTGTCTGAAGTGGGCTAGATTAGAGGCCATTATCAGCTGTTTGCCAGGCAGAGATGCAGGGGGGTCCGCAGCAGGACCCGGGGGGATTAAAGACTCCCTGTGCATGTGTCAATGAAGGACCCCAAACATGCTCTGCTCTGAAGCGGTTGCTGCCACTGCCCCAGGGATTCAGTTAGATGGGAGGAGGAGGACGCTGCTTTCGCATATCCAGTCCCACAACAAAAACGTAAACACCTGCAATCACTTTAGCTTTGCAGTCTGGGGTCTGTTCTCACACAAGGACTGTCTTGTATGCACATATTTGTTGTTACGAATCAACAGCACCATTTTGTTCCCTGTAAAACTGACATTTCTTTATAAGTAACACATGCTAGTGAGGTAACATTTTGTATTTAGCAAGCACAGTTACTTACCATCACAAAATACACAATGATGAAGCTTTCACCAAGTGCCAGCTTTGCAAACTGACATATTGTGGAGATTAGAAAAACGATACTATGGTTGTTCAAAAATGAAAATTGTCGTTGCTTACCCACCTTCGTGTGATTCCAAACCTGTATGACTTTCTGTGTTATATGGAACTGAGACTTTTTTTAGCCGAATGTCTAAGTCTGATGTCACGCCTCCAAAAGGGCAAAAAAAGTGCCTTAGAAGCACCATCCATAAGTTCATAAGGCTTCTGAAGTCATATTTTCTAAAGCGTTTTAAACAGACTGAAATATTCACTGAAATTTAGACTTATACAGCCACGGTCTCCATTTACTTTAACTGAATGGAAAAGAGCAGCTTAGACTATTGTTATTTTAATATTTATATACATTTTATATTTTCATTTTTAGTCATTTGTCATTTCTATGAGTTTTTGCGATAGCACTTTACAATAAGATTCCAATAGTTTACATTAGTTAACAGTAAAAATGCTTCTAAACTAAGCATTTATCATCAGTCACTGTTATTTTCAGCATTTAATAATACATTATTAAGATTAAAAGTTAGATATATTAATATTTTTTTAATGGGCATGTCTGAGCTAACATGAAGTAACAGAGTTGTTTTTAACTATCATTAACAAATATAAGTAAATACTGACATATATATTGCTTATTGTTAGTTTTATATATATATATATATATATATAAACATATATATATTTTTTTTTTTGCTTTCATATTTGTCATATAAGTACTTAATCTTAAACCTGAAGGAAAAATGTTGCCTTGGCTGCTAACTGAAACAATAAACTAATATTTATATTTTATTTTAGTTTTATTTCAGTTACCGAAAACGATTTGTAATAGTTTTAGGCTTAACTATAACAACACTGGCTTAGGCATTCTGCTAAACATGTTTTTGATTTCCACGGACGAAAGAAAGTCATACAGGTGAGTAAATTGACATCTGTTTTTGTTTTGTTTTCTTGAGATTATTTCTTTACTCCACCATCCACCATTGGACCATCAAAATGTGTAATGTAGAAGACGATGGTTTCATGTACGGTGTTTTTGTATATTGACACAGATTCAGTATTAAAATCCTGTTATGTTTTTTCCCTACAGAGATGGGGTCCCACCTTATAGGTATCGTAAACCGCATCGACGCGAGATACACGAAAGTGCCAAAGTTAATGGGCGAGTGCCACTACCTCATATTCCTGTAAGTATGCTTTGGATTTCCAGAACACCTTGTTGACTTTACAACACTTTTTGTGTGTGTGCTCTCTCTCTCTCTCTCTCTCTCTCTCTCTCTCTCTCTCTCTCTCTCTCTCTCTCTCTCTCTCTCTCTCTCTCTCTCTCTCTCTCTCTCTCTCTCTCTCTCTCTCTCTCTCTCTCTCTCTCTCTCTCTCTCTCTCTCACCCACCCCCACTCCTTCTTTTTATTTTCTTCTCTGTGCCTTGTCTCCGTCCATCATCTTCTGGTCTTTCCCTGTCATTCTTACTCTCTCTTTTCTTCCCCCTGCCTTGTCTCTCCCATCGCCCCTAAAATGAATGTGCATTCTTAAGATGCACAGCGGTGGCTGGGGAGCTTTGATCATGTGCCGGCGAATAGCTGATGGAGAGTGAGAGAGCGCGAGTGTGCTGTCTAAAGCGTTCCTGATGCTCTCGTCAGCTCTGCCTGCTCTGCCCCAGCAGATGTGAAGCCGCCTCGTCTGATGGCTCGGCTTTCCCACTGTACCGGCTCCAGCATAATTGGAGCCTCTGAGATAGAGCCCAATTTAACAGAGCAAACATACACTTCCCCTCACTGGGGCCTTTCACTCATCCTATAGAGACTGAAAGCTGTGGAGGCAGCGAAGACACTTCAGCTCGTACGTGCATGACGTATGGGAAGCTCTTGACTAATTTTTCTGCATGTGCACCAATATCTGATTATCAAAACCACAATTGTACAAACTTTCCGAAAGAGAGAGTTCATCTGATAATGTGAGTTCTGTCACTGTTTATTCACCCTCATGTCGTTCCAAACCTGTATGACTGACTTGCTTTATTTAATTGAACACAAAATGAAGTTTAGAAGGATATTCATGTGACTCAATAACAGTAGTATTTGCATAATTACAGTGGGTTTGCTCCTCTGCCATTGACCCTCTCTGTGAGAAATGCTGCCAGTGTAGATCCGGCAACAAGCGGAGTTTTGCCAAATTTTCCGTGTGATTATTAGTAGAAAAAAGGCTCTCAGCCAATCAGATTCGAGAACCGGAAATAACAGTTTATTTTAGAGATGCGCCTGAAGCGAATACTATGTTTGGAAAGGAAATGACGCATTCTACAGAGCCCTTAAAGGGACATGGTGATATAACATTTCAATGCTTTTGCTTTCTCTCACAATTACATAGTTGGGTAATTTTATTGTATATTACTTGTGGGCATCAGTGAGCCGCTTTTAATATGCAGGGTATTGGAATTGCTTTTGAACGCGCGGGTTTTTTTTTTTTACTTCCCAATTTGCGATCACACGTACTCTGTGTATAGGGAGTGGCGGTACTGACCTCACATTTTACAAGAGAAGATATTTGTCATTGATGCTTAACAAGTTGCACACCAAGTCCTCCACCTTTGTCCTGTCAGTCATCTCTCCTTACTGTCGTCACATGAAATCTGATGTACTGTAATGTAACCGACCGCTGCAACCCTAGCAATGTCCCTTTAGGGGCTCCGTAGAATGCACTTCTCATTTTCCATGCCTTTTCGAATTCAGATTTAGGCTTTGGCGACATCCCTTATCCAATGATGGTACAACAATAGTAGTGTTTATTCAAATCACACAAATGAGATTTAAAAGTGAATAATGACAAATTTTGGCCTGTTCCTCAATTAAGAGCGAGCAAGCGACTTGACTAACATCTGCGTTTTTTCGTTCAAAGAAATAAAGAACATTTATATGGATTTAGAACAACGTTATGTAAGTAAATGATGATAGAATTTTCATTTTTAGCTGAACTGTTGACCATTGATTCCTATTGCTACATCTTGCTACATTGCATTCACACATGTTTATGGTTCTAAACCTTTAACACTATCTCGCTTGGATTTCTCTTTTCTCCTTTGGTTGTCTTCTCCCATTCTGTCTCTAAGTTTAAAAGGCTCTCTTATATTCTGTAAGCGTGGTCTGCGGCAGGGAAGCAGTGTTAGTAACCAAAACGCCTTGTCAAGACTTGACAGATTCTGCAGTTCCACTGGGCATGTAACCGTGTGGGCTGCGGAGGAGACTGATGAATCTTAAGCAAACAGAAGGCCAGAACAAAGAAAGCTGGAACAGACTTTAGATCAGATTTGGCCCTGTAATCAAAATTTTAACGGCTCCTGTAAGGGTTTTATTAGACCTTGTCCAGGCACTGCCTGCAACTATATTTCTTCATGTGTCTGTCCTCCTCCCCCGTCTCTCTTTTTCTCCTTCCAGACTTCTGGAATAATACATTTCCTGGATGTCTGTTGTTTGGAGTTTCATTGGTTTTAGGAGAGAAAATGGTACAATAAAGATCTATATGCAGCTTTCCCCTGTGCAACATGATCTGCTCAGATGAAGAGTGATTATCTGATAGGCAGCTCTTCTTTGTTACAAGTTTTGGGTTCATGTTGCAAGTGCAAGATATGAAGGTGGATTGATTTTTGGTGCATTTCACCGTTTCTCATTTCCAGTTGTATGTTTTCTGACTGCTTCCTCTGCCCCGTTCTTTACCATGGGGTTTCAAATAGGGCATCATTCTGTTAGGGCACGGATCATTGTGCTGTCACAGTCGACACTAGAGGCGGAAAGAGTGCTTGAGTGTAGTTTACTTAATACTAGGGCTGCACGATTTGGGGAAAATGTCATATTGCGATAATTGAGGTCAATATTGCGATTACGATTGCGATATGCGATATAATAAACAAATGGTTTCATGAGTCAACTTGCTTGGTTCTCAAGGAAAATAAATGCACACACAGATTAGTGATAATCAGCCTAAAGAAAAAAGTTCTTTAGTCAAGAGCAGTGAGTGTTTTTCCCTGTTCCCTTTGTTCTTTGATTAACTTTAGCGACAGATTTTTTTTTTTTTGATTGCATTTTAACAAGAACAAAACATAATTTACAAACAAGAGTACATATAACCATACATGTCAGGGGTAAAGAAAAATAATAATAAAAAAAAGCAAAAAAAAAAAAAAATAGAATAACTTTAGCGACAGATGTAATTAGTGGCTACTGTGTACTGTCCCTTTAAGACCAGCCGCTGTCAGAGACGCGGATCTCACACGCGCCTCATTCTTTCCCGAGTCATCACAACTCTTCATGTTCATCATAAGACTACTCTTATGTTATGAAGACACTCGACAAAAAGACATTTTGGCATAATTGTGCGTGTTATTGTTCGTTCAAGCTCGAAAGAGAACTGTATTCTGTCATGCTGTTTTGTGCGCACGCACGATATTAGCGCGAGTCTTTCTGTCTGTCACAGTCAGGACATTCACAGGCAGCGTGTTCATTTTGGCATACATGTGTGTTGTTCGTTCTACCGCGAAAGAGAACTTGATACTGGCGCGTGTCTATCTGTGTGTGTGTGGAGGACATTCACAGGCGGTTCGTTCTTTTATGTATTATCGCGCATGAATGGTTTAAAAGCATTTGCATTAATAAGTGCGTTAACAGCGCTAATTTGTTTATTTAATATAAAATCGCAACATTTTGCCTCATATAATCGCGTAGGCTTGACATCGCGATTGCGATACGATTAATCGTGCAGCACTACTTAATACTTAGTTTTATTTTCAGTTTGAAAGTTCCCAAAATTATCCGACGACATGTATAGACTATGAGAAATGTACATTACCTTTCAAAGTAAACTTAACTAAACATTAAAAGTTTGGAGTCAGTAATATTATTAATAATAAAAAAATAATGTAATTGTATTTATATTAATACTTTAGGCAAGAATTCATTAAATTCAGCCTCCAAGTTGCCCACTAACCTTTTTGAATGAATTTTGACGATCGTCAAATCACACCAGTTATGATCTAATTCTATGAATATATATATATATATATATATATATATTCTCACGCGCTGCATGTTTCAGAGTAAAGCCAAATCACAGCACTGTGTTCATTTTCATTCACAGGTTCGACTTGCATTAAACGCGACTCTGCAAGTGCTGTGTGTTTGAGTCGCTTATAATTTGCATTTGGGAACGAATTTGCCAATCATCTTCCCATCTTCTAAACCATCTTCCTTATTTTTTGTCTTTAACTGATCACATGCCTGCAACCGTTTAACCTATTCGGTGGATCTGTTTTCGAGCAAAGTGATAGCAACGATATTGTATTATATTATCTGCTATCTTTTGTTTGTCCTTTTAAGCTGATGTTGTTACACTGAAACTGTAGTGTGTATGTGTGTGTGTACAGAATCAGTGCATTAATTCTCAATAGCACATTATCCAAAAATGTGTTTATTTGTCTGTTCTCCTGCTTTCAATATTGTATTTTACACTGTTGTGTTATTGTTTAATCAGCAGCTGAAGTTTTGTTTTAAAGGGCATTGCATTAAATGTTAATGGTGACCTTGAGTATTGACACGCATTGTCTTCCCATCAGCGCACTAACCGGATACCAAAGGATATTCACGTCGAGCCGGAGAAGTTTGCGGCGGAGCTGATCAGCAGGCTGGAGGGGGTGCTGAGGGAACGCGAGGCGCAAGAAAAACTGGAGGAGCGGCTCAAGAGGGTTCGACTGGTGAGTAGTGCATCCAAACATGCCAGGGAATCGTCACGTCTCCACTGCACTTCGAGCTTTAGCAGATAGATCAAACACTGAGGCCTGTGCCTCCTCTCATCACGAGTGAACCAGGCGGATGTGTTATAAAGACTCCCTGTCTTATCAAGGGGACTCCGCTCATTTCTTTCGTCTTTTTTTTTCAGTGTCAGGTGATTCACTTGCCGAGATTGAGCTGCTTGCTAGTCTGCCTCAGTGTAATGACTTTGTTTGAAGTCAGTCGGGGCGTGAAGAAATGCTTGCGCGCACCGCAAATGGGAATCTTTTTCCCGACTCAAAGCCAGGTGTTAAGTCTCAAGGCAGATTATTTATGTAGTTTGGCCTCCTGTAAGAGGAACTTCCGTCACAGAACAGTGACTTTGAGTTAAGAGCCGAAGGAGGAATGTCATTTGTCTCTTAATTGATATTCTCACCGGTGCCTCAGCTTTCAGCAAACTTGTTTCAAGTTTTCTTTACCTATCAGCTGAGCGACTGTCTTCTATATACAGCACTTGTGCTCTTTGGTCCACTGAGCAGGAAGGACTCTGACAGTTAAACATGCTTTTGCCAGCTACTGAGCCTTGACGAGTGTGCATAACACCCCAGAAAGATGATTTCAGGGTTTTCTGGTCGTTTTCAGATGGTTCAGTTTTTAGAGGTTGAATCGGCGCAATGGGAATTGGATGGTTTGTGCATTGCGGTTGGATTTGTGTTGTCTCCCACCTTTTTTTTTTTTTTTTTTGGCATGATCTGTCAAAGATCATCCAGAGCGCTGACCTGCACAGCTGTTCAGTAAAAATAAAATGATGCTCAGGCCAAGTCCTCAGAATTCCTTCTCTCCTTGGACTTCGCTACCTGGAGAGAGAATCAAAGCATTGCTGAGGCTTTGGTTTTATTGACTTTCTCCATTATGAAAATGAGAAGACAACCAAATGAAAAGGCACGTTTGAAGAAGGAAATTTGCTGGAAGTAAAATGTACTTGTGTTGTTAACATAGTTTTAAATAATACACAAGCTACCATTCAAAACTCACCATTTTTGCTCACCAAGGCTGCATTTATTTGAACAAAAATAAAGTAAGAACTGTAATATTGTGAGAAATTCTATAACTTTTCTATTTAGAAATATTTTTTATCAACATTATAAATGTTGAAATCATTTATGCAGCTTCATGTTTTTTGTGGACAGGTAATACAATTATATATTTTTCAGGATCCTTAGATGAATAGAAATGTCAAAGGAACAGCATTTGTATGAAAAATAAATATTTTGTAACAATTATAAATAACTTTACTGTCAATTTTGTTCAATTGAATGCATCCTTGATAAATAGAATAATAATAATAAAAAAAACTTGTATAATTCAACTCGTACAATTCAACTCGTACAATTCAACAGTCAAGTGAAATGTGTATGACTAGTCAATTTGTGAAATATTGTAATGTGGACTGATAAATTATAATCTATTCATATAAAATTTATTTGAATTAGTAACTAGCAGAAAAGATACTCTGTGAAGAAAGCTATGCATAGTTTAACCCACATTAACAAAGTGTAATGATGGTAACACTGCAATACAACTAACAAAATGTGATAACTTGAAATTATTATTAAATTAGTATTGCTTAAAACAGTTACACAAATTATTCATTTTATGGGGAAAAACAGTCAGAAACAACCTTAAGCTACAATATGTTGGATACTATGCAGATTAAAGATATTATATCCAGTAATTAGCCTGTAACACTGCAGAGTTTGTATGGTGGAAACACGATTAGTTTAATCAGATTTAGGACTGTTTTCATAGACAAAACTACACATTTCATTGTCTAAAATTAACAATACAGAATGTGACTAATATATGTAATTTAGTCACCAGACTGACTGAAACTAAATTTGTCAAACAGGATTCAGTGTTGTTTGCCAGTAAAAAATCAGAGAGAATGGCAGAACAAATAAGCAAGTAAAATATTAAGTATTAAATTAAAACTGACAGGGTTAGGACAGAAAACTGACATATCAGATCATTTATAATTTGATGAAGAGAGGGTCTGTGTTTGTCCAGAAATATTATCATGATTAAAATGAATATTAAAGTCATGTTTTGAGTGATAAGAGAATTCTCTCATGGCTCTGTTTCAGGTCATTGTGCGTTTTTGAATGTGACCATGACAGATGCCAATTAATATATGCTTGAGAGGGCGACATCTGCTGGCTCAAACATGTTACTGCACAGTGATTCTTCAGCCTATTTATTTTCTATAATCGACTTGCTCACCTGGCTGATTTCCTTGTCTTTTATATGTATAAATACACACACACACACACACACACACACACACACACACACACATAAATGTGTATGTGTGTGTGTAACTTTTTTTTTTATATATATACACATCCATTATACTAAACGTCTGAGATTTTGAAAAAGTATCTTGTCATCATTGAATAATCTCGGTGTCATGCAGGAAGAAGAAGGTGACGATGCAGACGTCTCCACCGCTCCCTCCCTGGCCAATCACAGGTTTCCTCCCGCGGTCCACATGCAGCATTATGGCGGTCGCTACTCTGAAACGAGCTACAACGGGCTGCAGCTACGGGATGCACACGAGGAAAACCCCGAGAGCATCCTGGATGAACATGTGCAGCGTGTCATGAAAACCCCCGGCTGTCAATCTCCAGGCACGGGCCGTCACTCTCCAAAGTCCCGCTCCCCAGACGGGCTGCCGGCGGGCAAGAATCCCGGGCTTATAATGCCACTGTCTGGTGGCCAAGGCAAGCACCAGGCTCGGCTGGGCCCGAAGGCTGATGCGGCGCACATGCACCATCACAAACACGTTTACCACACACACTATGCCGCGGGGGGGAAGCCCAAAGAACAGGTGGAGGTGGAACCCTCGAAGGTGCACGGGGGCTTAGCCTGGAACACGGAGCAACACCACTATGGATCCAAGTCACGCAACTATGCAGATGGAATGAGCGTCGGTCCCAACGGCATGGACCCCATGGGTTACGGGTATGTGTCTCAGTGGCTTTTGTTATATATACATATACACTGCCATTCAAAAGTTTGGTGTTGGTTAAGACTTTTTTAATGTTTCTACACTCACTTCTGCTAACCAAGGCTGCATTTACTTGATGATAAATCAAAAACAGTAAAATTGTAAGGTAACCTTACAATAAGGCTCATTAAGGTAACGTTAGTTAATGAATAACTAACAATGAGCAATACATTTGCTCATACATTTACCCCCAAACATTTGAACTACGGTGTATATTGGGATCATTAAGTGAAGCCGTTTATCTTCAGTGATTTTGATGTTCTTGTGTCTCACTGTAGCAGTAAAGGCAGCACTCTGTCAAAGCGGCCGGTCAGAAAAGGGGAAGATGGTCGAAACTATGAGATGCGAGAGCCCTTGCCCCTGGATGATATGGAGAGGAACCAGAAGATACTGCAGTGGATGATGGAGGGTGAGAAGGAAGCTGGACGCTATAAGAGGAGCCCTTACGGGTGAGAGCCTTTCTTAGTGTATAATCTAGAGACATTATTCAATAATGATGTCTGACCAGCTATTCAATTAGTTGTTAGAAATTATGCAAAAATTTAAAAAAGCACTGTTTTTCAAAAGGAATCATGTAAAAGCTCTTTTGGTCTTGCATATTCCGTAGCAGCATCTCCGGCTCCAAGAAAGCTCCGAGCCACGAGGTGTCGAGGCCCAGTTCGGTGGAGCGGCCGGGGGCTGTGCACCCTTGGGTGACCGCTCAGCTCCGCAACAGCGTGCAGCCCTCCCATCCCTTCATCCAGGACCCAACCATGCCCCCCAACCCAGCCCCCAACCCCCTCACACAGCTGGAAGAGGCACGCAGGCGGCTTGAGGAAGAGAGGAGGAAGTCTGGAACGCTGCAGGCCAAGCAGAGGTGAGCGGACGCGTCCACAGAAGGTCATAATTCATAGAAGAAACACAGTGGCCGGATTTGTTATTGCTTTAAAGGGGTCATGAACTGGATTGTTTTATTATTTTATAATGTTGCCTGGGGTGCCCTTATAATGTTAGTATGATTTTTACATCAAAAATTGTCATAATTTATAAATAAAAGCCATTTTTCCAAGCCTGATTTCAGCCTCAGATTTGAAAGCTCCGTTTTAAGGGGCGTGTCTGCTGTGAGACTGCAGTGCAAACGCCCACTGCTGTGATTGGCTGACATGCTTGCATATGAAATAGCTAGTATTACATGAACTCTCTCGAAAACTTTTACTACGTTTTTACTATTACAGCTATCGAGATTAACAAATCGTGAAAAGTATCGTTTAAAGCATTATATTTAAATCTATTACATCGCATGAAAGGTTGCAGCATGATGAGCACTGAGCAGATGACAGACAGTCTGTTGATCGCGTGAATAAAGATCTTATCATTGCAACGCAATTTTTGCACTCTCACAAATGCTTACACCAAATCACAATGCAAACACGATGTGAATACACAGTAAGAGCTTCGTTGTGTAGTGTAACAGTGTCATTATTTCATCACGAGTTTGGTAAGTGTCCAGATAAGCTCTCGCGGCTCGCGCTGTGCTGTTTGACAGCTTGGGCGAATGGAAAGGGATCGTTCTTTGATCGCTTTCTGTATATAATTTAATAACAGTTTAAAAAAGATTATTTTCATAATACTACGAGAAATTATGTGAAGTTGATCGTTTAGTCACTGATGCATAAACAGTATTGAACGATTTTAAGAGAAAGATATCTGAACTTGAATAATTACACATCAGAAATCACTGATCGCAGATCAGGCATTAGAATACACATGGTTACTTACATGTTGCTGGCAGATCCGTCGGGAAATTGTGATTGACTGATTTAATAAAGTTTAACCATGCTGGAATCCGAAGGAAGCTTATGCAGACTGTCTTCTTCCACAAACAGGCACGCACAATATTTAGTAAACAGCATGTTTATTGCTTGGAAGTAGCTCGATCCGGTTTAGCAATCATCATGTCGTCCTATGTTATTTAGCATGTTTGGGCGAATCGGTGGGCGGGGCTAAACAGGCCGTGTTGAAGTAGGCGTTGATCTTCTTTTGTGGAGGCGGTGTTTTATCCTCTTTGACGTCATAGTTCCCCACTTTGAAAAAGGAGTCGTTTGCTGAGCCTGGTGTCTATAAAAGCTTTTATTGGACTAACAAGGTAGTTTTCAGTTCTGAAACTTACAGGATATTATTATAGTATTATGATCTCTTATATGTCAAAATATCAAGGAAAATTTGATTTCTCAGTTCATCACCCCTTTAAAATAATCACGTTATTTGGCTGTGGGTCAATGACACTCAGGTTTTGACTTGGATCATTTATTCAAAATCAAAAGCACTTACTAAAACTTTGAGTTTTTAATTTCTGAGCTTAAATACATTTTTTGGGGAGCATAATATCAAAGATGTCAGGGTGAAACTTTCCTAATATCATAATGTATGGAAATAAACATCCTAAAATAATGAGATTCTTGAAAAGAAAGTCTTAAGTAGTTTGTTATGATCTTTGTTATTATTATTAGTAGTAATGATGGTAGAATCATTAATAATAATAATAATAATAATACTGAATAATAATAATAATAATAATAATAATATTTAGAATTAATTCGGTTTTTAATCTTGAATTGTTTTGGATTTGTTAAAATATTTGAAGAAAAACTACTGCCAAATCAAACTAGTTAGACCAATGTTCTGAAACAATCGGAAAACCAAACCGGAAATGATGTCATAGTAAGGGCCCCTTTAGACCCTCATGACTGTGTCAAGGCCAATAAGTCAAATAACTTGACCTTTTTATGACAAGGCAAGGTTCGCCTATTCCGGTCATGTGGTGTGACTCCTCAAATACTTTCTACCTTTGTAAAGTTTTATTGAAACTGACTAAGCAAGACTTGCATCTATTTGAGGTGTAAGGAAAATGTTAGTTTATACTTGCTGGTTCCACCACTTGACATTTTTAAGGTCAGTAAATCAACTCTTTTGTTGAAAATGCTATTAACGTTTTTAAAATCCACATGAAACCAGAGACTGTTTTTAAGCATTTTGCATATGCAATTTAAACTTAAAATTGTTCTTTCTATTGGACGTTTGTCAGTGACCCATCTATTACCCATAATGCACAATGCAAGGCTGTTCCCCGCCCTGTTCCGGCACACACTGTGGCTGGCTGAGGTGCATGCGTGTAATGAGGCGGCGTGAGCCTGCAAACGCAGCCGGTGTGTCTAAACTCGGGGTTGTTCCTCAGGTATGTGATGGAGGTGATCCAGAGGGGTCGCACCGCTGTCAGGCCCGCTCTGTTTCCCACGCTCAGTGTGGTGCCCGCCGTCTCCGACACGGAGCTCTCCGAGTCAGAGTATGTTCCCAGTACTTCTTCATAGAGCGTAGCCCTTCCTTTCACCATCCCATGCTACCGATACATGCACTTGCATGTGTTTGTCAGGGCTGTGCCTTCATGTAGTTCACTAACGCTTCTGTGTGTAGCGCTTTCAAGAGTATAATATAGACTGACCAGTCTTAGCGCGTAGTTCCTCACAGATTTGGTTGGTTCCAGTGTATTAACCACTGATCGGCTCGAGGAGAGCTAATGCAGATATGCGGTGACATCAAAGCTTTGGTGTGGATGAGATGAAAGCGCCACAACAGTGCAAATGTTTTTTTTTTTCTTCTGAGGAACATTTTTTTCAGACATCTGGAATTCATTTTACTTGGCAACAGTAAACCGAGTCTCTGCTGACCGCCAGCACTCGTGTCCACTTCAAACCCAGTAGAGCACGAACAAGGGCTTTCAGATACGGCCTTCAGGACATTCTCATTTTGTTGCTAAAACACACCATTTTATCCCATCTTATTATGGAATAAATGCTTTGGTTTGTTTTTCAAGTGCCTTTCGGTTCATTTGCAGGCATAAGAATATGAAGAAGCAGCCCTGTGAGAACATCACCGTGGCCTATTACTTCTGCGGAGAGCCCATCCCGTACAGGACGTCCGTCAAAGGGAGGATCGTCACTCTGGGACAGTTCAAGGAGCTGCTTACCAAGAAAGGGAGCTACAGGTAAACCTTCTACACTTTTTGTTCTTAGCATCAGTAGGTTTTTGAGGACCGTCTGTAGTGTTTAGTTCAGATGATCAAGGGATGGTTCTCCCAAAAATGAAGATTCTGTCATTTACTGGTCTCATGTCGTTCCAAACTAACTTTCTTCTGTGAAATACAAAAAGAGAAATTCTTAACGCTGTGCGGGTCGCTCCTGGACTGAAGCTTTCAAAAAGGATGAAATATGTGATGCGATCTGGGAAAACCCGTCGGATGTCGCGCTGGGCCGTTTTCAGTAAATTCCAAAATAGTTTGAATGTCATTTTTTTTTTGTCAATTTTTTTTTCCATTAAATTATTATTCTATAACATCTCTTTTCTCTTATCTCTGAAAATATCTTGGCAAAATTCCCTTGTTTAGTGCAGAAAAACAGCGATTTATAGTGTCAAGATGAAAATACTCTCTTTCTCTAATGCATTCTATGCGACCATTTTCTCTAACGCCCGGCAGAGGTGAAAAAAAAAAACAATCGCCACCTGTCCGTCTCTTAACACTACTAAGATAGTTTACCTTTAAAATAAACCACATACATGTACAGTGAATGTGTATAGTGCCCATTTCGCGGCAATCCTGTTTAAACTATAACGTCACGCAGTTTTATAACAGTCGCGAGATGGACAAGAAGCGTCTCGACGGTGACAGTTAATTAAACCTGTTTTTCTCAAAATTCCGTTCCAGAAAATCATAGCGAACGTCCGACTTCAAATAAACATAACTTTTGCTACCAACAAACTATGATAAAAATAAAAACAGATTTGGAAAGGGCTTGATACCAGCTTCCACATGATATCAAAACCTGTAATAGGTAAAATTTCACTATGTGGTGGGTTTTCCCAGATCGCATCACATATCAGTATAAAAGTATCATAGAATGGTTTCATACCACTTTTACATCACTCTTTTTAAAGAAAGAAAGAAATGAATATGTTAATTCAGCAAGGATGCACCAAAAGTGACATTAAAGACATTTCTATTCATCAAATCCTGAAAAAAACAAATGCATCACTGTTTCTACAACAATGTTAACCAGCACAACTGTTTTAACATTGATAATAATAATAATCAGAAATGTATATGCTGAAAATTCAGCTTTGTTATCACAGAAATAAATTGAATTTTAGAATATATTCAAATAGAAAACGGTTATGAGGATGTGTAAATCATGACAGATAACAAACTATTTCTTTAAACTTATTTCCAGTATCAAATGGCTATATGCAGTAGTGGCCAAAAGTGATGTCCAGCCTAGGAAAATTGACATTTTCACCCTTTATTCAAATATTAAACATTTGTTAAAGATTTTGGAAATATATTGTGTAGTTGTGCTTGGAGTTAATTCTTTAATTTATGATGAATTGTGCATACATCATTTTTGGACAAACAAAGAAATAATGAACACCCACAAAAACGAGAGAATCAATAACACATTAATAACCGATTATGTTGCAGTCAGAGTATGCTTTTCCTGTGAGCTCTTTGCTTTACCATGCAATTTTTCTGTGTAGTAAAATAAAACCTGTAACAGTAGTTTGCCTGTTTACATACTTTAACCAAGATTAGTGTTTTGTTCTTCATCTTATATTTTAAAAATATGAAATTTTCCTCATTTTTATGGTTTAATCGAACTTGTAGTGTCATAAACAAATATCTCCTCCAGATATCACTTTTGGCTGTATAATACCATTTAATTATACAATGTTTTGATTTATACTTTTGTCAATGAAACCGAATTATTTGACTGACATAGATGAAATTAAACCATCACGATCCCTCTCCCTCACCACACCTCAGGTATTATTTCAAGAAAGTGAGCGACGAGTTCGACTGCGGAGTGGTGTTCGAGGAGGTACGCGAAGACGACGCCATCCTGCCCATCTTCGAGGAGAAGATCATCGGGAAAGTCGAGAAGATCGACTGAGACGGGAAGAGAGGGAATCGGGTCTGCAGAGGAGCGAGCAGGTGCTGAGATTGGTACAGCGAACGTGGACGTGCGGGAGAGCGAGAGGTGCAGAAACAGGGAAGGTTGCTGTGGAAAGTACACTATTTACTCCGAGGCTTCTACCTCTGCACAAACGGCTTTTAAAGTCGAGTCAAACAGCTGCTCAGTGCTCAAGATCACTGCATTGTGCACAGAGAGCCCTTGGACTCACAGAGACGAAAGCGCAAGGCAGCGTTCTCTCACTTTTGCTATATTTCTAACTCTGAAAAATGTAATGTAGCAATGTAAAGTTAGCCTAGAAAAAAAGTACTATGAGAATATGTTTACTAAAGCTGCATATTTTTGATATGACGTATCAGAAGGAACATATCCTTTCTAATTTAACAACTCTTGTAATTTTATATGTACTGGTACCAGATATGTACAGACTGTCTGTTTAAAAGGAAAAAGAGAAAGTTTTATATCTATTTAAATATTTAAAAAAACAAAAAACATTAAAAAAAAGAGAGAAATCATGTTAACCCATATCAAAGCTGCGGCATCAACCTGACCCCGAAACGGTGGTAGATTTCACGAAGCTGCGGTTACGGAGGCTGTTCGAGGAGAGGAAATCATAACCCACGCTTTACCAAGTGCTTTTAACTCATAAAACCGGTTTGTAATCAGTCCACATCGGAGAGGGAGGAGTCAGCCGGCGCTGCACTTTTCACTGCATTATGCATTGATGTCAAAGGGGAATCGCTCCGAGCGAAAGTCCTATACGACGATGCCTTCACATTGCTCCGTGTCTTTCGGTGATGTCATGACATGCATAATGCATAATCCCTCCCCTCTTCACGCACACCATGATGCGAGGGCAAAGGATGAATGTCCCGACATTACAAAACAAATATCTTGAGATTTTTGAGTGGAACAACTATAGGTCTGTAGTTTATATCCAAAATCTGCAAGGTTGCTTTCCAGGTGCTCGCGAGTGTGTAAGACCCACAGCGGCACTGACGCCTGTTTACGAGCAGGAGAATGTGAGACTTGTGGAAGAGGACACGACGCTCCGGTCGTCCTGGGGTCCATCGTCTACCGAGTGCCATTGGACAATATAATGATCATGTTTACACTTACCTTAATGTATTACAGAACAAGAAACGAATCAAGAATTGTAGCCTTTTCAGTTTAACACGGCTAAACGTGGTGCCTGGCGAGAATGGTTTTAAAAAAAAATGTAGTTTTAGCCTAACGTGGTCTGCCTCGTTGAGATCATGAAACACCAAAGAGAACAATCTATCACAGGAGCCGGTTTAAATCCGTTTGCGTTGTTTCAGCAACAAAAATGAAGCTCCTCTGTAGAGTTTTCAGGCTGCGTGTTGTAACGAAACACTGAGAAGTGTTGTAACCGCTAGGGAAGGCCTGGCGAGACCGAGCCAGACGTGGTGCTGTAACGTTAGAATGTTTTTGTTGTTGTTCTGGCGTCCCATCTTAATGCTAGTTTTAACATTTAAAATTCCCGGTGTAGTTTGATTTAAGTTGCCATTGTCGTCAATGTTTTTTTTTTTTTTTCAGTGATTGTGTTTTTTCGACCTTCATTCAATTGGAATTATTTTGGTCCTCCATCAACTTGAACAATATGGGTACTTGATGCAAAATGTGGAACATTTCTCATGTTTGTTTTGACTCATTTTAATTACGGTGTAATTATCAACTGGGATGTAAAGAGTTAACTACTGTGAATAGCCTGGATGTGTGCTCTTCTCACTGAATGATGGATGACCTGTACATAGACATCACAGAGTGCCTTTCTGACCATTCTCATCTCTGATCCACTGTCTGCTCTCCTCACTCCATGTATCCAGTACCAGGGACTTGCATTATGTTTTTAAGTTTCTTAAGAACTTTTTTTTTGTTAGATTCCTATGCGAAGAGCATCAACACACTTAAAAGTCTTTGTAAATATGTACATTTTTTTTTTTTAATGCGTCTTCAACTACAACCAGCAACCCAATTTGGATATTTAGTGCCCTGGTTCTGCTTAAGTGTGCCGAGTTGTACAGTTATCATTTTATGGTACTTTGGACAATAAAGATATGTAATAAAAGAAATGTGTAGTTCTCTTGTTACTTTTTGTATTAATTTATTTATAAATTATATTTGTGTTTGCAGTTATTTGGGTTGTTTTCTCAATGCTTATTTTGACTTTTTCTCCAATAATTTGAAGTTTATTAAGACTTCCTATTTTTTTTTTTTTTTACAAAGACTAAACAGACGATGGCGCTCTTGTTTCCTAGCAACAGTTTCATGAGCTTTGCCAATATCTCATGCAGCTGCCGATGGCTGAGGTGCCATATAAACAATGAATTATGACAGATCATATAAAAGAAGCTATTTCCTTTTGATAAAAATTAACATCAATTATTGTAGTCAGTTAACACCGACTCGACACCGGTACGCTTATAATTATAATGATTTATAATTTTGAGCAGTCGGGACGGATTTTGCGGGAAATGTCAGATTTTCAGAAAAGAAAACGCCATGTGATGCGTGTCAGTTCTGACAGCTTATAGCCACAACTAATGAGAATCATTAATTAACACAATTGATCGTTCAAAAAGGCAACCACCTGAGGAATCATCCGTTAGTAAAACAAAGAACCCTCCTTCGAAGAGCTACAAGCTAAATAGAAAAAAAAAAATTATAGCCCATTATACAACTCGTATCAAGATCCGACTGCTTTTCAGAGATGGTGACAACTCCGAGACATGAAAGGATTTAAAGCCAACCCAGAGATGGCGTTATTCCCTCAGGTAAAATAAACTTGGGAAGTTCTGAATCAACACTGGACACTCAACAAATTTGTCATTAGGTTTGTAAGAGTAGGTCTATCATTATTACTTGGATGATATAGGCCTAGCTAAATCTAAAGTTTCAGTGGAAGTTTAAACTTCTGAATTTGCTAATGTTGGAAAGAAATGGCGAAATATCAAAGCACTGAGTTTTGCAAACGAAGTGTGCCATGTGGGACCGGGCCAAAGTCCCTGCTCGTGAGGTAGTACTTTTTTGGGCGCTCAACATGCTGATTGGTTGAGTTCAAGCAGCATTTTGATTGTTAACCAGTGGTGTAGTCTACGTCAGTGGTTCTCAAAGTGTGGGGCGCGCCCCCCAGGGGGGGCGCAAGGTTACTGCAGGGGGGGCGCGGGAGATCTGCAAAAAATAAATAAAAAAAATACAGCCGTTACGTTACTACGGCGTTCAAGTGCGTGAAAGCGGTAGTGATAGCGCTCTTCTTTTATAAATCGGCAATGAACGGCAATTACACTGAATCGTTCTTCTTCAGACCGTTGGAACAAGCCCAACCTAGAAGTTGCTCGCCAAAGAAAAAAAAACTCTTCAGCGGACGTGCGCGCTCTGGTGAGAAGACCAACCAGACGCTGAGCTCGTGAAGCACTCTCCAAAGCTGCTAAATTAACTTTTAATTATGAATTAAAAGTTAAAGTTCTGGTTTATTATTCTCTCCTACTGTTAATTCAATGACATGACAAATTAAAACTATTCCTGTTTGCATTGCACGTTTTTATTTTATTTTGTAATTTTTTATTTTTCAAGGAGAAATAGAGAAAGCAGGCCTTCAATAATTTCCTAAATCACTTGTAAGTTTATCATTGCACATATTTCATTGTAAAAAAAAACGTTCCGCTTATATTAAATGCTTTTGTTTCGTCTGATAAACAAAGTTTTTGAATCATAACACGTTATCCACGCTGTATCATCATAACTGTCAAAAATCGCGGAGAGGAATGTCTCCACGGAAACGGAGATCAATTTGATTCACATTCCACACTACAACGTGAAAACGTCGTTTTCAAATGTATCCACTTTGGAGTGCGTTTTCATTAATAAAAACGCCATCTCATTGTGGACGGAAGGCCAAAACGGAGAGAAAAATATACGTTTTTTTTTTTTTTTTTGAACCGTCGCTAAAACAGGCAAGAATTACTTATGTTCTGCCTCTCCTCATCACGGGGCTTGTTCTGATACCAGCTGTCCGCCAAAAGGCAATAACAGACAAACTGACGGTTTATCTCAAGATATGAGACCGATCAATATCACGCATTTGCGATCCATAAGACTGTGTAATGTCGTAAATATTATTAATAGGATGAATTTGAGCATTTAATATTCGAATATTATTTACAATAAGGAATGGAATTCGAATAGTAGCCTATTATAGAGGAAGATTGACAGCCCTTATATATATATATATATATATATATATATATATATATATATATATATATATATATATATATATATATATATATAATTTATTTTTTTGGGGAGGGGGGGGGGGCAGATTTCTTTAAAGGTTTAAAGGGGGGCGCGACCAAAAAAGTTTGAGAACCACTGGTCTACGTGATACGCAGGTATACGCCGTATACCCACTAGAAAAGGCCAAGGATTTGCGTATACCCACTTAAAAAAAGCGCGATGATACGTATCAACTTCGTTTTGTGTCAGAACTTTCACTTTCATTCATAAATTCACCCCGTCTGTGTTTGCGAAGCGACGGATCGAATCGCGGAATCCAGTCACAAATGGAACTTGCTATATAATACAGAACGTCACGGATTTTGACTATTTTTGAACGAATAAATCAAAAGTAGCTGCTGTACAATGAATCAAATCTCGATATGGACTAGTGTCTATGAATATTAAAGCTAAAAGAGACTGCAACTACGCGTCTCTGGGAATGAGCGCTCAATGTGTGCTCCACTACACACACACACACACACACACACACACACACACAGAAGCACGGGTGACTCACGCTCGTTGTGTTTTCAGCGTTTCACAGTATTGAGACATGATGTAGGCTACAGCTACACATGTGCATTTCATCGCAGAGAGCTATGAGAGTCACTTGATGAGAATTTCACCATTTCATTTGATAAAACTATCGTCATTCATTCGTTTCATACACACAGAAACTGTTATGTCTTTACGACAACCTGTCAAAATAAAAGTTCGGTATAACTTGAAGAAATTATAACAGAAATATATTACTATTGCACAGTAGAGTATACTTCAGGCCTAATAATAATAATAATAATTGTAATAATAATACTAATAATAATAGTTAAAACACACAGAAACTCAAATATCTACAACCCACCAAAATAAAAGTTCGGTCTAACTAATTAGAAAGAAATTGCACAGTAAAATGTATTTTAAAATAACACTTTTTTTTTTCAAAAACACCATTTCTAAAAGTAAATTTGTATTTGTGCCTATAATTTTTTTTTTTTTTTTTTTTTTTTTTTTAATTGTCAGCTGATAAAACCTGTGCTTCAGGGACCATATTCATAGAACATCTAAGGCTAAAGGTAGCTCTTAACTGGCTGAGTTAGATGGTGATTAACACTAAACAGTAGAAAATCAGTCCAGTCTCCCCAGCTGTAAATGTCATTGGCTGTTAAAATCTTGTGTTGCTTATAATAAATTGATACTTAGTATTTTATAATGCTCTCAATTACATGTCGATGCATACTGTATGCATTAGTGAGTGGTGGTGCTTATGGGGTGACGCTCTGGGATGGGTGAGTATGCGGCGCGGGGGGGGGGGGGGTATTAGAGTATACTCACTGCAAAAAACTAGACTACACCACTGTTGTTAACCACCATTTTTTTTAAATCTGTTGCCGTGCGTGCGGTAAGAGTGGTTTGCGATTCAAATAAACAATGGAGTTTAAAAAATATGACCGATGGACCGACGACAAGCTTCAGGCTTTATTAAGCTAAAATAAGGAGGGCGAAATCCAGCGGAAACCGTGAAGTCGCGTGCAGTCCTACGTCACCGGACTAATTTGCCTAATTTTCACTGTACTTCAGACCACGATGGAAACGCAGACAGCAACAGGTCAGGGGGGGAAAAGTTCCTGGGACAATCACACAGAAGAGCGCCGGGAAGATAAAACGAAACGAAGGAAGGTCTACGAATTTTACCATCAAAGCAGTGGCTGCTGGTGAAAAATATTTTAGGTGGGGCTGGTTTTGCGGGGGGGTCTGGGGGCTTCTCCCCCACAATTTTTTTAATTTCATATATGTGATTTCCTGCATTCTGGTGCATTTTAGGCCACCCATGTCCCTTGCTTATACCAATAAAATAACTCAAACCAGTCAATACCAATGGTCTAAAAAGACCATATGAATTGAACTGCCATGTAGAAATCAACAGTTTCACAGGTAATGATAATGAACAAGTTGCATGTTTATTATGCTCCGTTTCCAGATAGAAACACAGTAATCCAGCTCAGAACTTCGAAACAAAAAAAAGCAAAGCAAACATACAGTTACATTCCTATTGAGATCACTATTTTAATGGCAAATGTGTGTGAAACGTGGTGTGTGTGACTGTGAGTAATGCCGAGTTCAGACTGCACGATTTTCAAAGTAGTCGGGTAACTGTTCTTTTCACACTGCATGACTATCCAGGGTAACATTCAGTTGCTGGTGTGTTCACACTGCACGATGCATCGCCGACAGGAGGTTTCACACTGCATGACTTTCATGAGGAAGAATCGCCGACAACTTCTGTCTGGTCCGCAAACTACGTTTCGCAACCAAACACACGCGAGAAGTGATAAGGAAGTAACGCAAAATCCTGCGTGCGTAAGACCGCAGTTCTCGCGCGAGTTTTAAATTGTTATTAAAAATGATAGCCTGCAAGAAGCTTGCGATCCAAATTACCTGTGCACTGATTTGCAGCGAAAAGGGGAAAAAGAAAAACATTATGCATGAGGAAATGGCTGGGAAGACAAGGGGAGCAAGGACTGTGTGTTCTGCAAAGAGAGTTTGGGGTAAATAAATAATTTTGCAATGTGCTGCTGTTGCTGCTGGTCAAGCAAATGTTTGTGCTTTGTTTCTGTTTGATATAATTGTAAATATATCTATTAAAATACTGATATTGTGGTCTATAACTCCTCCCCGAACTCCCCGCTGCTCTGTATCTGGCTCTCTCATTGGCTGTCGGTCATCGCCGATGTAGTTTTCAGTCAGAACACTTTCACACAGCAGGATTTTGAATCGCCGACAGGTCCAGATATTTAGCATGCCAAATATCTCACGGGCGTCGGCGACTCGTCGGTGATTCTCTCAGATCGCGTCTTTGCTCATTCACACTGTGTGATTGTCACTCGCGTGAACGAGCACCGATTTGCCTGTGATTTCGGGCATTTGTCGGCGATTTCTCAAAACCTGTCGGCGAGCCAAAATCGGGGCTAAAATCATGCAGTCTGAACTCGGCATAAGAGAGAGAGACTGAGTGAGTAAGAGAATGACAGCATAAAAATGAATACACTATATTTACTCAATAAAATTGTGGCAACAGATTACAAGCAATATTATTAATTAAATTTAACAAATTAGAATTGAGTAATTAAAATAATTCCTTAAAAGTTAACCATTTAAAATGACAAAAATGTAAAAAAAAAAATCTGAATTAAGAATTCTTTCTTTTTTATTGCCAACATTGAAGACAACTGATGTTAACAAGCAGAATCACTGAAGGAGAAAGCCATGATTTAAGTTTAAGTTTTTAAGTTTAAGTTTTTAAGTTAACTTTAAGTTTTGTTCGGCTGCTGTAATTCAGTTATAACAGCCGGATGAACAAATAGAAAATGTGATCTGATGGTGTTGGTTGTGTTTTAACATAATCATTATTTCACAATCATTTGACCTGAATCACTGAACTCATATAGAGTCCAATTTCTGAGTTAGGTTAACTTTATTAATTATAGCAGCACTGGCCTTGTACGGCATAATATTTTTAGCTTTTAAGGCCCTTTCACACCGAATGCGTAACGAAAAAGCGAATAGTTCGCGTCAAAACCCATCACATGAGCCGCGTAAACACGGTCTCTATCTCTATCTTTGACGATTAGCTTTCTATCCCAAATGTAGTTTAGCCTGCTAGCCTACACAGCACAGGACTACACAACAACTAAAACTATCACATAACATACTCACAGTCGAGATAACCGAGTTGGTTGGCAATGCTACGCCACACAATCATTGTCCTTGTAGTATATGATTGGCTGAAGTCTTTTCTGTCGCTGCAAAAGGGAAAAAAAAATCGACATCGAAACGAAAAAAAAAAGTCGTTTTTTCGCCACAACACATTCGCGTTCGGTGTGAAAGCACTCATTACACAATGAGCTGATCAAAAAATAAAACCATCGCGCGAATTATTCGTGCGTAAAAATCGCGTCCAGTGTGAAAGGGCCTTTACAATGTAATCCAAATAACTTCTAAAAAGTTTCTCTTATACAAAAAAGAGACACACAGACATTAAGAATCAGCCTGTGAATCACAACAATGGTGACAATAATAAAGCATGTTGCAATGCATTCTGGGTTCATATATATATATATATATATATATATATATATATTTTATTTTTTTTATTATTGATTTGATCAATTAAATTACATTTTTTTTATGTAGGCACACAGACATCAAGATTTAGCATATGAATCTCAGCAATGGTGACAAACAGATCACCTCTGATCACAAGCTCATTATTTATTCATGCAGCAATGCATGATGGGAGCCATGAATGAGTTTTGATTGGTGGAACCCAGAATGCATTGCAACATGCATTATTGAATATTTTTCATAAGAATCATACATTTACAATTGTATATAAAATTAAAAATATATTTTTTCCAAAATAAGCGTTGTAGTATAACCATCAGGATAGCAGTGATGTGTGAACTGAATTTGGCAACAATACAGTGAATTACAGTGCAGTTATTGAATATTTTTCATAAATAATAATCATAAAAATTATGCAAAAAGATATTTATACAAAATAAGTGTTGTAGTATAACCATCAGGACAGCAGTGATGTGTGAACTGAATTTGACACTATAGTGTGTGACAGTGAAGTTATTGACTGTTTTCGTAGTAAGGCTTTTCGGGTTCTGCGAGGGAAAGCTCGTTTTGAGGAAAATTAGGTTGCTGCTTGTCTACATTACTACGATTAAAAAGAGGTGTTATTTGTGTAGTAACAACGTTTAGCTCACCAGTTATTGACCCGGGAAGTTCGAATCTGTGAATTTATTGCCAACTTTACTCAACTAATGCTACTCGATGTCGCCGGCGCTGCCATACTGCACTCGCACTCCTCTGAGGTAAATGTCCCGTCCGTGGTGCAGCAGGTGCACTGATCTAATCTTGGTACTACGGGCGATATTTTCAGAGCCCCCAAACCATAAAATTCGACGACGATGATTGGCAAAATATAAACTTTTTTGCGTAGCAACAGGGTAACCATTGGCTTAAATTCCAGCACTGTAGGGCTGAGCGAACTGGAGCCCAGGGAAGACAGCCTATTGGCTAATACTACACCAACATGAAGTGAATGCAAATATCATTCTGGAGAGTAATAAAAACATTCTAAAGTAAAACCATTAATAGCATGTCATTAACACAGATTATTTTTCAAAATGAGAGGTTATTAAAAACTTCTTATTATTAAATAAAAAATTAAATAAAAATAAAAAACTGGCAGGGAGGTCGGCGCCCCAGCGCCCTCTATGGGCGAGCCGCTGCTGCATCAAAGGTAACCATATGGCCCAGTTTCACTGACAAGGCTTAGACTAAGCCAGGGTTAAGCCTTAGTTTAATTAAACTAAAACAATACTGAAAAATAAACATTACTGGTGTGTATCTTGAGGGAGAAAAAAATGGCACTGACATGTTTTAAGATAATATGTTAGTCACACTATTGCTTTCAGTTAAACCTTGAAATATTAATTTTAGTCTCTGGGCCTAGCTTATGCCTTGTCTGTGAAACCGGGGGTATAAAGGACCGGGAGATTTTATAATGACATAAAAGAGAGCTGACTGTCTGGTACAACCTCATGTGCTAAATTCACAAATTTTGTTTAAAATATCAAGTTACGTTAAGTGTACTTGTTCAGCGCCCAATGGGTATTAATATACAAGTGACTTTAAAGCTACACTGTAATTTTTTAAGTTGATTCTTTGCAAAAAACACTTTGTTCTTTCAAAATGATATGTACTCATTAATGTGTAATTACTTCTGCCATTTAGAATACATACGAGCGAGTCGCTCGAATGGTGGCAGCCATGATGCGCCTCCATCTTGAAAATACATTAGCCAAAGAGGGACATACCTGGAAATTCAAGCTTCGCCTTTCGTGTTTTTACACTCAGTGGCACCGTGACGAATGCGAGGGGGAGATTACTCGCGACTGCCGGCAGATTTGAAATCATACGGCCACCGTTGGAGTTAAAACGCCCTCGGAATGGGAGGGGCTAGAAAGTAATATTCAGTTGGTAGTCATAAACAATTTCACCGCTAGATGGGAGAAAATCCTACATAGTGTAGCTTTAATGTAGTTCAAAATAAGGTGAAACCAAAATGTCTGTCTGTGGATGTTACGGAAGGTCACCCAGATAATCCCAGACAACAGCATAGCAACAGCCTTGCAACCACGCAGAATATCCCAGCAACACTTTAGCAAACACCCAGAACATCTATTTGTTCTGACCTAACTTACCACCTAAACCGAGACCAAGACAGGGTGGGACAGAGTCAAGACCAGACCAGCACCCCTCAAATTGATCTGAATTGAATGCCACATTTCCTGCCTTTTAAACATTTAAAGACAATTTTGGGTTGGCAATGTTTTATTCTTGCCTCCCCGCACTGCTTTAATGTTAACTTTTGTGTACTTCAACTTTAAATTTAGCATGAAACAGAAGTTTCTATAGTCTTTTCTTCCCCGTTGTGAGTGACGACGTATATATGAGTGTAACGGCTTCTTGAACAAGAAAATATATAGGGAGAGACTTGATTTTGTCCATGGGGAATTGATTGGATGGTTGTGGTTTGCTATTGGTCGACCTCATGTGAGTGACAGGTTGCCCCGCCCTCACGCCAGTAAACACGTCATCAGAGAAGAGAAGAGATGTTGCTGCAAGAGGGAGGGGGATGTTTTGATTAAAGACTGAGGGCATGTGATTTAAAAAAAAAAAATTATGTGCATGGATAAATTATTATAAACAGGCCTACAGCAATATTCCAAAAAAAAAAAAAAAAAATTATTTCATGGTGTCTTTAAACAAAACCCTTTTTTTTTTCTTTGTAATACGATAGGATCTGGGTCTTTGTGGACATCCAGTAAGTCCAGCCACTGTTGGAACTCTGAGTGCTTTGGTAAGAGGCTTTCTTTTGTAGACGGCACTTCTGAGACCTAATGGGTTTTTAAAGAGGTCCTTGGAGAAAATAGCCACAAAAATGCATACCTTGATGGACTCTATTTAACTTGAAAACATCGTAGATATAGCATGAAATTTTTTTTTTAATTGATTGGTTGCTGCTGCTTCCATCGAAGAGGAACACAAAGGGGTTTTTAACGATCGAGCCTGTTCCCTAACATATGCTTAGGTCTTTGCTTGTACGAGAGGCTGTGTGTGGGTGCTGTTCCGTTTCATGTTTTCTTCAGTACCTCGAGGTTTGTTGATTTAGGTCACTCTCCCGTATTGGACTTCCAATTAACTCTGGAACACCGTGCTGAGCTCAGGTTACGGACACTGAGATGCTTAATTGAAAAGGAAAGATCATTAGGGTGTCCTGCCGCAGTATCAACCCAAGCCTAGAAGGACCAAATAAAAACAAAAAGACTTTCATTAGCAGATGGTACATCTCCAGGATATACATATGCAGTGTTTTTCTCAACTGTGCCCTCTGTGATCAAAGCTGCTGGGTAAATGTTTGATTTAAGACCCTCACTCATCAAATACTGATCTGATGCTGTGGTTCACACTTCTGATTAAAGCTGGATCGGATCAGGCCACCTGTACCTCTCTCATCCTCACCGGACCTGTCTCGGCTTCAGTAATGATGACTCATGCCCGCTGTGGCAGGTTTAATACGATTTTGAGCTCTCTGGCTCCCTGTGGTTGTGTGTGAGAAACTGATTTTGTCGTGCTGTATGAGTTGTGCTCAGTGTGCCCATTTTGTGATAACCTCGACCACCGAAAAACAGTTTTCACACTTGAGCACACAAAGCTCAGGAGGTAAACGAAGTAGGAAGTGGGACTGCACAATATAGCTAAACAGTTTTTGCTCAAATGTATTAATTTATTTTCTTTCTTTTTTTTAATCTTACCTTAAACGTTTAAACTGTAGTGTTTTCTGAAGATAAACTACATTTCAAAAGCTTGGTTAGTAAGATTGTTTTAAAAGCGAAATTAATACTTTTTTTTCAGAGCAAACGTGACAGCAAAGACATTTATGATATTATAAAAAGGTGTTCTTTCTATTTATCAAATAATACAGAAAAAAAGTTTCACAGTTGCCACAAAAATATTAAGCAGCGCAACTGTTTTCAACATTTATAATAATAGTTTCTTGAGCATCAAATCATCATATTAGAATGATTTCTGAAGGATCATGTAGTCTTACTGAAGACTGGAGTAATGATGCTGAAAATTCTGATATAATCTACATGTTAACATATATTAGCATAGAAAACATTTTTAGCAAATAAATGTAGCTTTGATTAAAGAAAAAAACAAATTTAAAAAACTTTCCATTCAAGTTATTTTAAGGCATAAAAAACCTTTTTCAAGAAAAAAAAAAGTTTAAATATGCCATTTTGGTGATCAAAGATGAGTTTTAAGGGATCAAATTATTGACTACAGGGTAATGCTCTCATACTAACAAGAACTCTGCAATTAAGACATATTAAAATAATTGCAAAATTCATGATGTTATATAGCCTGGGTTTCCCCATGCTGCCTTGCGCGCAGCACGATTTTATTCACACTGCTAGGCAGCCTGGACACCATGGACCAGATTTTCGCCTCAGCGAGGGGACCAATCACAGAACGGGGAGGGAGCAGCAAGACGATGATGACGTCTATGCGACACACCGAAGCAGTTTGTTTATATCTATGGATCCAACATGGCATCAGACGCGAAGTTACCTTTCGATGCAGCCTTAGATAGTGTTCTAAGTAGTTTAGAACGCAACTTTATTTCGTCTTCTTCCTCGTCGAATTTCTGTCGCTCTACATACGTCATCTGGTATAATTGAAACGATTGGCTATGAGCTACGTACAGGCGCATTTGATAGACATTCGTAGCGCCCAATAAACGGCTCTGGGCATTCGTAAACCACGCCGCAAATACGAGAAAATGAACATGTGGTTCCCAGACCACGTCTCAATGAGAAGAGGTCTGACGTTAGCCAGGCTATATGTTATATTTTATATCACCAGAAAAATCTGATAACACCCAGGTCCATGCAGAAATATAGACTCTTAACAAATAATAAAAAAGGGTTATATAGTTACACTTCTGCAGAAAAAACATTCACATAAATAAATTTGGGACAGGTAATACCGGTAATACTTCTCAGACTTTTTCTTCACATATTACATCCATAAAATATTTAGCACACAATGTTCAATACGAGACTATAATCGTCTAATAGAAGAACAAATTGAGTGTCTCTGTTCCTATTATTAAAAAAGAAGAAAAAAAAATCCATAAATCTCAGGTGTAATCCTGAGGAATAAAGCTGTCTCTCAGAGCACAATGTTAAAGGGTTAGTTCACCCAAAAATGAAAATTCTGTCAGTAATCACTCACCCTTATGTGAAATGAGAAAGTATTCTCGTCGCTTGATAAACTTATGGTTGAGCCACTGTAGTCACTTGGACTATTTTAACAATGTCTTTACTAACTTTCTTGGCCGGCAAGTTTCGATCCCATACAAGCCTATGAAGAAGTGAGCCAGCTCTCAGATTCCAAAGATGAACGAAAGTCTTACGGGGTTGGAACAACATGAGGGTGAGTAATTACTGACAGAATTTTCATTTTTGGGTGAACTAACCCTTTAAGACTGGCCTAACATCAGTGGATCCTGCAGTCTCCATGGTTACCGCAGCACTGAAATACACATAGGTTTCTAATAGCTTCAATGATGAAAGTGCAAAATTGAATATTTAGAACGTCAGAAAAAAAATCAGATGGACACATAGGTCCCATTTACATTTAGAATATGTGAATAATTTTTTTTTTTTTTTTGCATGGTTTAGCAACACTGCTGTTTGCATAATGGCACTAATAGCAGAACTCTTTCCTGGCTGAGAGTAGATCGCTAAGAAGAAAAAAAAAATATTTAATGTTAAAATGGATGTTCTTTCCATGCATACTAAATCTAAACTAATTGAATTTTTTTTTTATATTATTATTTTAAATAAAGCCACATTTATGCAGTTCATTCATTAGCAGGTTTAAAATCGAAGGTTATGATTGTGATAAGTGATGAATTTAATTATTTTTGAGAGAAAGCTCAAGTCTAAGCATATGTGTGTGTGTCACTAACAGATTAGCCAATACCAAACGTCCAAAAAATGTATATATATTGATGCTTTCCTGGGTAGAAAAACAATAAAGCAATAATGTTATGTCAAATCAAAAGAAGCTAGAGTCTTTCCAATACATGGCTATAAAAATTCCATGTCTTTGTTTTGCAGCACTTAAAACCAACCTTGATGTTGACCAAATTTGATTTGTTTTTTTAAAGGGAAATTTGATCTTTGTACAGAAAACAGTAGAAACAATTGGACCAGTCCTATTATTTGCTCCATAAGCAAAGAATTCTTAATATGAAACTTGAATTAAGATTAACATTCATTCATTGGACAGTGGAGACAGATTTTAAGCACTAATCTGTAGAGTTTTTTAATGTTTATTTTATGAAATGTATGCATAATTATTCTCACTGTTGACTTTGAAAGGGTGAAAGTAAATATGGTTGGTTAAGCTTCATTATGGACTGCCTTTTAAAGATCGGGGGCCTCATTTTATAAAATGTTGCGTAGAAACCGTGCATTTGCGTACATTTGATCTAAGATCATTTCTCAAATGTCTGTACCTGTGATTCAGATGATGAAAGTACGCACAAAAAAAAACAAATTAGAATAATGATTTCTGAATGATCATGTGACACTGAAGACTGCATGGCTAATGAGAGTAATTCAGCTTTGCGTAACAGAAATAAATGACATTTGAAAGTATATTAAAATAGAAATATAATAGAAATGATATAAAATAAACAAATATTTTAAATTGTAATAATATTTCACAATATTACTGTTCTTTCTGTATTTTTTGATCAAATAAATGCAGGCTTTATAAGTCAAGTCAAGTCAAGTCACCTTATAGCGCTTTTTACAATATAGATTGTTTCAAAGCAGCTTTACAGTGATGACAGGAAAATAATGCAACACAGATTGTTTTGGCTGTACAGCAGCTCTAGAAGAAAGTCATTGTCTAGCTTAAGTACTTTTTTTTTTTATTGATTAATTTCCTTTGTAAAAATCATCACACACGCTTACACAGCACCATTTTCAACTGAAAACAGAAAACTTTGAATGCATTCTGGCTGATCATTTACACAACATCGGTGTTTTGGTGGCCTGAGAAGCAAACTTTGAAGTAGGTTTCAAAGTGCAAGTTTTTGAAAATGAGTTTTGAAAGCGATACCATTATAAGCAATACATTATAAACCATTACACCCGTATAAACTTCAAAAACATGCATATACGCGCGTATTAGCTTACGTGTTTAGTCTATAGGCATGTGCGTATGAATGCGTATGTGCGCGGGCGCGTAGTCTTTCTTTTCAAAGTGGCATTGCCATTTACTGGTCTGGCATGCATAATACAGCGTTTTTTTGACATCCGTCATTTCCACGGATCCGTGTGAACGGGAATCATTTTGATAAACTTTTTCATCTGTACAGAGGAAAAACGTTTGTCGTAAAAAACAAAAAAAAATTATCGCGTCGATGAGGCCTTCGCAGGGGATAGTCTAGTTGACACAGTTTCTGCTGACACTTCAGGGCTGCATGCGATGTGGTCATGTCCAGGCGCAGGTCCATCATCCAGTAAACCCAAGCGGGAAGGAAGTCGACCGGAAGTTGAAGCCGGCCGCATGCCACCATCTTGTAGCAGAACTTCACCTGCTGTTAGCATCCCATTGACTCCCATTCATTTTGGCGTCACTTTGACAGCGAATAACTTTACATCTGAGGCGTTTGAAGACTCCATTTGTCCATTATTTATTTCTAAAGAAACACGACAATGTATAAAATGCTCCATTACCTTGTAGCTTATGTTATGGCCCCATAGAAGCAGTTTTTGTAAAAATAGGCTAACGATTGCATCATAACCACGCGACTCTGTCGCACAGTAGACACTGACAGGAGGAGAAGCTCGCAGGCAATCGGGGGGACGTGGAGTCAAAATGTCAAAATAATTAATCAGAATACTTAGCAAAAGTTGCTCTTGCTCATAGCTCATGGACACCTCCTACTCACACTCTCAGTCTCTGCAAGATTCGGAAGGGAATGATTCAGATTTCTCTTGGCACAGCCACTAGAAGACAGACAGGTTGCTCATGTCACCTCTACATCGTCAAGCTCTGTTTGAGTTGGTTTGAGTCTGCGCGTCAGGAACGGAAGTCCTAAAAATTCACTAATAATGGGCTTCACTTGTCTCAATTGAGTTCCAATGAGATGGCTCTGTCCACTTCTTATACTGTCTATGGTAAACCTCGGGATAAACAGAGACTAATATTAGCATAGATGCCGTTCTTCTTATAATGTAACGAGTACATCAGGTGTTATGGGAAGTGTTCCCGGTTCCTGCTGACCTCATTTATGCAGCCTAATAATCATTTTACATCATTTGAATTATAGAAATTGATAATGTGTTATGTGTACCAGGTTAAAGAGATGTGTTTTTAGTCTAGATTTAAACTGACAGAGTGTGTCTGCTTCCCGAACAATGTTAGGAAGACTGTTCCAGAGTTTAGGAGCTAAATAGGCCAGAACTTTGAGATAGCAATAGATAAGCATAAGAGACTTCTTTCAAAACATATATATATATATATATATATATATATATATATATATATATATATATATATATATATATATATATATGTACATAATGCATAAATATATAGAGAATATAAAGTTAATCCCACTTCAAACGAGTTTGTGTTCAATAGTCTATTATTATCATCACAGGCTATATTGTTTAATATACTTTAGAAGGGTTATATGATCACTAACGTTTAAAGATTGAAAGCTTTTGTCAGCGCTCAATTCTGAATCAAAAACGATCGCACTTTTGCATTGTTAACCTTACTCAGAAAGGGTTCATTCTTCAGCAGCAGGATTGCCCATTTCACGTTTTTCACACATACGGCACATTGTCAATTACTCTGTACTGTATCTGCACTCAGCCTAGAAACTGCTCTGGCCCATTTTCTGCAACTGTTGTGACTGATTGCTTTAAAAGCAGTTTTAAGATCAGTGCAAGTATGAAAGCATCAGAACTGTTCAGAGAAATGTTCGAACACCTGTGGGGTGCCACTGCTCTTTTACTGTACATTGATCATGATGCCTTAAATGCTGTACAAAAAGATGAGCATAAATTTTGCTACCACTGATGTAGACCGTGTTCGTCATTCAAGTGGCGATGTATCAACTACTGAAAATATTCACTTTGAATATGATAGGAAATGATTATACAGAAGAATATCTTCAAAGGAAAATCATGTGGGTGTCACTTAAAATAGATACGGTAAATTTCTCTCCCGCAGGAATCAAAGATGTGTGCAAGCAGTTCAATTCTTCTGACAGTACTAACAATGCAAACAAATCCAATATGTTATTTGTTGTATTCAATAAATTCATTCACATCTCTATTTTATAACTGTATAAAAAATATTTTTTAAAAGGTTAGATATTGAAAACACCACACTGATCTAAGTAAAAAAAAAAGAAAAGAAAATTCTGTCATAATTTATTCACCCTTGTGTCATTTCAAACCTCTATGAATTTATTTATTCTGTAAAAAAAAAAGAAGAAAAAAAAAAAAGAAGACGTTTTGAAAAATGTATTTGGGTCCTATGTTAAACCCCAATGTTATTAAAAAATATTCTTTTGGGTTTTGCATAAAACCATTCAGATTTGAACCACAATAATGGTGTTTTGTTCCTGAGTGATTCAATGACTCATTCATAAATTCAACCACTTGTTTCATTCCTGAATGAATGTGTTTTTGAATTAATTGGTTGAATGGATGATTCAACACACTTATAGTTTGTCTGGAATGAGCAATAGAAACAGTAAAAAGTCCCAGTGCTGTTGGATTGTACATTGTTATGTCTCTCAGATGTTGATCAGTGCCTGCCTTCAAAAAGAAGGTTTATTCAGCCATCTAACCAGAGATAAAACTAGATACTGCTATTTATATGCGTTTATATATATATATATATATATATATATATATATATATAATTTTTTTTTTTTTTGCTTCAGAAAATATTTAGGTTGAGATTAGCCTTAGGTGCTGGTATAGTTATGAAGCCTGATATGCACTTACTTAATTTGCACACATCTTTCTTTACAAAACGTTTTCTGCACTCGGTTTTCTACCTATAGGCACCTCTGCGGAAATGGAACAAACTGAAATATTGTGTTATTTAACATGCAATACCCCAAAATAATAATAAAACACATGGATATAAAAAAAACTCATAAATTTACAGTAGTGCTTTAATATGTGTTGTCACTCTGCTGTCACTGTTCTCCTCATTCAAAATCAAGGTTATTTATTAATTAATGTTAGCAAATGAATTAATAGACGAGGTGTGCGAGTGTTCTTAAGTGGCCAAGTAGTGTCTTCTGCTAAACCTCTATAACGATTACTGCATTTCTCTATAGATGAGTTATCTGATCCAAACGAATCAGCTCATTTTGTATTTAAATGTGAAAGAACAGGCCTCTAATCACAACCATACCATACATTACTGTTGCTGCAGCTGGGGATCCATTCATAGGAATCATTTCAGCCAAATCATTTTTAATGAGATGCTTTTGACATGTCTGTACATAGTGTCAAACTGAACATTTTGTGAGAATCCACCACAAGGTGGTGCTATAATACATTTACGTTTTTGCCAATGGCTGTGCATCAGTGAATACTTGCATCAACTTTCTCATGAATCCCTGCCTCAAGCAGTACAAATGTTTTATTAATAAGTATAACATTTTGTCTGTGATTATAAAAAAAAAAAAAGGTTTGGAATTTCTTTTAACCTAGCCTAAGCCCCCTGTCTGATCCACAAAATATACAATCGTGAGCAAATACATTTTGATTAATTTAAATGAATTTAATTGTTGTGGATATAAAGGCTGCTATATTCTTGAGTGTACTTCTTTTGTTGGGGTGGTAGGAGTGTCAATTTTCTGTGCTTCCTTGCTGTTCGTTCATAATGTTCACTTTATTTTTCGTGAAGCATTATTTTGTTGCGCTTCTGCTACAATAAATATAGACATGTCATCTACCCTAGCATTACGTGTGTAACGGAGGCCAGCTAGTGAGAGTTGTGTAGTAGGCTGATGACTGATAGTCAATGGGGTGTTTACTGTTTAGCGGGCGGGGGGTTAGGATTGGAGGGTGAGCTTTGGAGGCGGAGCAATGGAGAGAGATGGGTGGAGATGTTTGTTTAGGTTGATTTCAAATATCAACAATGTTCAGCAACGACTTTGAGAAATAACATACTGCACCTTTAAGGGCACTTTTGACTTGAAGAATAAGCCATTAATCAAATACTTGTATCATAATGACATGTTCATGTGAATTATTTTACCATCTGTAATAAGTTTCCGATATAATCCAGCATCCCTCTGGTAGTCCTTCTCAGCCAGGTCGTATTTGGCAGCTCTGCTTTGAGGGAAGTGGAGAGTGGACCACTTCCAGAAACTCTTCTTGCTTTTTTTCTCCTCTCTCCCTCCATCAATCTCAGAAGCACCAACAGGGGTCTCATCAAGCCCATGAGGATGGTTTTCCGCCATGTTGGTGGTGTATTTGAGTAGTGTGCAAGGTTCATGTACACACTCCATATCAAGCGCTTTGCTCGGGCGTGAACTTAGCTGCCCCATGATAAAACTGTTTGTCACTCCAAATAACCCGAAACGTCAACCTATAAAATGAGCAAGAGTCTTTCTCGCCTTTAAATACTGGGCAACACGTTCTAATTGTCATAGAGGTTTGTGACGTCATAAAGGCTCGAGCAGAGGTGCTGACGAGAATGAGAATAGAAAAAAAAAACAGAATGCATACCTGGTAATTCTGAATGATATAATTCATATTTAATTATATTTGCTGTGTACTTTATATGGTGGTATGTAAATATAACAGTGCAGCGACTGCTTAAAGTTTTCGCCACGCTTTAAAGAAACTTGCATGAATGAGAAAATGCAGCACGCAAACTGCTTGATGTTAAAAAGAGTAAGTGCAATAAACCGCGAAAAAACCCCCATCTTGACCAGCATATTGATGTAAACACAATCGGTTATATCTTCAGTGAACATTACTGAACGATATTGTAGTTCTTCAAGTGACAGCAGCCTAATGTAATGTTAATCAAACAACAAAATAAAAATAAAAAATCACTCGCTCTTGACTGAACAACTTTAGTAGATTGAATTAAAATGAAATTTGTACTTTGAAGGCTATTCAGTGTTTAATTTTCATTATTCAATTTCTGCAGTTGGCCTTTTTGAATGCTACTGGTAAATATATACGTATTGTACCTGAATACTTAAAGCCCTGTTTATTTCTTTTGTAATATTGTGTTTGTCCTAGCATTTGTTATTTGCAGCTCTGTGGCACTATAATACTCACATTTTAATAACCCTGCATCAGCTGCTAGCATAAAAATTCCTTATTTCTTAAAATTCTTCAAGCACTACAAAATGTAGCCTATGTTTTTGTGTATAAAATGTGTAGCCTACTCAATGTAAATGACAGATAATGGGCTGCAAGACTGTACACATTAGGCCTATTATAAATCCTTTTAGGTATAATCTTTTTCAAATCCTTTTTTTTTTGTAATTATTATGCCTTTATGAAAGCAAACTTTTGTTTTATCAAACCTTTATCAATGGAGACTGCCTTTGCCATAAAATCACACTATAAGCCAGTGGTACTTGGACCATGCAAATTAGCGGCTGTGTTTTTATATTTAAATTTGTAATGTGCACTATCATGACCTTTCGCTGACCCTCTTTTGACCTGTATAATTTCTCCACGAAATTAAGGAGCCCTTTCCCTTGACTTGAGTTACCACCAAATGCTAATTAATGCCTGCTCAGAAAGAAGCGTCTGTGACACTCTCCATCAGCCAGCACCAATTCACATATTTGTATCATGCTTTTCAGATACAGATCAAGATGAGATGTATAGATGTATTAAAAATCCCTTCTTAATTGTCTGTTCTCTCAGATCTGTTTTTGTTGGCTCCAAACAATTTAACAGCCTTCAGAAAAGTGTGCTTTTCTGCCTTAACACAAAAAGTACAACACAACCTGCACTAAGTCTTGGTTTTCCTTTCTGCAAATGCCAGAAATGTCATTTCTGTCTGAATTTTTAAATAATCCCTGCTCATTAATTCATGTGGGAAATTATGTGTTAATTATGCAGACGGGGAGCACCACATCAAGAACTGGGCCTTATTTTATTCATAACCACGTGCTAATGACTGAATCTCTGATTGATTAACAAGACGAAACTACTGAACTGTAATAATAGAGTAATTCTGTTTGGTTCATGCTGTACGTTTCATGGATCAGCTCTCTGTTGTGCTGCTAACAAGCCTAAAATCAATCACATCCTTGTCGTTCAGCAAAGGATCAGCAGTGGCCCTGTGAATTGATTAGATAGTTTGCGCATTAGGAAAAATACATCCATTTTAGTGCTTTTTGCAGCATTGATGCTGCTCTTGTCTCATCGCAGGGGAGTCAGGGAAGGTTTCTGCAAGGCCACTAACCTTGAAGGGATCAATGATATGAGAATAAGCACACGGAAAACTCATGCTTTCTGAACACAGGATATGGAGAAAGACATGCATAACATTTCCTCAAGTCATGTTTTAAATACTGATACATCAGATCAGTCTTTCTGCTCGAAATAATTGTGGTGAGATGTCATGTTTGCGCTTGGAGATCTAAAGAGAATTAATTATGGAAAATACAAGTGCCTGGATCAGTGATTTATGTAACAGAGCCCATATCCCATGGGGACTATTAGAGCTTCTCAATCTTTTGCACAGACTAATTATTTAAAAATAAATGTAGATGGAACAATGGATTCATTTAGGAGCCCCTGCAACGTCCTTGCACAACACAAGTGTAACAAATGCTGTATAATAAATGTGCTTTTAATGCCCATTAGGGGAGAAATAAACAAACTGGAGTGATGCCACTTTTCCTGAGCTTAATTAAAACATGTTATAACAGATTCAAACAGTTTCTCTTTAGACACCATAGTGAGTTTGGAAGCAATTGTAAAACTATTTATGAAACTATATGTGTAAATAATATTATGGAAAAATGTAATCTTTAAAATGTATAAATTAACATTATTTCATTAAACATATCATATATTAGCCTACATATCACAGGGGGTTTCAAACTGGGTCCACATAAAAATTTCAGTAAAAAAAGTGTAAAAATATATATAAATAAATCAAATGACAAAAAAAGTAGTTGGCGTATGTCACTTTGTAAAGAAACACTATGCGCCTATAGACTGAACAAGTCTTTTTCACAATACGTGTTTTTGTAGTTTACACATAGAGAAGATAACGATGTCGTCTTCAAAAATGTGCACTTTGAAACACATTTTCAAAAGTTTGTGTTTTCAGGCTCCCAAAATATAATTGTTGTATAAATGTACGACCAAAACACAATTTTTTTTTTTTTTTTTCAGTTTTGTCGTGTAAACAGGCCCTTAGTTTTGCACTGTTTTCGTTTCAGTTTCCCTTGTTTTCTTTGTTCATGCTCTTCTGTTGCAATGGCTTTTGATTGGCCCTCATGTGTTACACCTGTGTCTTGATAATTATCTCATTCAGTCCCTAATTTTCCTGGCCCTGTGTTTGTTTCAGTCTTTCTTAGATCTTTCCTGAGAAGTGTGTTCCTGAGTTTATTTAGATTAAAAAGAAAATTGCTTGCGAATATATCTAGCTCTTTGATTTCCACCTTTTTGTAACCCATTGCTGACAACATCAAGTTAAACTAAGTGAATATGAATTAGTTGCCAAGGCAATATTTCTCATTTTCATTTAAAGGAATACTTTACAGATTAGCATCAAGCTTTGTATCAGTAGAAACCCGGTAGTATTTTCGAATGACCGCGCTTCCCTTCCTCATGTCCCCCTGAGACGAGAGATTTCTGTATTGTGTGTCTGGAAAAAACCCTCCTTGCGTCATCGGAGGCTTTTTTGTCCAGAGGCTAGAGACTACAGCCAGTAGTAGGAGCTCGTTCCGCATGTTTTCAACCCGCCCATAGGGGGATCTCACGATAAAACGCCATCTTTTCAGTTTCGAGTCAACTAGTAGCCAAGTTGTATCATTTCTTCTAACCGGTATTCGTGGCTTGGGAGTGGCCTCGTAGGGCAGCGAAGTAAGTGCATTCTGGGAGTTGTTGTCTTTCATCCACATGAGCCAAAAATAGATTTTCTGGCTTTTCTCAGTCTAGAAGGCACCAATAATTTCACATTTCTACTACATAAATGACCCAATTTAAATACACATTCATCTTTCCAGCGGTGAAATATCCCTTTAATACTGAGCAATATTATTGATTTGACTGCATTAACACTATTGAATGAGAACTGAACTTTTTCTGCAGAACTGCTTTATAAATAAAATGAACTCATTTAACAAATGATCTATATAATGGAACTGAATGAACACAGAACTGACTTCAGCTGAACAATGACACATTCTTTTTTTCTTTTAGAGCTGCTGTACAGCAGAAATGACCTGTTTGCGCCATTGAATCATTTTCATGTTACCACTGTAAAGCTGATTTGAAACAATCTGTATTGTATAAAGTAATATAGAAGTAAAGGTGACTTTTACATGAGAGTGGATGATACTCAAGATGGAAGAGTCAGAGTACCACTTTAGAAAGAATAACATGCTATCTCTGACGTGCTGCTATTTTTCCTGGCCTTCACCCAGACCTTGACCAATGCGGTGGTGTTCAGAGATGCTCCTCCTCCTCAAGATACAGCTATTATACAATCCCTCTTGGAGACTGACCATCTGGTATTCAAAGGTTATCAATTATGCTGCTCTGGTAGAGCCGCTGCATGATCTGCTAAGGAAAGAGATCTGCAGTTACTTGTGTAAAAAGAAATGAAAGTGTCTGATCCTGCCTCGCTTACAAATGACTATGTCAATGGTGCAGTACTTGCACAACTGCAGGAAGAGAACTTCTGCCTTTACGTCATATATCCTATCAGTCTGTGAAGGAAACTGTGAAAGAGCAATCAGAAAATAAGCTGTGCAATTGGACTCCTATAACCTGTGCGTCAATTCATCATACGCAGACACACAGCTCTCTGGTAATGTCTGTAACAGGGTGAATGAAGACACATGGGTGTGACATCAGATGTGATTTAAATAAAACTTAATATAAATCTTAAAGTTAATGAAGTAAAGTATCCAAAAGGATAATGTGCTAAACTAAAAGGAGGTGTAGACTGCATTTTACGACGGTGGATTTTAGTTGAGCCTCATCACATGTTACCAGCAGGACACCACTGTAAAAAAAAAAAAGTTGCTGCCTTAAATCTTTCAGTACAATCAATTTGGATGTTTAAGTCAGTTTAACTTAAATTACATGAAACTGACTTAAAAAATGAGTTGAATCTTGTTCAACTTGTTCATCTTCATAAAAAAAGTTGAAAATTGCGTAACTTACTTTGATGTGTTAAAGCAATGTAAAAACATATGTTGTCATAACTTATTGATCATATCATTTTTTATATTAATGGATCAGCACTGCTGTAAGTGAGGTGGTCGTTCTAAGATATGATTCACGTCAATACCTTTAGCATTAGACGGTGGAATTAAGTCAAATCCTTATGTAGAGAAAATCCTGCTTATGAATAAGAATTATTAACTTATTTGTGGTTGTACCATATGACATTTTACAACCTTGCTATCATAAAAGTATATAATTCTAATAATATGTACAGTATGCAGCCTATCGGCCTTGATATAGTCATAAGAGTTTCACCGGTTACTCTCTCTAATTAGTTGTTAGTCATCTCTCTGACATGTTAGTTGCACCTGACTTTATTCATTTTATTTTATTTTTCATTTTTCTAAAATCATATAAGAGGATCTTCAAGCCCATGTAGACATGTAGGCCTAATAATCTACTGATCTTGCCATTGCGCTTGATGACAGCTTCATCAGTAGTGCTTGAGTTTCAGGAGATGTACAACCTAGAGAGCCATACTGGTGGTATACAAGCCATCGTAAACACACGCACCATCTGTGTGCAATGTGACAACTGCTGTCACTCGACTTGTCAAACTGTCTATCAAATACAGCCAACTATTACATGGGCCTCTTTGAAACTCTACAGCAATGCTCCATGTGTTTTTTCATCTCTCTTTTTTCCTATCTCATACAGTAAATGGCCAGAAATGCTTCAGATATTCAGTTTCAGATGCATGTTTGTGCTATTAAAGTAACATATTAGACCAAGATGTTTTTTTTAAATCAGTTGAGTTCAAGGAGACATTGAACTTGTCCATGCTTATTTTTATTACCTCCAAAATGATGGAGGAGTGAAGTGATTGATTACTCCAGACTGCTTATAAACAGCTGCCGTTGAAGGTCAACTCTGGAAGTCATTTGTCATTGATTGCCTGGCCTCTCAATATGCACATGCATCCTGAGGACATCGGTCTTAGACTTCCCATATACTTATATTTCCCTTTATAAAACAAGAAAGAAATTAGTGGGATTGTTGATGGTTTCTCTGAAAATAGAGCTAGTATTTCATTTGCCCTTTGAAAAGTAGAAGACATTCATTTCAAGTCCACAAAAGATTGTAGCTTTAATATTGACTATTCAAAAGTTAAAGAGAGAAGACCTTGGATACAGAATACCAGATGTAAAAAGGCAGGACTGAAAATTAAATTCAAGTTTGCTTTTCAAAAGCTTTAACGTTTTAAATGTAAGTCAAGCTTTTGGGAACCAGAAATTTTACAAGACAAATGTCCACCCACTCTATGATCAACTAAAGAGACATTTGTTTACAACACATTACAAACTCTGTTATGACTGGCTGTAACCTATTCAAAAGAGAGTAACAGTATACTTATTGCAAGTTCTCATCAGCCCTATATCAGAGCAAGCCATTCGCATATATGCCATTTCAGAAATGTATTCTTTAAAAATCTAAATTAATCTTCGCAGAATAGGTTCATTTCAATTAGGTACATTTCCCCAATTGAAAAAAAAGGCTAGTTTATATAGCAAACACTGCTAGCTTGGCATTTCTGAAGTCATTTTAAAAATTCACAAAAAACACTCTAAAGACTTTACAGTAGTTTTTTACAAATATTGGACATTCCTGTGACGGCAAAGTGAAAAATCAAACAAAAAGCCTGAGCATGACTTAAAAAAAAATATAGCCTATCATTTCTTGTAATGCTGTGCACCACCATACATCTATTCATTTTTGTTTTTTGTTCATTGATGGTGGTAGATTCTGTGTCTAAACTCGGCGACTAGACTGCGCATACGCTAAAGTTTTACATACAGTGAGTATGCATATCTAAACGAATTTGTCCGCCAAAGTTTTAAAAAGTTTTAGAAAAATCTTAAAAATCTTTAACAAATAAGCGACCTAATACTGACAGAGGAGAAAGACAGTGGAGTACGCGTGGTCCATCTCGCCAAATTCTGGATTTACAAATTTACAGCCCATCAGCTGACAGACACAGGTGCAACATTCTCCAATCTTTAATGCCAACCGCACCTTTTTTCCACTGGTACCCGCCTGAACAACCATGTGCCCCCCATTCCCTTTTACCCGCATAATTTCTCTGGTGAGTTCCAATTCTTTGTGACTTTGTTAGTATTGACCATAAACTACTGTTCAAAAATGTTTCTGGTGGCCAATATAAGATTATAAGAGTCAGGCGACTCTGATTTACAGCCAGACTCGCATGAAATGTGCAAGTAAATGTTTTCAAGTACTTGGTGTCATTTGTTCAGATCTGGCAGGCGCTAATATAATATTTAATAGCCCACCACCTCTGGCTGTCATCCAGAATTTACAGGAACATGATTTGCTTTCATAACATAACTGTGGCAACACTTTTAAGATGCATTGAATGGTTTTATTATAGCTATGGGAATTGCTTTGTTTTGGTTTGCTTTTGAGGGTTTTGGGTTAGGACACATTTGTTGCATGGCTCAGAGCGGTTGTATGAAAGGCTTATTTGCAAGAATAGTTTTGTTGAAATATAGCACCATATAAATATGCATAACATTAACCTGACCATATGAAAGGTTTGCAATTATTGTCTAGAATTATTAGAACTTTCCTGTAGCTCTTGCAACGCCAAGGTCATGGGTTCGATTCCCAGGGAAAGCAAGAACTGAAATGTAAGTCGCTTTGGATAAAAGCATCTGCCAAATATAAATGTAAATTTGAGTTTTTGTTCTCAAACATGTATTCGCTGTTAATTACATCATCACACTTCAGTGTAAAAGTGAAGAATTTAATCAATAATCTGGAGTTAATGGATTAAAGAAAATACTACATTTAAACGCATGAACACATTTGATTCTTTGACAAATGAGACTGCATTACAAAAATCAAACTGCAAATGTTTTAACCTAGCTTTTATTACCAGGTAGGGAGAAGAATGGTATATCGGTGGTGCTGCATTATTGCTGTGGATTATTTATTTAGCAGGTTTCCAATATTCTCAACAGCTCTCTGTATAGTGAGAAAATCAATCTAGAGCCCTCAGCATTGAACCAAATTCTGCTCATGTGTCAGCCTGTGTCCCCTTAATTAAACCATCCAAACTAGAGTGCACCATTTATTTCCACTTTTCATTCCTAAGGTACAGAGAAACAGAGTGTGGGAAGTGTGGTGAATTGGTCTTAACTCCTCCCCATCCATTTTTCAAGAACTACGTTGCTTTCTGCTATTGATTTATTTGCAAATTCAAGGAACACATGTAAATGAAAAATGACCAAACAAACAAGTGAGAGGGATAAACAAACACACGGCATGTCTTCATGTACCCTGCTTCTGAATCTGTTCATGTAAATCTGTTTTTAAATGTGCATTTGCACAGATTTAATTAGAATATAAATGTATATTTTTAATTGAGGCACACCACAACGCAATAAGCCTTCATTCCATTGATTTGTTGTCTATTATTTAAAATTCACAGATGTGTCAAGTGGCAGGTGGCGAAAACATGAGCAAAACACAGCCTCCATTATTTCCACAAATAATTAGAGAAATATATTTCCCATGAGAATCTTCTCTACAGTCTTACTGCTTATCATCTAATCTGTTCAAAGAGAATCATCTCTGAGAAATGCGGTGTACTTTCACACCTACACAGAAAGCCTGCAGAGAGATTTCAGTGCTTTTCATAATGAGCAGTATGCAATGCACCTTTACTTAGACGTGCATTTCTCTTTGAATACAGAGCCATGTGTAAATGCTTGGTGACCTTGGAAATAAATCAGACACAACTTTGAGCTTTGGTGAGGATGGAATGTTAGATTCACAACAAATTTGTTCTTTATTTAATGTGATTTGTGCACTTAGGAATGTAGATCCATAGATGTATGACTGTATATAGCAATGCAAGTTGTCTGTTAAAATCTCTCTCATACGTGCAAACCGCCCTGTGTAAGAATTAAATATACGAAAATCTTGGAAACATGACAGCAATCATGTTAAACAGATACAAAATAGTATGTTTAACTGAGTCATGTTGCAGGGAGACCTTGTGTTACATAGAGTTCAAGCAAACATTGTCTTCTATAGCATCATTCCTCAAAAGAAAGTGTTAATCTTTGAACCACTCTAGACTAAAAAGCAGTGGGAACTGATGAGAACCTAACTAAATATGTTTCCACCAAATTTGGACATAGCGAACATTAAAGGGATAGTTCACCCAAAAATTTAAATTAACCCATAATTTACTCACCCTCAAGTCATCCTAGGTGTATATGACATTTATATGACATACGACTTTCAGACAAATACAGTCGGAGTTATAATAAAAAATGTCCTGGCTCTTCCAAGCTTTATAATGGCAGTGAATCGCTGTTTCTGTTTTGAAGTCCATCAAAGTGCATCTCCATGATGGCTCCGAGGGGGGTTACTAACTAGCTTCCGGCCAAACAAACATACTGATTCGACTTAAGTCTAAGCGCAACTTATTCGAGTAATGCAACGTACTGCTGATATTTACGCTAAGCCATGACGCACTACGCTACTTCCGACGTCATAAGTTGCGAAAGTTGCGCTTTTGGCGTAAGTAAGACTGCATATGATCGTTTGGCCGGAAGCTTGAATTTTACTTTGTAACCTGTTAAATATGGATATTTTTCTTACACAAACGCATCGCTTCACTTCAGAAGGCCTTTATTAACCCCTCAGAGCTGAGTGGAGCACTTTTATGATGGATAGATGCACTTTAATGGACTTAACAAAACAAAAACAGCAATTCACTGCCATTATAAAGCTTGGTAGAGCCAGGACATGTTTTAATATAACTCTGATTGTATTCATCTGAGAGAAGAACGTCTATACACCTAGGATGACTTGAGTTTGAGTAAATCATTTTTGGGTGAACTATCCCTTTAAACCCACGTGACTAAACGGCTTTTCCAACATAATTCATTTGAGTGGAGTTTGCTTGGTGTAAACTATAATACTTTATGGATAGTTATGCCTCTTCTTGATTCTTTCCTGTGAGAGTTTAAAGGGGTCATATAATGGTACATGCACTTTTACAAGTTGATTGTACTGAAATGTGTGTTGGCAGTGCCTGTACACAACCATCATAAAATGATAAAAATCCATCCAGTGGTTTCTTTTAAATCTTCTTATATGTTTCCCCCTCTCCTGAATCAAGCTGTTCGATTTTGTGACGTCACAAAATCGACGCTCCTCCCACAATGGTTGATTGACAGCAGCGTTTCAACACAGACCCGCCCTCGTGAGCGAGCTGTCAATCATAGCCCGCGCCAACCGGCGCGTTCATTGCTGATAGCTGGAGCACTGAGTAGAATGGCGTCTAAGCGATTGTGGTGTACTGTTCTTGGGTGTAATGGTAATAACGAACACAGCAGTCATATTGATGTTCCTAAATCCGTACAGCTGAAGATGCAGTGGCTGAGTTTGTTTTCGAAGGGAATTCCCCGCGATCAACGTCAATGCTTTCATGTTTGCGCGAATCATTTCACCAGACTGCTTTACAAACGAGGGTCAGTATAAAGCTGGTTTTGCTAAGAAGCTGCTCCTGAAAAAAGGATCGGTACCAACTATTCGTGTTCCTGCTGCACCTCCAGAAGAAGTGAGTGAGTGTAACGTTTTATTAACCTTTATATTAATCTTTATATTAATCTTTGCAAATCGCTTGCTGCACGCTTCACAATGAATGCGGCTGTTTACACTCAGGGTACATTATGGCATGTTTTCTATGTATGACGTTCTCAATATAATTCATAATCCCATGTTTATAATAAACAACGCGTTATGGTTATTGTGTTAAATTGTGTTACAAACGGTGTACGCACAGAACAGAGGGGCGGGGTGAGCAAAGCTCATTATCATTTAAAGACCCATGCACTTAAACGGCGTGCTGAAAACAGAGCTGTTTTTGACCAGGTAAAATTAGTGTTTTCTTACAATACTAATGAGAATTTTTAATTAAAGTATATTACAAACTTTTAATTTAGACCCTAAAGAATCATATTAGCTTGTACAAAAATGACATTATATGACCCCTTTAACAAGTTGATCTGGTCATGACATGAATTCAGTTATAGCCTTGCACAAGGTTGCCAAGCGAATTCACACTAGTCAAAATGCCATTGGCACTTCACACTAGAGAAGTCTCAGATTGAGAGTTTGATGGATAAGAACGCATATGGTCCATTTTGGAGGTGTAGAAAGAGCAGGGTCAGTTTGAAATCAAGGGGGAATACATGCAGTGAATTGGATTTCTGAGAGCACAGCTGAATCCTCTTAAATGAAATTCACATTGGTCAATGGATTCCTACGCCAGAATGTGCTCAACTCTTGCATTTTTCCTCTACATCCTTGCATTGCACAATCCTCATGGAAAACCAAGCCCTTGACAGCATGTCACAGATGATAGAGCTCATGTTGCATAACCATGCTATTGAAATGGTGTTGGTAAGACATTTGCATTCTATCTGAAATGGCTGCATATGGTACAATAATTGAAAATATTTATATAAAGGAAAAAAAAAAACAATTATGTGGTTGCAAAAAGCTGCTATAAAGAAAAAATATTTGTGATGGAAAAAGTTTGGAATATGTGAAATATTTTTCCATTCAAAGCCTTGTGTAACTGTCTGTAGGTTTGGAAACAACAATTATTATTAAAAAACTTCTCCTGATAATAATCTTTTTGTTTTTGAATTACTCACTCTCCCATAAGCGATTGCTCATCAGCAATGCAAATATATCAACCCTTAAGAACTGGATATTCATTATATCACAAAACATGTTTTTCATGGGAATAGCATAGGTAAATGGGGGTACGAGCAACTGAAGAGAGTTAGGCCATCTGCTTCCTCTCTCCTAAGACCTGCACAATTTTGTTCAAGAGGAGGAGGATTGTGAAAACAGTTGAGCCATGCAAACTATTTTCAGTAAGGCAGATCAGCCGACAGAAAAAATAAATGGTGGACTGAGCTGATCTTTGCTCTCAAAGACCTGTGGAAAGTGGTACAGGGAAAGATCAAGCTGAAGCACTAGACGCATCCTGAATTATTAACATAAATAATGAATATAAAAAAAAATATTTCTTCACAGCTTTGAATATGCAATAACTTGTGCAAAGGCCATGTGGCCAGGCTAAAAAAAAAAAAAAAAACCTTCAGACAGATTTACATTGATTTTACCTTAATTGTTGATGAATAAAACATGGAGACATGGAAAGGATACATACATTTCTTTCAGATTTGAAGTAGCATCTTGTGAAGTGCATGCCCTTTGAGAATGTATTATTCTCAATATTACATTTGGCTAATTGCTTTTATGCTAGAGTGTGGCTTTGATCATGTTTAGCTGTCTCAAAATTGTGAGCATGACTGCGGAAGACATTGGAGACAAACTTGTGTTTGAGATTTGATAAGAAAAGGCAGTTATACAGCTTTTTACGGCATGTGAAAATGTTAAAGCCTGTCTGAAATGATGTGTCTATGCCACATTTCGTAAAATGTGTTTTCAGGTTTATTAAATTCACACCTTCTGTAACTTCTGTTTCGAACTGTTAGCCATGCCTTTTAGGATGTACAGAGCTTGTGCACATTGCTAATGTTGTGTGTGTTTGCATTTTATTGCAGTCTTCAGATCTGAAAAAAGCGTTTGTGTGCCCAACTCCATGTATAAGAGTTAATCGGTGATATGGGTTTTTTGATTGATTTTGATGATTTTGCCCTTACACACATGCTGCGTTTACGCCAGTGTTGTAATTACTGTAATTACTAGATGACAACCTAGGAAGTTTCTGTACGCTTCATCTGATTCAGAATTATTTGTTTGCAAAATATTAATGCCAAAATGAATCAGTGAAATTTGAGTAATCAGTAGACAAAACCACAACATAGCAAGTAACAATCATTATGCAAACCTTATAAATTATTTAGTGGGACCTGCCATATGACTTTCTTTTGTGGAACATAATGAGATATTTGGATGAATGTTGGTAACTAAACAGTTTGGACAAAACTATTCACTGGAAGTCTATAAGAACCAAAATTATCTGGTCATCCATTCATCCAAATATCTCTTTTTATGTTCCACTGAAGAACGAAAGTCATCCAGGGGTGCGTTTCCCGTACAACTATATAGCTGGCTGCTTAACTACCATAGTATGATGCATCGTTGGAGAAATCAACTAGCTAGTCACGACTGTTTCCCGAAACCGTATGTCGCAAAGTATCGTTCAACCACGTTGGTTTATGACGTCTCGCACGTGGTGGAGTAATACCTTATTTTAATTAATCTGTTTGTGATCGAATTAACGCTAGATTTTGTTATATAAGTTACAGACATTGCATCTGAGGACCATTTCTAATTTTTCTCAGTTATTTTGCTTTATTACCAGACTCAATATTTGGCTCGTTCTTAGAGCACGTTCGCACATGCGCAGTCTTCAAAAACGGTGCTTTAAATCTCTTGACAAACTAAAAGACGTAAATTACATTTGTATGTATTCTAAATAAATAACACGGGTTGTACTGAATGTCAGCTTGCTTATTTTGCTAAAGATAAGGATTTATTCAGTCTACATCTCATGTAAACTAGAAACTATGCTTCTAACCACAGCTCAAGAGCTGTCGTTCCAACCACACAAGTTTGCGATGCTGTTTGCGAACGTTCGTTGGAACGATGGTTTTGGGAAACACCAAATCGTTGAACTATGCTGATAACGACGGAACTTGCGACCATAGTTGGCTAACGATGCTTTCGGGAAACGCACCCCAGGTTTGGAACGACTTGTGGGTGAGTAAATGATGACAGAATTTTTATTTATTTCATTTTTAGGTGAACTAAAAATAATACATACATACTGTACATACATGATAATACAACTCTTTGCTATAGCTACAGTAAACTGTATTGTTTGCCTTTAATTTATTTACAGATTATTCATGCATTATTAAGACATTAAATGGACAGATAACACAACACAGAAATTAAAATTATGTCACCATTTACTCAAGTTGTTCCAAATAAATGTCTTTGTTCTGTTAAACACAAAAGAAGATATTTTGAAGAATGTTTGTAACCAAAGGGGCAGTTAAGGGGAACCAGTGACTTCCATAGTATTTTTTTGTATTTCATGTTCAATGGGGTCGATCAACTGTTTTGGTTACCGACAATCTTCAAAATATCTTCCTTTGTGTTCAGCAGAACAAAGAAAATGTATACAGGTTTAGAACAACTTGAGGGTAAGTAAATGATGAATGAACTTTAATTTTTTGGGGTGAACTGTCTGTACTGTCTAGCCTGACTACGTCAGACTTCCTACTTCCGCTCAATTTCATTTCGCTTCTGTAGTCAGTCTGAGATAGCAGCTTATCTTTCAGTTTTCCATCGGCCTTCGGACGGCCGGGCCAATCAACGAACAGAGGGCGGGCTGAGAGCCGTGACGTAGATGCTGATTGTACCGTGGATGCGTAGATTTACTTCACATAATCTGCAAAAGTCGTTCACAGCCATGTTTATTCCGGTATTTCGCTTGATGGTTTTGTTTTCGCATCATACATGTGTTTACAGTGGAAGTTAGATGCGGCTGAGCATGCGCATAACACACGCCATAACCAAACGTTATGTGATTGGCTTACGGGTAACCAATGATTTTAAACTTCAGACAAGCGCCCCCTAGCAAGAGAGAAAACACTTCTCTATTATGCCATTCCAGACTCTGTCTACGAAGCAAAGTGAAGTTTGGTATTACCAGGCTATGTACTGTCCTGTATTGTCTCAAAATGTACTGTAGTTGTAATTTCGATTTCTACAAGGACATGACCACTTTTTACAAGTCAGAATCTCAATTTTGACATGGCGTGATTCCACCTTCAGAGTGAACTTGATAGCATTGTGATTGTAGCTCCATCAACAAAGGAAGTTTCTGAAGACCATCATAAAAAAAAAGTTGTTATCAGCATGGAAAAGATTACAAAGCATATCCTCTCCAACAAACCACAATCAGAGCCAGATAGCTTACAAATCACTAATTTGGTTTGTAAGCTGTAGGCCAGTGATAAGCTTATGTTTAGTGAAAAACTGTTTTAGCAAATATATAATTACAGTCAGTAAATAATGACTCCATTCAGTTGTGATTTTCAGCCCTATTAATAATCAGCAGGATTCTACATCAGCAAAATCACATCCTCTGTACAGCTGAATTGGACAAAAAAGACATTACTTAAAGTTGGTTATATTTCAATAGACTCTTTATCACTTATGCACACCCACGTTCTGAATCGATTGTCTGATTCCGCTGCCTTGAAACTGTGACAAAAGCCCTTCCACGCTCCCACAGGCTATGCTTCATTAAGAGAGCAGGAATGGGTTTGTATAGGCATGCCTGACAGCCGTTGATAGAGCAAAAGATGATGCCAAAAATTGCCCTACTTTGTCATGGCACACTTGAGCTGTCTCTAGTCTGGATCTGGATCAGAAGAACGCGTCCTGACATTTTGGGGCATTTTTGATAAGAGTGCGACATTTTACACAGTCATACAATTGATGATATGGCTTGTAGGACTTTGATTGAAGTTTATTAGCATGAAGCCGTTGATAAACTGTTATTTCACACGAATCTTCCCCCATTCTCCAAAAATGTAAAAACTGCTATATATACGCACATAGTATGTTTTTAGCAAGTGGCTTCTCATTAAGAGAACAGATATGGCATGTGTAAAGCTATGACCTGGTTTTAATGAGAGAAAAGCGTTAGTTGACGCACCAGCAGTGTAGGATCTGTGAGGCTGAGAACATAATTGCTAGCCAGTTAAATAGTCCATCACGTTTAATGAACAAACACAGGGGAGAAATGTAGAAACTCTGGAACTCTGGAATCTGAGCTCTTTTGAATTTATGCCTAAGCCAGCATCCAGCTTTATTTTGAGCTACATTAAAATGCACAGAGCGAAAGAAAAGAGAGCAGGTTTCATTTAATCATGTATCAAGAGGTGCAAATTAGAGGAACAATATTAAAATGATTAAATATTGAAAGTGTTATCATTAGGTAGGGTCGAATCTATATGATGGAGGATGTAAAATCTCTCACTCTGTCCCCAGATGCAAATAACTATCTTCCACAGTAGATATTTTCCATCCATTTCAGGAAATGTTATTATCCACCTGAAGATGGGCAAAAGAGCCAGATATTCAGCCCGTTCTCATCCCAAGGCGTCATATACTGACGTTTTTGACATTTCGTCGACATTGAACGCACATGGCACCCTTTAGCGTCAGTATGAGACGCAGATAGATATGGGCCAGAAGGCGCCTCCTAGCGGTCTAACCCTAACCCTACACCAGACCTAAACCTACCCATAACCGAACAAAGCTCTGTGCGTCTCATATTGACGCTAAAGGGTGCCATGTGCGTTCGATGTAGACGAAATGTCAAAAACGTCAGTATATGACGCCCAAGGATGAGAATGCATATTCAGCTTCTTTCCATGGTAATCAGATCCAAAGAAGTGACCCTAGAAACTGTCCCCTAAATCACATGTTTTATTGGGTGTGCCTGGCAACATGTGGTAGTGTTTATTGCACATGCTATGTGATGGATTACATGGTCACCAGAAAGACTCAGCTGAGCTGTTGTTATTGATCTCAGAGTGGCAGGAACAGCACAAGGTAATTTACTCTCTTGGCTTAACACAAATGTGCACATGCGCCTTTTAGGATATAAGTTAAAGTCGTTCATAACTGAATGTTGCTTGTGCTGTTAATAAACTGTATCTGTTTATGTCTCTGAAATCTTATCATTGAGATGTCTTCAGCAAATAAATTACACTTAATTGAAGAAGCTCAGGCTTGGCTGTCTTAAATAAGTGTCTCTTGAGTCAAATATATAAATAACTTTAATGTGTTCGTGATCAGAGGATGGTAAAGACCAATGGACCATAGTGAGGTTTGACGTCATGTTTTTTTTATGTGAATGAAATCAAGGGTGGAGGGACAGATCTAGCTGCACGATTTTGAGTATGATGTTGCTTTATATTGATTTGTCTATTATTTTTTGTTCCAACTAAAATAGTTCCAATGATGTCACAATGGAATGAGCTGTTTCACATCCCCAAACAACACACAGTAGTGGTGTTTCATGTCTGAATCTGTGTTTTTGAGTGTGAGTATATACAGTATATATGGATGATGGAATATGCTGAGCTATAAATATGTCTCCGAAGTAGTATTAGAGATAGTGTGAGTCAAGGGCACTGAGCTTTGCCATTTTTATGACCTGGGACAGTCTTGCCCTTACAGAACGGAAATATATTTCCCATATATGAATGGTATTAAACGGTTTAACCTACAGAATAATAAATTGTGTTAATATAATACAATATATTGAATATGTGACAATATATTTACTAATATATCATAATGTATATAATTTTATATTCAGTAATACACTTCATAATATATAGATGTGTATGTGATCAGATGGTAATGCATGTGTAATATATTGCAGATATATTTACTCATGCAAAATAAACATGCCCCACACATACATAGAGAAATATATAATGTAATATATTTCTTATTTTTTTTATTATTTACATCATAAATGTTTCATATTTTCAAGCTAGTAATTAAAAGCACAAGCACACCTGCATGTACTAAAGTATTTAGCCAAGAGAGACTATCATTGTGCTGAGGAGTGCACAGTCATTACTTATAAAATATAGTCATTAAAGTCTTAAAGGCCTGGTTGATTATGATTTCACTTTTTTAACTTTAGTTAGTGTGTAATGTTGCTGTTTGAGCATAAACAACATCTACAAAGTTACAACGCTCAAAGTTCAAAGCAAAGGGAGATATTTGCTTTTAAAGAAATTGCTTTTTAAGGACTACAAACGGCTGGTAGGGACTACACGACATTCCTCTCGGGTTAGTGACATCACGAACCCTAAAATTTACATAAACCCCGCCTCCAGAACACGATTTATAGATTATCAAGACAGAATATGCTAATCAATGACTAGAAGATAACTACACATAAACTACATAAATTCATCAACTAAACATTCAGAAATGTCCTGTTGCATTATACATGTTGTCACTTCTTCTTGAGTCTCTCCATCTTTATCTGAATCCGATTTGAACATAAAAGGCTAAAAGTTTTTGAAATTTCCAGTGCATGCCTGTGTGAGTGCAATATCAAAGACTTATTTTACATCTTGTGAAAAGGGCATTATACAACCCCTTTAGTGGAGTTCAGCCAATTGTCAACTGAACCTCAGGCTCTACTCCTCAGCACAATGATAACGTCAATAATAACACATACCAGAAAACCTTTTAAATTTCAAAATAATAGAACATTAAACACAAACAGACCCCCCCCCCATATTAATATTGAGCAAAAAACATTAAATGACACTTAATTTTAACATTTGCTCCCCTTTCAGAAGTCAGTCAGAAACAAAGCATGCTGGGAACTAGAAATCTGTTGTAACTCATTCCGTGAGTGTGTGTGTGTGTGTGTGTGTGTGTGTGTGTGTGTGTGTGAACATACATTAACATATGTGTACATGTATGTGCAATATATGCACACAATAAAGGATACAACTTTGTGAATATTACATGTAATGCTATTTTTGTCTTCATTTATAAATATTTTATATTCATTAATATATAGCCATACATGTTCAATGCATATATTGCAGTATATTGGAAAATATCAGCACTAGTTTCCCATGTATGGAAATGTATTATGTAATATATCGCATTAAATTTTGCAGTATATTCCCTTATATTTTTGTTCCGTAAGGGTGCACACATATTCTTGTTGCGTTCAAGCACTCTCAAGTGGCCAAGACTGCAAGGGTGGGTATTGGTACTGGCCCATACTTATTTTGTTCCTATATGAATCAGTGTGTTTGAACTAGGGCTGCCACTTTTGTGAAAAAATCCTGTTCGATTTTTGAGACATAAGTGTTCATTGAATTGATTGTAAAATTGATTTTCCAAGTCTGGAGACGTTCCCATTTTAAACGCCAAATATGGGCAAATCCACGGACAACTAACAGGCATTAGGACGCACGTAAAGAGGGCGCTTAGATGCGCACAAGTCAGCAAATATTCCTGATGATTTATTGGCATGAAGAATCATTGAGTGAATGATTCAACGACTCACTAATAAGACGTGTTGCCATCCACTGGAGTAACCATGTAACATGCAGAAAGAGTCATTGGAAAATCCCCACCACTCATGCACAGATTGACAGTGAAAATTCCTAGTGCGACTGTGCATCAGCACTCTTGACGCTGTTCAGCCAATCAAACGCGTTTTACGTTCCTTTCGATGCCTATTGAAATAGACCCTGGACAAATAATGTCACGACATTAAGTAGATTAAGTATGTTAACATATTAGAGTGTTTAATAAATGGCATTTTCTCATGAAACAGTGGAGTGCTGAGAGGAATAAATACTGTTGCCAACAGGTTGCAGTGTTGATCTCATCGTGGTCTCCAAACAGTTTGGCAAAACATCCATCCCTAAATGGAGATGTTAGGATATTCAATTATTTATTTCCTGTAAGAGCAAAGTTAGACATTGACGTTCATATGGTCAGATCACTCCAAGCATTAGGAAATGGCTTCTTAATTCTACAGCTTGACAGATGTGCTAAATTAACTGTAATGACACAGAGAGATTCAATAAACATCCTTGGATGAGCTAACTGCCATAAGTGCGTAGAAATTGCAGTGGGTGCTTAATTGTTTATGGAAGCTTTCAAATAATGTGAACAAGCCAACCGAGGCTTCATTTTCTTTGTTGCATTACTGATGAGAAGTTGATATTAAAGCTTTTTACATTTTTCATGACTGGTTTGTTCCATATTTATGAGCAATGTTTTAGTGTTACATTTTCAAAAAAGCAAAGAGTGTAATAAGAATAAATAGCCCATGACCATAATAAATAAACATAAACTCAGTATATCTGGTAGAAAGAAAGTGTCTTTCTGGGCTGATTTGAAATGATTACCAAAGTGCTTCTCCAAGTGATGAAACATTATAATTTATGAGGTTTAGAAAGTCTGCCTTGAATAAGATGGAGGACGTTTTTAAAGAAAGCCTCTAAAAGCTACGACAATATTGAAATGATTTGTTTTTACCTTTTTCTTAGTTTAGACTATGTTGTAAGAAGTGCATCTGAACTGATTGTTTTTTATGGTATGTGCGTCAATGCTTCCCTCACTCCTTTGACTTCAAGTTGTTTTTCAGTTGAAGACATTAAATTTTAATTTTCACTTAATGCTGCTGCTCTCTCATTGAGCCTCCAGGGGAAATACAGTTTGATCTGCTATGAATCATCTCCCAAAGGCTGGTTCAAGGTTGCTCAGCCTACTGCTAAATGCACTGGGTTCATTTATCTTCTGATTTATTTGCATATATTAAAACATTATTCTGGCCCAAAAGGAATACCAATGCATATTTTATTGAAATTCACTGTCAACATCAAATTCAAAACTTCCAACAAAACACTTGTTGTGTAGCTACAGTACATTATACGTCATAAGTGAACTGGAGACAGATAAGAAATATTCCGGGTTCTGTACAAGTTAAGCTCAATCGACAGCATATGTGCCATAATGTTGATTATAACACACACTATTTTAAAAAAAAATGTTTTTTGCGTATCTCTTTTTTTCTTTGAGAAAAAGCTAAGAGAAGATTTTTAGTCCAATAGAAATAAAAAGGGCCTTTTTTAAGGATTTAAAAGCATAAATGTGAAGCTTATAACTTTAAGCGCTTACATTGATTATTCTGTTAAAACTTGTGTGTTATTTGAGATGTAAAGTTGTTTTCATTATTTTTATGGTCGTTGTAGATGTTGTCATGCCAACAGCATTGTAAAAATGTAAATATATTTTGCACAGAAAAGGTTAGTAAACATTTCTTTCATACTAAAATCATATTAACTTGCATATTGTTTATGTCTTGTGGCTGTACTATCGAAAAAGCAAGTATTTTTAAGAGGTTATGACATGAGAAATCTAATTTGCCATTATCTTTTGACAGATAAGAGGTCTTTGAACCATTAAACAAGTTTCATAGCTTAAAACGTCCTCCTCCTTATAAACATAGCATGTATTTAATCAAGCTCCAAAAATGGTTTGTTTTGAAATTGTGGGATTTGTGACGTCGCAGTGGCAAATTCATTTGCATATGTCTGCCTCCAGAGCAAGACAGCGACAAATGGTTATTCATCATCTCACCTTAGGCCCTGCCCACTGCCGTTCAGTGGTTTGCATCACGTTGCATCAAAGCAAATAGAACTCATTTTAATCACTGATGCTGTCTACACTGGATACAGATGCATGTTCAGTTTCTGACACTCCACGCACTCGAGTCTGTCGACAACAGGACAAATGGAAGAGTGAAAATGTTTGCTTTTACGCGTCCAGTTTAAACAGCTAGTTTTTTCGTCTTTGTACAGACTTCAGAAGGATCTCAGCGTCGGAAAACAAGTGGATGATTTGTTTTAATGGCGTCCCGGATTGCGTCGGAGGATTATATGTTAGTTCAGAGCATTTTTTTGTTTTGTTTACGAGGCACAGTGTATTGAAGAGTTCGCAAAGAATCATAGCCATCATGATTAGCCCTTTAAAAACGTATCATTTCAGACAGAGGGTCAGAATGAAGGTTGAAAATAATTGTTTTCCCACATATATATATATATATATATATATATATAATATATAAATCCATGTCATGACACTTAATATTTTACACCCCCATTATTGATTCAATTCACTTATTGTAAACCGCTACTGTAACCCAGATTTTCGCCTTTTTGAAGAAAAGGAGGCACAGTTCAAAATTAACTTTTGCAGTAATCATACCATCAGTGCTGTCAGTTGAGCTTAACTTGTACTGAATCTGGAATATTACTTTAATGCAGCACAATAATCATACATAGTACACTGTTGGAATAGCCTGTATTCTGAGATTTTCTGAATAACCCTGGTTTTAGGGCTTTTGTATTTTAATATGTAATGTAGTTATTGATATAAAACTCAACAATCAAATAATTTCAAGACTTTCTAAAACAGCAAAGAATATTAGAGGTAAAAGCATGTACATACAGTACTTAACGCAAGCATATATTTTTTAAAGAGCTTGTTAAGCGAAGCTGAGGAGCATAATCAAAGAGTCCTCTTAAAAGCTTCAAGCACAGTAGGAAATCACAGCTTTGCTCACATAAAGACACAGGGCTCTTCAGATATTAAAGTGTTACGCAGAATAATTGGAAACAAATTTTCACAGGAGAATAGTCATCATCACAGCATTAAATTGAAACATGCTCAGAGGGTAACACTTCAATAGAAAACAAACAGACGATGCTGCTAAAAAAAGAGAGGAGGTTGCAAATAAGACATTGTTTAGCATTGGCACCAACATAACCAAGCAAAACACAAATATGCATTTGTACGAGAATCAAATTGAATGTACGATTTCAATTTGCACAGCGATTTGAATCTTAACTGCCGTCTCCACTGTGCTCATTCTGTGCAAATCCATTGTGATGTCGATCAAAGCTGCTGAAATCCTCCGGCTCTGTTTGAGTTTGTTAATAAGGCTTCTGTAAGGCATCATTAGCCATGCGCTTTATTTTCATGGCTGATTCTGGAAGGGCAACGTTATAGTCATAGTGGTGTCCTGTGGCTCTGCGAGTGGGCGGTTGACCATTTCGCTCTCGTTCTGTCTGGCGTTCTCTTCATTCATTTGAGACACTTCAGTGGATCCCGCTTCGAAGCCAGGGACGGTGTTGGCCACATGGACCACGTGCACCTTATTTCGTCCCTTTTTGCTGAGGATGCAGCTGAAAACCTTCTTGAAGCCCTTGCGAAAGTGTTTGGACACCAGGGCGTAAACGATAGGGTTGAGGCAGGAGTTGGCGTAGGCCATGCAGTGGGACAGCAGCCTGAAGGCATACGTGGTCTGATTGAAGGGAAAGTCTCCGTAGAGGTAGCACAAAATGACCACATGGTACGGTAGCCAGCAGATGCAAAAGAGCACTGTGACTATGATGATCATCTTGGTGACCTTGCGCTTGGCTCGTTTCGACTCCGACATCCCATCGAGGGGGTCGACTGCTGTCCAGAGGTACTTGATGGTGCGTGTGTAGGAAAGGCTCACGATGAGCACAGGAATAACATAGCCGAAAACGAAGGTGCAGGTGTCCAGAACCTTACGGTTATGCTCCTCCCACCCAGGTACGCACACATTGCTGTTCTCGAAATCGATGAGGTCGTAGTAACTCAAATAAGGCCCGGCGAAAACAAGCGACAGGCCCCAGATGACCACCATCGCCACTATGGCGTTACACGGCGTTCTCAGTTCTCTGGAGCGTAAGGGGTAACGGATGGCCAGATACCTGCAAAAGAAGAAATGCACCAATCACATAAGACATTGATGGCTTCTTTACATCGTAAACACCAGTTATGAGAGACATCCACTCTTGCATTGCATGTTTGTGCATTTTGGGGGTGGAGCAATGATATTTGGGTTGATTTCAGGTATCAACAGTGTTTCTCAGAAATCACTTACTACACCTTTAAAACAACAAGAAGCATAGTCTTAAGATTTTGCAGCCCATCATCGATGGCTCTACTCTTTACTAGTAGTAGCCCCTGCAAAACTGAAACATAACAGAAACCCTTCTAACACTAACACATCTCCTCTTTTATTAATTCCTATAATGATCATGTTCAAAAACACGCCAAATAACGCTTAATTTCAACATTTATTCTCCTTATACTGTCTGACGCAAAGCATGCTCTAAGTCATTTGGTTTATATTACTATATTTGAGTTAAATGAACTCATTTCATTTGCAGTTATTAAACTTTTTAATTTCACAGTTTTACAGTGTAGTCATGTATAGAAGAAGCACAGGAAATGTTCATCAAAAGATGAGTGGTGCTTCCTCAAATTGAGTTTGACCAAAAACACATGATCACTATAATCAGTGTGTTTCTGCGCACAAGATGAAAGGGTCTTCTTGTTTTCTACCTGAAGGTAAGGTCATTTCCGATGGGTATTCTCAGTCTCCGCTGAGGCCAGAACCATTTTTCAAAGAGCAGGTTAACACGATTTTTCCCAAAGGTAAACACTTTCAGGGTGGATGGAGGGCTGTGGGTCTGTTGCTCAGGCTGTGAGTAACATATTACACTACGGCGTATAGGTGGCCTTGTTACATTTATGCCATTATTTTGACAAAAAAAAAGGCTTCCTGGTGCTCCCATTCAGCAAGTCCCACTCGTCACTGGTGCTTTAGTTTGACCTTAATGTTAAAATAGACCTAACATAATTTTAGCTAAGGCATTATGGTTGGGTGCTTCTAAAGGTTCTTTTCTCACTGTTTCATTGTAAAGGCAGGAATAATGCAATGCTGGTTTTTGGAGGTGTTTTGTTAATGAAGTGGGTTGTTGCTGATAACTCCACTGACATTTAAGCAGTTAAACTCCAACCTTTGCCACTGCAATTTGCAAGACTTCCTATAGTGTTCAGAAGATCCATTTCATTAAAAACAACCCTGGCCCTGACCAATTACAATATTGATAGGTTCTCATTTAAGCTGTCATTTAATACCCCATGGGGCTACATTGAAAATGTTATGTCAAAGTATACAGCCGCAAAGTTATTATGCCTAGAATGAACTTCACTTGACAGTATAGTATAATGTACAATCATCAGGGTGGCCTTTAACTTTTATGTCCCAGAGGTTGATGACATTTATTAAAACTAGATTTCAATTTTCTTCTGATTGCTATACCCTAGTGAAAAAACCCTATACAAAAATGTATTTAAAATAATTTTTTTAAAAATATTTACTGACATATCGCTTGAGACTTACTGATATAAATATTATAATTAAACTTTATTTGGAGTACTTCTTCACTGCACAATGCACATTTCTTAATATTAAGTCTAAAATGTGTTTTAATATATATTATAACATCAGACCTCTTCTCATTGAGACGTGGTCTGGGAACCACATGTTCATTTTCTCGTATTTGAGGCGTGGTTTACGAATGCCCAGAGTCATTTATTGGGCGCTACGAATGTCTATCAAATGCGCCTGTACGTAGCTCATAGCCAATCGTTTCGATTATACCAGATGACGTATGTAGAGCGACAGAAATTCGACTAGGAAGAAGACGAAATAAACTTGCGTTCTAAACTACTTAGAACACTATCTAAGGCTGCATCGAAAGGTAACTTCGCGTCTGATGCCATGTTGGATCTATAGATATAAACAAACTGCTTTGGTGTGTCGCATAGACGTCGTCATCGTCTTGCTGCTCCCTCCCCTTTCTGTGATTGGTCCCCTCGCTGAGGCAAAAATTTGGTCCATGGTGTCCAGGCTGCCTAGCAGTGTGAATAAAATCGCGCTGCGCGCAAGGCAGCATGGGGAAACCCAGGCTAAAGGATAGTATGATCTCTGTATAATTTCAGTCTTTAAATGCAACCTAAACCTAAAGTGTACCTAAAGTGTACTTGCAATAGTTCGACTTCACAATCAAATACACTTAAGTATATATTTAGTTGGACTTCAGCACTATTTCTGCACAAAGTGTGTTAAGTACAAAATTAGTTGTTCCAATGTAGCAGACTTTAGTATTTAGTATACTAAAAGTGCAATTGCAGGATATTTATATTAAGTACATAAATATAAATATAAATGTATTTGTAGTATACTTAGCAGAAAATAAATGTATTTCAAATACATTTTAGTATAGTAATTTTTCACTAGGGTATGAACATCACATTAAACCTTTTTAACATGTCTTCATCATACTTGATCTGGGACAAGGGTAAAACAAACAGTAGCACATGACCTTTCATTTTTATACTATGACAATCCATCATAAAAATATGATTACATGTTCAAAAAGCTAAAATGTTATGTATAAAAATAGCCTTTTCAAGACAAAGAAGTTGTCTGTTTTCTTCGAAAAAATGTAATTTCCACCACCATTTTTTCCATCACAGAATGCTATTAAACACAAAACATAATTTGAGATGTTGTGGAAATGACACTGATTGGAATTTCATTAATTGGAGAAAAAGGGAAACAAGGACAATGTGCATATACACTGTTGAACCTGATATTGGCCAAATTAAATAAACCAGCGAGAGTGTGAAAAATGTTTTAAGAGAGTTTATTTACTAATAAAAAAGCCTATAATTGGAAAAACAAAACACCCACCTGTCCACAGACACCGCCGCCAAAGTGAAACTGCTAGCATACATGGTGAGGTTGATGAAGAAGTGAACCACCTTGCACATGAAGGACCCGAAAACCCAACCCTCCAGAGAGTAGATGGTTGCTTGGAAAGGCACACAGAAGATGATGAAGAAGAAATCGGCTACACTGAGGTTGAGGATGAACAGATTGGTGGTGTTGTACCCAACCTGTCCACTTCTGAGGAGCACAGCCAGTACCAGACTGTTCCCAATGGTCCCTAAGAGGAAGATGAGCGAGAAGACCACAGACACAATGACACTGGCTGGGTTGAGCTGGTAGCTCTCGGAGGCGTTCCAGTGTCCCATGGCTTTAGTCAGGTCCTCGTGATCTGACATTTTAAGATGTGAAGTTCCAGAGACCTGCAAAGAGGTCGTAAATGATAAGACACAGAGTTAGATTCTAGGGACTTTCCTTGCAAATCTCATAAATCTTTCCGAATCTGAATCACATTGTGGTGAGATTTAAAAGCCCTTATGAGAAGTTGTATAGCTAGACCGTCATTGAAAGCAAATATCAGGAGGATCAGACTCAAGAAGTCATTTTGATGAACATGAAATAAGTACATTTTGATTACAAAAGATCATGAAAGCTGGTGCAAGTACAAAGAGGAACGAAGAATGAAATGGAGACGAGACTAAAATCAATTTCAGAAAGCTATCATAACCTCTCCAAGGGCAACAAACCAGTCAAGATATGAAGAGCATGTCCCCATCTGGTTGAGAGCTAATCAAAATGAAAATGGACAAATTCACTTTCTAATCATCAAAGATCTTAGTGGGAATTTGTTTGCGGATAAAAATACAGATGTGTCAACAATGACATGATATTGTGGACTGAATAGAGTGCAATACATTGGATTATGGCAGGATCACATTAGTATGCTGTTGTTGGTTATGGATCTGACAAAAGAGAAGGAATGCAATTGCCTACCAGTGGTTAATCCCACAGTATGTCCCAATAGGCGTTGCTCAGAAACAGTCAGCATCGACTTCTACTCTTCAAATATTGATCAGGCTATGTGAATAAAAAAGAAAAAGACATAACTTTTTATCTTCCCCAAACACACATAGTAAATTATACATAGGGAATGGAAACACCAAACATCTTCACAATAAATAATATTTTTATAGCTTTGATTTGATTGATTTAAATTCAACTTAGTTTCAAATTAGTTGGTCTCTGATCTGGTTACATGTGATCTTCACTGTAAAAAAAGCCTTACATTTTTAAGTACAATCAACTTGGATGTTTAAGTCGTTTCAATTTAAATTACATTAAACTGACTTAATGTTTTTGTTAATCTTGTATAACGTATAAAAAAAGTAGAAAATTTCTTAACTTATTTTGATGAGTTAAAGCAATGTATAAACATATGTTGTCATAACTTATAGATCATATAATTTGAGACTTGAGATTTGTAATTGTTTAATTGATAATTGGGAGATACATTGAGATACATTCATTTGAGAAGTAAAAATGTGTGAGATAAGACTTAAGTTTTCATATCTTGAATTCATTGCATCTAAATGTATAGCATTTTGATAGATGTATGCTTTAAACCAGGACAAATTGCAATGGGATAAGAAAAAATTGGAGTGAAAAAAACCTTTCTTTCTTCAAAATAATTTTGCTTCTCAAGTAAGTTAATAATAGTGCTGGAATATATATATATTAAAAAAAAATATATTACCACATTTAAATTTAATACAAAACACAATGCAATGTAATGCATTAGGTGAATTCTGGAAAAGTAATTCAAACCTGAAATTGCAAAGAGGATCATTAATGTGGGGAAAGCAGGAGCTTTCAGGAAATTGGTCTATGCAAATGTAGAGCTGTTCTCCCTTAATAGGCTGACAAAGTGTGACATAACCAGCTGACAATAAAAAAAGTATGCAGAATATAGGTGACTAATCTGCTCCATGCAGAAATGTGGACATGCTCTATTAGGCTATAATTGGTTGTCAGAAATTCATCATGATACAATTAAAATGCTGATCTTCAGTCCCTCTTCTAAAACAATGTAATTACATCTACTGTTTTGTTTGATTAAACAATGCACGCCATAAGATCACATGATATTTTTTTCTCAAGCAGGAACAGAGCATGACTCATTTAGCAAGACCTTTATAGTAAATTGGAGGAAATGAACAGGAAGCCGTTTACTCTGAGAGGTGAAGCTTTCCTAGAAACATTTATCATAGTTATTTTCTCGCTTCTGCAATGCCCTTATCCATATGAAGTTAAAAAAGCATGGAAGGAGAGGAGAGAAAAAAGAAATAAAAAAAGAAAGAAATTTCAAAAGACATTTGATTTATTAAAAATAAAATAGTGGTTTGTTGATGTGTATTGACTATTTGTAAAGTGATCTCAAAAGCAATCTTTATTTTTCAAAAGTAGATTTTAAGAGCCTCTCTCTTATTCATCTCACTCTCTCAGCATATAAGTGTTTTCAGAAATGACTTGAAAATTGCCAATGCAATAAAAAAAAAAAACACCTCTTAACCAGATCAGCTCTGAGGATCTGTGAGTTATGCTACAGCCTTATTGCAGGTGAGGTTGTTTATGGATTCATACCACACAAGTTTGTTGTTTGGCTTTTGGCATCTCTGTCTTTGTCTTTGGTATCTTTGCTCGGGAACAATCCCTTTGTAAACACACCTGACTGTCTTTGATGTGAAGCCAGCTGCCAAGCTGCCACTGAATATAGCACGAAGTGTCCTTCAATAAGGAGCTCTGTTAAACTGATCCCTTCAGTTACAGTCACGGAGTGCATCCGTTTTGTCACTTGTCGAATGGTGCGCGGATCTGTCTCACACAGCACCGCATGTGTCTCTAACCCCCCTTTCAAACTCATTCGCCATTTAAAATTAATTTAGTCAAACTTTCATGAACTCATGAGCCAAATAAAAGCATCTCAGTACATGAACTGCATGTGGATTGAGATTTCAAAAGAGACTTGTTAAAGAATGACTTAAATTTTTTGTAAATGAAGCATGCGAGATGCAGTATGTGCAAATATACTAAATGCAAATGAAGTATACGTACACGTTGCATAAAGAAACATCGTAACCCAGACGCATTAGAAATCATATAAATGCATCTTGTAGAGTGAAGGTATATTCAGATAAATGGAGATAAGTCATGTAAAACCAAAGCTCATGCTGTCCAAGGTCATCATTGAAATATACATACACTAAACATCATTCTTGAGGTGTCTTAGGAAATTTCATTGTGTTCTGACTGTAAATGCCAGAGAGTCCACATCTAATGACAGTATGAGAATTTCATTCAGTTGTATTTACTCACCGGCTCATGAGATGACCCATGACTGTATATCCATGACTCAGTGTCATTATAATATTGAGAAGCTTCTGGTCTCCAGAAAAGCTAGTGTTGCTTGCAGAATGTGACCACTTGAACAGGCTTCATCTCCTCTCATTCCGCTTCTCCGCTTCTCTATGCCTCTCGTGTTCCCTCCCTCACTCCCCCTCACATATGGAAGCTCCTCCTCCACATCGTGGTAAATGCTCACACTTCACTGCAAGAGAGAGAGAAAGAGAGAGAGAGAGAAAAAAAACATGCAGTGTTTCTTTGCACATTCCCACGGAAATCTTTTCATGTCCGTTACTAATGCTGTGCCTGAACAGTTGCACCAACGCGGCTAACATGCGTACACGCACAAATCTAGAATATGTACATGGTAAATTATTCAGAAGGAGGCCTGAAATCAGAAGGTTTTTACTTTTTATATCACTTTTTGCACACAGGCTATTTTTCTTTTGGAGGCATCATTTAGAAATCGGATTGGAATACATTTCCCAAGAGATTAGAATTCAATTGCATTCCGTTTGCAGTTTTTCCCAATTGGAATGGATACACACTATGACCAAATCAATACACCTCCAAGGCTTCATTGCTCATGGTAATATGACAGAAGGATGGCATTTTTGATGGCAGACTGAAAGTGCACTCTACAATTTTACATTGTGAACACATTTGTCTCAAATCAAAATTTGATGACTAATGACATCCCTGCTGAAAAATCCAGCATAAACCAGCTTTAATTCCATGTTGGTCAATGCTGGTACTGTGTATAGCTGTCCACCATCACTCCTGCTTCCCATGCTGGAGACCAGCAAACCAGCATGCAAAACATACCTTTACCTTATGCTGGTGACCAGCAATGCCGGAGTTTTCAGCAGGGTATATTTAAAAAAGACAAAGCATCAACAGGAAAAGGTGAAAAGAGGAAGATAAATACAAAGGGTGAATGTGATTTCACCAAGTAGAAAATGTTCCTGGATCAGCATCTTTGTTGATCGAAGAACAACATTCCAATCAACCACTCAGATAATGTCAAGTTTAGGCTTACAACTGTGTGCTTGCTCCTGGTCTTTGTCTGCAAAGGAGTCATTCAGGTCAAAACTATGTCATTCAGCACAGGCAGCACTGCCTTTGCAATTCATCTATGAATGATGGACAGCCCAGACCACACAATCTGTGTGGTTACGTATGTGTGAGACTATTTACAAAAGTTCACGTACAAGAATGGTTCCTGCCCTTCAAGATTATATAACTATACCATCATTCCTTTACCCAACAAACTTTTGGTCCAGTTGGCGATGGGAAATGTATGAAACCCATTTCATTAGTACAGTTACTCAATCCACATGGACTAATGACAGTTTGGCACTCTAGGGTTTCCCCGCTGATGTTCAAGGACCTAAAATCAGATTAAATCATTTTGCCACATCCGCATCCAGTTCTTTTGTTGTGCAATGGCCACAGTACTTGACAATGACACATGATGCATTTTCTGTCTGTATATACTGACACATTTGCTTATGAGAAGTATTGGAACCTTTTCTTTCAAAATGTAAATACTAATGGTAATTTGTAATGGTAGTAAACTACTAATGGTGGTGTATATTTATACATACGAAAATATAAAAATACTTCATAATATATCTAAAGAAATGGAAAATAACATGCAATTCTTTCATCAAAAAGTAGCTTATATGATGCTTTAATTAAATTTTTGTCACCTATAGTTTTCATTATCGCCTATATATTTAGAACGAACCTTAGATTGTGTTTTATAAACTTGTCAGTTTTTTTTTTATTCTTCAGTACATTCACCACATATTACACATTCACTTAACACCTCAGGGAAGACCTCGAAGCAATCCCAATAATGTGTGAAACAGGACCTGTGATTCCCTCCCTCAGCTATTCAGCTGTCATGCTTGTTAAATGTGTAACACAACAGGTACAGGGTTCACATTAGAGGCTTAAATTAAACAGTCAATCATTGCTAATAAGAATTCAGTATGCTGTCTGTTTTTTTTTATTTATGTACTGTATTTCTTTAGGGTAAAGGTGCCCTTATTGTTATTTCCAATTCTTTACTTGGGGGTTTTGAATTGCTGTGATGAAAAGTCTGGAAACGGGCTGAGTTGGTCACTGGGGACCACTGCCACTTTGATGAAGACTATGGGAATGGATCCCTCCAGCGATCTGTAATAGCAGACGGGACTTGAATACAAAGAGCATCATTACAGTTAGGACCTCTAACTGATTGCGCTGTTGCTGTGCAGTGCAAGATTCAGTAGTTTGCCTGATGATTTCATGCTGTCTTGTCTTTTTCTTATTTTTATCCAGGCTATTGATTTCAGAATGCTTATTCTTTGAGTAAAGGGCAGGATGCATTACATTTTTATGTTGTCTCTCGTCTGTGTTCTATATGTGTTATTTATTATGGGTAATGAAGAGCAGGAGGCAAGTCCATTTGTGGAAATGAACTGAAACATTGAAATCATCTGTTCTTATGTGACCAGTGTGTCATAACAGGAAGCTATCACTGCATAATTGTATGGCCCAATTGCAGAGATAAATTGCGAGCTGCTAAAGATGACACTTCAGCCATTTAGGCTCTTCATCATGGTTGTAAATTAAAGGGCACTTAGTTGCCACTAAAATGAATAAAAATCCTTCCAAAATTCAAGATAAGGGTTGTTTTCACAAATATCAGCACTATTGCAAATGTGATCTTGATTTTATACAACAGTTCTATAAAACATAAATACTACAAGACTAGATACTTCTATTTCAGCAATGAAAATTACTCGAATGAGTGAATGATTCAATGACTCATTTATTTAATACAGAAGACATTGTTCCTGAATGAATCAGCTGTTATAAAATAACTGATTGAATGAATGATTTAATGACTGTGTTTGAATATGCCTGCTATATAGTATATAAAACACAGTAAGATGTGTAGTATGTCCAAATTCATAATTTTCATAAAAAAGTAGGCAAAAAATGACCTACTACCACCAGTATAATTTAAAGTGGACAATCAATGGACACTTCACTATCCCATGAGTACATGGGGGAGGATTTGTGAATGGCAGTGAAGCAATGCAACTACACACTCATTCATACTACAGTATATAGAACATACCTTTTTTATGTCACATGGATTCATGCCTCCTTTGAGCAGCATTAAACAGTCTGTGTAAATGCATCTAAATGCCACTTCAGATGCAGATTCTGTGCCACTTCTGCTATGCAAAAATGGCTTTTGTTGATACTGATTTTATTTGATAGATAACAGCCCTATATAAAGTTCTGTCATGAAACTTTAGATGGTGCAGGCTGATAGGTCCTTAACTCAATCTCCTTGCAATCACATCGTTCTCTATAGGGCACAGCTGATTGGTTCCTGCTATATCAGTAGCCAATGAGCTCGCTGCTCCTCTAATACTGGGTCATAATTTGCTGTAGCAGTTGCAACACTTTTTCAGAAACTCTCCCCCTTCCCCAGCTCCACCTGTGTAGATCTGCTACGGGTAATTCATGTACTCTATATTGTACACCGGCAGCATGTCTTACTTGCTCACAGCAGTGTGTCGTGTATTTATTGGCAGTAGCAAGTCCCGAACGTACTTGCTCTGCAGCAGCAGCAATAACCAACAACAGCAACAGCAGATCTATCCACCAAGACCAAACATATCAACATTGTCATACCCATTACCATGACAAACACTCCAAGAGTTGTCATGATAGAAATTGTATTATTCCAATTGAATTTATTTATTAAATTGAAGAATTTAACATAAAAGATGATGCAAAAAAAAAAGCTTAGAAAAAATAAATGTTAGAAAAAATGTTCGTATAGAGGTATAAAATGCCCCTGGAAATCAATTTAAAGGCACACTATGCAGTTTCCGGTTTTCTCAAACAGCGACCCCTAGAGTCGCTGTGGAGTACTTGTATTTAACGTTACTGTCGCAAATACCACTTACGCAGAGCCGTCTCTGCACTCTTCCGACCGCGCTTTCTTCGTTTTCTTCGAAGCGCCATGATTCACGTCTGAAATGCGTGCTAGTGTCTTCCATAGAGGCTGCTTCATATGTTGTTGATGTATGTGACGTCGTGCCGTAAAGCAAGTTGTGATTCTCGCGAGATTCCTTCAGAGTGAACACGGGTGAATCTGACTGCAGTAGATGTGAAAGATATTAATAAAAATGATGTTATTTCAGCCAGCGCACATACCTGTATTTTCTTCCTGTTTTCGGTCGAAGTCCATAGTAATAGATTGTCGAGTTCACACGCATAGGTTTAGTTACCTATGATCACGCGCATATCACGAAAAGTAATATCTTTCACATCTACTGCAGTCAGATTCACCCATGATCACTCTGAAGGAATCACTCACATTGGCTGTGCACTTGTAATGACACATCAAGGATGTTAAGAGGCTAAAAGCAGGTTTAAAACTTGCCCCATTGAAGTCAACAGGGTGCAAATTTTAAAAAGAGGATAACACGGTGTAGGCAACACCGATTTTTGTCATTGTTCTCTGTACTGACAGCACTCCAAATTTACAAAAAAATGAGCTCAATGTTAAAATTGACCGGAGTTCTCCTTTAAGGTTCAAATCTTGCATAGTGTGCCTTTAAGGGGGCCAATTAATGTAAAAAATAATTTCTGTCACTGGTCTCCATGACTGGTACAACAACACACCGTCTCTGGATTATTAACACACTCCACTATGGTTATCTGTTGCCCTCGACATATCAGACTGCAGCCTAAGAGTTATCAAAGGCTCTGAGGTGTAAGACAAGTGGCGGTCAACTCTAGCCATTTCAGCATGTTATTCAGTTGCTGCAGAACTGAGACCAACACAAGACACGTTTCAGTCTGTTTTCTGTTCTGTCATCCATACATCTTGTCCTCATGCATCTCTAAAGGTAAAATAATTACACAGCACAATCAAATGAAATTCACAGCATATGTGAGAATTCTCCCTTGTTGTCATAGCAACACAAGCAGCAAAATCTGGGCCAACTAGTGTGGGTCTCTGAATCAGAAATTATCCTAAAACTATCTCTAACGGTTTTCAAAAATGTAGTGTCACTGAGTGTGACTGTAACCCATGTCATATTCATAAGCACTTATTTCCTTATATAGTAGAAAGAAACGTGACCATCTTCATTTTTGCCATAAAACTTTTCGTTTCAACAGAGGTTTGTTCTGAGCAATCTGACACTTTTTTAACTCCAACCTGCCGTACAAACTTTCTTTTTACAAGATAATCTACATCAATGCAACAGAGATCAAGACCTTCATTCCTACCGTGGCTCTATTTGCTATTGATTATTGATGATGTTTCATATTTTGATTTATCACTGTTTTTGCATTCATCTGTAATCCATAACCATGATTAAAACCAGTTACAGCAGAACAAATACATCGGTTGGACAAAGAAAACTTGTTTCCCAAACACTGAAGCAGTTTTAAACTTACAATTTTGCATTTATGAATTGCTCTTTTAAAGATTGCATGATTTTTAGCATGTTCTTTGCTTAATCATTAATTTATTGATTCTCATAAGGGTGGGAAGAGATGTGATGAAACAGCTAGATGGCTGGAGTATTCGTCGCTAAACACTACAAGAGAACATGAACGAAAGAAAGTCGTGTATGAAGAGTGATGTTACATAATGTTCATCTGACTAACTCATACAGTCCAATAGTCTAATTTTCTTTTTCTTTTTTTGAAAACACAAAGCCCATTAAAGGTGACCACTGAATGACAGGCAGTAAAACTTAAAATCAATTATGCCTGTGCCCTTGACTAGCATTAATCAAAGACAGGCCAAAAGCATTTGAATTAAGAGGATCACGGGCTGCATGTTTAACCTTGATACTCATTAGACACACAGTATTCAGCTCAATTTAAGAGTCTGCTTTTATTTTCAATAGCAGAAAACTCAAGAGCATGCATTGCAATAACAGAGATCTGTGAGTTAAGGCCATGTACTAAGAATAGTGATTTTAAAAGGACTGGTAAATGCTTTGGCGAAACCAATTTAAAGGCAAAGTATGTGACGGGAACAGAATTGACCCATTTTTATAAGATAAAAGTTATTTTTAAACAATTTAATGTTGTAGAATTAGGACAATTACTATTTCTGGCTTTTATAAATAAAATATTACCAAAATAAACGTAAAATAAAATATTTTGATTACACAATACATGATGGAAAAAACACACTGACTAATTCGGACAACAAGAAATACATAAACACTTTTTACATAAAATATTATATTGTTATAGCCTGTGACATCTTGTGATCCATGGCAATGAGTAACAAATTATTTAAATAATTTAAAATATAACCAGTTGAAAAAAAGCATAAAAAAAAGAAAAATGACTTTGAACACCAAACCTGCAATTATGGAACCACCCACATGTGAACATGAACATGATGAACGCTCCTGAACACTAAATGTTTCTCTTATTTTCAATTTCCCCCATTCATTTTCAATTGATGGTAATTTTTGACTAATGTAAGCTTAGATCACTGAGGCCTACAATTAGTCAGTTTCAAAAATAAATACAAAGCCTATCCTAACTGAAAGAAAATAGGTTGACAAAAAGACAGAGTCCAATATTGGTGATAATATAGCATAATAAAAGATTTATAAGCTATTTTTTGAAGGCCAGATATTTTCGACTGGGAGCACCACAAGTACAAGCTAGAATATATATATATTTTTTTAAGTACAAAAATGATCCAAAAAAGTTTGGGAAGTAGTTATACCATGTGTGAGCAAAGTCAGTAAGTTTTAATCCAATGCAATAACATTAACTAACATTTTGGGGAAAAATTAAATCCTCTCTGGGCCAAAATGACCTGGGGCCTCATTTATAAAACTGTGCGTAGGAACCTTACTAAAAGTGTACGTGCGCCCGGAAGCCAAAAATGGCGTACGCAAAAAAATATTCAGACTTATAAAACCGTGCGTACGCCAGAACCTGTGCAGAATTCACTTTATAAATCCCAGTCAGCGGAAGATTGTGCGTACATGCGTCTCCACCCGAAATAACCATATATGGAGCTTACAACGCCTAGTTTTACTATGCAGATCCTCATCTACATATCATTTGCATATGATTATTCATCCACGTGATAACTTAAGTGGATGAATAATCATACAAGACACATTACATTAATACAAATCAAGTAGTTGTCTATCCTTGCCTTGTTTTTGAATAGCCTACATAAATCAAATAGTGTAAAATACATTTCAGAGAAAGTTTTTCTCAATCTTTTCCACTGGCCGAATTGTATTTTTAATTGATTTATATTTTTAATGGAAACAGATAGGCCTTGGGCATTATTTGCACAAAACTATTTTCTCAGACAATCTGGTATTATCATGATAAGCAATTATCTCTGTGGTTAAAACATTAAAGCACGCCACAGGAAAAGTGTTCAAAAACATCGCATCCACAACAAATATTTCTATTGACTGAATTTAAAAAAATGTTGTAACTTCAGTAATGATTTCATGTTTAAGTGTTTAACTCCATTAATTTGAATGGCATATTTAATATAAATGTTTATATCAGAAGTATTTTATTTATTTAAACTGTTATTTGCGTCAGTTTCACTAAACGGCTCAACATGCTCGCTGCCGCGGACATTTAAGAAGGGATGGATATTTGCTTCAAGTGACAGGCTTGGTGATTGAAATTGTATTTGTATAATCTTTCTGTATGTTTAATTTTCTTTAGATTTTCTGTATAAAAGTGACCAAAAATACATTTAACTCCAGCTCACCATCGGTGTCGCCAAAGTGCTCCATCTCCAAAACGTTCGTACGCATGGGCCAGAGTTTGCGTGCAGGTGCGCAAATTTTCCCGTCAAGTTTTTCTTTATAAATCCCACCTTTTGCGCAGGAACTGGCGTACGCATGTTTTCAGCCCCGTTTTGTGCGTACGCAAGCTTTATAAATGAGGCCCCTGAACACAACATAAGGGGTTGAGTATCTATTCAAGTTGGCTACTGTGTAGAGTCTGTACAGACAGTTAATTCCAATACATGAGTGACCATTACTGTTGAATTCCTGCTACGTTCAATGCCAGAAAATCAAAGCACCTCTCTATACACATACACTCACCTTAGGACCAAAGGTTTTTAACAAATGCATTCTAAGCTACATTCAACGGCTACTTCTACTGCTTTTGTGGCTTATAACGAGAGAGATAATGATACTGACATTTGGAACTGGCAGAGAATAGCCTAGTTCCCATTTATTGGCTAATTGCACTCCTCTACCTTGAGTCTGTAAATGACTGGCTTAATTAAGCAGGGCATACACTGTGCGATTTCAGCAACGTTTTTGTTAAATAACAGGCTTTACCAGGAGAAACTCATTGCTTTGCACATATGTGCAATTATGTGTGCTGAATCGCGGAAACAAAAAAATGGCGCCGGTATACAGTATATGGACGCAAAGGTGGCTTGGAAGAAGTGGGCAAAATGGTTTATCCAATTTTGCAACATGAACTGGAGTTAAAGGAGAACTCCGGTCAATTTTAACATTGAGCTCATTTTTTTTGTACATTTGGAGTGCTGTCAATACAGAGAACAACGACAAAAATCAGTGTTGCCTACACCGAGTTATTCTCTTTTTAAAATGTGCACCCTGTTGACTTCAATGGGGCAAGTACTAAACCTGCTTTTAGCCTCTTAACATCCTTGATGTGTCATTACAAGTGCACAGCTAATGTGAGTGATTCCTTCTGAGTGAACACGAGTGAATCTGACTGCAGTAGATGTGAAAGATATGTATAAAAATGATGTTATTTAAGCCAGCGCAAATACCTGTGTTTACATTCTGTTTTCGGTTGAAGTCCAAAGTAATCGATTGCCGAGTTCACGCGCATAGGTTTAGTTACCTATGATCACGCGCGTGAACTCGACAATCGATTACTTTGGACTTTTTTGTCGTTGTTCTCTGTACTGACAGCACTCCAAATGTACAAAAAAATGAGCTCAATGTTAAAATTGACCGGAGTTCTGCTTTAAGGATCAGTCCACTAAATTGCAGCTAGTTTGCTACATGTTTGAAATTCATCCGACTGCCGGTCGGGAGAGGTTAATCGCCTCTCGTTTCGCCCTGTACAACAAACGACGCACGTCAAAGCTAAAACTTTGCCCGACACGTACGACTCAGAAGTCAGCTCAAATTGGAACGAAAACCACTGTCTGGGGTTAGAGGTGAGAAAAAAACAGACAGCTCCCTTCCTCCTGCTCATATTAGTCAGACATCTAGCAAGTTAATATTCTGCAAATGTTGTGCAATAAGCTCCTTTACAGCCAGTCAATTTTCTTATGGCGTAAAGCTTCTCTAAACAGCCATTTATCCGCACCACAAGACCTGTCAGTGTGTCGCAAACACATTGATTGCATAATAACTGCAGAATAAGAGAGTGTCTGAGGCGTAATGGACAACTAGCTTAATCATTCTTACTAAACCATCATTTATGTGTCCTGTCCCTTGTTAAATATGATCAATTCCACCATTTATGCAATGCAAAAGAGCAAACAATTATGCCTCATGCACACTAATGATACAAAGGTGCAAATATGATCTACAACACCACCAATTTAGTCTGCATCATTGTTAATGAAATAGGCTTTTATCAGTTATTTTTTGTGCAATGTCTGTTTGTTCATTTGAATATTTTTTTTATCAATGTCTCTTCATGAGTAAGAGATTGAGAGAGATAATCGTGACACAGCTTCATTAGAATTCATGAATATCCCTATTTTTGTTCTTGTGGAATCATTCTGACACATAGACAATAACAATATAACATGTGGGGCTTCAACATACAAGCAACTTCTGATAGAAATGTGTGTCGGTGTGGATGAACTCAGTAAATCAGAGCCTCCGCATAGTGATTCAATGTATGTGCGTCATTGTGAAAATAATCATACAGCTTGAGAGGGCTTGCGGTTTGCACAAAAACACTGCGTGTCATTTCATACACACCTAACAGATGTGCCATCAGGTCAAATTGGCTTCAGGATGTTCATTGACTGACTGTGAGATTGAAATTGAGAATTTCTTATTTGCCAGACTTGCAGTCTGTTTGTACAAACAGCAGTTAATGTGTAGGGGAAACTACAGGCAATACGGTAGTGAAATTATGTAAACAAAGCATTGGCATATGCATACAACTGATGCAAGCTGTGCTAGAGGCCAGGCAAAGCCTACAGGGTGTCATAATGAAAAATACAGTGTGTTTGTGAACTAAATAATATGTGACAAAAATATCAATGCATACTATTTAACATAAAGATCACGAAACAGCACGAGAGTCCTCGCGTCAATACATAGAATGCGTCAATGCATAGAAAAGAAAATCCTACAAAATCTGAATGTATGTGCAATGATCTTTGTGTTTAGTTTAGTTTTCATGGACTATTAGTTTGCATTCGTCAGTCACCTTTTTCCTGCATTGTTCATAGTTTCCCGCCAATCGTTAGTTGTCATGGACACTCATTAATCATCACAGCTCTTTGTCATTGTCTCATCACCATCATGTATTTAAGTTCCTCCTTTTCATTCAGTTGTTGTCTGGTATTGTTTGTGTGTAGACACTCTGTTATGTTGCCTTCTTGCATTTGGATTACCTGCGTTTATTTTTCTTAAAGAACCTTTTGTTTGTAGAGACTGATTCGAACCTTTTTCATCATTTTCATCTGAACCAAACTGTGACAGTTTGAGGTGTTTATTTTCTTTCTGAAAAAAATCTAGTAACATCTCCTTTCACACCTAAATGAGATCCAAAAACCATGATTTTGTGGATAAGTATCAGGGTTATTATCGTTAAATAAAACTAAAACTAAAGCAATGTCTTATCGTGATTTGATAAAATAAACATGAACTGAAATAAATTAAACTACTAAAATATTTTAAAATTAATATTTTTTTCAGCTAGGTGCCAAGGCAACATTCTCTCATTTTCTTTTAGTTTAATTTAAGTACTAAAATGACTAAATAATTAACTAATAAATAAACTAAAATTAAAAACTAAAACTTAATAACTATAGACATAAAAAAAACTAATAGGATTGAATTGCACAACACAACAAAATTACTAAAATATGAACAAAATATGAATATGATACACTGATATGCTAGCCTGGCAAGCCAGACCTACATCAAGATGTTAGGTCTGGAAACTCACCATAGTCACGGCTCACTCCGAGGGGCGGGATAAACGGCTGTCTTTCAAATTCCCTCTGCACGCAATAGAGAGCCTAAGTCCCGCCCCTCCGCTTCTGGCTCATGGGACCTTACTTCGGAAAAAATATGTATGGAAGTCAATGGCGAGAGACAACTTATCTTTTTATTCCGTATGAACTGTGCCCTGAACTACACATATGATGTTTGTCAATTTAAAAGGTAATTATGAAAGTCAAGAAAGTCGCAGTTTGTCATAAAACAGAAGAGTAACATTTAGTTTTATGTGAAAATCGCTCAATGAACTACATCTCTCGTCTCGCACTATGTAGGCGTCACAAGATCCGTTGCTCGTATGTGTGTATTCTGGCTCAAAACACTCAGGCATGACGGCGTAACGTTACGATTATAATGTAAGACTATAGAAAAAATGACAGACGTTAGCTTCAGTAAAGTTAGCTTCATTCATTGAGAAAAAAGGTATGACGTCGCATGTGCGCCTTCTGGGTTTGTAGTCTTTCCACTGATCTGTGAGTCTTTCTAATTACGTATTTTCAGTCTTATACCTCAGCAGTTTTACATCAAGCTGCGACTTTCTTGACTTTAAAATGTATCTTTTAAATTGACAAACATCATATGTGTAAATCAGGGCACAATTCAAACGAGATCAAAATATTTGTTGTCTCTCGCCATTGACTACCATACAATATTTTTCCGAAATAAGGTCCCATGGTGGTCGACCGGAAGGGGAGGGACTTAGGCTCTCTATAGGACAGCGCTTCAACCAACCAGAGCGTTTTCCCAACAGCGGAGCTTAGTTGATAGATTCAACTTTTGCCATATCTGGCTGTCAAAACGACGAACACATCTTCCTTTTTTTAAGAATGACTTAAGTGCCGTTCTTTGCTCTTTTCTCAAAGAAAAACTTAACTCCAAGTCCTCCAGAGTCGCGGCCAAAGCCGTTTCGAAAGACCGTTGTTCTCCATCAGCAGCCGCCATTCTTTGTTTTCAAGTAGCAGCAGCCAGGTAACCGTCGCAACTCTGTCGTGTATGTTAAGCCCGCCCCCGCCTACTCTATACACAACGTGATTGGCCTGACCCAATCTGGGTTTTTGCAGCGAGAAGGTTTATTGAGAGTTGCTAGACTACCCTGGCTGCGAAATACATTTTGCTGCCGATAGGGTGCGTCTAGATTTCTAGGCTACTGATATGGTATATAACATGCCTTAATGTTATGAAGTTCAATATTATGAAATGTTATGAAATTGTGAATCAAAAGATTGCATTCATAACAAATATGATATAAATATAATATTAATATATAAAATAATTATATAAATATAAAATAATCATCTGTTGCTGGGACAGACTTTTGGTATTTCAGTTTCAGTTTGGTAATTTGGTTATTATGTGGCACATATTAGCCCTAACTCAGATCTATATTCATATACCTTTACAAATGAACTGCTTACTGGGAATTCTGAAGCTAGTCTTGTTTCATCATGGTTAACAATTAGCAATTAGGCTAATTACTGTTGTGCTTTGACTGCTATGGTTAAAAGGTTTTTAACCACAGTAGGAGTATAAATAACAGCACCTTATAGCCTATAGAGCTGGTAAGTCCCGCCCATCCGTAAAACCCCAAGTGGACCTCTAGGTTGAAAAACCGTCAATGCAAGTGAATGGGAGAAAATAATTATTTTCTGGTCCCGTTTGAATTGTGCCATGAATGTGAACATATGTTGTCTGTGAATTTTTTATATAATTTTTCATGTTACGAGTTTGACAGTATATGGTATGATTCTTCGGCTAGCAGTTGTGGAAAAGACATAACGAGAAAGACTACATGTCGCCTATGTGACGTCACCCCATAAAGTTGACTGACCCGTGGTTTTCGCCAACCTCAACGATTTTGTCCTCTCCCTGAAAGAAGGCAGTGAAGTGCACCAAAGACACAGCCATGTTTAGCGGGATCCGTGAGCTAGTGTCCGTGTGCGAGTGGTGGTGACGTTTCAAACGCGTCGAAAGCAGCGAAGAGTTGTAGTCCACAAAGTGCTCTCACACAAAGTCTAACCGTATCAAACTTCTACCCGCTAAATTGTAGCATTCTTCACACGAAAAGTTATATAAAAAATTCACAGACAACATATGTTCACATTCATGGCACAATTCAAACGGGACCAGAAAATAATTATTTTCTCCCATTCACTTGCATTGACGATTTTTCAACCTAGAGGTCCAGTGGGGTTAGCGGAAGGGGCGGGACTTACCAGCTCTATTCCCTCATATTTTAGCATTGTGAGATAGTCTTGCATTTTCAAGACTATATTTTGATACAGATAACAAAATTAAAAAAGGATTCACTTGCAGTAAGAAGGATCAGTGGTTTGTGCCAATCAATATGCATTGCACAGTGAATGGCTAATTAGATTAAATCAGATTAAATGTAGCTATTGATGTCAAATCTGGGTCCTGAAAAACAAAACAAAAAAACTATACTAAGACCACTCTCCATATAATGCATCCTTGACATCCCTGAGGACTTCATGACTCAGTGAGAATGTTCTTCACTTCAATAGAAGAACAGAATCCTTTCTAGCAGAGACAGCTGCCTTCCTGTGAGGAATACATCAAGAATGATGGCATAAATCTCACAGTGTACTCACTTTGTTATCCACAATGCACGTATGCTATCACGAAATCACCTCATTTTGGCTCAGTTTTAACTGCTATATCCGCTATATGGCTCCGTTGTGAATCCGGACAATGGTAAAATATTAATATCAGTGACATCAAACCTGACACTACAGACTGCCCACACAGCGTTTTCTTTTGGAGAGCTATAGGCTCATCACCAGAATAATAATGGAGCAGGGAGGCAGGGTGAAGCTCTGTACACTGGCCCTTTGCCCTCCCACTCATTAAACCAGGGGAAATGGAGGCTCTCTTTAAACTCCACAGCGCTCTGTAAACTGTGACCCGTCTCACTGACGACTGTAATCATTGGAGAAAGGCTGAATACAAAGAGGTTTATGCTCTTTTCAGAGAAACAACACTATGAGAACCACTTATGGGAAAAGAAAATTGAAGACTTGCTTAAAATGCTCTTGTATTCCCCTACACATATTTATGTTTGTTTATTTTTCCCCCATGCAAGTTGAAGTGCACTTACTACTGATACAGTAAACTGTTGACATCGGAGGCTAGATGATCTGGCACAGTGGTGATGATGACCCATGGATCATGCCATTTGGGGTTTGAACCTGCAACTTTTGGATGAACAGATCAGCTCATAACTGCTAAGCTGCACAGTAAGCTTATATTTATGAACTATAAAACAGCACTATGTTCAGCAAAGAACCCTCTTCTCATCACATACTTTTTGGGTTATTGAGTGTTTTAAAATCAGCTGTATGGAAATTGACCCACATTTGTTTTTCGACCACTGAAGATGAGTACAATTTACCAATTCACTCTTGGAGCCACATTGAGATCCCCACATCCCTGGAAATTAACCATATTGAGCCTTAAAAATTAAGATTCCACAAGAAAAGTTGGTTAAGAATTAGAATCTAAAAGGATATTAAGATATATTTAATACTTCTTGAGTTACAAGCATGCAAACTTCGGTTGAAACACACAAGAAGTGCTTTTTCTAATTTTTGAACTTTCACTGTTGGCATATAATGCAATAAAGACTGCTAAAGTCAACAGATTTCACTAACAGACCTAAAGTCTTTTTTACCCCCCTGTAATTTGGCTCTAAATATAAAGTGAAAATTGTCATTTTGACCTGCCTCTACAAAATACTGGATTACTCAGTCAAAATACATCCATGACATTTAATATTCTGGCTTTCTTCTTCATTTCTGTTTGTCTTTCTTTAAAAAAATATAAACAATATCGAAAAATTTTGCCAGGGAAGTTTCGGAAATGTGGTTGATTTGACACGAAATAACCCATCTGCCAATCAAAATTTTGATATTGATTTATAAATGAAAAGGGGAATATGATGGTTGTAATCATTGCTACTGCAGTGCTGGCTGCAGATAAGATAACCAGAATAAAAAAGCAAAAGGACATGGCATAGCCATATATCACAACTTTGAGACAACGATGAAAAGGCCTTATTTTACTGTTTTTTCTTCATTAATTGTTTTGTTTTTGTAGCAAATGTATCTTACCCATGTTGACCTCTTTAAATTCTACAAACTCCTAAATTTTGCTTTATATATAGTACCATTCAAAAGTTTGAGGTCGGTAAGATCAATAAAAAATAGTCACATTTTGAAATATTATCATAATTTAAAATAACTATATTAATTATTCCTGTGATCAAAGCTGAATTTTCAGCATCATAGTATTCAGTGTCACATGATCCTTCAGAAATCATTCTAATATGATGATTTGATGCACAAGAAACATTTCTGATTATTATCAATGCTGAAAACAGTTGTTCTGCTTAATATTTTTTTGGTGGAAACCGTTACTTTTTTGTGGACTTTTTGATGAATAGAAAGTTCAAAAGAACAGATTTTATTTGATTGAGAAATCTTTTGTAACATTATAAATGTCACTTTGCTCAATTTAGTGTATCATTGCTATATAAATGTATTGTAACTTCTAACTTTTAACATTTAACTTTTGAGTGGTAAAAACTTGATCAAAATGCACATTTTAAAAAATTAAACTAGATCTGAAAATTTCTTAAGGAAATGTGAGTAATGCTTTCCATGCGAGATTCGCCCCCACAATGCTAGGGGTCTTTGCCAGAGATTGATGATGATATAATGAATTTATCAGTGCATTAGGCAAATTGGAGCCCTTCAAAATATGTAAACAGACTAAACAGTGCTGTTTTGTGAAATCCCTCGAAGGATAGTTTATTTGAAAGAGAGGCAAAGACATTGAACTTATCATTTGTGATACCTTACACAAAATGTTGCACAGTGCTATTTTCACGTGTTTGTTTCAAGTTGCGGATGAAGGCCTGTACGATCTTATGCAAACGCTAAACTTAATTTAAAAAAAAAGAAAAAGTGAGCTGGCTCTTATTTGACTCTTATATTGATTTGTAGTGGAATTTATTTCATCCCCTTGTGGGTATTTCCAAATTATGAAATTCCATTAGCATGAACTGCAATGCAAGTACAACAATTCCTTATGGCTGAATTGACGCACTTTAGTTTAGAAGAGCTTGTAAATATTGACAGATACTTGTAGTGTCACAGCTGCAGACTGTGGCTGGTGCCGTTAGTGTGGACTTGTGTTTGCCTCACAGACTCTCTGATGGGAATCTATTCAGACAGATGGCAAAAGCACCCAGTGCACTTCTGTCACAATGAGGATGACTGCACACATTTGAACAAGCCTGAATCCATGTTGTGCTCAGAGAAAAAACAACGCCTTTCACTCAAACCCACCTGCGCCTGTGATCTCCCCAACATTACCGTCATCAATCTGTCTCAAAACAACCTCTTTCCTCACTTCTGTAAATGTGGTGGCATGTTTCCCAGTATGCTTACCAGAAATACAGAGATGTCTTTAAAGGTACACTATGTAACTTTTGTTCCTCTAGTGGTTAAAAAACAAAACTGCATGCATTTTGCGGAAGAACATTGTTTTGGTTTTATCAAAGATTTTATCTAAGAATGCAGATTTACAGATTTTATCAAAGAATTTGCTGATTTTCTATCAGAGTTAGATAGGCTGCAGATAAAGTCCTAATTGTTGGTGATTTTAATAGCCATGTGGATAATGAAAAAGTTAGGGTTAAGGTTAAGAGAGCAGCCAGAATAATAGAGCGTATGCTGGAAGAAAACTAAAGTAGAAGTTTTCGCTTATTGTGTGTAGAGAGAGCACGATTGCGTACAGAAAGGCCTTAAAAACGGCTAGATCTGCTTATTTTTCAAAACTCTTAGAAGAAAACAAACATAACCCTAGGTATTTATTCGCAACAGTAGCTAAATGAACGAAAAATAAAACTTCAACACCAGATGTTTTCAAACAGCACAGCAGTAATGACTTTATGAACTTTGAAACATGACCATAGAAAATTACTATGCAACCGTAACTATGGCACTATGCAAAATTCTGAGGAAAAATTCCTTTCTTTCATTGCTATCGGAGAGGAAGAATTTTCTAAACTCGTTAAATCATCTAAATTAACTAATACATTATCTAATAAATTAACTATACATTATCTAATGTATGTTAGACCCTATACCGACTAAGCTACTGGAAGAGATGCTTCCAGAGGTCATAGATCTTAATGGGCCCTATTTTAACGATCTGAAACGCAAGTGTCAAAGCGCAAAGCGCAAGTAACTTTGTGGGCGGGTCTTGGCGCTGTTGCTATTTTCCCGGCGGGATAAATGACTCTTGCGCCAGGCGGAAATCTAAAATGGGTTGGTCTGAAGTAGCTTCATTATTCATAGGTGTGGTTTGGGCGTAACGTGAAATAAACCAATCAGAGCGTCATCTCACATTCCCTTTAAGAGCAGACGCGCTTTTTCTAAAGCGGATTCCTATTGTAACGGCGGATTTGCCAGCCGCGCGCCAGGAGCGGTTCACAGCCGAGGAGACCGGCGCTCTCGTCAGGGACGTTGGGGATGGAGAAACCCACCCAAATTAACTTCGGTTAAAAAGGCGTATGATAATTTGGGTAAATGTGTATGCTAGATATATGCTTTTATAATAAATTGTCTGTCTATCTATCTATCTATAGATAGACAGACGCTACATTGCTACAGACTGCACACGCTACATTGATTATGGCCAAGCATGCGCCCTTAAAATAGCATATGAATAACATGCGCAACGCGCCACTGACTTTAAACTATTTTTTCCTGGTTAGTGGCGCAATTGTTTTCTAAACCTGCAAAATAGCTTGAAGGAACGTTTGCGCCGGAACACGCCTCCTTTTTTGCGCTGAACCGCCCAGGGAGCGCAAGTTCATTCCCTAGTTTAGCGACGTGCTTCTGTGGAGGGAAAAGCGCGCTTTGCGCGGGTGCAAAATAGGAATGATACATGCGTCGGTGTACAAAGTCAATTGCGCTGGGTGCAAGATAGGGCCCAATATCATTAATTCATCTTTGTGTCTAGGATATGTACCAAAAACTTTTAAGCTGGCTGTTATTAAACCTCTTATAAAAAAAACGCAACTTGATCCTAGAGAATTAGTCAATTACAGGCCGATCTCAAATCTACCTTTTCTGTCAAAATTACTAGAAAAGGCAGTATCCTCACAACTATGTTCCTTTTTAGAAAGAAATGGTATCTGTGAGGATTTTCATTCAGGATTTAGACCATACCATAGTACTGAGACAGCTCTCATTAGAGTTACAAATGATTTGCTCTTATCATCCGATCGTGGTTGTGTCTCTCTATTAGTGTTACTCGATCTTAGTGCTGCATTTGATACTATCGACCACAACATTCTTTTAAATAGACTAGAAAACTATGTTGGCATTAGTGGAATTGCACTAGCATGGTTTAAATCATATTAATCTTACCGTTATCAGTTTGTAGCAATAAATGAAGAGATGTCTCATCGATCACAAGTTCAGTATGGCGTACCACAAGGCTCAGTACTAGGACCATTGCGGTTTACTCTGTACATGCTACCCTTAGGAGATATCATTAGGAAGCATGGCATTAGCTCTCACTGTTATGCCGATGATACTCAGCTCTATATTTCTTCGCACCCCGACGAAACTTACCAATTCACAAAATTAACGGAATGCATAATTGATTTTTGGATGACTAGTAATTTCCTACTACTTTACTCTGAAAAAAACAGATATTCTAATTATTGGACAAAAAACTTCCTCACGTAATAACCTAGAATACTGTCTAACACTTGATGGCTGCTCTGTTAAGACTTCGTCGTCGGTTAGGAACCTGGGTGTGCTCTTTGATACCAATCTTTCATTTGAAAGTCACGTTTCTAGCATATGTAAAACCGCATTCTTCCATCTTAAAAATATATCTAAATTACGTCTTATGCTTTCAATGAATATGCGGAACAATTAGTTCATGTGTTCATGACCTCACGGCTAGATTATTGTAATGCTCTACTGGGTGGTTGCCCTGCACACTTAATAAACAAACTACAGCTGGAACAAAACACAGCAGCTCGAGTTCTTACTAGAACCAGGAAGTATGACCATATTAGCCCGGTTCTGTCAACACTGCATTAGCTCCCTATTGAACATTGCATACATTTTCAAATATTGCTGACTACTTACAAAGCACTAAATGGTTTAGCTCGCCAGTACTTGAGCGAGCTCTTAACGCATTATAGTCCTTCACGTCTATTGCGATCTCAAAATTCTGGCCAGTTGATAATGCCTTGAATATCAAAATCAACTGTTGGCGGTAGATAATTTTCCTATTTAGCACCAGAACTTTGAAACAGTCTTCCTAACATTGTCTGGGAAGCAGACACACTCTGTCAGTTTAAATCTAGACTAAAAACGCATCTCTTTTAACTGGCGTTCACATAGAACATTATACATTTCTATTATTCAAATCAGTTAAATGATTATTAGGCTGCATAGATTAGGTCAGCCGGAACCGGGGACACTTCCTATAACACCCGATGTACTCGTTACATCATAAGAATGGCATCTACGCTAATGTTAGTCTTTCCGTTTATTCCGAAGTTTACTGAAGTCAGCCGTATCCGGGCCGTATCCAGATCAGACAGGGAACCTGTGCCTGGACACGACCACAACGCATCCCTGAAGTGCCATAATGAAATTATCCTTCACAATAGATAATGCTTTACAATTAACTCTGTCAGAGAGCTACATATAGCAATTTATCTGTTCAATGAAATATCTCACTCACTTGCTGAGTAATAAAAACTCCATCTTTGCGTAACTTTTACAACATTTCAAATCACTCAGTTCACGCCATCTCCGAAAAGCCAAGGTGATGTTAATTCTTGTTTTATTACGAGCTCTGTCTTTTTCCCAGCAGACTCTCCTGTTTTGCGTTTGTTTTTGTTTTCGAGTGATGCATGTATGCAATTTCCCATGAAAACCATCCTGTCAGGTCTAAATTATAAACACTTATAATAGGCTTACCATAGTGAATCAGGGTTAGACAAAAACACGTTTTGGAAGGATTTATGATATATTGGCTCATTATTTAAATTTGGTTAATTTTGAACAAAAAAATTACATAGTGTACATTTAATGACACTCAAAAAAGAAATCACCCATTATAAAAAATAACTGATCGGAATATGAATTAGTGTAATTATCTATAATTGTCTGTAATTTGGAAATGACCCTGAATGAAGAGGCATGGTGCTCTGACGTGCTATAGCACTTAGCTTTTCGGTGTTAATGCATGGGTTACATCACTATGTGAACATTTTGGCCTAATAATTGATGTGATTACCTAGATCCTAGATTTTAAGAAAGAACCCAAGTATATTATTTTATTTTTCATGTTTGGAGAGCACAATAACAGCAAGCAAAAAGATTGCTGCAGTGCTGCCAGCATCTAAAAAACAAAAATGCATATTAATGGCCATTAATCTATCAGCATTTCATATTGTGACTCACCTTACAGTTGACAGAGTCTTTATTGGAAACATTAATCATTTTTTAGAGACAAACCACCAGTTCCGGTTCTACTGACGGATCTGCTGGGTAATTGCATTCAAAACAAAGACTGAGGGTCATAGAGTTTGTTTTAAAGCTACACTTTTGATAAAAACAAAATGTTATTAATGTAAAAATTTAAAAGGAAAATCTTCCAAACCATGCATTTCCCCAAATACCCTTTGATAAACCCATAACAATGATTTATGTTGTAGAGCGTTTGGGACGGATTTCATGGGAAATGCCAACGGTTTCATGGAAATTCTGAACTATTTTATATTTTGGCTAATAGGTGGCTAATTCGTCTGAATTTGTACAATCCACTTGCGCCCCAGTGGCGGTTAGGTTTAGGGGAGGGTTATTCATCTGAAATTATTTGTTTCATGATCTTGGGATTCTTGTATTTTTTTAAATCCTTTTAATAAGTAAATGTCTTTCAGAATTATATACTTTGCCTTGCAATGTAACACAGCTTACGTTTAACTCATTCAAGGTGTGACCAATAGAGTAGAGAGTGAAATAAGCACTTTAAAATAATTTATTTCAAAAGACATCTACACTGATTGACAGATTAACATGATCACTATATAAAATATTTACATGAAGCACCACTTGCCAAAACGGCACAATTGCCTGTCTAAGAAGCACGCTAAAGAGTGACGCAAACCAGAAAAACTTTGACAACATAACAGCCTTCAGTTGTGTTGATTTGGAAAGTAGAAGCTTTATATGCTGGACTGAGGAATCCACATGTGCAGCTCACTAGTACATTATTGGTGCTTATGTGCAGATTGAGGCAGATTAAAGTTGGTCAGGGCCACCTCACATTAAGACAGGCAGCAGCTGGACTGTTTGGAAACGCCTCCCTGTGGATTGAGAAGACAATGAAAAAACAATTAGAGATCAAGTATTCAATCACTGTAGTAGTATCTAATTTTAAAGCTAACTAGAAAAACTCTAGCTTTGGCTAACTCTTGCTCATTTAGTTGTTTCAAGACAGCACAAAGGATTGCATGTTGGTGAATCAACCAGGTTTGTCTGAGAAAGATGCTAGTAAATATATTATTATTATTGAATAATTCTGTCATGAAAACAAGTTTATTACAGCTACTATTTAATTGATCAATATTTCAACTATATCATTAAAGGTTAATATAAAAACTGCCTAATGCACAATTTAAATGAACTTAATATTCATTTTAGTGTTGATGAAGATCCTGTTTTTGGTAGAATATATATTTAGGTGAATCACCATTAACAAGATGATAGTTATACAACTATCATGCAAATTTGTATTCAATTTCATATTATAAAATGCAATTCATGGAATCATCTTTTCTCTTATTTGAAATTATTATAACACGTAAACCTAGGCCAGTTCAATTGCAAATATTGATAGACAAAACATATCGTTTTAAATAGTACAATGTTTTTGCATTCCCAGATGTTACCGCTCACCCACTTTCAATGTGTCAGATGTTGATTCTTCATAACATTTAGCTACATGCTTAAATACTAACCATTTCAGTATTTTTCAGTATGCCCAGCACCCAAAAGATTAGACATAAACAGAGATGCCCCTTGGGCTATGTACCTAGATGAGGTCCTGTTAGCATAGCATAGCATGCTACTGACTGTAAGGGTTTCTGGCTACCTGTCTCTGCTGCTGTCGCCTGTATTCTTCCTCACTAGCAGCGAGAGCCTGAGCCATGGCCAGATCCTCCTGCTCCTGAGGACTGAAATGCACACAGTCAGTTATCAGCATCGATTTAAGTAAAAAAAAAAAAAAGGAAATAATAAAACTTTTTGCTTAAAGGGATACTTCACCTCTGGGAAGATGAATGTGTATTTAAAATAGGTCATTTAAGTAGAAGAAATGTGAAGAAATTTTTGAATTTGGAGCTTTCTAGACTGAGAAAAGCCAGAAAATGTATTTTTGGCTTATGTGGATGAAAGACAACAACTCCCAGAATGCACTTGCTTCGCTGCCTTAGGAGGCCACGCCTACTACCGGTAAGAGTGCGCAGTTGTAAACAACAAAGCTAGCCTACATGATGAGTTTGCGAGGGATTTAGAGATCGTCCAAAATGTCCGGGATTCGGCTTTTGCGTTCTACAGTCGCCATTCATCATGTTTACTGTGGCGAGCAGGACGAGGCTGACGGCCGCGGGAGAACAGCGCGAGGCCGGTGGCGTCATTACTGAGACGCGCCGGGTCTCGCATCTCTCACGGAGGAGCAGGAATTTTTCTTAGCAATGGTAAAACGCACATCAACCGATCACTTGTTTAGCGTTCATGTAAACACTACATTCAGATTCACCAATCGGAATGAATTCAGTTAGATTGAAAGGTGTGCATGTAAACAATGAATGGCGACCGCAGAAAGCAAAAGCTGAATCCCGGACATTTTGAACGATCTTGCCCGCCAGACAAGTCCGGGAAAAGGAGAATGGTAACCCCTACTACTCAGCTTTCTCCTACTATTCAGCTTTCTCCACAGAACAAGAGCCTGCTAGCTTAGCTTCCAAAGAAAGACGGCTGACACTGTGTACATTCTGTGAGTGAGATCCCACCCTCTATGGGCGGGCTGAAAACATGCGGAACAACACCTTCTACTGGCTGTAGTCTTTAGCCTCTGGCCAGAAAATCCTCCGATGACGCAAAATGACGATTTTTGCGTCATCGGAGGATTTTTTCCAGACAAAAAATACATAAATCTCTTGTCTCAGGGGGATATGAGGGGGGAAAGCATGGTAATTCGAAAATACTACAGGTTTTCTACTAATACAAAGCTTAATGCTAAATCCTGAAGTAACCCTTTAAATTCACAGCTGGCAAAATGGGCTTTTAATAAAACTTGGCTGCCTATACAGTAGAAAGGCAAAAAAGAGAAAGAAACCAGTGCTACCTAACTAGAGAAAACAGAGAAAAGAGGCTGTTGTCTTCCTTTTTGCCAAATAGGTAGGAGAACTTCAACACCCATAATGCACTTGCCATCTAAGACCACTCCCACCAGTATGCTGTGGATACTCTTACCAGAGTCAAATACCACCTTGCTTTAGTAGGAAATGCTTCTTAGCAAGCTTTTAGTCATAATGGCATCAACCTGTATTGTTCACGTGGGTGCAAGAATTCAAAGCGCGTTGTAGGCGGTGGCTAAAAGCTGCAAAGAATGGTAAATATGGAAAGAATGCCTGCAACGGAAAACCAAAACAATTTTTTTTTTTTTTAACTCTGGTTGTAGTCAACATTTCAAACAGGATGACTACAAATATAGTGTTTTATGCCAAACGAAGAGGAAAAAAACTGAAAGAAACTGCAGTTTCGCCCAACCCCCCGAATCAAAACGCCGTCGTGTACAGGTACAGGAAAATTCACACCACCAGACACTGACAGATGGCAACAGACAGTTCGTTGGGTTTTGTCTGAGCCTGTTTTCGCCGATTGAACATGCTGAATCTGAATTAGACAGTCTGAGAAGTGACGTGCTGTAATCTGGTGACTGTCGCCATTGGTCCGCGTCTATCAGTGTGAGAACACATTGGCCTTAAAGATGAACTGAACTGAAAGAATCAACATTGATAACGTGTTGTTTATGACAATTAAAAGTAAATTACACTAAATTTTTTTTTACAAATATCAATATATATTTTGAACATCCAATAGTATACATGTATATGCGAGTAATTTATAGATGTATATGCACGTGTGTTATGTAGCCTATGTATTGATAAGCGAAGTTTGATTTAAATCCTATGTGGCACCTCATACAATTGCGTGAGTCTCACGGTCAGTGCGTGAGAGTGGGCAGCCTTCTTTTACTTCAGGCAGTGACTGACTGGCAATGAGTCTCTTCATCAAAAGAGACAATTAACTAATATTAGTCTCGTTTGAGCCTGTGAGGGACAGGCCAGTAGTACCTGACTACCACCACAAGGAGGACGATCAGTTTCAGGCTCCACCTACAGTACAGGATCTTTTGGGGGGAAGTGACTGGTGTGGGTGCGGGCGCTGCCGGAGCGTGGACACTGCACCGGAATCGATCTGTTGCAGAGAGGTCAACCTGGAACATTTATTTTTGAAATGCGATGTGGAATTAGACCATATTGCATATATATTGATATAGTTCAAATTTGTGATCCGCGCCCCCGCCCCTCCTTTTCCACTCTGCGTGCGTGTTTAGAGCATGTTATGTTATGAGAGGCTAATCATGACTATTTCAGAAAACCCAGCAGGAACTACCAGGCAGTGACATAAGTGTTCGCTGAAATAAAGTCTTTCACCTCAGAAAAACGGACTTTCTTGTCCTGTCAGCCGTTATCCTGTTCTCGTAGCGCACATTCTTCAAATGCACGCACAAATGCAGCGGCGCGCGCTGTATCGCCTACTGATCAAGTGCAAAAGAAACTATGAGCATGCAGCGCCGTTACGTTGTAAATTACACAAAATAAAATTAATGCAGGTATGATACAGATTGAATTTGCAATGTACATAGTCAATTATTATTGGAGCAATACTGGTTCATGGTGTTATAAGAGGGAAATGTGGTGGGAGGTTGGAGGGCTGTAGCCTGTCACTCATTTATTGTATACAAGCACATTATGCATTTTAGTAGAGACTGCGTATATATGTCGTGTGCATTTAGAGAAAAATACTAAAACATGGTTGAGGTACTGTGCGTTTTAGAAAATCGAGGCAGATAAATGGCAAATGTGATTGGATGAATTCATCCAATGGGATGGCTTAAGTTAGCTGCACGCAAAATGTTAAAATCAAAATACTGCATGGCCGGTTACTGCACAGATACCTCTTACTATGGACCAAGCAGCTAACGTTAGTTCTGCGAGTTGAACTCCCAGCATCAACAATGTTTCCTGACACGATGAACATCAGCTAGCTTCAGGGTGAGTAGAGAGGGACATTGGGATTCTGTTTACAGACCTGCAGCGGTTTAGTTAGCTGCTAGTAAACGCATTATTATCGATCTGTGATATCATCAGAGTCATGATTTATTTATACAGTTTATATGGTCGGAGTAGTGGCTAGCTTGTGGAGTTCGACAAAAGTGCTTCCAACGTGTTTAGCTGCTTGCTCTTTACCTAGGTTGGATCGTTTGGTGTCTTTCAATGAATGCTGAGTGTGTCAGTCTCAGTTTTGTTGAACACTATAAAGCCTAACGTTACACGTTGTATGTGTGTGTAAGTGAATATGTACATCTTTTGTGTATGTGACAACGTTACATCCAGCCCTTTGCTTAGTATACTTGCTAGCATGACAGTTAACATACTTCTCTGCCCTCTGCCTGACGTGAGCGTTTCAGCGCCCTGTCTCTGTCTGCTCTGCTTGTGTTGGTTAGCAACAGAGTAGCTTACCATGCCAGTGACGTAATGGAATGCTGAAATCCAACATGGCGGCGCCCGTGTAACAACAACAACAACATTTTCAACACCATTTTATCCCTTTTAACAAATTCTGCCATTTTAATAATTGTACCAATGAGAATAAATAAAATACATCTGTTATATCAACCTTAACTCAAATTTTCAGTTCAGTTCATCTTTAAGCTGTTGCCTTAGTATTCCATTTTTAACATAATGTTGTTTTAAGAGTATACAAAGTAAGATACAATTTTCATTTTTGATAAACCTACCCTTATAATAACTGTTCTGTTAATAACCCTCTGTCCATCCGACAACGCAGAAGTATAATCTGTAGTTTTCACAAAAGCCCTGACCGTCAAAAGTCCTTTTGCTGACAAATAAACGTAAATATCTCAGTCCAGGTAACACGGAGAACAAATAACCATTGCTCATTTACATATACTACCTACACTGTAACAATACAAAGCGGGTTGAAAATCGGCAGTTACCCTTCAACATTCATTGCATAAATGTTCAAATGTATTGCATCTAGCCACAATCTTCCAAACGTTCCAGAACCGTTAAAAGAACCAAATGTCAAAATATTATCAATCATTTAATCTGATACTGTTTAACAATAGTAATTTTAAAAGTCTAAATGTTTATTGTTAGGCCAGAAGAGTTCAGAAATACCTTAGAGTAGGCTGGCTTGTTCGAGCAGATTCAGCCAGTGACATTTCTAATGCTCTCTGGAGGGCCTGCTCCTCCGTCTGTGAAGTAAAACAACAATGCATGGTTCAAAGACACTCAAAAAGACTTTTAAAAACACTGTAAACCTTTAAACTATCTCAAAATGAGCAACGCACCAGCCCGCCTTGATATGACACTGATGAGGGAATTACATTCTGTGCTGTGGGAGACACCATGGGTGGAGATGCAGGAGATGTCCATAGTGCACTGAGGGGCAACAGACAGTAATTAGTACCTGAGAAAACACTCAAAACGTGTGTCATGTCATTTCAATTGCCGTTCAAAAGTTTGAGTCAGTAAGACTTTTTAAAAGTAATTAATGAGCAAGGATGCATTCAACTGATCAAAAGTGAATTTAGAAGGTTACAAAAATTTGCATTTCAATTAAAAGCTGTTCTTTTAAACTTTACATCCATCAAAGATACTATTCATGTTTTCTATCGTGATTGTGAAAAATGTCACCATTGTAGTTCATTCATGCTGCATCAGGAATTGCCATAGTAACTCGCATTCGTTCAGGGAGAAAACTTAACGTAATACATTTTTTTCGCCTTTTCTAGTGTAAACAATGAACAACAAAGAAATGGCTCGACTTCTTTCAGATTGTTGAACTCATGTTTGTATTTGGACATTTCTACCATGTGACGGCTTATGCAGCAGAGCGCCCATGTGACACTAACTGAAGACTGGAGTAAAGATGCTGAAAATTCAGCTTTGTCGTCACAGGAATACATTACATTTTCAACTATATTCAAATAGAAAAACTTTTTTTTTTTGTGTGTGTGTGTGTGAAATTGTAATATTTCACAACATCACACTTTTTACTGTATTTTTGACCTTGGTAAGCAAAACATTTTTTCAAAAACATCTACAACCACAAACTTCTGAACATTAGTGTATATTCACTTGACATTTCTGAGGGCATCGCTTACACCAAAAATGCTTACCTGCTGCTCTGAGGTCTAGTGTTTCCAGTTACTCCATTAGACATGGCCCTAGAGCTCCCTCTAGTGGATGATGCCCCAGAGTTACTAGAAGAGGAGGCTTGAGCCCTCAATAAAGCAGCATGCCTAAAAAAACAAACCCCACTATTACTAGTGTACTAGCCCTCCATAAAGCATAACTTATCATTATTACAAATAAACTACTATGCTTACCCTGTTTTGGAGACCGGCTTGCTGTCAGTCTTACAGTCATGGTCGAGAGGATGTCTATGTTTGAGACAGTAATTCAAGTGGCACTGGTCACATGTCACCCGAATCATTTCCTTCTGCTTACAGCCGCCCTTGGAGCATTTATTTGTAAAGATCTGTTGGGGGAGGGGGGACAATCAGGTCAGTATAGATTTTGTTAAGACATATTTTCCTGTAGCTGTAATTTAATAGTAGTATTTCCAGACTATAATTCTTTTGAAGTGATGGTGCTTTATGTAACGCTATCCAGTGTTAAGTGATAAATCCCATTTGATATTTGTACTGGCTACTGTATACAGGCCACCATATAGATTTTATCAAAGAATTTGATGATTTTCTAATGGAATTAGTACAGGCTGCAGACAAAATCTTAACTGTTGGTGATTTTAATAAAACATGTAGATAATGAAATAGATGAATTGGGATTGTCATTTACAGGCATTCTAAACTCTACTGGAGTTAGACAACACTTTGTCAGGACCCACTTATTGTCGTTATCATACTTAAGATGGCGTTGAAATTCTGCAGCAGAGCAACGACATCTCAGATCATTATCTAGTCTCGTTTATACTACATTTAGCCAAGGCTGCGGAACCAATTCCCTGTTACAAATATGGGAGAACTATCACTTCTACCGCTAAAGATTGCTTTAGAAATAATCTTCCTGATCAGTTTCTACTCCTCTGCATTCCAGATAGCTCAGAAGAACTGGATGTTGCAACAGAAACTATTGACTCTCTTTTCCAGCACTTTAGACAACGGTTGCTCCTTTGCGCTAAAAGAAGATAAAGCCCCGAAAAATGGAGCGCAGCTGGAAGAAAACAAAACTAGAGGTGTTTCGCATTTTGTGGATGGAAAGTGTTACTGCATACAGAAAGGCCTTCAAAACTGCTAGATCTGCTTACTTTTCAACTGTCTTAGAAGAGAACAAAGACCACAAGAACCAGACAGGTCCACCGCACAGACCTATGACCAGCTTCGGCTCCATACCGGTGTGATGAATCCGATCTTCAAGCAAAAGGAACTGGATGAATATTTTGAATGCTACCGATTCCGATCTGATTTCCGACTTGTGATGCAGCCTGAATCACGGCCAGTGGAGAACTGGCACCCCGACTGAACATGGTTTCTCCAAAGGTTTTGTTTTTCCCATTCTGTCATCTGATGGAGTTTGGGTTCCTTGCCACTGTTGTCTCTGGCTTGCTTAGTTGGGGACACTTAATATTCAACAATATTATTGATCTGACTGTACTGACGCTGTAGTATGAGACCTGACCTGGATGACGGCTTTTTTTTTTTTTTTTTGCAAAACTGCTTAGAATAAATGAACTAATTTAATAATTGATCCATCCATTTTTACAATGGAACTGAATCAACACTGAACTGATTTCAGCTGAACAACAGCCAGAGTGCAATATTTTCCTATTATCACTGTAAAGCTGCTTTGACACAATCTGTATTGTATAAAGCACTATATAAATAAAGGTGACTTGACTTTTTGCTTTCGTGCTACCTTTCGTTTCCTCTGAGCAGGGTCAGATTTGCAGTCTCTGTCTATGTGTTCCCCAACTTTGATGTCTGGCATTTCCCCTCTTCTAATGGGAATGGGGGTGTTGCACAACGGACATACAGGAACCTGGACATCCTGCACAAGAAAACAAACATGTATCAGCCACAACCTGCATGATTTAAGCATTAGTTAAATATACAATGGGGCAAGATTATTATTCATTAGACAATTATACACACCTTCTTATATGATGAAGTGCACTTGTGATTTGCATAAGTTATGTGGTCTTTGCAGAAGATTTCTTCACAGGCATCACATTTCATAGGAAGAAAATCTGTAGTGTACACACACACACACACACACACAGGACATTATGAAAAGACCCAAAAAGTGTTATACATCAACTAACACTGAATCACTAAGAGCATACAGAAGATACACCGACCTATATGGGTTTTTCAGTCGGTGATGGCTGTTCAAGTGTGTGTAAATAATTGATGGCAAATAATATAACTAATCGCTGAAACTACACAACATAAATAAGGGTACAATTATCAGACAATGTTTTTGATGAACTTGACTGAATACGGCACAATTAATTGACCCAGCTGACATACTGGTTTATCACATGACTAGACTGGTGGTTATAAACAAGGTCAGACAAGAGGAAATGCCACACCTAATGTAATCGAATGTATTTGCCATTCACCATGTAAAGTCCATATACAAACATTAATAATTCACATGCTGTACAGGGCTCAACAATAAGGATGGCCTAATGGTAGAAACAGCAAGAGTGACTTTTGATAGGCTTAGAAGCATTAGTTAAAAACAGGTTTGAAATGATCAACCATTTTTGCCCAGAATGCCATCATGTGTATATGAATTTTTATTCCATGCTCTCCAATTCTGATTGGTCAATCACAGTACTTCAGAAAATGGCCAATGCCCAAAGCAACACTGTATAACTGACCGCTCATCCACAACAACTCAACATTCATATTCATTCATTTATTTATTTATTTATTTGGTAGACAGTTTATAAGTAATAAGCAGACTAATGATTATCATCACCATGTCTGGTTTACATTAGTATTTACAAAGCTGTCATGGAGTTTATAGATGTACAAGTTTCAACTATTATTGCCAAAGAAAGAGCTAACACTGCAGGCTATATAATTGTTTTCGTGAAATAAAGTAAGGCCTGTTTCTAAATGATAAGTTTGGGGTCTGTTAAAAAAAAAAGGTCTCTTCTGTTCTGCCTCACCAAGGATTGAAAATTCAGTAAAAACAGTAATATTGTGAACTGTACTACAAATATATTTTAACAATGTAATTTATTCTTGTGATGACAAAGACTTCAGTCTCACGTGATCCTTCAGAAATCATTTTAATTTTATGATTTGCTGCTCAAACTTTATTCATATTATGAATTATATTAGAATGATTTGTGCTGCTTAATATTTGTGTAAACCTTTATACATTTTATTCAGGAATCTTTGAAAAAACAAAGTTCAAAAGAACAGCATTTATTTTAAAGTGATATCTTTTGTAACATTATAAATGTCTTTACGGTCAACTTAATTTGTCCTTGTTGGAAAAAAGCATTAATTTCTTCAAAATAAACAGTCTGACCCCAAACATTTGAAAGACACTGTATGTTGTTAAAAAAATGGTGTATCATTTTTTTGAGGCCAGTGAAAATGTTGACAGGCAAAGTGACAAGTCAGACCAGGCCAATAAGACTACTAGGCCTTGACTGTTGAGGCCTGCTGCTATATTGGACACTGTCACAGTGTGTAATCTGAGAGAAAACACATACCGAGACGTTTGCAGGTCTTCTCTGAGCAGTGCTCCCCGAGATCAGGAAACTCCATGGCACAGCGGTGAAAAGCCTTCAGCTGCTGGACTGGAGACAGAAAATAAAACCATCACCTCTGACCGACAGTGAGTGAGCTGTTGTCATCATACCAATCAACCAAGCTGCCAATACAAACATCATGAATCAACCTAAAGAGTAAAACAGGCTTTAAATGCCGAAGAAGGCCTGTCAAATAGTTGAGGTGATCCATCCTGTTTAGCACGACAAGCTAACGCCATTACGTAACTTTAACTGTTGTCTATCTGGAAGCGGCTTCACTTTGAGCGGCGATCCGCTAATGCTGAATCATAACTTACAGGATTAGGAAAATCTCAATACTACAACTCTCAACTACGTAACGTTATTTATTATAAACAATTAACGTTATACAAACAAACACTAACTTAAACGTTATTAAAACGAGATACAATACAATAACATGATTTAGTTAAAGACCGAACCGGGAAAGGTGAAATAAAACGAACGTTAATAAATGTAAGTCAAAATCGCGCGATGTAACTGTTAAATAACAGCTAACGTTAACGTTATACAGAAAAACAAAAAAAAACAATATCTGGTTGTCGTGTTTTACTTAAAAAAAAAACGTTATTTTTAACCAAGGTATTTCACTTGGCATGACCGTAAATGTGTATCTTACCGAAATTGTACGCAAATCCACTTATATTGGTGCCTCCAGTCCTTTCTAAAGCCTTTCGCTTCGAACAAGCACAGCCAGTTTGTTTGGCGTTTTTCTAGTCGTCTGCGGGTTTTTGAGATGTCATCGCTGGAGGAGATGAATCTGGCAGCAACAGGGGATTGTATTTTCAAAATAAAAGTAAGTTAGTCGAGGTCTCTAAACACTGTTCTGTAGTTTATGGCTGGGTGTCCCAAACCAGCACGTAAGTTGTTTATTTCTACTGTCTTGGAAAGCCCTTTATCGTTGTTGCTATCATACACAACGTATGATTATTATGATAGCATACAATGCAGTCATTAGTTACACAGTAAGGCCGGTTCTCACGTTTTAAATGTTAAAACCGCGAGACGCGGGTCAGTGAAACAAAAATCGTGGTCTAGAAACGCATTTAAAAAATAAAATAAAAATTGGAACTTATATTAACTTAATACCGTGTCATGCGCGAGACGCAACGGTTAAAGGCGTCTGTCTAGCGCGTGTTGAGATTGAGAAGTATCCAGTGGAATGGTTTTGTGTGAACGGCCCCTAACAATGTTAGATGCTCTACATTGCTTTTCATTGTGCACTCCCATCTTCCAATTGAAAATCAATGCATGGGCATTTGCTTCTCTTCCATAAGGGATATCAAATAATATAAGTTCATGAATATTGATTTCTGCAAAACCGATTTGTAAATTCTGTAAAACTATTCAGTAGAAGCCTATTCTTTAGGCTATTCAAAACTATAAATACAGCCACTTGACATTACAGGAGCTATACAATTGCACCAATTTTAGTAGCCTATTATTGATAGTTTACTGCAGTGCCATAGGGAATGTCGGTCCGCTGTTCTGCAGAGTTTAGTTCCAACCCTAATCAAACACACCTGAACAAGCTAATCAATGTCTTCAGGATTACCAAGGCTACAGGCAGGTGAGTTTTTATCAGGGTTGACTTGGAGCTAAACTCTGCAGGACACACTCCAGGACCCTCCAGGACCGGCGTTCCCCATCCCTGCAGTATTTGATGCCAAATAAGGGAACATAAATCTTGTTCTCTTAAAAAAAAAAAAAAAAAAAAAAAAAACAAACATATGGATTGTGTCATTTTTGGCTCAAATAACTAATAAACTATTTTATAAACTAATCTGCGTTGTTATTTTATATCACGAGAAAAAAATAACACATTAGCTTCCACTGGCATTTTATAGGACTTTTACGAGTGGAAAGCAGCTTGGCAGAATTGTGCTTCCGGTACTGCGGTATTAAATGTTCCTTATCGTTTCTGGCTTCCGGCGGCCTTTACCAACACGCCCTGACTAGTCACGCTCTGGCTGACGTAATCACGTTATTGCTGGAGATTTCCAGAAAATACCACAAGAGGACGTGATTCAGCAATTTTCTTAGTAAAAAGTAAAAACAAATCACTACCATGGCGATCTCGAATATTATTTGAATACAAGACGACACATTTGATATTACATTTGATTGCGCTGTAGTATTTTTTTCGTAAGAGAAAAAAAAAATATATATATATAACTGAAAAGAATATGGATGCATATAATAATAATAATAATAATAATAATAATAATACAAAAAATGCAATATATATATATATATATATATATATATATATATATATATATATATATATATATATATATATATATATATAAGTTTAGATGATCAAACTATTAGATATGAGATCAACAATGTAGTTTGCATGCTCTGTGACTAAAAAGATGAATTTTCATTTAATTTCATTCGGATATAATATTTTAATCATACTGTTAACATCAAGAAATAGAAAATATCATCTCAATCTGTTCATGAAAAAAGTTGTAATCACAAGAAATATTAAATTATCAGAAGGTGGCTATTCTCTCTGGAAAGTGCTGGAAAGGTAATTGTCACAATGACAGTGCTGGAAATGACTCTGGAACATTGTGGCTGCATATGTGTCATCCCTTGCTGAGCAATAAAGGCTGTGTTCTCTCTTTTTGACTCTTGCCAGGTCTTGTATACATCATACCAGTTATCAGATGAGGAGTCAGGACTGGGGTCACCTGTCAGAATTTCAACGGCTTGGAGAAGAGGTGTTAGAAAAAGGGACCATGGTTGCTGTAGATCTGTTTTGTTCTAATACTTCCTGTAACAAAAGAGAAGGTACAAGCAAATTACCATCAGAAAAGTATTACTTGCATTACTTGCTATGACAATATTTGGTCTTGAGAACAACATAGGCAATAGCAATCATTAGGAAAAACAATATTCTTTAATGGAACATCACAAGCTGGAAAAGGAAAATATTTTTTGATTGTGTGTGTGTGTGTGTGTGTGTGTGTGTGTGTGTGTGTGTGTGTGTGTGTGTGTGTGTGTGTGTGTGTGTGTGTGTGTGTGTGTGTGTGTGCCCGTGCCCTGCATCTTTTCACCACAAGGTGGCAGTAATGTTATTTTCTTATAATATTTGAGTGGGACCTACAACATATCCTTAAAATGTTATACTTTTAATATTTTTTAATTATTCGTCATTACAAATATGCCTGTAAATGTATACATAATATGGTTTCAATATTACTATCAAATTATGCTAGGGGTGAAACTGTCAATATAAGAGTTTGTTTTCTTAGAGAGATCAACAAAATCAAAAACAAGCATTATTTAGTATTATGTTTCAGAATCTGTCATGCAAGATTGACGTTCTGTTCAATGTTTACATCTATAACCCGTAGAGCATCAATCCAAAGTTTTGCCACATTTGCTCGGTATAATTTACTATAAATTAGGCATAAATGCCTATTAGTAACATTTGATAAATCCCATGAACTGGGGAGCTGACTGTCATAGTTACAAAACAGCACCAATAGAGAAAGTCAAGATAAGGACATGGTGTGTTTTGTTGTTGTTTTTTAAAGGTGATTTCACTTTTTGTGTTTAATCTTATGTTTTGTTGCCTTTTTTAGTCTCAAATGTAAGAGGGGCAATAACCTAGTTATTTTCATACAAGTTCAACCAAAATAAAAATTCTGTCATCATTCACTAACCCTCATGATCCACACCTGCAGGACTTTAATTCTTTATATAAAAGAAGATATTTTGAGGTCAGAGGGGTCGTCCAATGCTCTTCAAAACACGAGGGTGAGTAAATGATGCCAGAATTTTCCATTTGAAGTTGAACTATCTCTTTAAAAGAGCTTGAAAAAGCAATGCAGTCAAGAAGATTAACAGCTAATGTTCAGGCTGTGAAAACACATGGATTCTGAAACCCTCAATAATCTCTAACAGGTTAATTAGTGTATTGATCACTCAAGCAATGATCCAATTTAAAGATCTGAAATTCCTATATTTGCAGAATAGGTTTACACAACACGCATAAACACCCTCGCATTTAAATAATCCAAAACAAAGAGCACCCAGTCGTCGCCTCTCATTATGCAACAGTGCTCAGTCATGCTCCTGGAGGCCCGTGTAAAAGATCACTTTCGGAGCTCATCTCCGATTCTTCCCTGGTACAAGAGCACCTGGCTCATAAGCTGCTAATTTTGCTGCCAGATGGCACCTCTCGGAGAACACCTGCTTCATCATCGGGATTCCTTTACGTCGCTGAAACTCTGTCTGCCTGAATAGTAAAACGATTGCAATAATTTCATATCCGCTTATTAACCCTTCTTTGCAAGAGCAAACGTTTATGCCTACAAATGTGCGGTGGCTTTCTGCCAAAAAGTCTCCCTAGGTCAGCCTCCATTTCTCTGTGCGGTGACACTGTCTGTCAAATAGCATCATAAACGCGTTTGTTTAGGGGCCGCTCATCACCGTTTCTCACTCACCCTGTCAGCGGTGTCACAAATTTCCCAGGTGTCCAGTACTTGCAAAGCATTTCCCTTTTTTTATAGGTGTGTTTGACATTCCGGGCCTCGTACGCACATTCACACTTTCTAAACTGCGGGGGTTTCCTGCTGAAATGTGACTATCTACGCTGAGCACTAAAATCCTCATAGGCTCATTGGTGTGAGATTCAGAGGGACACAACGCAAACATTATATATGAAAATTCTTATAGTCCTGAAGATGTTGCTGCAAAGTTATACTGACAGTAAGCAATTAAGCAAAAAGCAATTGAGTCTTATAATGAATTCACACAGCCATAATGTAAAAAAAGTTGCTGCCTTAAATTAAGTACAATCAACTTGAATGTTTAAGTCATTTCAACTTAAATTGCATTAACTGAGTTGAATCTTGTGTAACTTATAAACAAAGTTGAAAATTGCAAACTTATTTTGATGAGTTAAAGCAATGTAAAAACATATGTTGTTATAAAATTGACATTTGGTTATTTTAAAAGTGCATGATCAAACTTAGTGACCCAGCGGTGACCAACTCCTTGAGTCCAACTATAAACAAATAAGTCTTTCTTTGTTTTGTCCTTACATTCAGTTGAGCGCATCCAGAAATATAAGCTAGGCAGTGACTCTAAATTGGATAGTAATTACTGCCACGACAAATTGAAGGGAAGCAATCCAACGTATTTTCTATTATGAGATAGTATTATTCTTGGTTAATAATCCCTTTATGCATGATTGAATTTTGATAGGCTGTCTGAATGATAATTGCGCGTAATAAACCATTGCATCTGAAGGCTTGTTAAGCTTTTGTGATTGGGCATATCAGTATTTCTTATTAAGAATTGCAAAGCAGGTTTGGATGTGTACATTTTAGCCCACTGTTAGTATAAATGCCTGCAAAAGCTCTACACAAAAAAGAAGGTCTAATTTACCTAAAGTTTGTGCTAAGATGTTAAACACTTCTAAAAATAAAGGTTGCAGTTAGAAGGGTTTTCAGACTCTTAAAAAAAGCTTCAATGGGGTTCTATATAGAACTCTAGGGTGTTCTAGGGTGTCCATGTCTTAATGATTGCATGACACTTTCATGTAATTCTCAGACATAAACACATAATTCTCAGCAGACCCAGGTATAGATTTATTATAGCCATATACACTGTAAAGTTATATGATCGATAAGTTATGACATTGCTATAACTTTCAACTTTTTTAAGTTACAAGATTCGCCTATTTTTAAAGTCAGTTTAATGTAATTTAAGTTGAAATGACTTAAACATCCAAGTTGTTTGTAATTAAAAAT